>NC_140591.1:895946698-896546698 GCF_964204655.1 Triturus cristatus | reverse complement strand
AGTACTCTGGCCTACAGGTTAAGGTCTGAACACTTACTCTGGCCTACAGGTTTAGGTCTTAACTCTTACTCTGGCCTACTGGTTAAGGTCTTAACTCTTACTCTGACCTAATAGCTAAGGTCTAAGACTCGTGCTATGGCCTAATGGTTAAGGTCTTAACTCTTACTCTGGCCTAATAGCTAAGGTCTTAACTCTTACTCTGGCCTAATAGTTAAGGTCTTAGACTCGTACTCTGGCCTAATGGTTTAGGTCTTAACTCTTACTCTGGCCTACTGGTTAAGGTCTTAACTCCTACTCTGGCCCAATAGCTAAGGTTTTAGACTCATACTCTGGCCTACTGGTTCAGGTCTTAACTCTTACTCTGGCCTAATAGCTAAGGTCATAGACTCGTACTCTGGCCTAATAGCTAAGGTCTTAGACTCGTACTCTGGCCTAATAGCTAAGGTCTTAGACTCGTACTCTGGCCTAATGGTTAAGGTCTTAACTCTTACTCTGGCCTACTGGTTAATGTCTTAACTCTTACTCTGGCCTAATAGCTAAGGTCTTAGACTCGTACTATGTCCTACAGGTTAAGGTCTTAACTCGTACTCTGGCCTACAGGTTAAGGTCTTAACTCTTACTCTGGCCTACAGGTTAAGGTCTTCACTCTTACTCTGGGCTACTGGTTAAGGTCTTAACTCTTACTCTGGCCTAATAGCTAAGGTCTTAACCCTTACTCTGGCATACTGGTTACAGTCTTAACACGTTCTCTGGCCTAATAGCTAAGGTCTTAGACTCGTACTATGGCCTACAGGTTAAGGTCTTAACTCGTACTCTGGCCTAATGGTTAAGGTCTTAACTCTTACTCTGGCCTACTGGTTAAGGTTTTAGCTCTTACTCTGGCCTAATAGCTAAGGTCTTAGACTCGTACTCTGGCCTAATGGTTAAGGTCTTAACTCTTACTCTTGCCTACTGGTTAAGGTCTTAACTCTTACTCTGGCCTAATAGCTAAGGTCTTACCTCTTACTCTGGCATACTGGTTAAGGTCTTAACTCTTACTCTGGCCTACTGGTTAAGGTTTTAGCTCTTACTCTGGCCTAATAGCTAAGGTCTTAGACTCGTACTCTGGCCTAATGGTTAAGGTCTTAACTCTTACTCTGGCCTACTGGTTAAGGTCTAACCTCTTACTCTGGCCTAATAGCTAAGGTCTTAACTCTTACTCTGGCCTACTGGTTAAGGTCTTAACTCTTACTCTGGCCTAATAGCTAAGGTCTTAGACACGTACTCTGGCCTAATGGTTAAGGTCTTAACTCTTGCTCTGGCCTAATAGCTAAGGTCTTAGACTCGTACTCCGGCCTAATGGTTAAGGTCCTAACTCTTACTCTGGCCTATTGGTTACGGTCTAAACTCTTACTCTGGCCTAATTTTTAAGGTCTTAACTCTTACTCTGGCCTAATAGCTAAGGTCTTTGACTCGTACTCTGGCCCAATGGTTAAGGTCTTAACTCTTACTCTGGCCTAATAGCTAAGGTCTTACCTCTTACTCTGGCCTACTGGTTAAGGTCTTAACTCTTACTCTGGCCTAATAGCTAAGGTCTTAGACTCGTACTCTGGCCTAATGGTTAAGGTCTTAACTCTTACTCTTGCCTACTGGTTAAGGTCTTAACTCTTACTCCTGCCTAATAGCTAAGGTCTTAGACTCGTACTATGGCCTAATAGCTAAGGTCTTAACTCTTACTCTGGCCTACTGGTTAAGGTCTTAACTCTTACCTAATAGCTAAGGTCTTGACTCTTACTCTGGCCTACAGGTTAAGGTCTTAACTCTTACTCTGGCCTAATAGCTAAGGTCTTAGACTCGTACTCTGGCCTACAGGTTAAGGTCTTAACTCTTACTCTGGCCTACAGGTTAAGGTCTTAACTCGTACTCTGGCCTAATGGTTAAGGTCTTAACTCTTACTCTGGCCTACTGGTTAAGGTCTTAACTCTTACTCTGGCCTAATAGCTAAGGTCTTACCTCTTACTCTGGCATACTGGTTAAGGTCTTAACTCTTACTCTGGCCTACTGGTTAAGGTTTTAGCTCTTACTCTGGCCTAATAGCTAAGGTCTTAGACTCGTACTCTGGCCTAATGGTTAAGGTCTTAACTCTTACTCTGGCCTACTGGTTAAGGTCTAACCTCTTACTCTGGCCTAATAGCTAAGGTCTTAACTCTTACTCTGGCCTACTGGTTAAGGTCTTAACTCTTACTCTGGCCTAATAGCTAAGGTCTTAGACACGTACTCTGGCCTAATGGTTAAGGTCTTAACTCTTACTCTGGCCTAATAGCTAAGGTCTTAACTCTTACTCTGGCCTAATAGCTAAGGTCTTAGACTCGTACTCCGGCCTAATGGTTAAGGTCCTAACTCTTACTCTGGCCTATAGGTTACGGTCTAAACTCTTACTCTGGCCTAATTTTTAAGGTCTTAACTCTTACTCTGGCCTAATAGCTAAGGTCTTAGACTCTTACTCTGGCCTACTGGTTAAGGTCTTAACTCTTACTCTCGCCTAAAAGCTAAGGTCTTAGACTCGTACTCTGGCCTAATGATTAAGGCCTTAACTCTTACTCTGGCCTACTGGTTAAGGTCTTAACTCTTACTCTGGCCTAAAAGCTAAGGTCTTAGACTCATACTCTGGCCTAATGGTTAAGGTCTTAACTCTTACTCTGGCCTAATAGCTAAGGTCTTAGACTCTTACTCTGGCCTAATAGCTAAGGTCTTAGACTCGTACTCTGGCCTAATGGTTAACGTCTTAACTCTTACTCTGGCCTAATGTTTAAGGTCTTATCTCTTACTCTGGCCTACAGGTTAAGGTCTTAACTCTTACTCTGGCCTAATGGTTAAGGTCTTAACTCTTACTCTGGCCTACTGGTTAAGGTCTTAACTCTTACTCTGGCCTAATAGCTAAGGTCTTAGACTTGTACTTTGGCCTAATGGTTAAGGGCTTAACTCTTACTCTGGCCTCATAGCTAAGGTCTTAACTCTTACTCTGGCCTAATAGCTAAGGTCTTAGAATTGTACTCTGGACTACTGGTTAAGGTCTTAACTCTTACTCTGGCCTCACAGCTAAGGTCTTAACTCTTACTCTGGCCTAATAGCTAAGGTCTTAGAATCATACTCTGGCCTACTGGTTAAGGTCTTAACTCTTACTCTGGCCTAATGGTTATGGTCTTAACTCTTACTCTGGCCTACTGGTTAAGGTCTTAACTCTTACTCTGGCATAATAGTTCAGGTCTTAGACTTGTACTCTGGCCTAATTGTTAAGGTCTTAACTCTTACTCTGGCCTCATAGCTAAGGTCTTAGAATTATACTCTGGACTACTGGTTAAGGTCTTAACTCTTACTCTGGCCTCACAGCTAAGGTCTTAACTCTTACTCTGGCCTAATATCTAAGGTCTTAGAATCATACTCTGGCCTACTGGTTAAGGTCTTAACTCTTACTCTGGCCTAATAGCTAAGGTCTTAGACTCGTACTCTGGCCTACTGGTTAAGGTCTTAACTCTTACTCTTGCCTAATAGCTAAGGTCTTAGACTCGTACTCTGGCCTAATGGTTAAGGTCTTAACTCTTACTCTGGCCTAATATCTGAGGTCTTAACTCTTACTCTGGCCCAATAGCTAAGGTCTTAGACTCATACTCTGGCCTAATGGTTAAGGTCTTAACTCTTACTCTGGCCTACTGGTTAAGGTCTTAACTCGTACTCTGGCCTACAGGTTAAGGTCTTAACTCTTACTCTGGCCTACAGGTTAAGGTCTTCACTCTTACTCTGGGCTACTGGTTAAGGTCTTAACTCTTACTCTGGCCTAATAGCTAAGGTCTTAACCCTTACTCTGGCATACTGGTTACAGTCTTAACACTTTCTCTGGCCTAATAGCTAAGGTCATAGACTCGTACTATGGCCTACAGGTTAAGGTCTTAACTCGTACTCTGGCCTAATGGTTAAGGTCTTAACTCTTACTCTGGCCTACTGGTTAAGGTCTTAACTCTTACTCTGGCCTAATAGCTAAGGTCTTACCTCTTACTCTGGCATACTGGTTAAGGTCTTAACTCTTACTCTGGCCTACTGGTTAAGGTTTTAGCTCTTACTCTGGCCTAATAGCTAAGGTCTTAGACTCGTACTCTGGCCTAATGGTTAAGGTCTTAACTCTTACTCTTGCCTACTGGTTAAGGTCTTAACTCTTACTCCTGCCTAATAGCTAAGGTCTTAGACTCGTACTATGGCCTAATAGCTAAGGTCTTACTCTTACTCTGGCCTACTGGTTAAGGTCTTAACTCTTACCTAATAGCTAAGGTCTTGACTCTTACTCTGGCCTAATAGCTAAGGTCTTAGAATCATACTCTGGCCTACTGGTTAAGGTCTTAACTCTTACTCTGGCCTAATGGTTATGGTCTTAACTCTTACTCTGGCCTACTGGTTAAGGTCTAACCTCTTACTCTGGCCTAATAGCTAAGGTCTTAACTCTTACTCTGGCCTACTGGTTAAGGTCTTAACTCTTACTCTGGCCTAATAGCTAAGGTCTTAGACACGTACTCTGGCCTAATGGTTAAGGTCTTAACTCTTGCTCTGGCCTAATAGCTAAGGTCTTAGACTCGTACTCCGGCCTAATGGTTAAGGTCCTAACTCTTACTCTGGCCTATTGGTTACGGTCTAAACTCTTACTCTGGCCTAATTTTTAAGGTCTTAACTCTTACTCTGGCCTAATAGCTAAGGTCTTTGACTCGTACTCTGGCCCAATGGTTAAGGTCTTAACTCTTACTCTGGCCTCACAGCTAAGGTCTTAACTCTTACTCTGGCCTAATATCTAAGGTCTTAGACTCATACTCTGGCCTACTGGTTAAGGTCTTAACTCTTACTCTGGCCTAATAGCTAAGGTCTTAGACTCGTACTCTGGCCTACTGGTTAAGGTCTTAACTCTTACTCTTGCCTAATAGCTAAGGTCTTAGATTCGTACTCTGGCCTAATGGTTAAGGTCTTAACTCTTACTCTGGCCTAATATCTGAGGTCTTAACTCTTACTCTGGCCCAATAGCTAAGGTCTTAGACTCATACTCTGGCCTAATGGTTAAGGTCTTAACTCTTACTCTGGCCTACTGGTTAAGGTCTTAACTCGTACTCTGGCCTACAGGTTAAGGTCTCAACTCTTACTCTGGCCTACAGGTTAAGGTCTTCACTCTTACTCTGGGCTACTGGTTAAGGTCTTAACTCTTACTCTGGCCTAATAGCTAAGGTCTTAACCCTTACTCTGGCATACTGGTTACAGTCTTAACACTTTCTCTGGCCTAATAGCTAAGGTCTTAGACTCGTACTATGGCCTACAGGTTAAGGTCTTAACTCGTACACTGGCCTAATGGTTAAGGTCTTAACTCTTACTCTGGCCTACTGGTTAAGGTCTTAACTCTTACTCTGGCCTAATAGCTAAGGTCTTACCTCTTACTCTGGCATACTGGTTAAGGTCTTAACTCTTACTCTGGCCTACTGGTTAAGGTTTTAGCTCTTACTCTGGCCTAATAGCTAAGGTCTTAGACTCGCACTCTGGCCTAATGGTTAAGGTCTTAACTCTTACTCTTGCCTACTGGTTAAGGTCTTAACTCTTACTCCTGCCTAATAGCTAAGGTCTTAGACTCGTACTATGGCCTAATAGCTAAGGTCTTAACTCTTACTCTGGCCTACTGGTTAAGGTCTTAACTCTTACCTAATAGCTAAGGTCTTGACTCTTACTCTGGCCTAATAGCTAAGGTCTTAGAATCATACTCTGGCCTACTGGTTAAGGTCTTAACTCTTACTCTGGCCTAATGGTTATGGTCTTAACTCTTACTCTGGCCTACTGGTTAAGGTCTAACCTCTTACTCTGGCCTAATAGCTAAGGTCTTAACTCTTACTCTGGCCTACTGGTTAAGGTCTTAACTCTTACTCTGGCCTAATAGCTAAGGTCTTAGACACGTACTCTGGCCTAATGGTTAAGGTCTTAACTCTTGCTCTGGCCTAATAGCTAAGGTCTTAGACTCGTACTACGGCCTAATGGTTAAGGTCCTAACTCTTACTCTGGCCTATTGGTTACGGTCTAAACTCTTACTCTGGCCTAATTTTTAAGGTCTTAACTCTTACTCTGGCCTAATAGCTAAGGTCTTTGACTCGTACTCTGGCCCAATGGTTAAGGTCTTAACTCTTACTCTGGCCTAATAGCTAAGGTCTTACCTCTTACTCTGGCCTACTGGTTAAGGTCTTAACTCTTACTCTGGCCTAATAGCTAAGGTCTTAGACTCGTACTCTGGCCTAATGGTTAAGGTCTTAACTCTTACTCTTGCCTACTGGTTAAGGTCTTAACTCTTACTCCTGCCTAATAGCTAAGGTCTTAGACTCGTACTATGGCCTAATAGCTAAGGTCTTAACTCTTACTCTGGCCTACTGGTTAAGGTCTTAACTCTTACCTAATAGCTAAGGTCTTGACTCTTACTCTGGCCTAATAGCTAAGGTCTTAGACTCATACTCTGGCCTACAGGTTAAGGTCTTAACTCTTACTCTGGCCTAATAGCTAAGGTCTTAGACTCGTACTCTGGCCTGCAGGTTAAGGTCTTAACTCTTACTCTGGCCTACAGGTTAAGGTCTTAACTCGTACTCTGGCCTAATGGTTAAGGTCTTAACTCTTACTCTGGCCTACTGGTTAAGGTCTTAACTCTTACTCTGGCCTAATAGCTAAGGTCTTACCTCTTACTCTGGCATACTGGTTAAGGTCTTAACTCTTACTCTGGCCTACTGGTTAAGGTTTTAGCTCTTACTCTGGCCTAATAGCTAAGGTCTTAGACTCGTACTCTGGCCTAATGGTTAAGGTCTTAACTCTTACTCTGGCCTACTGGTTAAGGTCTAACCTCTTACTCTGGCCTAATAGCTAAGGTCTTAACTCTTACTCTGGCCTACTGGTTAAGGTCTTAACTCTTACTCTGGCCTAATAGCTAAGGTCTTAGACACGTACTCTGGCCTAATGGTTAAGGTCTTAACTCTTACTCTGGCCTAATAGCTAAGGTCTTAACTCTTACTCTGGCCTAATAGCTAAGGTCTTAGACTCGTACTCCGGCCTAATGGTTAAGGTCCTAACTCTTATTCTGGCCTATAGGTTACGGTCTAAACTCTTACTCTGGCCTAATTTTTAAGGTCTTAACTCTTACTCTGGCCTAATAGCTAAGGTCTTAGACTCTTACTCTGGCCTACTGGTTAAGGTCTTAACTCTTACTCTCGCCTAAAAGCTAAGGTCTTAGACTCGTACTCTGGCCTAATGGTTAAGGCCTTAACTCTTACTCTGGCCTACTGGTTAAGGTCTTAACTCTTACTCTGGCCTAAAAGCTAAGGTCTTAGACTCATACTCTGGCCTAATGGTTAAGGTCTTAACTCTTACTCTGGCCTAATAGCTAAGGTCTTAGACTCTTACTCTGGCCTAATAGCTAAGGTCTTAGACTCGTACTCTGGCCTAATGGTTAACGTCTTAACTCTTACTCTGGTCTAATGTTTAAGGTCTTATCTCTTACTCTGGCCTACAGGTTAAGGTCTTAACTCTTACTCTGGCCTAATGGTTAAGGTCTTAACTCTTACTCTGGCCTACTGGTTAAGGTCTTAACTCTTACTCTGGCCTAATAGCTAAGGTCTTAGACTTGTACTCTGGCCTAATGGTTAAGGGCTTAACTCTTACTCTGGCCTCATAGCTAAGGTCTTAACTCTTACTCTGGCCTAATAGCTAAGGTCTTAGAATTGTACTCTGGACTACTGGTTAAGGTCTTAACTCTTACTCTGGCCTCACAGCTAAGGTCTTAACTCTTACTCTGGCCTAATAGCTAAGGTCTTAGAATCATACTCTGGCCTACTGGTTAAGGTCTTAACTCTTACTCTGGCCTAATGGTTATGGTCTTAACTCTTACTCTGGCCTACTGGTTAAGGTCTTAACTCTTACTTTGGCATAATAGTTCAGGTCCTAGACTTGTACTCTGGCCTAATGGTTAAGGTCTTAACTCTTACTCTGGCCTCATAGCTAAGGTCTTAGAATTGTACTCTGGACTACTGGTTAAGGTCTTAACTCTTACTCTGGCCTCACAGCTAAGGTCTTAACTCTTGCTCTTGCCTAATATCTAAGGTCTTAGAATCATACTCTGGCCTACTGGTTAAGGTCTTAACTCTTACTCTGGCCTAATAGCTAAGGTCTTAGACTCGTACTCTGGCCTACTGGTTAAGGTCTTAACTCTTACTCTTGCCTAATAGCTAAGGTCTTAGACTCATACTCTGGCCTAATGGTTAAAGTCTTAACTCTTACTCTGGCCTAATATCTGAGGTCTTAACTCTTACTCTGGCCCAATAGCTAAGGTCTTAGACTCATACTCTGGCCTAATGTTTAAGGTCCTAACTCTTACTCTGGCCTACTGGTTAAGTTCTTAACTCTTACTCTGGCCTAATAGATAAGGTCTTAGACTCTTACTCTGGCCTACTGGTTAAGGTCTTAACTCTTACTCTGGCTTACTGGTTAAGGTCTTAACTCTTACTCTGGCCTAATAGCTAAGGTCTTAACCCTTACTCTGGCATACTGGTTACAGTCTTAACTCTTACTCTGGCCTAATATCTAAGGTCTTAGACTCATACTCTGGCCTAATGGTTAAGGTCTTAACTCTTACTCTGGCCTAATAGTTAAGGTCTCAACTCTTACTCTGGCCTAATAGCTAAGGTCTTAGACTCGTACTATGGCCTACAGGTTAAGGTCTTAACTAGTACTCTGGCCTACAGGTTAAGGTCTTAACTCTTACTCTGGCCTACAGGTTTAGGTCTTAACTCTTACTCCGGCCTAGTGGTTAAGGTCTTAACTCTTACTCTGGCCTAATAGCTAAGGTCTTAGACTTATACTCTGGCCTAATGGTTAAGGTCTTAACTCTTACTCTGGCTTCATAGCTAAGGTCTTAACTCTTACTCTGGCCTAATAGCTAAGGTCTTAGAATCATACTCTGGCCTACTGGTTAAGGTCTTAACTCTTACTCTGGCCTAATAGCTAAGGTCTTAGACTCGTACTCTGGCCTACTGGTTAAGGTCTTAACTCTTACTCTTGCCTAATAGCTAAGGTCTTAACTCTTACTCTGGCCTAATAGTTAAGGTCTTAGACTCGTACTATGGCCTACAGGTTAAGGTCTTAACTCTTACTCTGGCCTACTGGTTAAGGTCTTAACTCTTACTCTGGCCTAAAAGCTAAGGTCTTAGACTCGTACTCTGACCTAATGGTTAAGGTCTTAACTCTTACTCTGGCCTACTGGTTAAGGTCTTAACTCTTACTCTGGCCTAATAGCTAAGGTCTTAGACTCGTACTATGTCCTACAGGTTAAGGTCTTAACTAGTACTCTGGCCTACAGGTTAAGGTCTTAACTCTTACTCTGGCCTACAGGTTTAGGTCTTAACTCTTACTCTGGCCTACTGGTTAAGGTCTTAACTCTTACTCTGGCCTAATAGCTAAGGTCTTAGATTCGTACTATGGCCTAATGGTTAAGGTCTTAACTCTTACTCTGGCCTAATAGCTAAGGTCTTAACTCTTACTCTGGCCTAATAGCTAAGGTCTTAGACTCGTACTCTGGCCTAATGGTTTAGGTCTTAACTCTTACTCTGGCCTATTGGTTAAGGTCTTAACTCTTACTCTGGCCCAATAGCTAAGGTTTCAGACTCGTACTCTGGCCTACTGGTTAAGGTCTTAACTCTTACTCTGGCCTAATAGCTAAGGTCTTAGACTCGTACTCTGGCCTAATAAATAAGGTCTTAGACTCATACTCTGGCCTAATGGTTAAGGTCTTAACTCTTACTCTGGCCTACTGGTTAAGGTCTTAACTCTTACTCTGGCCTAATAGATAAGGTCTTAGACTCTTACTCTGGCCTACTGGTTAAGGTCTTAACTCTTACTCTGGCCTACTGGTTAAGGTCTTAACTCTTACTCTGGCCTAATAGCTAAGGTCTTAGACTCGTACCCTGGCTTAATGGTTAAGGTCTTAACTCTTACTCTGGCCTACTGGTTAAGGTCTTAACTCTTACTCTGGCCGAATAGCTAAGGTCTTAACCCTTACTCTGGCATACTGGTTACAGTCTTAACTCTTACTCTGGCCTAATAGATAAGGTCTCAGACTCGCACTATGGCCTACAGGTTAAAGTCTTAACTCTTGCTCTGGCTACTGGTTAAGGTCTTAACTCTTACTCTGGCCTAATAGCTAAGGTCTTAACTCTTACTCTGGCCTAATAGTTAAGGTCTTAGACTCGTACTATGGCCTACAGGTTAAGGTCTTAACTCTTACTCTGGCCTACTGGTTAAGGTCTTAACTCTTACTCTGGCCTAAAAGCTAAGGTCTTAGACTCGTACTCTGACCTAATGGTTAAGGTCTTAACTCTTACTCTGGCCTACTGGTTAAGGTCTTAACTCTTACTCTGGCCTAATAGCTAAGGTCTTAGACTCGTACTATTTCCTACAGGTTAAGGTCTTAACTAGTACTCTGGCCTACAGGTTAAGGTCTTAACTCTTACACTGGCCTACAGGTTTAGGTCTTAACTCTTACTCTGGCCTACTGGTTAAGGTCTTAACTCTTACTCTGGCCTAATAGCTAAGGTCTTAGATTCGTACTATGGCCTAATGGTTAAGGTCTTAACTCTTACTCTGGCCTAATGGTTTAGGTCTTAACTCTTACTCTGGCCTATTGGTTAAGGTCTTAACTCTTACTCTGGCCCAATAGCTAAGGTTTCAGACTCGTACTCTGGCCTACTGGTTAAGGTCTTAACTCTTACTCTGGCCTAATAGCTAAGGTCTTAGACTCGTACTCTGGTCTAATAGCTAAGGTCTTAGACTCATACTCTGGCCTAATGGTTAAGGTCTTAACTCTTACTCTGGCCTACTGGTTAATGTCTTAACTCTTACTCTGGCCTAATAGCTAAGGTCTTAGGCTCGTACTCTGGCCTACTGGTTAAAGTCTTAACTCTTACTCTGGCCTACTGGTTAAGGTCTTAACTCTTACTCTGGCCTAATAGCTAAGGTCTTAGACTCGTATTATGTCCTACAGGTTAAGGTCTTAACTCGTACTCTGGCCTAATGGTTAAGGTCTTAACTCTTACTCTGGCCTACTGGTTAAGGTCTTAACTCTTACTCTGGCCTAATAGCTAAGGTCTTACCTCTTACTCTGGCATACTGGTTAAGGTCTTAACTCTTACTCTGGCCTACTGTTTAAGGTTTTAGCTCTTACTCTGGCCTAATAGCTAAGGTCTTAGACTCGTACTCTGGCCTAATGGTTAAGGTCTTAACTCTTACTCTGGCCTACTGGTTAAGGTCTAACCTCTTACTCTGGCCTAATAGCTACGGTCTTAACTCTTACTCTGGCCTACTGGTTAAGGTCTTAACTCTTACTCTGGCCTAATAGCTAAGGTCTTAGACACGTACTCTGGCCTAATGGTTAAGGTCTTAACTCTTGCTCTGGCCTAATAGCTAAGGTCTTAGACTCGTACTCCGGCCTAATGGTTAAGGTCCTAACTCTTACTCTGGCCTATTGGTTACGGTCTAAACTCTTACTCTGGCCTAATTTGTAAGGTCTTAACTCTTACTCTGGCCTAATAGCTAAGGTCTTAGACTCGTACTCTGGCCCAATGGTTAAGGTCTTAACTCTTACTCTGGCCTAATAGCTAAGGTCTTACCTCTTACTCTGGCCTACTGGTTAAGGTCTTAACTCTTACTCTGGCCTAATAGCTAAGGTCTTAGACTCGTACTCTGGCCTAATGGTTAAGGTCTTAACTCTTACTCTTGCCTACTGGTTAAGGTCTTAACTCTTACTCCTGCCTAATAGCTAAGGTCTTAGACTCGTACTATGGCCTAATAGCTAAGGTATTAGACACGTACTCTGGCCTACTGGTTAAGGTCTTAACTCTTACCTAATAGCTAAGGTCTTGACTCTTACTCTGGCCTAATAGCTAAGGTCTTAGACTCATACTCTGGCCTACAGGTTAAGGTCTTAACTCTTACTCTGGCCTAATAGCTAAGGTCTTAGACTCGTACTCTGGCCTACAGGTTAAGGTCTTAACTCTTACTCTGGCCTACAGGTTAAGGTCTTAACTCGTACTCTGGCCTAATGGTTAAGGTCTTAACTCTTACTCTGGCCTACTGGTTAAGGTCTTAACTCTTACTCTGGCCTACTGGTTAAGGTTTTAGCTCTTACTCTGGCCTAATAGCTAAGGTCTTAGACTCGTACTCTGGCCTAATGGTTAAGGTCTTAACTCTTACTCTGGCCTACTGGTTAAGGTCTAACCTCTTACTTTGGCCTAATAGCTAAGGTCTTAACTCTTACTCTGGCCTACTGGTTAAGGTCTTAACTCTTACTCTGGCCTAATAGCTAAGGTCTTAGACACGTACTCTGGCCTAATGGTTAAGGTCTTAACTCTTACTCTGGCCTAATAGCTAAGGTCTTAACTCTTACTCTGGCCTAATAGCTAAGGTCTTAGACTCGTACTCCGGCCTAATGGTTAAGGTCCTAACTCTTACTCTGGCCTATAGGTTACGGTCTAAACTCTTACTCTGGCCTAATTTTTAAGGTCTTAACTCTTACTCTGGCCTAATAGCTAAGGTCTTAGACTCTTACTCTGGCCTACTGGTTAAGGTCTTAACTCTTACTCTCGCCTAAAAGCTAAGGTCTTAGACTCGTACTCTGGCCTAATGGTTAAGGCCTTAACTCTTACTCTGGCCTACTGGTTAAGGTCTTAACTCTTACTCTGGCCTAAAAGCTAAGGTCTTAGACTCATACTCTGGCCTAATGGTTAAGGTCTTAACTCTTACTCTGGCCTAATAGCTAAGGTCTTAGACTCGTACTCTGGCCTAATGGTTAACGTCTTAACTCTTACTCTGGCCTAATGTTTAAGGTCTTATCTCTTACTCTGGCCTACAGGTTAAGGTCTTAACTCTTACTCTGGCCTAATGGTTAAGGTCTTAACTCTTACTCTGGCCTACTGGTTAAGGTCTTAACTCTTACTCTGGCCTAATAGCTAAGGTCTTAGACTTGTACTCTGGCCTAATGGTTAAGGTCTTAACTCTTACTCTGGCCTCATAGCTAAGTGTTAACTCTTACTCTGGCCTAATAGCTAAGGTCTTAGAATTGTACTCTGGACTACTGGTTAAGGTCTTAACTCTTACTCTGGCCTACTGGTTAAGGTCTTAACTCTTACTCTGGCCTAATAGATAAGGTCTTAGACTCTTACTCTGGCCTAATGGTTAAGGTCTTAACTCTTACTCTGGCCTACTGGTTAAGGTCTTAACTCTTACTCTGGCCTAATAGCTAAGGTCTTACCTCTTACTCTGGCATACTGGTTAAGGTCTTAACTCTTACTCTGGCCTACTGGTTAAGGTTTTAGCTCTTACTCTGGCCTAATAGCTAAGGTCTTAGACTCGTACTCTGGCCTAATGGTTAAGGTCTTAACTCTTACTCTGGCCTACTGGTTAAGGTCTAACCTCTTACTTTGGCCTAATAGCTAAGGTCTTAACTCTTACTCTGGCCTACTGGTTAAGGTCTTAACTCTTACTCTGGCCTAATAGCTAAGGTCTTAGACACGTACTCTGGCCTAATGGTTAAGGTCTTAACTCTTACTCTGGCCTAATAGCTAAGGTCTTAACTCTTACTCTGGCCTAATAGCTAAGGTCTTAGACTCGTACTCCGGCCTAATGGTTAAGGTCCTAACTCTTACTCTGGCCTACAGGTTACGGTCTAAACTCTTACTCTGGCCTAATTTTTAAGGTCTTAACTCTTACTCTGGCCTAATAGCTAAGGTCTTAGACTCTTACTCTGGCCTACTGGTTAAGGTCTTAACTCTTACTCTCGCCTAAAAGCTAAGGTCTTAGACTCGTACTCTGGCCTAATGGTTAAGGCCTTAACTCTTACTCTGGCCTACTGGTTAAGGTCTTAACTCTTACTCTGGCCTAAAAGCTAAGGTCTTAGACTCATACTCTGGCCTAATGGTTAAGGTCTTAACTCTTACTCTGGCCTAATAGCTAAGGTCTTAGACTCTTACTCTGGCCTAATAGCTAAGGTCTTAGACTCGTACTCTGGCCTAATGGTTAACGTCTTAACTCTTACTCTGGCCTAATGTTTAAGGTCTTATCTCTTACTCTGGCCTACAGGTTAAGGTCTTAACTCTTACTCTGGCCTAATGGTTAAGGTCTTAACCCTTACTCTGGCCTACTGGTTAAGGTCTTAACTCTTACTCTGGCCTAATACCTAAGGTCTTAGACTTGTACTCTGGCCTAATGGTTAAGGTCTTAACTCTTACTCTGGCCTCATAGCTAAGTGTTAACTCTTACTCTGGCCTAATAGCTAAGGTCTTAGAATTGTACTCTGGACTACTGGTTAAGGTCTTAACTCTTACTCTGGCCTACTGGTTAAGGTCTTAACTCTTACTCTGGCCTAATAGATAAGGTCTTAGACTCTTACTCTGGCCTACTGGTTAAGGTCTTAACTCTTACTCTGGCTTACTGGTTAAGGTCTTAACTCTTACTCTGGCCTAATAGCTAAGGTCTTAACCCTTACTCTGGCATACTGGTTACAGTCTTAACTCTTACTCTGGCCTAATATCTAAGGTCTTAGACTCATACTCTGGCCTAATGGTTAAGGTCTTAACTCTTACTCTGGCCTAATAGTTAAGGTCTCAACTCTTTCTCTGGCCTAATAGCTAAGGTCTTAGACTCGTACTATGGCCTACAGGTTAAGGTCTTAACTAGTACTCTGGCCTATAGGTTAAGGTCTTAACTCTTACTCTGGCCTACTGGTTAAGGTCTTAACTCTTACTCTGGCCTAATAGCTAAGGTCTTAGACTTATACTCTGGCCTAATGGTTAAGGTCTTAACTCTTACTCTGGCTTCATAGCTAAGGTCTTAACTCTTACTCTGGCCTAATAGCTAAGGTCTTAGAATCATACTCTGGCCTACTGGTTAAGGTCTTAACTCTTACTCTGGCCTAATAGCTAAGGTCTTAGACTCGTACTCTGGCCTACTGGTTAAGGTCTTAACTCTTACTCTTGCCTAATAGCTAAGGTCTTAACTCTTACTCTGGCCTAATAGTTAAGGTCTTAGACTCGTACTATGGCCTACAGGTTAAGGTCTTAACTCTTACTCTGGCCTACTGGTTAAGGTCTTAACTCTTACTCTGGCCTAAAAGCTAAGGACTTAGACTCGTACTCTGACCTAATGGTTAAGGTCTTAACTCTTACTCTGGCCTACTGGTTAAGGTCTTAACTCTTACCTAATAGCTAAGGTCTTGACTCTTACTCTGGCCTAATGGTTAAGGTCTTAACTCTTACTCTGGCCTAATAGCTAAGGTCTTAACTCTTACTCTTGCCTAATAGCTAAGGTCTTAACTCTTACTCTGGCCTAATAGCTAAGGTCTTAGACTCGTACTATGTCCTACAGGTTAAGGTCTTAACTAGTACTCTGGCCTACAGGTTAAGGTCTTAACTCTTACTCTGGCCTACAGGTTCAGGTCTTAACTCTTACTCTGGCCTACTGGTTAAGGTCTTAACTCTTACTCTGGCCTAATAGCTAAGGTCTTAGATTCGTACTATGGCCTAATGGTTAAGGTCTTAACTCTTACTCTGGCCTAATAGCTAAGGTCTTAACTCTTACTCTGGCCTAATAGCTAAGGTCTTAGACTCGTACTCTGGCCTAATGGTTTAGGTCTTAACTCTTACTCTGGCCTATTGGTTAAGGTCTTAACTCTTACTCTGGCCCAATAGCTAAGGTTTCAGACTCGTACTCTGGCCTACTGGTTAAGGTCTTAACTCTTACTCTGGCCTAATAGCTAAGGTCTTAGACTCGTACTCTGGCCTAATAGCTAAGGTCTTAGACTCATACTCTGGCCTAATGGTTAAGGTCTTAACTCTTACTCTGGCCTACTGGTTAAGGTCTTAACTCTTACTCTGGTCTAATAGATAAGGTCTTAGACTCTTACTCTGGCCTACTGGTTAAGGTCTTAACTCTTACTCTGGCCTACTGGTTAAGGTCTTAACTCTTACTCTGGCCTAATAGCTAAGGTCTTAGACTCGTACCCTGGCTTAATGGTTAAGGTCTTAACTCTTACTCTGGCCTACTGGTTAAGGTCTTAACTCTTACTCTGGCCGAATAGCTAAGGTCTTAACCCTTACTCTGGCATACTGGTTACAGTCTTAACTCTTACTCTGGCCTAATAGCTAAGGTCTCAGATTCGCACTATGGCCTACAGGTTAAGGTCTTAACTCTTACTCTGGCTACTGGTTAAGGTCTTAACTCTTACTCTTGCCTAATAGCTAAGGTCTTAACTCTTACTCTGGCCTAATAGTTAAGGTCTTAGACTCGTACTATGGCCTACAGGTTAAGGTCCTAACTCTTACTCTGGCCTACTGGTTAAGGTCTTAACTCTTACTCTGGCCTAAAAGCTAAGGTCTTAGACTCGTACTCTGACCTAATGGTTAAGGTCTTAACTCTTACTCTGGCCTACTGGTTAAGGTCTTAACTCTTACTCTGGCCTAATAGCTAAGGTCTTAGACTCGTACTATTTCCTACAGGTTAAGGTCTTAACTAGTACTCTGGCCTACAGGTTAAGGTCTTAACTCTTACACTGGCCTACAGGTTTAGGTCTTAACTCTTACTCTGGCCTACTGGTTAAGGTCTTAACTCTTACTCTGGCCTAATAGCTAAGGTCTTAGATTCGTACTATGGCCTAATGGTTAAGGTCTTAACTCTTACTCTGGCCTAATGGTTTAGGTCTTAACTCTTACTCTGGCCTATTGGTTAAGGTCTTAACTCTTACTCTGGCCCAATAGCTAAGGTTTCAGACTCGTACTCTGGCCTACTGGTTAAGGTCTTAACTCTTACTCTGGCCTAATAGCTAAGGTCTTAGACTCGTACTCTGGTCTAATAGCTAAGGTCTTAGACTCATACTCTGGCCTAATGGTTAAGGTCTTAACTCTTACTCAGGCCTACTGGTTAATGTCTTAACTCTTACTCTGGCCTAATAGCTAAGGTCTTAGGCTCGTACTCTGGCCTACTGGTTAAAGTCTTTACTCTTACTCTGGCCTACTGGTTAAGGTCTTAACTCTTACTCTGGCCTAATAGCTAAGGTCTTAGACTCGTATTATGTCCTACAGGTTAAGGTCTTAACTCGTACTCTGGCCTACAGGTTAAGGTCTTAACTCTTACTCTGGCCTACAGGTTAAGGTCTTAACTCCTACTCTGGGCTACTGGTTAAGGTCTTAACTCTTACTCTGGCCTAATGGTTAAGGTCTTAACTCTTACTCTGGCCTACTGGTTAAAGTCTTAACTCTTACTCTGGCCCAATAGCTAAGGTCTTAGACTCGTACTCTGGCCTACTGGTTAAGGTCTTAACTCTTACTCTGGCCCAATAGCTAAGGTCTTAGACTTGTACTCTGGCCTAATAGCTAAGGTCTTAGACTCGTACTCTGGCCTAATGGTTAAGGTCTTAACTCTTATTCTGGCCTAATAGCTAAGGTCTTAACTCTTACTCTGGCCTAATAGCTAAGGTCTTACCTCTTACTCTGGCCTACTGGTTAAGGTCTTAACTCTTACTCTGGCCTAATAGCTAAGGTCTTAGACTCGTACTCTGGCCTAATGGTTAAGGTCTTAACTCTTACTCTTGCCTACTGGTTAAGGTCTTAACTCTTACTCCTGCCTAATAGCTAAGGTCTTAGACTCGTACTATGGCCTAATAGCTAAGGTCTTAACTCTTACTCTGGCCTACTGGTTAAGGTCTTAACTCTTACCTAATAGCTAAGGTCTTGACTCTTACTCTGGCCTAATAGCTAAGGTCTTAGACTCATACTCTGGCCTACAGGTTAAGGTCTTAACTCTTACTCTGGCCTAATAGCTAAGGTCTTAGACTCGTACTCTGGCCTGCAGGTTAAGGTCTTAACTCTTACTCTGGCCTACAGGTTAAGGTCTTAACTCGTACTCTGGCCTAATGGTTAAGGTCTTAACTCTTACTCTGGCCTACTGGTTAAGGTCTTAACTCTTACTCTGGCCTAATAGCTAAGGTCTTACCTCTTACTCTGGCATACTGGTTAAGGTCTTAACTCTTACTCTGGCCTACTGGTTAAGGTTTTAGCTCTTACTCTGGCCTAATAGCTAAGGTCTTAGACTCGTACTCTGGCCTAATGGTTAAGGTCTTAACTCTTACTCTGGCCTACTGGTTAAGGTCTAACCTCTTACTCTGGCCTAATAGCTAAGGTCTTAACTCTTACTCTGGCCTACTGGTTAAGGTCTTAACTCTTACTCTGGCCTAATAGCTAAGGTCTTAGACACGTACTCTGGCCTAATGGTTAAGGTCTTAACTCTTACTCTGGCCTAATAGCTAAGGTCTTAACTCTTACTCTGGCCTAATAGCTAAGGTCTTAGACTCGTACTCCGGCCTAATGGTTAAGGTCCTAACTCTTATTCTGGCCTATAGGTTACGGTCTAAACTCTTACTCTGGCCTAATTTTTAAGGTCTTAACTCTTACTCTGGCCTAATAGCTAAGGTCTTAGACTCTTACTCTGGCCTACTGGTTAAGGTCTTAACTCTTACTCTCGCCTAAAAGCTAAGGTCTTAGACTCGTACTCTGGCCTAATGGTTAAGGCCTTAACTCTTACTCTGGCCTACTGGTTAAGGTCTTAACTCTTACTCTGGCCTAAAAGCTAAGGTCTTAGACTCATACTCTGGCCTAATGGTTAAGGTCTTAACTCTTACTCTGGCCTAATAGCTAAGGTCTTAGACTCTTACTCTGGCCTAATAGCTAAGGTCTTAGACTCGTACTCTGGCCTAATGGTTAACGTCTTAACTCTTACTCTGGTCTAATGTTTAAGGTCTTATCTCTTACTCTGGCCTACAGGTTAAGGTCTTAACTCTTACTCTGGCCTAATGGTTAAGGTCTTAACTCTTACTCTGGCCTACTGGTTAAGGTCTTAACTCTTACTCTGGCCTAATAGCTAAGGTCTTAGACTTGTACTCTGGCCTAATGGTTAAGGGCTTAACTCTTACTCTGGCCTCATAGCTAAGGTCTTAACTCTTACTCTGGCCTAATAGCTAAGGTCTTAGAATTGTACTCTGGACTACTGGTTAAGGTCTTAACTCTTACTCTGGCCTCACAGCTAAGGTCTTAACTCTTACTCTGGCCTAATAGCTAAGGTCTTAGAATCATACTCTGGCCTACTGGTTAAGGTCTTAACTCTTACTCTGGCCTAATGGTTATGGTCTTAACTCTTACTCTGGCCTACTGGTTAAGGTCTTAACTCTTACTTTGGCATAATAGTTCAGGTCCTAGACTTGTACTCTGGCCTAATGGTTAAGGTCTTAACTCTTACTCTGGCCTCATAGCTAAGGTCTTAGAATTGTACTCTGGACTACTGGTTAAGGTCTTAACTCTTACTCTGGCCTCACAGCTAAGGTCTTAACTCTTGCTCTTGCCTAATATCTAAGGTCTTAGAATCATACTCTGGCCTACTGGTTAAGGTCTTAACTCTTACTCTGGCCTAATAGCTAAGGTCTTAGACTCGTACTCTGGCCTACTGGTTAAGGTCTTAACTCTTACTCTTGCCTAATAGCTAAGGTCTTAGACTCATACTCTGGCCTAATGGTTAAAGTCTTAACTCTTACTCTGGCCTAATATCTGAGGTCTTAACTCTTACTCTGGCCCAATAGCTAAGGTCTTAGACTCATACTCTGGCCTAATGTTTAAGGTCCTAACTCTTACTCTGGCCTACTGGTTAAGTTCTTAACTCTTACTCTGGCCTAATAGATAAGGTCTTAGACTCTTACTCTGGCCTACTGGTTAAGGTCTTAACTCTTACTCTGGCTTACTGGTTAAGGTCTTAACTCTTACTCTGGCCTAATAGCTAAGGTCTTAACCCTTACTCTGGCATACTGGTTACAGTCTTAACTCTTACTCTGGCCTAATATCTAAGGTCTTAGACTCATACTCTGGCCTAATGGTTAAGGTCTTAACTCTTACTCTGGCCTAATAGTTAAGGTCTCAACTCTTACTCTGGCCTAATAGCTAAGGTCTTAGACTCGTACTATGGCCTACAGGTTAAGGTCTTAACTAGTACTCTGGCCTACAGGTTAAGGTCTTAACTCTTACTCTGGCCTACAGGTTTAGGTCTTAACTCTTACTCCGGCCTAGTGGTTAAGGTCTTAACTCTTACTCTGGCCTAATAGCTAAGGTCTTAGACTTATACTCTGGCCTAATGGTTAAGGTCTTAACTCTTACTCTGGCTTCATAGCTAAGGTCTTAACTCTTACTCTGGCCTAATAGCTAAGGTCTTAGAATCATACTCTGGCCTACTGGTTAAGGTCTTAACTCTTACTCTGGCCTAATAGCTAAGGTCTTAGACTCGTACTCTGGCCTACTGGTTAAGGTCTTAACTCTTACTCTTGCCTAATAGCTAAGGTCTTAACTCTTACTCTGGCCTAATAGTTAAGGTCTTAGACTCGTACTATGGCCTACAGGTTAAGGTCTTAACTCTTACTCTGGCCTACTGGTTAAGGTCTTAACTCTTACTCTGGCCTAAAAGCTAAGGTCTTAGACTCGTACTCTGACCTAATGGTTAAGGTCTTAACTCTTACTCTGGCCTACTGGTTAAGGTCTTAACTCTTACTCTGGCCTAATAGCTAAGGTCTTAGACTCGTACTATGTCCTACAGGTTAAGGTCTTAACTAGTACTCTGGCCTACAGGTTAAGGTCTTAACTCTTACTCTGGCCTACAGGTTTAGGTCTTAACTCTTACTCTGGCCTACTGGTTAAGGTCTTAACTCTTACTCTGGCCTAATAGCTAAGGTCTTAGATTCGTACTATGGCCTAATGGTTAAGGTCTTAACTCTTACTCTGGCCTAATAGCTAAGGTCTTAACTCTTACTCTGGCCTAATAGCTAAGGTCTTAGACTCGTACTCTGGCCTAATGGTTTAGGTCTTAACTCTTACTCTGGCCTATTGGTTAAGGTCTTAACTCTTACTCTGGCCCAATAGCTAAGGTTTCAGACTCGTACTCTGGCCTACTGGTTAAGGTCTTAACTCTTACTCTGGCCTAATAGCTAAGGTCTTGGACTCGTACTCTGGCCTAATAAATAAGGTCTTAGACTCATACTCTGGCCTAATGGTTAAGGTCTTAACTCTTACTCTGGCCTACTGGTTAAGGTCTTAACTCTTACTCTGGCCTAATAGATAAGGTCTTAGACTCTTACTCTGGCCTACTGGTTAAGGTCTTAACTCTTACTCTGGCCTACTGGTTAAGGTCTTAACTCTTACTCTGGCCTAATAGCTAAGGTCTTAGACTCGTACCCTGGCTTAATGGTTAAGGTCTTAACTCTTACTCTGGCCTACTGGTTAAGGTCTTAACTCTTACTCTGGCCGAATAGCTAAGGTCTTAACCCTTACTCTGGCATACTGGTTACAGTCTTAACTCTTACTCTGGCCTAATAGATAAGGTCTCAGACTCGCACTATGGCCTACAGGTTAAAGTCTTAACTCTTGCTCTGGCTACTGGTTAAGGTCTTAACTCTTACTCTGGCCTAATAGCTAAGGTCTTAACTCTTACTCTGGCCTAATAGTTAAGGTCTTAGACTCGTACTATGGCCTACAGGTTAAGGTCTTAACTCTTACTCTGGCCTACTGGTTAAGGTCTTAACTCTTACTCTGGCCTAAAAGCTAAGGTCTTAGACTCGTACTCTGACCTAATGGTTAAGGTCTTAACTCTTACTCTGGCCTACTGGTTAAGGTCTTAACTCTTACTCTGGCCTAATAGCTAAGGTCTTAGACTCGTACTATTTCCTACAGGTTAAGGTCTTAACTAGTACTCTGGCCTACAGGTTAAGGTCTTAACTCTTACACTGGCCTACAGGTTTAGGTCTTAACTCTTACTCTGGCCTACTGGTTAAGGTCTTAACTCTTACTCTGGCCTAATAGCTAAGGTCTTAGATTCGTACTATGGCCTAATGGTTAAGGTCTTAACTCTTACTCTGGCCTAATGGTTTAGGTCTTAACTCTTACTCTGGCCTATTGGTTAAGGTCTTAACTCTTACTCTGGCCCAATAGCTAAGGTTTCAGACTCGTACTCTGGCCTACTGGTTAAGGTCTTAACTCTTACTCTGGCCTAATAGCTAAGGTCTTAGACTCGTACTCTGGTCTAATAGCTAAGGTCTTAGACTCATACTCTGGCCTAATGGTTAAGGTCTTAACTCTTACTCTGGCCTACTGGTTAATGTCTTAACTCTTACTCTGGCCTAATAGCTAAGGTCTTAGGCTCGTACTCTGGCCTACTGGTTAAAGTCTTAACTCTTACTCTGGCCTACTGGTTAAGGTCTTAACTCTTACTCTGGCCTAATAGCTAAGGTCTTAGACTCGTATTATGTCCTACAGGTTAAGGTCTTAACTCGTACTCTGGCCTAATGGTTAAGGTCTTAACTCTTACTCTGGCCTACTGGTTAAGGTCTTAACTCTTACTCTGGCCTAATAGCTAAGGTCTTACCTCTTACTCTGGCATACTGGTTAAGGTCTTAACTCTTACTCTGGCCTACTGTTTAAGGTTTTAGCTCTTACTCTGGCCTAATAGCTAAGGTCTTAGACTCGTACTCTGGCCTAATGGTTAAGGTCTTAACTCTTACTCTGGCCTACTGGTTAAGGTCTAACCTCTTACTCTGGCCTAATAGCTACGGTCTTAACTCTTACTCTGGCCTACTGGTTAAGGTCTTAACTCTTACTCTGGCCTAATAGCTAAGGTCTTAGACACGTACTCTGGCCTAATGGTTAAGGTCTTAACTCTTGCTCTGGCCTAATAGCTAAGGTCTTAGACTCGTACTCCGGCCTAATGGTTAAGGTCCTAACTCTTACTCTGGCCTATTGGTTACGGTCTAAACTCTTACTCTGGCCTAATTTTTAAGGTCTTAACTCTTACTCTGGCCTAATAGCTAAGGTCTTAGACTCGTACTCTGGCCCAATGGTTAAGGTCTTAACTCTTACTCTGGCCTAATAGCTAAGGTCTTACCTCTTACTCTGGCCTACTGGTTAAGGTCTTAACTCTTACTCTGGCCTAATAGCTAAGGTCTTAGACTCGTACTCTGGCCTAATGGTTAAGGTCTTAACTCTTACTCTTGCCTACTGGTTAAGGTCTTAACTCTTACTCCTGCCTAATAGCTAAGGTCTTAGACTCGTACTATGGCCTAATAGCTAAGGTATTAGACACGTACTCTGGCCTACTGGTTAAGGTCTTAACTCTTACCTAATAGCTAAGGTCTTGACTCTTACTCTGGCCTAATAGCTAAGGTCTAAGACTCATACTCTGGCCTACAGGTTAAGGTCTTAACTCTTACTCTGGCCTAATAGCTAAGGTCTTAGACTCGTACTCTGGCCTACAGGTTAAGGTCTTAACTCTTACTCTGGCCTACAGGTTAAGGTCTTAACTCGTACTCTGGCCTAATGGTTAAGGTCTTAACTCTTACTCTGGCCTACTGGTTAAGGTCTTAACTCTTACTCTGGCCTAATAGCTAAGGTCTTACCTCTTACTCTGGCATACTGGTTAAGGTCTTAACTCTTACTCTGGCCTACTGGTTAAGGTTTTAGCTCTTACTCTGGCCTAATAGCTAAGGTCTTAGACTCGTACTCTGGCCTAATGGTTAAGGTCTTAACTCTTACTCTGGCCTACTGGTTAAGGTCTAACCTCTTACTTTGGCCTAATAGCTAAGGTCTTAACTCTTACTCTGGCCTACTGGTTAAGGTCTTAACTCTTACTCTGGCCTAATAGCTAAGGTCTTAGACACGTACTCTGGCCTAATGGTTAAGGTCTTAACTCTTACTCTGGCCTAATAGCTAAGGTCTTAACTCTTACTCTGGCCTAATAGCTAAGGTCTTAGACTCGTACTCCGGCCTAATGGTTAAGGTCCTAACTCTTACTCTGGCCTATAGGTTACGGTCTAAACTCTTACTCTGGCCTAATTTTTAAGGTCTTAACTCTTACTCTGGCCTAATAGCTAAGGTCTTAGACTCTTACTCTGGCCTACTGGTTAAGGTCTTAACTCTTACTCTCGCCTAAAAGCTAAGGTCTTAGACTCGTACTCTGGCCTAATGGTTAAGGCCTTAACTCTTACTCTGGCCTACTGGTTAAGGTCTTAACTCTTACTCTGGCCTAAAAGCTAAGGTCTTAGACTCATACTCTGGCCTAATGGTTAAGGTCTTAACTCTTACTCTGGCCTAATAGCTAAGGTCTTAGACTCGTACTCTGGCCTAATGGTTAACGTCTTAACTCTTACTCTGGCCTAATGTTTAAGGTCTTATCTCTTACTCTGGCCTACAGGTTAAGGTCTTAACTCTTACTCTGGCCTAATGGTTAAGGTCTTAACTCTTACTCTGGCCTACTGGTTAAGGTCTTAACTCTTACTCTGGCCTAATAGCTAAGGTCTTAGACTTGTACTCTGGCCTAATGGTTAAGGTCTTAACTCTTACTCTGGCCTCATAGCTAAGTGTTAACTCTTACTCTGGCCTAATAGCTAAGGTCTTAGAATTGTACTCTGGACTACTGGTTAAGGTCTTAACTCTTACTCTGGCCTACTGGTTAAGGTCTTAACTCTTACTCTGGCCTAATAGATAAGGTCTTAGACTCTTACTCTGGCCTAATGGTTAAGGTCTTAACTCTTACTCTGGCCTACTGGTTAAGGTCTTAACTCTTACTCTGGCCTAATAGCTAAGGTCTTACCTCTTACTCTGGCATACTGGTTAAGGTCTTAACTCTTACTCTGGCCTACTGGTTAAGGTTTTAGCTCTTACTCTGGCCTAATAGCTAAGGTCTTAGACTCGTACTCTGGCCTAATGGTTAAGGTCTTAACTCTTACTCTGGCCTACTGGTTAAGGTCTAACCTCTTACTTTGGCCTAATAGCTAAGGTCTTAACTCTTACTCTGGCCTACTGGTTAAGGTCTTAACTCTTACTCTGGCCTAATAGCTAAGGTCTTAGACACGTACTCTGGCCTAATGGTTAAGGTCTTAACTCTTACTCTGGCCTAATAGCTAAGGTCTTAACTCTTACTCTGGCCTAATAGCTAAGGTCTTAGACTCGTACTCCGGCCTAATGGTTAAGGTCCTAACTCTTACTCTGGCCTACAGGTTACGGTCTAAACTCTTACTCTGGCCTAATTTTTAAGGTCTTAACTCTTACTCTGGCCTAATAGCTAAGGTCTTAGACTCTTACTCTGGCCTACTGGTTAAGGTCTTAACTCTTACTCTCGCCTAAAAGCTAAGGTCTTAGACTCGTACTCTGGCCTAATGGTTAAGGCCTTAACTCTTACTCTGGCCTACTGGTTAAGGTCTTAACTCTTACTCTGGCCTAAAAGCTAAGGTCTTAGACTCATACTCTGGCCTAATGGTTAAGGTCTTAACTCTTACTCTGGCCTAATAGCTAAGGTCTTAGACTCTTACTCTGGCCTAATAGCTAAGGTCTTAGACTCGTACTCTGGCCTAATGGTTAACGTCTTAACTCTTACTCTGGCCTAATGTTTAAGGTCTTATCTCTTACTCTGGCCTACAGGTTAAGGTCTTAACTCTTACTCTGGCCTAATGGTTAAGGTCTTAACCCTTACTCTGGCCTACTGGTTAAGGTCTTAACTCTTACTCTGGCCTAATACCTAAGGTCTTAGACTTGTACTCTGGCCTAATGGTTAAGGTCTTAACTCTTACTCTGGCCTCATAGCTAAGTGTTAACTCTTACTCTGGCCTAATAGCTAAGGTCTTAGAATTGTACTCTGGACTACTGGTTAAGGTCTTAACTCTTACTCTGGCCTACTGGTTAAGGTCTTAACTCTTACTCTGGCCTAATAGATAAGGTCTTAGACTCTTACTCTGGCCTACTGGTTAAGGTCTTAACTCTTACTCTGGCTTACTGGTTAAGGTCTTAACTCTTACTCTGGCCTAATAGCTAAGGTCTTAACCCTTACTCTGGCATACTGGTTACAGTCTTAACTCTTACTCTGGCCTAATATCTAAGGTCTTAGACTCATACTCTGGCCTAATGGTTAAGGTCTTAACTCTTACTCTGGCCTAATAGTTAAGGTCTCAACTCTTTCTCTGGCCTAATAGCTAAGGTCTTAGACTCGTACTATGGCCTACAGGTTAAGGTCTTAACTAGTACTCTGGCCTATAGGTTAAGGTCTTAACTCTTACTCTGGCCTACAGGTTTAGGTCTTAACTCTTACTCTGGCCTACTGGTTAAGGTCTTAACTCTTACTCTGGCCTAATAGCTAAGGTCTTAGACTTATACTCTGGCCTAATGGTTAAGGTCTTAACTCTTACTCTGGCTTCATAGCTAAGGTCTTAACTCTTACTCTGGCCTAATAGCTAAGGTCTTAGAATCATACTCTGGCCTACTGGTTAAGGTCTTAACTCTTACTCTGGCCTAATAGCTAAGGTCTTAGACTCGTACTCTGGCCTACTGGTTAAGGTCTTAACTCTTACTCTTGCCTAATAGCTAAGGTCTTAACTCTTACTCTGGCCTAATAGTTAAGGTCTTAGACTCGTACTATGGCCTACAGGTTAAGGTCTTAACTCTTACTCTGGCCTACTGGTTAAGGTCTTAACTCTTACTCTGGCCTAAAAGCTAAGGACTTAGACTCGTACTCTGACCTAATGGTTAAGGTCTTAACTCTTACTCTGGCCTACTGGTTAAGGTCTTAACTCTTACCTAATAGCTAAGGTCTTGACTCTTACTCTGGCCTAATGGTTAAGGTCTTAACTCTTACTCTGGCCTAATAGCTAAGGTCTTAACTCTTACTCTTGCCTAATAGCTAAGGTCTTAACTCTTACTCTGGCCTAATAGCTAAGGTCTTAGACTCGTACTATGTCCTACAGGTTAAGGTCTTAACTAGTACTCTGGCCTACAGGTTAAGGTCTTAACTCTTACTCTGGCCTACAGGTTCAGGTCTTAACTCTTACTCTGGCCTACTGGTTAAGGTCTTAACTCTTACTCTGGCCTAATAGCTAAGGTCTTAGATTCGTACTATGGCCTAATGGTTAAGGTCTTAACTCTTACTCTGGCCTAATAGCTAAGGTCTTAACTCTTACTCTGGCCTAATAGCTAAGGTCTTAGACTCGTACTCTGGCCTAATGGTTTAGGTCTTAACTCTTACTCTGGCCTATTGGTTAAGGTCTTAACTCTTACTCTGGCCCAATAGCTAAGGTTTCAGACTCGTACTCTGGCCTACTGGTTAAGGTCTTAACTCTTACTCTGGCCTAATAGCTAAGGTCTTAGACTCGTACTCTGGCCTAATAGCTAAGGTCTTAGACTCATACTCTGGCCTAATGGTTAAGGTCTTAACTCTTACTCTGGCCTACTGGTTAAGGTCTTAACTCTTACTCTGGTCTAATAGATAAGGTCTTAGACTCTTACTCTGGCCTACTGGTTAAGGTCTTAACTCTTACTCTGGCCTACTGGTTAAGGTCTTAACTCTTACTCTGGCCTAATAGCTAAGGTCTTAGACTCGTACCCTGGCTTAATGGTTAAGGTCTTAACTCTTACTCTGGCCTACTGGTTAAGGTCTTAACTCTTACTCTGGCCGAATAGCTAAGGTCTTAACCCTTACTCTGGCATACTGGTTACAGTCTTAACTCTTACTCTGGCCTAATAGCTAAGGTCTCAGATTCGCACTATGGCCTACAGGTTAAGGTCTTAACTCTTACTCTGGCTACTGGTTAAGGTCTTAACTCTTACTCTTGCCTAATAGCTAAGGTCTTAACTCTTACTCTGGCCTAATAGTTAAGGTCTTAGACTCGTACTATGGCCTACAGGTTAAGGTCCTAACTCTTACTCTGGCCTACTGGTTAAGGTCTTAACTCTTACTCTGGCCTAAAAGCTAAGGTCTTAGACTCGTACTCTGACCTAATGGTTAAGGTCTTAACTCTTACTCTGGCCTACTGGTTAAGGTCTTAACTCTTACTCTGGCCTAATAGCTAAGGTCTTAGACTCGTACTATTTCCTACAGGTTAAGGTCTTAACTAGTACTCTGGCCTACAGGTTAAGGTCTTAACTCTTACACTGGCCTACAGGTTTAGGTCTTAACTCTTACTCTGGCCTACTGGTTAAGGTCTTAACTCTTACTCTGGCCTAATAGCTAAGGTCTTAGATTCGTACTATGGCCTAATGGTTAAGGTCTTAACTCTTACTCTGGCCTAATGGTTTAGGTCTTAACTCTTACTCTGGCCTATTGGTTAAGGTCTTAACTCTTACTCTGGCCCAATAGCTAAGGTTTCAGACTCGTACTCTGGCCTACTGGTTAAGGTCTTAACTCTTACTCTGGCCTAATAGCTAAGGTCTTAGACTCGTACTCTGGTCTAATAGCTAAGGTCTTAGACTCATACTCTGGCCTAATGGTTAAGGTCTTAACTCTTACTCAGGCCTACTGGTTAATGTCTTAACTCTTACTCTGGCCTAATAGCTAAGGTCTTAGGCTCGTACTCTGGCCTACTGGTTAAAGTCTTTACTCTTACTCTGGCCTACTGGTTAAGGTCTTAACTCTTACTCTGGCCTAATAGCTAAGGTCTTAGACTCGTATTATGTCCTACAGGTTAAGGTCTTAACTCGTACTCTGGCCTACAGGTTAAGGTCTTAACTCTTACTCTGGCCTACAGGTTAAGGTCTTAACTCCTACTCTGGGCTACTGGTTAAGGTCTTAACTCTTACTCTGGCCTAATGGTTAAGGTCTTAACTCTTACTCTGGCCTACTGGTTAAAGTCTTAACTCTTACTCAGGCCCAATAGCTAAGGTCTTAGACTCGTACTCTGGCCTACTGGTTAAGGTCTTAACTCTTACTCTGGCTGTAGGAGAGTGGAATCTGACTAATGGTTGCCCCCAACTTTTTGCCTGGTATTTAAGTGGTTTTTGACTAGTCTGGCTGGGATCCTGCTATCCAGGACCCCAGCCTATCTGCTTTCTCCCTAAAACTGTTGTGAGTACTCTAGGTACAAACATAACTGGATGCTGGGCATGCCCTTCCAGTCCCTTGTAGATGGTACCCTAGGTACCCAGGGCATGGGTCCCCCAGTAGGCCTACCAGGGCTGCAGCACTTATTGTGCCACCCTGGGACAGCCACCCAAACTGACACCACCAGGCCACTACTGTAGCCTGGGTAAGGTGGTGCTAGCACCCCTTACAGGGACGTAGGTACCCTATGTCCCATACCATTACAACACATATACTCTCATAGGTCACCCCTCTGGCAGGCCCTGGTAATCCTACAGGGCTGGGTGCTGAGGTATGTGTGAGGGGGGACCCCTACATGAGTAGGACCTCTCTGCAACCTTCGTAACACCGTTACTGGGTTGTTTGTAGTGTAGCCATACCATATACTCTACCGCATTATAAGTTATTGCGTCATCGCTGTAACTTGGGACTGGCTACACAGAACCATATCGTGTTTGGTGTCAAACATGAAGGAATCATACCCCCAGTCCAGCCATGGGCATGGGGGCACGATTCCCCCTTGCTAGGAGGGTGATATGGGAAAAGCGGTATATTTTAGACACCAATTTAAAAGTGCACATGTACCACAAAATGGCTACTGTTCGCCACCTACACGACTCTGGCTGGCTGTTGTTGGGGAAAACCCCAGCCTCGCCATCTGGACAATAGGGCTCCTGTGGCAGGGAGGTGCCAGCACCTCCCCAGACAGGATATGTGGATTGGAACAGGGTGGGTGCACCAAAAGTCCATTCAGAGTTGCACGTAGGCAGCTGCAGAGCCCCAATTCTGCATACACCGCTTGGAACCGGTTCAGGGGCATCCTGCCCCTCGCCCAGGCGGGAAACACACAAAGGGGAGTGGGTGTAGTCACCCTTTCCCGCCTCTACTCTGATTGGTAGGCTCTATTTTGGACCATCCCCTAATCTTGGGGATATATGGGAATAACTTTGCCCTAGAGCCTTAGATTCGTACAGGACTTCACAGAACTGACCTTCGACAAGCTGCTGCCCAGCTGACTGAAGAAATCTCCCTTGGGATAAAGGAGTTATCCCCCTGCTTGGCAGGCACCTAAAAGACTACAGGATACCCGGTTGGAACTTCGTTGCTCTCACGACCTTCGACGCCTTCCAGCAACCTCGAGGTGGGTCTCCAGTGCATCCCAGCGTCCTGTGAGCGTGCCCAGCAAGTCTGAGCACCCTGGACCACGTGGGTGCCGAGATCCCCGCATACCCCGAGACACCGGCCACCTCTTGTCCAGCACATGACCCCGACCAGTGGGGAAGTCGTGCTTTGGCCCATTTTTGAGCCAACCTTCATGCAGCATTTGTGCCGACCCTCAGCTCCCTGGCCCGCTCCGGTGGCCCGTGGGAGCCCTTTTACGCACTCCATTTTGCTGCCTTCCGCGGTCCCTTGTCTCTCGACTTGTGGGCCCTGACGGAGGACAATCTTCCTTTCTAAGAGTTCCCCTGGTTGCTCCAGGCCTGCTCTACGCTCCCTGCAAAGGAGAGCACCCTCAGACCACGTGGGTCTGCACCAGCAGCTGCTTTGTTCATCTTGCGTGGGTTGCGGTTGCCAATGCTTAGTGGATCCAATCGGGACACTAACACCGCAGCGACCCTCAGCCGACGTGGGACAGTCGCCCTCCAGAAGCTGGCCTTCCTTGAAGCCTCCCGGAGCCCGTGACTGCAGAGCCCAGCTGTACCTTCCACACCTGAAGCACCCGACATCCACGAGCTCCTTCCTGTGAGCTCCCTGGTCACTGTGCTGTGACCCAGACTCTGTCCCCTCTGCTTTCAGGTTCATCTTTGTCTTTTCTTCAACTTTAATCTTCACGACTTCAGCGACACTTCCAGCTAGCAGCAGTTTGGACTCCTTTTCCATAGAAAATCAGCCCGCGACCCGACACCAGAATCGACCTATGCACCCGGCTTCCCTGGGGCAGGTAACAGTGGTACTTCGGTACTTCCGTGGTGGTGGGCTCTCCAAAGCCTTAAGTCCCAAGCCTTAACTTTGTACTGTTGTTAGAAGTGTCCTTAAACCTTAATTATTCAACCGCGACATTCTCCATAGGCTAACATTGCGATCCCGACAGCAGCTTCTCGCACTGCACACGCCTCCCGTGGGTCCCCTTCCTCTTAACTGTGGGTGGATTCTTAAGGGGCCAGCGATCCTGAATGCCCTAGGCATTGCCTGTAGAATTGTCGTGGTTCTTATACCACTATTTTAGTATATGGTTTGGTCCCCCCCTGGGGCCCATTGATTTCTGTGCTATTTATTGTGTTTAGAAATGCTTGTTTGAATTGTAACTTTACCACTAGCCACATAAAGTGTCTGTGGGATTCTGTCTAGAATAAATACATATATTTTATATATATACCTGTGTGGGCTACTCTTTCATTTGGTTATTCAAGAGGTTATTATGGTAAAACAATAAGCTTAACACTCCTTCAAGACTTAGCCTGAAGGCTGCTCTCCACAGCTACCACTAGGATAGCTTTCTTAAAGGTTGTCTTAAACCTATCATCAATAGGAGTCGAATTGGACTGGTGCAAGGTGTCCCTATAACTAGGAACAGCATATGCCAGGCCAACTTCTCACATTGGTGGCAGCGGTGGGATTCAAGCTTGCCATTGTTTTACCAGATAACACATTGAATTTCTAAAGTGAAAGCCACAAGGTACCAAAGGTACATATAAATTCAAGCTAGAATACAATAAGTTCTACTGAACTTGGAGTTGTGTGTAGAGGGTCTAGCACACCTTGACTACAACTCAAGAGAGGGTTCAGTAGGCCACACTTAGTGTAGGTAGATACATCACTACACTAAACATGTCTTCAAGTGGCACTAAGGCTATGGAAGGACCCCAGAGGGTCCCAGTAGATAAGTATGATAATTTCACCTTTGCTGAGCTCAGGGAAATGTGCACCCTTAGGAGACTGAAGACAGAAAGAGGTGCCAACACAAAACGTCTCAAAGAGATCCTGCTCATAGCAGACTTTATGGAGTCCATAGGATCCAGAGGGACGGACAACGTGGGTGGGCACCCCTCAGAAGAGGACACTCCCAGAGTGGAATCTGAAGAGGATCAGGAAGAGGATGAAAATCCTGACCTGGAAGACACAAACCACTCACAGCATGGAAGTGATGGCCCAAGAGGCACTCCTTCCACCCTTAAAAGGAGAGTGGTGGGTCCAAGAAGGAACAGATTAGGCCTGGGCGGTAAATTCCGTCCCGTTCGCGGAATTTGCGGAATTTGGGTAATTTCGCGTTCCGCGGAGAACGCGAAATTGCCCAAAAATCTGCGTTCCGCGACTTCGCGAAATTTTTTGCTTGTTCGCGTTCTCAATATGCTTGTTCGCGAGATATTTCACCCCGAGCACGCAAACAGCGATCGCGAACAAGAAAAAAGTATCGCGAACAAGCAATTCCGCGTGTTCGCGGAATTTCTGCGTGTTCGCGGAGATTTTTTACCGTTTCGCGGAGATTTGCGTAACGCGATTACGCAAATTCCGCCCACCCCTAGAACAGATCCCCCTCAGTGGGATCCAACCATTCTAAGGGATCCAAAGGGTCCTCTGCCTCTTCTCAGAGAAGAGAATCCTCTCATGAGAGGAAATGCAGACTGATCAAATTTGAGCAGGCTAAGCTTCAGCTTAAAAGAGAACAGTTAGCATTAGACAGGGAAACCCTGGAGCTTCAGAAAGCTTCAAAGAAATGGGGTCTAGAGATCCCTGGTGGCAGTGATGAAACCCCTAGAGTTAGAGAGAGAGTCCCTGACAATAGGAACCTCCACAAGATTGTGCCCCCCTATCAGAATGGGGATGATATCCACAAATGGATATCTGCTCTTGAAAGGGCCTGTAGAGTACAGAGGGTCCCTGTAGAGCAGTGGGCAGCAATCCTGTGGCTCTCCTTTTCAGATAAAGGGAGAGACAAGCTCCTCTCTGTAAGAGAAGAGGATGCTGATGATTATTATATCTTGAAAGCTGCTTTAATAGATGGGTTTGGCTTAACCACTGATCAATACAGACTTAAGTTCAGAGACACCCAGAAAGCACAGAATCAAGATTGGGTAGACTTTGTGGATTGTGCAACCAAGGCACTGGAAGGTTGGTTAAATGGCAGTAAAGTTAATGATTATCAAGGATTGTATAATCTCATTATGAGGGAGCAGATTCTTAATAATTGTCAGAACCAACTTTTACACCAGCACCTGGTGGACTCTGATCTGACCTCTCCCCAAGAATTGGGGAAGAAGGCAGACAAATGGGTCAGAACCAGGATCAGGCCTAAGAACCAAGTTGGTGACCAGAAGAAGGATTCCACTAAGCCCAAAGAGAAAGGTGGGGATGATAAACAAGAAAAGTCCTCTGAAGGGCCCCAACAAACCAGTGCTGGGGGTGGGTCCCAAAATACTTCCTCTAATACCAAGAAACCCTATTGCCATGTCTGTAAGAAACCTGGCCACTGGAAAACTGACTCCAGCTGTCCTAAAAATGGCAATAAAGAAAATGTTCCTCCAAAACCTGCTCCAACACCTCCTGTTACTACTAGTAGTAATCCCCCAGGTGGTGGGAGTGCACCCAAAAACTTAGTTGGGTTCTCTTTGGGGACACCAGTGGACTCTGGCCTAGCCAGGTCCCCTGCATTAGCAACCATGGTCTGTGATGGTGGCATGGGGTTTGCCAACTTTACCATGAGCCCCAGTATTCTGGGCAGGTACAGACAAGAACCAATAATCAATGGTCAAAAGGCTGTGGCCTATAAGGACACAGGGGCCACTGTCACCATGGTGACCAAGAGGCTAGTGCCCCTAGATCAGCTTTTACCTGGGTTTAGCTATCAGGTGACCAACATTGATGGAGTTAGGAAAGATCATCCCATGGCAGTGATAAATCTCAGCTGGGGAGGAGTCACTGGCCCCAAGAGGGTGGCAGTGTCCCCAAACTTGCCTGTAGATTGTTTACTGGGGAATGATCTAGAAATCTCAGCCTGGGCTGAGGTTGACCACAAGGCCCATTTGAAAATGGTAGGAATTCCTGAGAGAGTGGATGAGACCCTGAGGGCCTCACCTCCACCCCAGGAGAAAATAGAAAGAGTGAAGCCTGAAACTATGGATCACTCTACACAAACAGAGAGCATAGGGGAGGAGGAGCAGTCTTCCCCCCACCAGACTACAGGTAAAGGTCCAGTTTCTCAGGGAACTGACCCTGCCCCTTGGGAAGTAACTGCCCCAGAAGTGGACAGGCTTGGCCTGCCCACCTCTCTGATGGCAGGGGATCCTTCCAAGGTGGCACCCAGTCTGGAGCAGGTATCCTGCCCCTCTCTACCCTGCCTCAGTCAGCCCAGGGCTGCAGAGGTCAGGGAGGCCAGTGGACCCTTACTGGGCCCCTGTCCAGAGGAACCCCCTCATCAAGAGATTAGGGACACCCAGCAGAGTAGTTTCAGCCAGGTGAATATTCCTCTACAAACTGAGGGATCCCCCTTACCCCTAGGTATAGGCACCCCTCAAATGGATGTTGTTGAGCACAGGGAAACCTGGGGCCTAGCTGCCCCAAACCTTCCAGTGCCCTCCACTATTCCAGCCAAAGGGATCCAGCCCCCAGCTGTAGGCAGCCAGAGGTTGACCCCTAGGGCCAGATATGACACCGTCATGGGCAGAAAGGCTTCCATAGTGGCCAGTGATCTGAGGAGGTTGAGACCAACCCAAGTAGGGTCTCACTTCCAGACTCAGACACCCCACCAGCCCACCTCTGACCCAAAAACCAATACAGGTAATTTCCCTAGACCTTGGAGAAACTCTAGAACCCCTTGGGGTAGGATTTCCCAAGTGGACCATGACACAGGGAGCAACCATGTTAGTACAGGTTCTTCCTTATATGGCCACTCAGGAAATAAAGGCTTATCTGGACAAGGTTAGCCTTATCTCCTTTCGTTTGGGGGGGGGTTATGTAGGAGAGTGGAATCTGACTAATGGTTGCCCCCAACTTTTTGCCTGGTATTTAAGTGGTTTTTGACTAGTCTGGCTGGGATCCTGCTATCCAGGACCCCAGCCTATCTGCTTTCTCCCTAAAACTGTTGTGAGTACTCTAGGTACAAACATAACTGGATGCTGGGCATGCCCTTCCAGTCCCTTGTAGATGGTACCCTAGGTACCCAGGGCATGGGTCCCCCAGTAGGCCTACCAGGGCTGCAGCACTTATTGTGCCACCCTGGGACAGCCACCCAAACTGACACCACCAGGCCACTACTGTAGCCTGGGTAAGGTGGTGCTAGCACCCCTTACAGGGACGTAGGTACCCTATGTCCCATACCATTACAACACATATACTCTCATAGGTCACCCCTCTGGCAGGCCCTGGTAATCCTACAGGGCTGGGTGCTGAGGTATGTGTGAGGGGGGACCCCTACATGAGTAGGACCTCTCTGCAACCTTCGTAACACCGTTACTGGGTTGTTTGTAGTGTAGCCATACCATATACTCTACCGCATTATAAGTTATTGCGTCATCGCTGTAACTTGGGACTGGCTACACAGAACCATATCGTGTTTGGTGTCAAACATGAAGGAATCATACCCCCAGTCCAGCCATGGGCATGGGGGCACGATTCCCCCTTGCTAGGAGGGTGATATGGGAAAAGCGGTATATTTTAGACACCAATTTAAAAGTGCACATGTACCACAAAATGGCTACTGTTCGCCACCTACACGACTCTGGCTGGCTGTTGTTGGGGAAAACCCCAGCCTCGCCATCTGGACAATAGGGCTCCTGTGGCAGGGAGGTGCCAGCACCTCCCCAGACAGGATATGTGGATTGGAACAGGGTGGGTGCACCAAAAGTCCATTCAGAGTTGCACGTAGGCAGCTGCAGAGCCCCAATTCTGCATACACCGCTTGGAACCGGTTCAGGGGCATCCTGCCCCTCGCCCAGGCGGGAAACACACAAAGGGGAGTGGGTGTAGTCACCCTTTCCCGCCTCTACTCTGATTGGTAGGCTCTATTTTGGACCATCCCCTAATCTTGGGGATATATGGGAATAACTTTGCCCTAGAGCCTTAGATTCGTACAGGACTTCACAGAACTGACCTTCGACAAGCTGCTGCCCAGCTGACTGAAGAAATCTCCCTTGGGATAAAGGAGTTATCCCCCTGCTTGGCAGGCACCTAAAAGACTACAGGATACCCGGTTGGAACTTCGTTGCTCTCACGACCTTCGACGCCTTCCAGCAACCTCGAGGTGGGTCTCCAGTGCATCCCAGCGTCCTGTGAGCGTGCCCAGCAAGTCTGAGCACCCTGGACCACGTGGGTGCCGAGATCCCCGCATACCCCGAGACACCGGCCACCTCTTGTCCAGCACACGACCCCGACCAGTGGGGAAGTCGTGCTTTGGCCCATTTTTGAGCCAACCTTCACGCAGCATTTGTGCCGACCCTCAGCTCCCTGGCCCGCTCCGGTGGCCCGTGGGAGCCCTTTTACGCACTCCATTTTGCTGCCTTCCGCGGTCCCTTGTCTCTCGACTTGTGGGCCCTGACGGAGGACAATCTTCCTTTCTAAGAGTTCCCCTGGTTGCTCCAGGCCTGCTCTACGCTCCCTGCAAAGGAGAGCACCCTCAGACCACGTGGGTCTGCACCAGCAGCTGCTTTGTTCATCTTGCGTGGGTTGCGGTTGCCAATGCTTAGTGGATCCAATCGGGACACTAACACCGCAGCGACCCTCAGCCGACGTGGGACAGTCGCCCTCCAGAAGCTGGCCTTCCTTGAAGCCTCCCGGAGCCCGTGACTGCAGAGCCCAGCTGTACCTTCCACACCTGAAGCACCCGACATCCACGAGCTCCTTCCTGTGAGCTCCCTGGTCACTGTGCTGTGACCCAGACTCTGTCCCCTCTGCTTTCAGGTTCATCTTTGTCTTTTCTTCAACTTTAATCTTCACGACTTCAGCGACACTTCCAGCTAGCAGCAGTTTGGACTCCTTTTCCATAGAAAATCAGCCCGCGACCCGACACCAGAATCGACCTATGCACCCGGCTTCCCTGGGGCAGGTAACAGTGGTACTTCGGTACTTCCGTGGTGGTGGGCTCTCCAAAGCCTTAAGTCCCAAGCCTTAACTTTGTACTGTTGTTAGAAGTGTCCTTAAACCTTAATTATTCAACCGCGACATTCTCCATAGGCTAACATTGCGATCCCGACAGCAGCTTCTCGCACTGCACACGCCTCCCGTGGGTCCCCTTCCTCTTAACTGTGGGTGGATTCTTAAGGGGCCAGCGATCCTGAATGCCCTAGGCATTGCCTGTAGAATTGTCGTGGTTCTTATACCACTATTTTAGTATATGGTTTGGTCCCCCCCTGGGGCCCATTGATTTCTGTGCTATTTATTGTGTTTAGAAATGCTTGTTTGAATTGTAACTTTACCACTAGCCACATAAAGTGTCTGTGGGATTCTGTCTAGAATAAATACATATATTTTATATATATACCTGTGTGGGCTACTCTTTCATTTGGTTATTCAAGAGGTTATTATGGTAAAACAATAAGCTTAACACTCCTTCAAGACTTAGCCTGAAGGCTGCTCTCCACAGCTACCACTAGGATAGCTTTCTTAAAGGTTGTCTTAAACCTATCATCAATAGGAGTCGAATTGGACTGGTGCAAGGTGTCCCTATAACTAGGAACAGCATATGCCAGGCCAACTTCTCACACTGGCCCAATAGCTAAGGTCTTAGACTTGTACTCTGGCCTAATAGCTAAGGTCTTAGACTCGTACTCTGGCCTAATGGTTAAGGTCTTAACTCTTATTCTGGCCTAATAGCTAAGGTCTTAACTCTTACTCTGGCCTAATAGCTAAGGTCTTACCTCTTACTCTGGCCTACTGGTTAAGGTCTTAACTCTTACTCTGGCCTAATAGCTAAGGTCTTAGACTCGTACTCTGGCCTAATGGTTAAGGTCTTAACTCTTACTCTTGCCTACTGGTTAAGGTCTTAACTCTTACTCCTGCCTAATAGCTAAGGTCTTAGACTCGTACTATGGCCTAATAGCTAAGGTCTTAACTCTTACTCTGGCCTACTGGTTAAGGTCTTAACTCTTACCTAATAGCTAAGGTCTTGACTCTTACTCTGGCCTAATAGCTAAGGTCTTAGACTCATACTCTGGCCTACAGGTTAAGGTCTTAACTCTTACTCTGGCCTAATAGCTAAGGTCTTAGACTCGTACTCTGGCCTGCAGGTTAAGGTCTTAACTCTTACTCTGGCCTACAGGTTAAGGTCTTAACTCGTACTCTGGCCTAATGGTTAAGGTCTTAACTCTTACTCTGGCCTACTGGTTAAGGTCTTAACTCTTACTCTGGCCTAATAGCTAAGGTCTTACCTCTTACTCTGGCATACTGGTTAAGGTCTTAACTCTTACTCTGGCCTACTGGTTAAGGTTTTAGCTCTTACTCTGGCCTAATAGCTAAGGTCTTAGACTCGTACTCTGGCCTAATGGTTAAGGTCTTAACTCTTACTCTGGCCTACTGGTTAAGGTCTAACCTCTTACTCTGGCCTAATAGCTAAGGTCTTAACTCTTACTCTGGCCTACTGGTTAAGGTCTTAACTCTTACTCTGGCCTAATAGCTAAGGTCTTAGACACGTACTCTGGCCTAATGGTTAAGGTCTTAACTCTTACTCTGGCCTAATAGCTAAGGTCTTAACTCTTACTCTGGCCTAATAGCTAAGGTCTTAGACTCGTACTCCGGCCTAATGGTTAAGGTCCTAACTCTTATTCTGGCCTATAGGTTACGGTCTAAACTCTTACTCTGGCCTAATTTTTAAGGTCTTAACTCTTACTCTGGCCTAATAGCTAAGGTCTTAGACTCTTACTCTGGCCTACTGGTTAAGGTCTTAACTCTTACTCTCGCCTAAAAGCTAAGGTCTTAGACTCGTACTCTGGCCTAATGGTTAAGGCCTTAACTCTTACTCTGGCCTACTGGTTAAGGTCTTAACTCTTACTCTGGCCTAAAAGCTAAGGTCTTAGACTCATACTCTGGCCTAATGGTTAAGGTCTTAACTCTTACTCTGGCCTAATAGCTAAGGTCTTAGACTCTTACTCTGGCCTAATAGCTAAGGTCTTAGACTCGTACTCTGGCCTAATGGTTAACGTCTTAACTCTTACTCTGGTCTAATGTTTAAGGTCTTATCTCTTACTCTGGCCTACAGGTTAAGGTCTTAACTCTTACTCTGGCCTAATGGTTAAGGTCTTAACTCTTACTCTGGCCTACTGGTTAAGGTCTTAACTCTTACTCTGGCCTAATAGCTAAGGTCTTAGACTTGTACTCTGGCCTAATGGTTAAGGGCTTAACTCTTACTCTGGCCTCATAGCTAAGGTCTTAACTCTTACTCTGGCCTAATAGCTAAGGTCTTAGAATTGTACTCTGGACTACTGGTTAAGGTCTTAACTCTTACTCTGGCCTCACAGCTAAGGTCTTAACTCTTACTCTGGCCTAATAGCTAAGGTCTTAGAATCATACTCTGGCCTACTGGTTAAGGTCTTAACTCTTACTCTGGCCTAATGGTTATGGTCTTAACTCTTACTCTGGCCTACTGGTTAAGGTCTTAACTCTTACTTTGGCATAATAGTTCAGGTCCTAGACTTGTACTCTGGCCTAATGGTTAAGGTCTTAACTCTTACTCTGGCCTCATAGCTAAGGTCTTAGAATTGTACTCTGGACTACTGGTTAAGGTCTTAACTCTTACTCTGGCCTCACAGCTAAGGTCTTAACTCTTGCTCTTGCCTAATATCTAAGGTCTTAGAATCATACTCTGGCCTACTGGTTAAGGTCTTAACTCTTACTCTGGCCTAATAGCTAAGGTCTTAGACTCGTACTCTGGCCTACTGGTTAAGGTCTTAACTCTTACTCTTGCCTAATAGCTAAGGTCTTAGACTCATACTCTGGCCTAATGGTTAAAGTCTTAACTCTTACTCTGGCCTAATATCTGAGGTCTTAACTCTTACTCTGGCCCAATAGCTAAGGTCTTAGACTCATACTCTGGCCTAATGTTTAAGGTCCTAACTCTTACTCTGGCCTACTGGTTAAGTTCTTAACTCTTACTCTGGCCTAATAGATAAGGTCTTAGACTCTTACTCTGGCCTACTGGTTAAGGTCTTAACTCTTACTCTGGCTTACTGGTTAAGGTCTTAACTCTTACTCTGGCCTAATAGCTAAGGTCTTAACCCTTACTCTGGCATACTGGTTACAGTCTTAACTCTTACTCTGGCCTAATATCTAAGGTCTTAGACTCATACTCTGGCCTAATGGTTAAGGTCTTAACTCTTACTCTGGCCTAATAGTTAAGGTCTCAACTCTTACTCTGGCCTAATAGCTAAGGTCTTAGACTCGTACTATGGCCTACAGGTTAAGGTCTTAACTAGTACTCTGGCCTACAGGTTAAGGTCTTAACTCTTACTCTGGCCTACAGGTTTAGGTCTTAACTCTTACTCCGGCCTAGTGGTTAAGGTCTTAACTCTTACTCTGGCCTAATAGCTAAGGTCTTAGACTTATACTCTGGCCTAATGGTTAAGGTCTTAACTCTTACTCTGGCTTCATAGCTAAGGTCTTAACTCTTACTCTGGCCTAATAGCTAAGGTCTTAGAATCATACTCTGGCCTACTGGTTAAGGTCTTAACTCTTACTCTGGCCTAATAGCTAAGGTCTTAGACTCGTACTCTGGCCTACTGGTTAAGGTCTTAACTCTTACTCTTGCCTAATAGCTAAGGTCTTAACTCTTACTCTGGCCTAATAGTTAAGGTCTTAGACTCGTACTATGGCCTACAGGTTAAGGTCTTAACTCTTACTCTGGCCTACTGGTTAAGGTCTTAACTCTTACTCTGGCCTAAAAGCTAAGGTCTTAGACTCGTACTCTGACCTAATGGTTAAGGTCTTAACTCTTACTCTGGCCTACTGGTTAAGGTCTTAACTCTTACTCTGGCCTAATAGCTAAGGTCTTAGACTCGTACTATGTCCTACAGGTTAAGGTCTTAACTAGTACTCTGGCCTACAGGTTAAGGTCTTAACTCTTACTCTGGCCTACAGGTTTAGGTCTTAACTCTTACTCTGGCCTACTGGTTAAGGTCTTAACTCTTACTCTGGCCTAATAGCTAAGGTCTTAGATTCGTACTATGGCCTAATGGTTAAGGTCTTAACTCTTACTCTGGCCTAATAGCTAAGGTCTTAACTCTTACTCTGGCCTAATAGCTAAGGTCTTAGACTCGTACTCTGGCCTAATGGTTTAGGTCTTAACTCTTACTCTGGCCTATTGGTTAAGGTCTTAACTCTTACTCTGGCCCAATAGCTAAGGTTTCAGACTCGTACTCTGGCCTACTGGTTAAGGTCTTAACTCTTACTCTGGCCTAATAGCTAAGGTCTTGGACTCGTACTCTGGCCTAATAAATAAGGTCTTAGACTCATACTCTGGCCTAATGGTTAAGGTCTTAACTCTTACTCTGGCCTACTGGTTAAGGTCTTAACTCTTACTCTGGCCTAATAGATAAGGTCTTAGACTCTTACTCTGGCCTACTGGTTAAGGTCTTAACTCTTACTCTGGCCTACTGGTTAAGGTCTTAACTCTTACTCTGGCCTAATAGCTAAGGTCTTAGACTCGTACCCTGGCTTAATGGTTAAGGTCTTAACTCTTACTCTGGCCTACTGGTTAAGGTCTTAACTCTTACTCTGGCCGAATAGCTAAGGTCTTAACCCTTACTCTGGCATACTGGTTACAGTCTTAACTCTTACTCTGGCCTAATAGATAAGGTCTCAGACTCGCACTATGGCCTACAGGTTAAAGTCTTAACTCTTGCTCTGGCTACTGGTTAAGGTCTTAACTCTTACTCTGGCCTAATAGCTAAGGTCTTAACTCTTACTCTGGCCTAATAGTTAAGGTCTTAGACTCGTACTATGGCCTACAGGTTAAGGTCTTAACTCTTACTCTGGCCTACTGGTTAAGGTCTTAACTCTTACTCTGGCCTAAAAGCTAAGGTCTTAGACTCGTACTCTGACCTAATGGTTAAGGTCTTAACTCTTACTCTGGCCTACTGGTTAAGGTCTTAACTCTTACTCTGGCCTAATAGCTAAGGTCTTAGACTCGTACTATTTCCTACAGGTTAAGGTCTTAACTAGTACTCTGGCCTACAGGTTAAGGTCTTAACTCTTACACTGGCCTACAGGTTTAGGTCTTAACTCTTACTCTGGCCTACTGGTTAAGGTCTTAACTCTTACTCTGGCCTAATAGCTAAGGTCTTAGATTCGTACTATGGCCTAATGGTTAAGGTCTTAACTCTTACTCTGGCCTAATGGTTTAGGTCTTAACTCTTACTCTGGCCTATTGGTTAAGGTCTTAACTCTTACTCTGGCCCAATAGCTAAGGTTTCAGACTCGTACTCTGGCCTACTGGTTAAGGTCTTAACTCTTACTCTGGCCTAATAGCTAAGGTCTTAGACTCGTACTCTGGTCTAATAGCTAAGGTCTTAGACTCATACTCTGGCCTAATGGTTAAGGTCTTAACTCTTACTCTGGCCTACTGGTTAATGTCTTAACTCTTACTCTGGCCTAATAGCTAAGGTCTTAGGCTCGTACTCTGGCCTACTGGTTAAAGTCTTAACTCTTACTCTGGCCTACTGGTTAAGGTCTTAACTCTTACTCTGGCCTAATAGCTAAGGTCTTAGACTCGTATTATGTCCTACAGGTTAAGGTCTTAACTCGTACTCTGGCCTAATGGTTAAGGTCTTAACTCTTACTCTGGCCTACTGGTTAAGGTCTTAACTCTTACTCTGGCCTAATAGCTAAGGTCTTACCTCTTACTCTGGCATACTGGTTAAGGTCTTAACTCTTACTCTGGCCTACTGTTTAAGGTTTTAGCTCTTACTCTGGCCTAATAGCTAAGGTCTTAGACTCGTACTCTGGCCTAATGGTTAAGGTCTTAACTCTTACTCTGGCCTACTGGTTAAGGTCTAACCTCTTACTCTGGCCTAATAGCTACGGTCTTAACTCTTACTCTGGCCTACTGGTTAAGGTCTTAACTCTTACTCTGGCCTAATAGCTAAGGTCTTAGACACGTACTCTGGCCTAATGGTTAAGGTCTTAACTCTTGCTCTGGCCTAATAGCTAAGGTCTTAGACTCGTACTCCGGCCTAATGGTTAAGGTCCTAACTCTTACTCTGGCCTATTGGTTACGGTCTAAACTCTTACTCTGGCCTAATTTTTAAGGTCTTAACTCTTACTCTGGCCTAATAGCTAAGGTCTTAGACTCGTACTCTGGCCCAATGGTTAAGGTCTTAACTCTTACTCTGGCCTAATAGCTAAGGTCTTACCTCTTACTCTGGCCTACTGGTTAAGGTCTTAACTCTTACTCTGGCCTAATAGCTAAGGTCTTAGACTCGTACTCTGGCCTAATGGTTAAGGTCTTAACTCTTACTCTTGCCTACTGGTTAAGGTCTTAACTCTTACTCCTGCCTAATAGCTAAGGTCTTAGACTCGTACTATGGCCTAATAGCTAAGGTATTAGACACGTACTCTGGCCTACTGGTTAAGGTCTTAACTCTTACCTAATAGCTAAGGTCTTGACTCTTACTCTGGCCTAATAGCTAAGGTCTTAGACTCATACTCTGGCCTACAGGTTAAGGTCTTAACTCTTACTCTGGCCTAATAGCTAAGGTCTTAGACTCGTACTCTGGCCTACAGGTTAAGGTCTTAACTCTTACTCTGGCCTACAGGTTAAGGTCTTAACTCGTACTCTGGCCTAATGGTTAAGGTCTTAACTCTTACTCTGGCCTACTGGTTAAGGTCTTAACTCTTACTCTGGCCTAATAGCTAAGGTCTTACCTCTTACTCTGGCATACTGGTTAAGGTCTTAACTCTTACTCTGGCCTACTGGTTAAGGTTTTAGCTCTTACTCTGGCCTAATAGCTAAGGTCTTAGACTCGTACTCTGGCCTAATGGTTAAGGTCTTAACTCTTACTCTGGCCTACTGGTTAAGGTCTAACCTCTTACTTTGGCCTAATAGCTAAGGTCTTAACTCTTACTCTGGCCTACTGGTTAAGGTCTTAACTCTTACTCTGGCCTAATAGCTAAGGTCTTAGACACGTACTCTGGCCTAATGGTTAAGGTCTTAACTCTTACTCTGGCCTAATAGCTAAGGTCTTAACTCTTACTCTGGCCTAATAGCTAAGGTCTTAGACTCGTACTCCGGCCTAATGGTTAAGGTCCTAACTCTTACTCTGGCCTATAGGTTACGGTCTAAACTCTTACTCTGGCCTAATTTTTAAGGTCTTAACTCTTACTCTGGCCTAATAGCTAAGGTCTTAGACTCTTACTCTGGCCTACTGGTTAAGGTCTTAACTCTTACTCTCGCCTAAAAGCTAAGGTCTTAGACTCGTACTCTGGCCTAATGGTTAAGGCCTTAACTCTTACTCTGGCCTACTGGTTAAGGTCTTAACTCTTACTCTGGCCTAAAAGCTAAGGTCTTAGACTCATACTCTGGCCTAATGGTTAAGGTCTTAACTCTTACTCTGGCCTAATAGCTAAGGTCTTAGACTCGTACTCTGGCCTAATGGTTAACGTCTTAACTCTTACTCTGGCCTAATGTTTAAGGTCTTATCTCTTACTCTGGCCTACAGGTTAAGGTCTTAACTCTTACTCTGGCCTAATGGTTAAGGTCTTAACTCTTACTCTGGCCTACTGGTTAAGGTCTTAACTCTTACTCTGGCCTAATAGCTAAGGTCTTAGACTTGTACTCTGGCCTAATGGTTAAGGTCTTAACTCTTACTCTGGCCTCATAGCTAAGTGTTAACTCTTACTCTGGCCTAATAGCTAAGGTCTTAGAATTGTACTCTGGACTACTGGTTAAGGTCTTAACTCTTACTCTGGCCTACTGGTTAAGGTCTTAACTCTTACTCTGGCCTAATAGATAAGGTCTTAGACTCTTACTCTGGCCTAATGGTTAAGGTCTTAACTCTTACTCTGGCCTACTGGTTAAGGTCTTAACTCTTACTCTGGCCTAATAGCTAAGGTCTTACCTCTTACTCTGGCATACTGGTTAAGGTCTTAACTCTTACTCTGGCCTACTGGTTAAGGTTTTAGCTCTTACTCTGGCCTAATAGCTAAGGTCTTAGACTCGTACTCTGGCCTAATGGTTAAGGTCTTAACTCTTACTCTGGCCTACTGGTTAAGGTCTAACCTCTTACTTTGGCCTAATAGCTAAGGTCTTAACTCTTACTCTGGCCTACTGGTTAAGGTCTTAACTCTTACTCTGGCCTAATAGCTAAGGTCTTAGACACATACTCTGGCCTAATGGTTAAGGTCTTAACTCTTACTCTGGCCTAATAGCTAAGGTCTTAACTCTTACTCTGGCCTAATAGCTAAGGTCTTAGACTCGTACTCCGGCCTAATGGTTAAGGTCCTAACTCTTACTCTGGCCTACAGGTTACGGTCTAAACTCTTACTCTGGCCTAATTTTTAAGGTCTTAACTCTTACTCTGGCCTAATAGCTAAGGTCTTAGACTCTTACTCTGGCCTACTGGTTAAGGTCTTAACTCTTACTCTCGCCTAAAAGCTAAGGTCTTAGACTCGTACTCTGGCCTAATGGTTAAGGCCTTAACTCTTACTCTGGCCTACTGGTTAAGGTCTTAACTCTTACTCTGGCCTAAAAGCTAAGGTCTTAGACTCATACTCTGGCCTAATGGTTAAGGTCTTAACTCTTACTCTGGCCTAATAGCTAAGGTCTTAGACTCTTACTCTGGCCTAATAGCTAAGGTCTTAGACTCGTACTCTGGCCTAATGGTTAACGTCTTAACTCTTACTCTGGCCTAATGTTTAAGGTCTTATCTCTTACTCTGGCCTACAGGTTAAGGTCTTAACTCTTACTCTGGCCTAATGGTTAAGGTCTTAACCCTTACTCTGGCCTACTGGTTAAGGTCTTAACTCTTACTCTGGCCTAATACCTAAGGTCTTAGACTTGTACTCTGGCCTAATGGTTAAGGTCTTAACTCTTACTCTGGCCTCATAGCTAAGTGTTAACTCTTACTCTGGCCTAATAGCTAAGGTCTTAGAATTGTACTCTGGACTACTGGTTAAGGTCTTAACTCTTACTCTGGCCTACTGGTTAAGGTCTTAACTCTTACTCTGGCCTAATAGATAAGGTCTTAGACTCTTACTCTGGCCTACTGGTTAAGGTCTTAACTCTTACTCTGGCTTACTGGTTAAGGTCTTAACTCTTACTCTGGCCTAATAGCTAAGGTCTTAACCCTTACTCTGGCATACTGGTTACAGTCTTAACTCTTACTCTGGCCTAATATCTAAGGTCTTAGACTCATACTCTGGCCTAATGGTTAAGGTCTTAACTCTTACTCTGGCCTAATAGTTAAGGTCTCAACTCTTTCTCTGGCCTAATAGCTAAGGTCTTAGACTCGTACTATGGCCTACAGGTTAAGGTCTTAACTAGTACTCTGGCCTATAGGTTAAGGTCTTAACTCTTACTCTGGCCTACAGGTTTAGGTCTTAACTCTTACTCTGGCCTACTGGTTAAGGTCTTAACTCTTACTCTGGCCTAATAGCTAAGGTCTTAGACTTATACTCTGGCCTAATGGTTAAGGTCTTAACTCTTACTCTGGCTTCATAGCTAAGGTCTTAACTCTTACTCTGGCCTAATAGCTAAGGTCTTAGAATCATACTCTGGCCTACTGGTTAAGGTCTTAACTCTTACTCTGGCCTAATAGCTAAGGTCTTAGACTCGTACTCTGGCCTACTGGTTAAGGTCTTAACTCTTACTCTTGCCTAATAGCTAAGGTCTTAACTCTTACTCTGGCCTAATAGTTAAGGTCTTAGACTCGTACTATGGCCTACAGGTTAAGGTCTTAACTCTTACTCTGGCCTACTGGTTAAGGTCTTAACTCTTACTCTGGCCTAAAAGCTAAGGTCTTAGACTCGTACTCTGACCTAATGGTTAAGGTCTTAACTCTTACTCTGGCCTACTGGTTAAGGTCTTAACTCTTACCTAATAGCTAAGGTCTTGACTCTTACTCTGGCCTAATGGTTAAGGTCTTAACTCTTACTCTGGCCTAATAGCTAAGGTCTTAACTCTTACTCTTGCCTAATAGCTAAGGTCTTAACTCTTACTCTGGCCTAATAGCTAAGGTCTTAGACTCGTACTATGTCCTACAGGTTAAGGTCTTAACTAGTACTCTGGCCTACAGGTTAAGGTCTTAACTCTTACTCTGGCCTACAGGTTCAGGTCTTAACTCTTACTCTGGCCTACTGGTTAAGGTCTTAACTCTTACTCTGGCCTAATAGCTAAGGTCTTAGATTCGTACTATGGCCTAATGGTTAAGGTCTTAACTCTTACTCTGGCCTAATAGCTAAGGTCTTAACTCTTGCTCTGGCCTAATAGCTACGGTCTTAGACTCGTACTCTGGCCTAATGGTTTAGGTCTTAACTCTTACTCTGGCCTATTGGTTAAGGTCTTAACTCTTACTCTGGCCCAATAGCTAAGGTTTCAGACTCGTACTCTGGCCTACTGGTTAAGGTCTTAACTCTTACTCTGGCCTAATAGCTAAGGTCTTAGACTCGTACTCTGGCCTAATATCTAAGGTCTTAGACTCATACTCTGGCCTAATGGTTAAGGTCTTAACTCTTACTCTGGCCTACTGGTTAAGGTCTTAACTCTTACTCTGGTCTAATAGATAAGGTCTTAGACTCTTACTCTGGCCTACTGGTTAAGGTCTTAACTCTTACTCTGGCCTACTGGTTAAGGTCTTAACTCTTACTCTGGCCTAATAGCTAAGGTCTTAGACTCGTACCCTGGCTTAATGGTTAAGGTCTTAACTCTTACTCTGGCCTACTGGTTAAGGTCTTAACTCTTACTCTGGCCGAATAGCTAAGGTCTTAACCCTTACTCTGGCATACTGGTTACAGTCTTAACTCTTACTCTGGCCTAATAGCTAAGGTCTCAGATTCGCACTATGGCCTACAGGTTAAGGTCTTAACTCTTGCTCTGGCTACTGGTTAAGGTCTTAACTCTTACTCTTGCCTAATAGCTAAGGTCTTAACTCTTACTCTGGCCTAATAGTTAAGGTCTTAGACTCGTACTATGGCCTACAGGTTAAGGTCCTAACTCTTACTCTGGCCTACTGGTTAAGGTCTTAACTCTTACTCTGGCCTAAAAGCTAAGGTCTTAGACTCGTACTCTGACCTAATGGTTAAGGTCTTAACTCTTACTCTGGCCTACTGGTTAAGGTCTTAACTCTTACTCTGGCCTAATAGCTAAGGTCTTAGACTCGTACTATTTCCTACAGGTTAAGGTCTTAACTAGTACTCTGGCCTACAGGTTAAGGTCTTAACTCTTACACTGGCCTACAGGTTTAGGTCTTAACTCTTACTCTGGCCTACTGGTTAAGGTCTTAACTCTTACTCTGGCCTAATAGCTAAGGTCTTAGATTCGTACTATGGCCTAATGGTTAAGGTCTTAACTCTTACTCTGGCCTAATGGTTTAGGTCTTAACTCTTACTCTGGCCTATTGGTTAAGGTCTTAACTCTTACTCTGGCCCAATAGCTAAGGTTTCAGACTCGTACTCTGGCCTACTGGTTAAGGTCTTAACTCTTACTCTGGCCTAATAGCTAAGGTCTTAGACTCGTACTCTGGTCTAATAGCTAAGGTCTTAGACTCATACTCTGGCCTAATGGTTAAGGTCTTAACTCTTACTCAGGCCTACTGGTTAATGTCTTAACTCTTACTCTGGCCTAATAGCTAAGGTCTTAGGCTCGTACTCTGGCCTACTGGTTAAAGTCTTTACTCTTACTCTGGCCTACTGGTTAAGGTCTTAACTCTTACTCTGGCCTAATAGCTAAGGTCTTAGACTCGTATTATGTCCTACAGGTTAAGGTCTTAACTCGTACTCTGGCCTACAGGTTAAGGTCTTAACTCTTACTCTGGCCTACAGGTTAAGGTCTTAACTCCTACTCTGGGCTACTGGTTAAGGTCTTAACTCTTACTCTGGCCTAATGGTTAAGGTCTTAACTCTTACTCTGGCCTACTGGTTAAAGTCTTAACTCTTACTCTGGCCCAATAGCTAAGGTCTTAGACTCGTACTCTGGCCTACTGGTTAAGGTCTTAACTCTTACTCTGGCCCAATAGCTAAGGTCTTAGACTTGTACTCTGGCCTAATAGCTAAGGTCTTAGACTCGTACTCTGGCCTAATGGTTAAGGTCTTAACTCTTATTCTGGCCTAATAGCTAAGGTCTTAACTCTTACTCTGGCCTAATAGCTAAGGTCTTAGACTCGTACTCTGGCCTAATAGCTAAGGTCCTAGACTCGTACTCTGGCCGAATGGTTAAGGTCTTAACTCTTACTCTGGCCTAATAGCTAAGGTCTTAGACTCGTACTGTGGCCTAATGGTTAAGGTCTTAACTCTTACTCTGGCCTAATAGCTAAGGTCTTAACACTTACTCTGGCCTAATAGCTAAGCTCTTAGACTCGTACTCTGGCCTACTGGTTAAGGTCTTAACTCTTACTCTGGCCTAATAGCTAAGGTCTTAGACTCGTACTCTGGCCTAATGGTTAAGGTCTTAACTCTTACTCTGGCCTACTGGTTAAGGTCTTAACTCTTACTCTGGCCTAATAGCTAAGGTCTTAGACTCATACTCTGGCCTAATGGTTAAGGTCTTAACTCTTACTCTGGCCTACTGGTTAAGGTCTTAACTCTTACTCTGGCCTACTGGTTAAGGTCTTAACTCTTACTCTGGCCTAATAGCTAAGGTCTTAATGCTTACTCTTGCCTAATAGCTAAGGTCTTAACTCTTACTCTGGCCTAATAGCTAAGGTCTTAGACTCGTACTCTGGCCTAATGGGTAAGGTCTTCACTCTTACTCTGGCCTACTGGTTAAGGTCTTTAACTCTTACTCTGGCCTAATAGCTAAGGTCTTAGACTCGTACTCTGGCCTAATGGTTAAGGTCTTAACTCTTACTCTGGCCCACTGGTTAAGGTCTTAACTCTTACTCTGGCCTAATAGCTAAGGTCTTAACTCTTACTCTGGCCTAATAGCTAAGGTCTTAGACTCGTACTCTGGCCTAATGGTTAACGTCTTAACGCTGACTCTGCTCTAATAGCTAAGGTCTTAGACTCGTACTCTGGCCTATTGGTTAAGGTCTTAACTCTTACTCTGGCCTAATAGCTAAGGTCTTATACTTGTACTCTGGCCTAATGGTTAAGGTCTTAACTCTTACTCTGGCCTACTGGTTAAGATCTTAACTCTTAGTCAGGCCAAATAGCTAAGGTCTTAACTCTTACTCTGGCCTAATAGCAAAGGTCTTAGACTCGTAATATGGCCTACTGGTTAAGGTCTTAACTCTTACTTTGGCCTAATGGTTAAGGTCTTAACTCTTACTCTGGCCTAATGGTTAAGGTCTTAACTTTTACACTGGACTAATAGCTAAGGTCTTAACTCTTACTCTGGACTAATAGCTAAGGTCTTAGACTCGTACTATGGCCTACTGGTTAAGGTCTTAACTCTTACTCTGGCCTAATAGCTAAGGTCTTAGACTCGTACTCTGGCTTAATAGCTAAGGTCTTAGATTCGTTCTCTGGCCTAATGGTTAAGGTCTTAACTCTTACTCTGGACTAATAGCTAAGGTCTTAACTCTTACTCTGGCCTACTGGTTAAGGTCTTAACTCTTACTCTGGCCTAATAGCTAAGGTCTTAACTCTTACTCTGGCCTAATAGCTAAGGTCTTAGACTCGTACTCTGGCCTAATGGTTAAGGTCTTAACTCTTACTATGGCCTACTGGTTAAGGTCTTAACTCTTACTCTGGCCTAATAGCTATGGTCTTAGACTCGTACTCTGGCCTACTGGATAAGGTCTTAACTCTTACTCTGGCCTAATAGCTAAGGTCTTAACTCTTACTCCTGCCTAATAGCTAAGGTCTTAGACTCATACTCTGGCCTAATGGTTAAGGTCTTAACTCTTACTCTGGCCTACTGGTTAAGGTCTTAACTCTTAGTCAGGCCAAATAGCTAAGGTCTTAACTCTTACTCTGGCCTAATAGCAAAGGTCTTAGACTCGTAATATGGCCTAATAGCTAAGGTCTTAACTGTTACTCTGGCCTAATAGCTAAGGTCTTAGACTCGTACTATGGCCTACAGGTTAAGGTCTTAACTCTTACTCTGGCCTACTGGTTAAGGTCTTAACTCTTAGTCTGGCCTAATAGCGAAGGTCTTAGACTCGTACTCTGGCCTACTGGTTAAGGTCTTAACGCTTACTCTGGCCTAATAGCTAAGTTCTTAACTCTTACTCCTGCCTAATAGCTAAGGTCTTAGACTCATACTCTGGCCTAATGGTTAAGGTCTTAACTCTTACTCTGGCCTACTGGTTAAGGTCTTAGACTCGTACTCTGGCCTAATAGCTAAGGTCTTAGACTCGTACTCTGGCCCAATGGTTAAGGTCTTAACTCTTACTCTGTCCTACTGGTTAAGGTCCTAACTCTTACTGTGGCCTACTGGTTAAGGTCTTAACTCTTACTCTGGCCTAATAGCTAAGGTCTTAAATCTTAATCTGGACTAATAGCTAAGGTCTTAGACTCGTACTCTGGCCTAATGGTTAAGGTCTTAACTCTTATTCTGGCCTACTAGCTAAGGTCTTAGACTCGTGTTCTGGCATAATGGTTAAGGTCTTAACGCTTACTCTGGCCTAATAGCTAAGGTCTTAGACTCGTACTCTGGCCTAATAGCTAAGGTCTTAGACTCGTACTCTGGCCTAATGGTTAAGGTCTTAACTCTTACTCTGGCCTAATAGCTAAGGTCTTAACTCTTACTCTGGCCTACTGGTTAAGGTCTTAACTCTTACTCTGGCCTAATAGCTAAGGTCTGAGACTCTTACTCTGGCCTAATAGCTAAGGTCTTAACTCTTACTCTGGCCTAATAGCTAAGGTCTTAGACTCGTACTCTGGCCTACTGGTTAAGGTCTTAACTCTTACTCTGGCCTAATAGCTAAGGTCTTAGACTCGTACTCTGGCCTAATAGCTAAGGTCTTAGGCTCATACTCTGGCCTATTGGTTAAGGTCTTAACTCCTACTCTGGCCTAATAGCTAAGGTCTTAGACTCGTACTCTGGCCTAATGGTTAAGGTCTTAACTTTTACACTGGACTAATAGCTAAGGTCTTAACTCTTACTCTGGACTAATAGCTAAGGTCTTAGACTCGTACTCTGGCCTACTGGTGAAGGTCTTAACTCTTACTCTGGCCTACTGATTAAGGTCTTAACTCTTACTCTGCCCTAATAGCTAAGGTCTTAGACTCGTACTCTGGCCTAATAGCTAAGGTCTTAGATTCGTACGCTGGTCTAATGGTTAAGGTCTTAACTCTTACTATGGACTAATAGCTAAGGTCTTAACTCTTACTGTGGCCTACTGGTTAAGGTCTTAACTCTTACTCTGGCCTAATAGCTAAGGTCTTAAATCTTACTCTGGACTAATAGCTAAGGTCTTAGACTCATACTCTGGCCTAATGGTTAAGGTCTTAACTCTTACTCTGGCCTACTAGCTAAGGTCTTAGACTCGTATTCTGGCATAATGGTTAAGGTCTTAACGCTTACTCTGGCCTAATAGCTAAGGTCTTAGACTCGTACTCTGGCCTAATAGCTAAGGTCTTAGACTCGTACTCTGGCCTAATGGTTAAGGTCTTAACTCTTACTCTGGCCTAATAGCTAAGGTCTTAACTCTTACTCTGGCCTACTGGTTAAGGTCTTAACTCTTACTCTGGCCTAATAGCTAAGGTCTGAGACTCGTGCTCTGGCCTAATAGCTAAGGTCTTAACTCTTACTCTGGCCTAATAGCTAAGGTCTTGGACTCGTACTCTGGCCTTCTGGTTAAGGTCTTAACTCTTACTCTGGCCTAATAGCTAAGGTCTTAGACTCGTACTCTGGCCTAATAGCTAAGGTCTTAACTCTTACTCTGGCCTAATAGCTAAGGTCTTAGACTCGTACTCTGGCCTAATGGTTAACGTCTTAACGCTGACTCTGCTCTAATAGCTAAGGTCTTAGACTCGTACTCTGGCCTATTGGTTAAGGTCTTAACTCTTACTCTGGCCTAATAGCTAAGGTCTTATACTTGTACTCTGGCCTAATGGTTAAGGTCTTAACTCTTACTCTGGCCTACTGGTTAAGGTCTTAACTCTTAGTCAGGCCAAATAGCTAAGGTCTTAACTCTTACTCTGGCCTAATAGCAAAGGTCTTAGACTCGTAATATGGCCTACTGGTTAAGGTCTTAACTCTTACTTTGGCCTACTGGTTAAGGTCTTAACTCTTACTCTGGCCTAATGGTTAAGGTCTTAACTTTTACACTGGACTAATAGCTAAGGTCTTAACTCTTACTCTGGACTAATAGCTAAGGTCTTAGACTCGTACTCTGGCCTACTGGTTAAGGTCTTAACTCTTACTCTGGCCTAATAGCTAAGGTCTTAGACTCGTACTCTGGCCTAATAGCTAAGGTCTTAGATTCGTACTCTGGCCTAATGGTTAAGGTCTTAACTCTTACTCTGGACTAATAGCTAAGGTCTTAACTCTTACTCTGGCCTACTGGTTAAGGTCTTAACTCTTACTCTGGCCTAATAGCTAAGGTCTTAACTCTTACTCTGGCCTAATAGCTAAGGTCTTAGACTCGTACTCTGGCCTAATGGTTAAGGTCTTAACTCTTACTATGGCCTACTGGTTAAGGTCTTAACTCTTACTCTGGCCTAATAGCTATGGTCTTAGACTCGTACTCTGGCCTACTGGATAAGGTCTTAACTCTTACTCTGGCCTAATAGCTAAGGTCTTAACTCTTACTCCTGCCTAATAGCTAAGGTCTTAGACTCATACTCTGGCCTAATGGTTAAGGTCTTAACTCTTACTCTGGCCTACTGGTTAAGGTCTTAACTCTTAGTCAGGCCAAATAGCTAAGGTCTTAACTCTTACTCTGGCCTAATAGCAAAGGTCTTAGACTCGTAATATGGCCTAATAGCTAAGGTCTTAACTGTTACTCTGGCCTAATAGCTAAGGTCTTAGACTTGTACTATGGCCTACAGGTTAAGGTCTTAACTCTTACTCTGGCCTACTGGTTAAGGTCTTAACTCTTAGTCTGGCCTAATAGCGAAGGTCTTAGACTCGTACTCTGGCCTACTGGTTAAGGTCTTAACGCTTACTCTGGCCTAATAGCTAAGTTCTTAACTCTTACTCCTGCCTAATAGCTAAGGTCTTAGACTCATACTCTGGCCTAATGGTTAAGGTCTTAACTCTTACTCTGGCCTACTGGTTAAGGTCTTAGACTCGTACTTTGGCCTAATAGCTAAGGTCTTAGACTCGTACTCTGGCCCAATGGTTAAGGTCTTAACTCTTACTCTGTCCTACTGGTTAAGGTCCTAACTCTTACTGTGGCCTACTGGTTAAGGTCTTAACTCTTACTCTGGCCTAATAGCTAAGGTCTTAGACTCGTACTCTGGCCTAATGGTTAAGGTCTTAACTTTTACACTGGACTAATAGCTAAGGTCTTAACTCTTACTCTGGACTAATAGCTAAGGTCTTAGACTCGTACTCTGGCCTACTGGTGAAGGTCTTAACTCTTACTCTGGCCTACTGGTTAATGTCTTAACTCTTACTCTGGCCTAATAGCTAAGGTCTTAGACTCGTACTCTGGCCTAATAGCTAAGGTCTTAGATTCGTACGCTGGTCTAATGGTTAAGGTCTTAACTCTTACTATGGACTAATAGCTAAGGTCTTAACTCTTACTGTGGCCTACTGGTTAAGGTCTTAACTCTTACTCTGGCCTAATAGCTAAGGTCTTAAATCTTACTCTGGACTAATAGCTAAGGTCTTAGACTCGTACTCTGGCCTAATGGTTAAGGTCTTAACTCTTACTCTGGCCTACTAGCTAAGGTCTTAGACTCGTATTCTGGCATAATGGTTAAGGTCTTAACGCTTACTCTGGCCTAATAGCTAAGGTCTTAGACTCGTACTCTGGCCTAATAGCTAAGGTCTTAGACTCGTACTCTGGCCTAATGGTTAGGGTCTTAACTCTTACTCTGGCCTAATAGCTAAGGTCTTAACTCTTACTCTGGCCTACTGGTTAAGGTCTTAACTCTTACTCTGGCCTAATAGCTAAGGTCTGAGACTCGTGATCTGGCCTAATAGCTAAGGTCTTAACTCTTACTCTGGCCTAATAGCTAAGGTCTTAGACTCGTACTCTGGCCTACTGGTTAATGTCTTAACTCTTACTCTGGCCTAATAGCTAAGGTCTTAGACTCGTACTCTGGCCTAATAGCTAAGGTCTTAGGCTCGTACTCTGGCCTATTGGTTAAGGTCTTAACTCCTACTCTGGCCTAATAGCTAAGGTCTTAGACTCGTACTCTGGCCTAATGGTTAAGGTCTTAACTTTTACACTGGACTAATAGCTAAGGTCTTAACTCTTACTCTGGACTAATAGCTAAGGTCTTAGACTCGTACTCTGGCCTACTGGTGAAGGTCTTAACTCTTACTCTGGCCTACTGGTTAAGGTCTTAACTCTTACTCTGGCCTGATAGCTAAGGTCTTAGACTCGTACTCTGGCCTAATAGCTAAGGTCTTAGATTCGTACTGTGGTCTAATGGTTAAGGTCTTAACTCTTACTATGGACTAATAGCTAAGGTCTTAACTCTTACTCTGGCCTACTGGTTAAGGTCTTAACTCTTACTCTGGCCTAATAGCTAAGGTCTTAGACTCGTACTCTGGCCTAATGGTTAAGGTCTTAACTCTTACTCTGGCCTACTGGTTAAGGTCTTAACTCTTACTCTGGCCTAATAGCTATGGTCTTAGACTCGTACTCTGGCCTACTGGTTAAGGTCTTAACTCTTACTCTGGCCTAATAGCTAAGGTCTTAACTCTTACTCCTGCCTAATAGCTAAGGTCTTAGACTCGTACTCTGGCCTGCAGGTTAAGGTCTTAACTCTTACTCGGGCCTTCTGGTTAAGGTCTTAACTCTTACTCTGGCCTAATAGCTAAGGTCTTAGACTCGTACTCTGGCCTAATGTTTAAGGTCTTAACTCTTACTCTGGCCTACTGGTTAAGGTCTTAACTCTTACTCTGGACTAATAGTTGAGGTCTTAAGTCTTACTCTGGCCTACTGGTTAAGGTCTTAACTTTTACTCTGGCCTAATAGCTAAGGTCTTAGACTCATACTCTGGCCTAATGGTTAAGGTCTTAACTCTTACTCTGGCCTAATAGCTAAGGTCCAAACTCTTACTCTGGCCTAATAGCTAAGGTCTTAACTCTTACTCTGGCCTACTGGTTAAGGTCTTAACTCTTACTCTGGTCTAATAGCTAAGGTCTTAGACTCGTACTCTGGCCAAATAGCTAAGTTCTTAGACTTGTACTCTGGCCTACAGGTTAAGGTCTTAACTCTTACTCTGGCCTACTGGTTAAGGTCTTAACTCTTACTCTGGCCTAATAGCTAAGGTCTTAGACTCGTACTCTGGCCTACTGGTTACGGTCTTAACTCTTACTCTGGCCTAATAGCTAAGGTCTTAACTCTTACTCTGGCCTAATAGCTAAGGTCTTCGACTCGTACTCTGACCTAATAGTTAAGGTATTAACTCTAACTCTGGCCTACTGGTTAAGGTCTTTACCCTTACTCTGGCATAATAGCTAAGGTCTTAGACTCGTACTCTGGCCTAATGGTTAAGGTCTTAACTCTTACTCTGGCATAATAGCTAGGGTCTTAACTCGTACTCTGGCCTAATAGCTAAGGTCTTAGACTCGTACTTTGGCCTAATGGTTAAGGTCTTACCTCTTACTCTGGCCTAATGGTTAAGGTCTTAACTCTTACTCTGGCCTAATAGCTAAGGTCTTAACTCTTACTCTGGCCTAATAGCTAAGGTCTTAGACTCGTACTCTGGCCTACTGGTTAAGGTCTTAGACTCGTACTCTGGCCTAATAGCTAAGGTCTTAGACTCGTACTCTGGCCTAATGGTTAAGGTCTTAACTCTTACTCTGGCCTACTGGTTAAGGTCTTAACTCTTACTCTGGCCTACAGGTTAAGGTCTTAACTCTTACTCTGGCCTAATAGCTAAGGTCATAACACTTACTCTGGCCTAATAGCTAAGGTCTTAGACTTGTACTCTGGCCTAATGGTTAAGGTCATAACTCTTACTCTGGCCTAATAGCTAAGGTCTTAACTCTTACTCTGGCATAATAGCTAAGGTCTTAGACTCGTACTCTGGCCTAATAGCTAAGGTCCTAGACTTGTACTCTGGCCTAATGGTTAAGGTCTTAACTCTTACTCTGGCCTAATAGCTAAGGTCTTAGACTCGTACTCTGGCCTAATGGTTAAGGTCTTAACTTTTACTCTGGCCTAATAGCTAAGGTCTTAACTCTTACTCTGGCCTAATAGCTAAGGTTTTAGCTTCGTACTCTGGCCTACTGGTTAAGGTCTTAACTCGTACTCTGGCCTAATGGTGAAGGTCTTAACTCTTACTCTGGCCTAAAAGCTAAGGTCTTAGACTCGTACTCTGGCCTAATAGCTAAGGTCTTAGACTCGTACTCTGGCCTAATGGTTAAGGTCTTAACTCCTACTCTGGCCTAATAGCTAAGGTCTTAGACTCGTACTCTGGCCTAATGGTTAAGGTCTTAACTTTTACTCTGGCCTAATAGCTAAGGTCTTAACTCTTACACTGGACTAATAGCTAAGGTCTTAGACTCGTACTCTGGCCTACTGGTTAAGGTCTTAACTCTTACTCTGGCCTAATAGCTAAGGTCTTAGACTCGTACTCTGGCCTAATAGCTAAGGTCTTAGACTCGTACTCTGGCCTAATGGTTAAGCTTTTAACTCCTACTCTGGCCTAATAGCTAAGGTCTTAACTCTTACTCTGGCCTACTGGTTCAGGTCTTAACTCTTACTCTAGCCTAATAGCTAAGGTCTTAACTCTTACTCTGGCCTAATAGCTAAGGTCTTAGACTCATACTCTGGCCTAATGGTTAAGGTCTTAACTCTTACTCTGGCCAACTGGTTAAGGTCTTAACTCTTACTCTGGCCTAATAGCTAAGGTTTTAGACTCGTACTCTGGCCTACTGGTTAAGGTCTTAACTCTTACTCTGGGATAATAGCTAAGGTCTTAGACTCGTACTCTGGCCTAATAGCTAAGGTCTTAACTCTTACTGGGGCCTAATAGCGAATGTCTTAACTCTTACTCTGGCCTAATAACTAAGGTCCTAGACTCGTAATCTGGCCTAATAGCTAAGGTCTTAACTCTTACTCTGGCCTACTGGTTAAGGTCTTAACTCTTACTCTGTCCTAATAGCTAAGGTATTAGACTCGTATTCTGGCCTAATAGGTAAGGTCTTAGACTCGTACTCTGGCCTAATGGTTAAGGTCTTAACTCTTACTCTGGCCTAATAGCTAAGTTCTTAACTCTGACTCTGGCCTACTGGTTCGGGTCTTAACTCTTACTCTGGCCTAACAGCTAAGGTCTTAGACTCGTACTCTGGCCTAATAGCTAAGGTCTTAGACTCGTACTCGGGCCTAATGGTTAAGGTCTTAACTCTTACTCGGGCCTTCTGGTTAAGGTCTTAACTCTTACTCTGGCCTAATAGCTAAGGTCTTAGACTCGTACTCTGGCCTAATGGTTAAGGTCTTAACTCTTACTCTGGCCTACTGGTTAAGGTCTTAACTCGTACTCTGGCCTAATGGTTAAGGTCTTAACGCTTACTCTGCTCTAATAGCTAAGGCTTTAGACTCGTACTCTGGCCTAATAGCTAAGGTCTTAGACTCGTACTCTGGCCTAATGGTTAAGGTCTTAACTCTTACTCTGGCCTAATAGCTAAGGTCTTAGACTCGTACTGTGGCCTAATGGTTAAGGTCTTAACTTTTACTCTGGCCTAATAGCTAAGGTTTTAACTCTTACTCTGGCCTAATAGCTAAGGTCTTAGCCTTGTACTCTGGCCTACTGGTTAAGGTCTTAACTCTTACTCTGGCCTACTGGTTCAGGTCTTAACTCTTACTCTAGCCTAATAGCTAAGGTCTTACCTCTTACTCTGGCCTAATAGCTAAGGTCTTAGACTCATACTCTGGCCTAATGGTTAAGGTCTTAACTCTTACTCTGGCCTACTGGTTAAGGTCTTAACTCTTACTCTGGCCCAATAGCTAAGGTCTTAACTCTTACTCTGGCCTAATAGCTAAGGTCTTAACTCGTACTCTGGCCTAATAGCTAAGGTTTTAGACTCGTATTCTGGCCTAATGGTTAAGGTCTTAATTCTTACTCTGGGATAATAGCTAAGGTCTTAGACTCGTACTCTGGCCTAATAGCTAAGGTCTTAACACTTACTGGGGCCTAATAGCTAATGTCTTAACTCTTACTCTGGCCTAATAGCAAAGGTCCTAGACTCATACTCTGGCCTAATAGCTAAGGTCTTAACTCTTACTCTGGCCTACTGGTTAAGGTCTTAACTCTTACTCTGTCCTAATAGCTAAGGTATTAGACTCGTATTCTGGCCTAATAGGTAAGGTCTTAGCCTCGTACTCTGGCCTAATGGTTAAGGTCTTAACTCTTACTCTGGCCTAACAGCTAAGGTCTTAGACTCGTACTCGGGCCTAATGGTTAAGGTCTTAACTCTTACTCGGGCCTTCTGGTTAAGGTCTTAACTCTTACTCTGGCCTAATAGCTAAGGTCTTAGACTCGTACTCTGGCCTACTGGTTAAGGTCTTAACTCTTACTCTGGCCTAATAGCTGAGGTCTTAACTCTTACTCTGGCCTACTGGTTAAGGTCTTAACTTTTACTCTGGCCTAATAGCTAAGGTCTTAGACTCATAATCTGGCCTAATGGTTAAGGTTTTAACTCTTACTCTGGCCTAATAGCTAAGGTCCTAACTCTTACTCTGGCCTAATAGCTAAGGTCTTAACTCTTACTCTGGCCTAATAGCTAAGTTCTTAGACTCGTACTCTGGCCTAATAGCTAAGGTCTTAGACTTGTACTCTGGCCTACAGGTTAAGGTCTTAACTCTTACTCTGGCCTACTGGTTAAGGTCTTTACCCTTACTCTGGCATAATAGCTAAGGTCTTAGACTCGTACTCTGGCCTAATGGTTAAGGTCTTAACTCTTACTCTGGCCTAATAGTTAGGGTCTTAACTCGTACTCTGGCCTAATAGGTAAGGTCTTCGACTCGTACTCTGGCCTAATGGTTAAGGTCTTACCTCTTACTCTGGCCTACTGGTTAAGGTCTTAACTGTTACTCTGGCCTAATAGCTAAGGTCTTAACTCTTACTCTGTCCTAATAGCTAAGGTCTTAGACTCGTACTCTGGCCTACTGGTTAAGGTCTTAACTCATACTCTGGCCTAATAGCTAAGGTCTTAACTCTTACTCTGTCCTAATAGCTAAGGTCTGAGACTCGTACTCTGGCCTAATGGTTAAGGTCTTAACTCTTACTCTGGGCTACTGGTTAAGGTCTTAACTCTTACTCTGGCCTAATAGCTAAGGTCTTAGATTTGTACTCTGGCCTAATAGATAAGGTCTTAGACTCGTACTCTAGCGTACCGGTTAAGGTCTTAACTCTTACTTTGGCCTACTGGTTAAGGTCTTAACTCTTACTCTGGCCTAATAGCTAAGGTCTTAGACTCATACTCTGGCCTAATGGTTAAGGTCTTAACTCTTACTCTGGCCTACTGGTTAAGGTCTTAACTCTTACTCTGGCCTACTGGTTAAGGTCTTAACTCTTACTCTGGCCTAATAGCTAAGGTCTTAACGCTTACTCTTGCCTAATAGCTAAGGTCTTAACTCTTACTCTGGCCTAATAGCTAAGGTCTTAGACTTGTACTCTGGCCTAATGGGTAAGGTCTTAACTCTTACTCTGGCCTACTGGTTAAGGTCTTTAACTCTTACTCTGGCCTAATAGCTAAGGTCTTAGACTCGTACTCTGGCCTAATGGTTAAGGTCTTAACTCTTACTCTGGCCTACTGGTTAAGGTCTTAACTCTTACTCTGGCCTAATACCTAAGCTCTTAACTCTTACACTGGCCTAATAGCAAAGGTCTTAGACTCGTAATCTGGCCTAATAGCTAAGGTCTTAACTCTTACTCTGGCCTAATAGCTAAGATCTTAGACTCGTAGTTTGGCCTAATGGTTAAGGTCTTAACTCTTACTCTGGCCTACTGGTTAAGGTCTTAGACACGTACTCTGGCCTAATAGCTAAGGTCTTAGACTCGTACTCTGGCCTAATGGTTAAGCTTTTAACTTCTACTCTGGCCTAATAGCTAAGGTCTTAACTCTTACTCTGGCCTACTGGTTCAGGTCTTAACTCTTGCTCTAGCCTAATAGCTAAGGTCTTAACTCTTACTCTGGCCTAATAGCTAAGGTCTTAGACTCATACTCTGGCCTAATGGTTAAGGTCTTAACTCTTACTCTGGCCTACTGGTTAAGGTCTTAACTCTTACTCTGGCCTAATAGCTAAGGTCTTAACTCTTACTCTGGCCTAATAGCTATGGTCTTAACTCGTACTCTGGCCTAATAGCTAAGGTCTTAACTCTTACTGGGGCCTAATAGCTAATGTCTTAACTCTTACTCTGGCCTAATAGCAAAGGTCCTAGACTCATACTCTGGCCTAATAGCTAAGGTCTTAATTCTTACTCTGGCCTACTGGTTAAGGTCTTAACTCTTACTCTGTCCTAATAGCTAAGGTATTAGACTCGTATTCTGGCCTAATAGGTAAGGTCTTAGACTCGTACTCTGGCCTAATGGTTAAGGTCTTAACTCTTACTCTGGCCTAATAGCTAAGTTCTTAACTCTGACTCTGGCCTACTGGTTAGGGTCTTAACTCTGACTCTGTCCTAATAGCTAAGGTATTAGACTCGTATTCTGGCCTAATAGCTAAGGTCTTAGACTTGTACTCTGGCCTACAGGTTAAGGTCTTAACTCTTACTCTGGCCTACTGGTTAAGGTCTTTACCCTTACTCTGGCATAATAGCTAAGGTCTTAGACTCGTACTCTGGCCTAATGGTTAAGGTCTTAACTCTTTCTCTGGCCTAATAGCTAGGGTCTTAACTCGTACTCTGGCCTAATAGGTAAGGTCTTTGACTCGTACTCTGGCCTAATGGTTAAGGTCTTACCTCTTACTCTGGCCTACTGGTTAAGGTCTTAACTGTTACTCTGGCCTAATAGCTTAGGTCTTAACTCTTACTCTGTCCTAATAGCTAAGGTCTTAGACTCGTACTCTGGCCTACTGGTTAAGGTCTTAACTCTTACTCTGGCCTAATAGCTAAGGTCTTAACTCTTACTCTGGCCTAATAGCTAAGGTCTTAGACTCGTACTCTGGCCTAATGGTTAAGGTCTTAACTCTTACTCTGGCCTACTGGTTAAGGTCTTAACTCTTACTCTGGCCTAATAGCTAAGGTCCTAGATTTGTACTCTAGCCTAATAGCTAAGGTCTTAGACTCGTACTCTAGCGTACTGGTTAGGGTCTTAACTCTTACTTTGGCCTACTGGTTAAGGTCTTAACTCTTACTCTGGCCTAATAGCTAAGGTCTTAGACTCATACTCTGGCCTAATGGTTAAGGTCTTAACTCTTACTCTGGCCTACTGGTTAAGGTCTTAACTCTTACTCTGGCCTACTGGTTAAGGTCTTAACTCTTACTCTGGCCTAATAGCTAAGGTCTTAACGCTTACTCTTGCCTAATAGCTAAGGTCTTAACTCTTACTCTGGCCTAATAGCTAAGGTCTTAGACTTGTACTCTGGCCTAATGGGTAAGGTCTTAACTCTTACTCTGGCCTACTGGTTAAGGTCTTTAACTCTTACTCTGGCCTAATAGCTAAGGTCTTAGACTCGTACTCTGGCCTAATGGTTAAGGTCTTAACTCTTACTCTGGCCTACTGGTTAAGGTCTTAACTCTTACTCTGGCCTAATACCTAAGCTCTTAACTCTTACTCTGGCCTAATAGCAAAGGTCTTAGACTCGTAATCTGGCCTAATAGCTAAGGTCTTAACTCTTACTCTGGCCTAATAGCTAAGATCTTAGACTCGTACTTTGGCCTAATGGTTAAGGTCTTAACTCTTACTCTGGCCTACTGGTTAAGGTCTTAGACTCGTACTCTGGCCTAATAGCTAAGGTCTTAGACTCGTACTCTGGACTAATGGTTAAGGTCTTAACTCTTACTCTGGCCTACTGGTTAAGGTCTTAACTCTTACTCTGGCCTACTGGTTAAGGTCTTAACTCTTACTCTGGCCTAATAGCTAAGGTCTTAACACTTACTCTGGCCTAATAGCTAAGGTCTTAGACTCGTACTCTGGCCTAATGGTTAAGGTCTTAACTCTTACTCTGGCCTACTGGTTAAGGTCTTAACTCTTACTCTGGCCTAATAGCTAAGGTCTTAGACTCATACTCTGGCCTAATGGTTAAGGTCTTAACTCTTACTCTGGCCTCCTGGTTAAGGTCTTAACTCTTACTCTGGCCTAATAGCTAAGGTCTTAACTCTTACTCTGGCCTAATAGCTAAGGTCTTAACTCGTACTCTGGCCTAATAGCTAAGGTTTTAGACTCGTATTCTGGCCTAATCGTTAAGGTCTTAATTCTTACTCTGGGATAATAGCTAAGGTCTTAGACTCGTACTCTGGCCTAATAGCTAAGGTCTTAACTCTTACTGGGGCCTAATAGCTAATGTCTTAACTCTTACTCTGGCCTAATAGCAAAGGTCCTAGACTCATACTCTGGCCTAATAGCTAAGGTCTTAACTCTTACTCTGGCCTACTGGTTAAGGTCTTAACTCTTACTCTGTCCTAATAGCTAAGGTATTAGACTCGTATTCTGGCCTAATAGGTAAGGTCTTAGACTCGTACTCTGGCCTAATGGTTAAGGTCTTAACTCTTACTCTGGACTAATAGCTAAGTTCTTAACTCTGACTCTGGCCTACTGGTTAGGGTCTTAACTCTTACTCTGGCCTAACAGCTAAGGTCTTAGACTCGTACTCGGGCCTAATGGTTAAGGTCTTAACTCTTACTCGGGCCTTCTGGTTAAGGTCCTAACTCTTACTCTGGCCTAATAGCTAAGGTCTTAGACTCGTACTCTGGCCTAATGGTTAAGGTCTTAACTCTTACTCTGGCCTACTGGTTAAGGTCTTAACTCTTACTCTGGCCTAATAGCTGAGGTCTTAACTCTTACTCTGGCCTATTGGTTAAGGTCCTAACTCTTACTCTGGCCTAATAGCTAAGGTCTTAACTCTTACTCTGGCCTACTGGTTAAGGTCTTAACTCTTACTCTGGCCTAATAGCTAAGGTCTTAACGCTTACTCTTGCCTAATAGCTAAGGTCTTAACTCTTACTCTGGCCTAATAGCTAAGGTCTTAGACTTGTACTCTGGCCTAATGGGTAAGGTCTTAACTCTTACTCTGGCCTACTGGTTAAGGTCTTTAACTCTTACTCTGGCCTAATAGCTAAGGTCTTAGACTCTTACTCTGGCCTAATGGTTAAGGTCTTAACTCTTACTCTGGCCTACTGGTTAAGGTCTTAACTCTTACTCTGGCCTAATACCTAAGCTCTTAACTCTTACTCTGGCCTAATAGCAAAGGTCTTAGACTCATAATCTGGCCTAATAGCTAAGGTCTTAACTCTTACTCTGGCCTAATAGCTAAGATCTTAGACTCGTACTTTGGCCTAATGGTTAAGGTCTTAACTCTTACTCTGGCCTACTGGTTAAGGTCTTAGACTCGTACTCTGGCCTAATAGCTAAGGTCTTAGACTCGTACTCTGGCCTAATGGTTAAGGTCTTAACTCTTACTCTGGCCTACTGGTTAAGGTCTTAACTCTTACTCTGGCCTACTGGTTAAGGTCTTAACTCTTACTCTGGCCTAATAGCTAAGGTCTTAACTCTTACTCTGGCCTAATAGCTAAGGTCTTAGACTCGTACTCTGGCCTAATGGTTAAGGTCTTAACTCTTACTCTGGCCTACTGGTTAAGGTCTTAACTCTTACTCTGGCCTAATAGCTAAGGTCTTAGATTTGTACTCTAGCCTAATAGCTAAGGTCTTAGACTCGTACTCTAGCGTACTGGTTAAGGTCTTAACTCTTACTTTGGCCTACTGGTTAAGGTCTTAACTCTTACTCTGGCCTAATAGCTAAGGTCTTAGACTCATACTCTGGCCTAATGGTTAAGGTCTTAACTCTTACTCTGGCCTACTGGTTAAGGTCTTAACTCTTACTCTGGCCTACTGGTTAAGGTCTTAACTCTTACTCTGGCCTAATAGCTAAGGTCTTAACGCTTACTCTTGCCTAATAGCTAAGGTCTTAACTCTTACTCTGGCCTAATAGCTAAGGTCTTAGACTCGTACTCTGGCCTACTGGTTAAGGTCTTAACTCTTACTCTGGCCTAATAGCTGAGGTCTTAACTCTTACTCTGGCCTACTGGTTAAGGTCTTAACTTTTACTCTGGCCTAAAAGCTAAGGTCTTAGACTCGTACTCTGGCCTAATGGTTAAGGTCTTAACTCTTACTCTGGCCTACTGGTTAAGGTCTTAACTCTTACTCTGGCCTAATACCTAAGCTCTTAACTCTTACTCTGGCCTAATAGCAAAGGTCTTAGACTCGTAATCTGGCCTAATAGCTAAGGTCTTAACTCTTACTCTGGCCTAATAGCTAAGATCTTAGACTCGTACTTTGGCCTAAAGGTTAAGGTCTTACCTCTTACTCTGGCCTACTGGTTAAGGTCTTAGACTCGTACTCTGGCCTAATAGCTAAGGTCTTAGACTCGTACTCTGGCCTAATGGTTAAGGTCTTAACTCTTACTCTGGCCTACTGGTTAAGGTCTTAACTCTTACTCTGGCCTAATAGCTAAGGTCTTAACACTTACTCTGGCCTAATAGCTAAGGTCTTAGACTCGTACTCTGGCCTAATGGTTAAGGTCTTAACTCTTACTCTGGCCTAATAGCTAAGGTCTTAACTCTTACTCTGGCCTAATAGCTAAGGTCTTAGACTCGTACTCTGGCCTAATAGCTAAGGTCCTAGACTCATACTCTGGCCTAATGGTTAAGGTCTTAACTCTTACTCTGGCCTAATAGCTAAGGTCTTAGACTCGTACTCTGGCCTAATGGTTAAGGTCTTAACTCTTACTCTGGCCTAATAGCTAAGGTCTTAACACTTACTCTGGCCTAATAGCTAAGCTCTTAGACTCGTACTCTGGCCTACTGGTTAAGGTCTTAACTCTTACTCTGGCCTAATAGCTAAGGTCTTAGACTCGTACTCTGGCCTAATGGTTAAGGTCTTAACTCTTACTCTGGCCTACTGGTTAAGGTCTTAACTCTTACTCTGGCCTAATAGCTAAGGTCTTAGATTTGTACTCTGGCCTAATGGTTAAGGTCTTAACACTTACTCTGGCCTAATAGCTAAGGTCTTAGACTCGTACTCTGGCCTAATGGTTAAGGTCTTAACTCTTACTCTGGCCTACTGGTTAAGGTCTTAACTCTTACTCTTGCCTAATAGCTAAGGTCTTAACTCTTACTCTGGCCTAATAGCTAAGGTCTTAGACTCGTACTCTGGCCTAATGGTTAACGTCTTAACGCTTACTCTGCTCTAATAGCTAAGGTCTTGACTCTTACTCTGGCCTACTGGTTAAGGTCTTAACTCTTACTCTGACCTAATGGTTAAGGTCTTAACTTTTACACTGGACTAATAGCTAAGGTCTTAACTCTTACTCTGGACTAATAGCTAAGGTCTTAGACTCGTACTCTGGCCTACTGGTTAAGGTCTTAACTCTTACTCTGGCCTACTGGTTAAGGTCTTAACTCTTACTCTGGCCTAATAGCTAAGGTCTTAGACTCGTACTCTGGCCTAATAGCTAAGGTCTTAGATTCGTACTCTGGCCTAATGGTTAAGGTCTTAACTCTTACTCTGGACTAATAGCTAAGGTCTTAACTCTTACTCTGGCCTACTGGTTAAGGTCTTAACTCTTACTCTGGCCTAATAGCTAAGGTCTTAACTCTTACTCTGGCCTAATAGCTAAGGTCTTAGACTCGTACTCTGGCCTACTGGATAAGGTCTTAACTCTTACTCTGGCCTAATAGCTAAGGTCTTAACTCTTACTCCTGCCTAATAGCTAAGGTCTTAGACTCATACTCTGGCCTAATGGTTAAGGTCTTAACTCTTACTCTGGCCTACTGGTTAAGGTCTTAACTCTTAGTCAGGCCAAATAGCTAAGGTCTTAACTCTTACTCTGGCCTAATAGCAAAGGTCTTAGACTCGTAATATGGCCTAATAGCTAAGGTCTTAACTCTTACTCTGGCCTAATAGCTAAGGTCTTAGACTCGTACTATGGCCTACAGGTTAAGGTCTTAACTCTTACTCTGGCCTACTGGTTAAGGTCTTAACTCTTACTCTGGCCTAATAGCGAAGGTCTTAGACTCGTACTCTGGCCTACTGGATAAGGTCTTAACGCTTACCCTGGCCTAATAGCTAAGGTCTTAACTCTTACTCCTGCCTAATAGCTAAGGTCTTAGACTCATACTCTGGCCTAATGGTTAAGGTCTTAACTCTTACTCTGGCCTACTGGTTAAGGTCTTAGACTCGTACTCTGGCCTAATAGCTAAGGTCTTAGACTCGTACTCTGGCCCAATGGTTAAGGTCTTAACTCTTACTCTGTCCTACTGGTTAAGGTCCTAACTCTTACTCTGGCCTACTGGTTAAGGTCTTAACTCTTACTCTGGCCTAATAGCTAAGGTCTTAAATCTTACTCTGGACTAATAGCTAAGGTCTTAGACTCGTACTCTGGCCTAATGGTTAAGGTCTTAACTCTTACTCTGGCCTACTAGCTAAGGCCTTAGACTGGTATTCTGGCATAATGGTTAAGGTCTTAACTCTTACTCTGGCCTAATAGCTAAGGTCTTAGACTCGTACTCTGGCCTAAAAGCTAAGGTCTTAACTCTTACTCTGGCCTAATAGCTAAGGTCTTAGACTCGTACTCTGGCCTACTGGTTAATGTCTTAACTCTTACTCTGGCCTAATAGCTAAGGTCTTAGACTCGTACTCTGGCCTTAAAGCTAAGGTCTTAGGCTCGTACTCTGGCCTATTGGTTAAGGTCTTAACTCCTACTCTGGCCTAATAGCTAAGGTCTTAGACTCGTACTCTGGCCTAATGGTTAAGGTCTTAACTTTTACACTGGACTAATAGCTAAGGTCTTAACTCTTACTCTGGACTAATAGCTAAGGTCTTAGACTCGTACTCTGGCCTACTGGTGAAGGTCTTAACTCTTACTCTGGCCTACTGGTTAAGGTCTTAACTCTTACTCTGGCCTAATAGCTAAGGTCTTAGACTCGTACTCTGGCCTAATAGCTAAGGTCTTAGATTCGTATTCTGGTCTAATGGTTAAGGTCTTAACTCTTACTAATGTCTAATAGCTAAGGTCTTAACTCTTACTCTGGCCTACTGGTTAAGGTCTTAACTCTTACTCTGGCCTAATAGCTAAGGTCTTAACTCTTACTCTGGCCTAATAGCTAAGATCATCTTAGACTCGTACTCTGGCCTAATGGTTAAGGTCTTAACTCTCACTCTGGCCTACTGGTTAAGGTCTTAACTCTTACTCTGGCCTAATAGCTATGGTCTTAGACTCGTACTCTGGCCTACTGGTTAAGGTCTTAACTCTTACTCTGGCCTAATAGCTAAGGTCTTAACTCTTACTCCTGCCTAATAGCTAAGGTCTTAGACTCATACTCTGGCCTGCAGGTTAAGGTCTTAACTCTTACTCGGGCCTTCTGGTTAAGGTCTTAACTCTTACTCTGGGCTAATAGCTAAGGTCTTAGACTCGTACTCTGGCCTAATGTTTAAGGTCTTAACTCTTACTCTGGCCTACTGGTTAAGGTCTTAACTCTTACTCTGGACTAATAGTTGAGGTCTTAAGTCTTACTCTGGCCTACTGGTTAAGGTCTTAACTTTTACTCTGGCCTAATAGCTAAGGTCTTAGACTCATACTCTGGCCTAATGGTTAAGGTCTTAACTCTTACTCTGGCCTAATAGCTAAGGTCCAAACTCTTACTATGGCCTATTAGCTAAGGTCTTAACTCTTACTCTGGCCTACTGGTTAAGGTCTTAACTCTTACTCTGGCCTAATAGCTAAGGTCTTAGACTCGTACTCTGGCCTACTGGTTACGGTCTTAACTCTTACTCTGGCCTAATAGCTAAGGTCTTAACTCTTACTCTGGCCTAATAGCTAAGGTCTTCGACTCGTACTCTGACCTAATGGTTAAGGTATTAACTCTTACTTTGGCCTACTGGTTAAGGTCTTTACCCTTACTCTGGCATAATAGCTAAGGTCTTAGACTCGTACTCTGGCCTAATGGTTAAGGTCTTAACTCTTACTCTGGCCTAATAGCTAGGGTCTTAACTCGTACTCTGGCCTAATAGCTAAGGTCTTAGACTCGTACTTTGGCCTAATGGTTAAGGTCTTACCTCTTACTCAGGCCTACTGGTTAAGGTCTTAACTCTTACTCTGGCCTAATAGCTAAGGTCTTAACTCTTACTCTGGCCTAATAGCTAAGGTCTTAGACTCGTACTCTGGCCTACTGGTTAAGGTCTAAGGTCTTAGACTCGTACTCTGGCCTAATAGCTAAGGTCTTAGACTCGTACTCTGGCCTAATGGTTAAGGTCTTAACTCTTACTCTGGCCTACTGGTTAAGGTCTTAACTCTTACTCTGGCCTACAGGTTAAGGGCTTAACTCTTACTCTGGCCTAATAGCTAAGGTCATAACACTTACTCTGGCCTAATAGCTAAGGTCTTAGACTCGTACTCTGGCCTAATGGTTAAGGTCTTAACTCTTACTCTGGCCTAATAGCTAAGGTCTTAACTCTTACTCTGGCCTAATAGCTAAGGTCTTAGACTCGTACTCTGGCCTAATAGCTAAGGTCCTAGACTTGTACTCTGGCCTAATGGTTAAGGTCTTAACTCTTACTCTGGCCTAATAGCTAAGGTCTTAGACTCGTACTCTGGCCTAATGGTTAAGGTCTTAACTTTTACTCTGGCCTAATAGCTAAGGTCTTAACTCTTACTCTGGCCTAATAGCTAAGGTTTTACCTTCGTACTCTGGCCTACTGGTTAAGGTCTTAACTCGTACTCTGGCCTAATGGTTAAGGTCTTAACGCTTACTCTGCTCTAATAGCTAAGGCCTTAGACTCGTACTCTGGCCTAATAGCTAAGGTCTTAGACTCGTACCCTGGCCTAATGGTTAAGGTCTTAACTCTTACTCTGGCCTAATAGCTAAGGTCTTAGACTTGTACTGTGGCCTAATGGTTAAGGTCTTAACTCTTACCCTGGCCTACTGGTTAAGGTCTTAACTCTTACTCTGGCCTAAAAGCTAAGGTCTTAGACTCGTACTCTGGCCTAATAGCTAAGGTCTTAGACTCGTACTCTGGCCTAATGGTTAAGGTCTTAACTCCTACTCTGGCCTAATAGCTAAGGTCTTAGACTCGTACTCTGGCCTAATGGTTAAGGTCTTAACTTTTACTCTGGCCTAATAGCTAAGGTCTTAACTCTTACACTGGACTAATAGCTAAGGTCTTAGACTCGGACTCTGGCCTACTGGTTAAGGTCTTAACTCTTGCTCTGGCCTAATAGCTAAGGTCTTAGACTCGTACTCTGGCCTAATAGCTAAGGTCTTAGACTCGTACTCTGGCCTAATGGTTAAGCTTTTAACTCCTACTCTGGCCTAATAGCTAAGGTCTTAACTCTTACTCTGGCCTACTGGTTCAGGTCTTAACTCTTACTCTAGCCTAATAGCTAAGGTCTTAACTCTTACTCTGGCCTAATAGCTAAGGTCTTAGACTCATACTCTGGCCTAATGGTTAAGGTCTTAACTCTTACTCTGGCCTACTGGTTAAGGTCTTAACTCTTACTCTGGCCTAATAGCTAAGGTTTTAGACTCGTACTCTGGCCTACTGGTTAAGGTCTTAACTCTTACTCTGGCATAATAGCTAAGGTCTTAGACTCGTACTCTGGCCTAATAGCTAAGGTCTTAACTCTTACTGGGGCCTAATAGCTAATGTCTTAACTCTTACTCTGGCCTAATAGCTAAGGTCCTAGACTCGTACTCTGGCCTAATAGCTAAGGTCTTAACTCTTACTCTGGCCTACTGGTTAAGGTCTTAACTCTTACTCTGTCCTAATAGATAAGGTATTAGACTCGTATTCTGGCCTAATAGGTAAGGTCTTAGACTCGTACTCTGGCCTAATGGTTAAGGTCTTAACTCTTACTCTGGCCTAATAGCTAAGTTCTTAACTCTGACTCTGGCCTACTGGTTAGGGTCTTAACTCTTACTCTGGCCTAACAGCTAAGGTCTTAGACTCGTACTCTGGCCTAATAGCTAAGGTCTTAGACTCGTACTCGGGCCTAATGGTTAAGGTCTTAACTCTTACTCGGGCCTTCTGGTTAAGGTCTTAACTCTTACTCTGGCCTAATAGCTAAGGTCTTAGACTTGTACTCTGGCCTAATGGTTAAGGTCTTAACTCTTACTCTGGCCTACTGGTTAAGGTCTTAACTCTTACTCTGGCCTAATAGCTGAGGTCTTAACTCTTACTCTGGCCTACTGGTTAAGGTCTTAACTTTTACTCTGGCCTAATAGCTAAGGTCTTAGACTCATAATCTGGCCTAATGGTTAAGGTCTTAACTCTTACTCTGGCCTAATAGCTAAGGTCCTAACTCTTACTCTGTCCTAATAGCTAAGGTCTTAACTCTTACTCTGGCCTACTGGTTAAGGTCTTAACTCTTACTCTGGCCTAATAGCTAAGTTCTTAGACTCGTACTCTGGCCTAATAGCTAAGGTCTTAGACTTGTACTCTGGCCTACAGGTTAAGGTCTTAACTCTTACTCTGGCCTACTGGTTAAGGTCTTTACCCTTACTCTGGCATAATAGCTAAGGTCTTAGACTCGTACTCTGGCCTAATGGTTAAGGTCTTAACTCTTACTCTGGCCTAATAGCTAAGGTCCTAACTCTTACTCTGTCCTAATAGCTAAGGTCTTAACTCTTACTCTGGCCTACTGGTTAAGGTCTTAACTCTTACTCTGGCCTAATAGCTAAGTTCTTAGACTCGTACTCTGGCCTAATAGCTAAGGTCTTAGACTTGTACTCTGGCCTACAGGTTAAGGTCTTAACTCTTACTCTGGCCTACTGGTTAAGGTCTTTATCCTTACTCTGGCATAATAGCTAAGGTCTTAGACTCGTACTCTGGCCTAATGGTTAAGGTCTTAACTCTTACTCTGGCCTAATAGCTAGGGTCTTAACTCGTACTCTGGCCTAATAGCTAAGGTCTTAGACTCGTACTCTGGCCTAATGGTTAAGGTCTTACCTCTTACTCTGGCCTACTGGTTAAGGTCTTAACTGTTACTCTGGCTTAATAGCTAAGGTCTTAACTCTTACTCTGTCCTAATAGCTAAGGTCTTAGACTCGTACTCTGGCCTACTGGTTAAGGTCTTAATTCTTACTCTGGCCTAATAGCTAAGGTCTTAACTCTTACTCTGGCCTAATAGCTAAGGTCTTAGACTCATACTCTGGTCTAATGGTTAAGGTCTTAACTCTTACTCTGGCCTACTGGTTAAGGTCTTAACTCTTACTCTGGCCTAATAGCTAAGGTCTTAGATTTGTACTCTGGCCTAATAGCTAAGGTCTTAGACTCGTACTCTGGCGTAAAGGTTAAGGTCTTAACTCTTACTTTGGCCTACTGGTTAAGGTCTTAACTCTTACTCTGGCCTAATAGCTAAGGTCTTAGACTCATACTCTGGCCTAATGGTTAAGTTCTTAACTCTTACTCTGGCCTACTGGTTAAGGTCTTAACTTTTACTCTGGCCTACTGGTTAAGGTCTTAACTCTTACTCTGGCCTAATAGCTAAGGTCTTAACGCTTACTCTTGCCTAATAGCTAAGGTCCTAACTCTTACTCTGGCCTAATAGCTAAGGTCTTAGACTCGTACTCTGGCCTAATGGGTAAGGTCTTAACTCTTACTCTGGCCTACTGGTTAAGGTCTTTAACTCTTACTCTGGCCTAATAGCTAAGGTCTTAGACTCGTACTCTGGCCTAATGGTTAAGGTCTTAACTCTTACTCTGGCCTACTGGTTAAGGTCTTAACTCTTACTCTGGCCTAATACCTAAGCTCTTAACTCTTACTCTGGCCTAATAGCAAACGTCTTAGACTCGTACTTTGGCCTAATGGTTAAGGTCTTAACTCTTACTCTGGCCTACTGGTTAAGGTCTTAACTCTTACTCTGGCCTACAGGTTAAGGTCTTAACTCTTACTCTGGCCTAATAGCTAAGTTCTTAACTCTGACTCTGGCCTACTGGTTATGGTCTTAACTCTTACTCTGGCCTAACAGCTAAGGTCTTAGACTCGTACTCTGGCCTAATGGTTAAGGTCTTAACTCTTACTCGGGCCTTCTGGTTAAGGTCTTAACTCTTACTCTGGCCTAATAGCTAAGGTCTTAGACTCGTACTCTGGCCTAATGGTTAAGGTCTTAACTCTTACTCTGGCCTACTGGTTAAGGTCTTAACTCTTACTCTGGCCTAATAGCTGAGGTCTTAACTCTTACTCTGGCCTACTGGTTAAGGTCTTAACTTTTACTCTGGCCTAATAGCTAAGGTCTTAGACTCATAATCTGGCCTAATGGTTAAGGTCTTAACTCTTACTCTGGCCTAATAGCTAAGGTCCTAACTCTTACTCTGTCCTAATAGCTAAGGTCTTAACTCTTACTCTGGCCTACTGGTTAAGGTCTTAACTCTTACTCTGGCCTAATAGCTAAGTTCTTAGACTCGTACTCTGGCCTAATAGCTAAGGTCTTAGACTTGTACTCTGGCCTACAGGTTAAGGTCTTAACTCTTACTCTGGCCTACTGGTTAAGGTCTTTACCCTTACTCTGGCATAATAGCTAAGGTCTTAGACTCGTACTCTGGCCTAATGGTTAAGGTCTTAACTCTTACTCTGGCCTAATAGCTAGGGTCTTAACTCGTACTCTGGCCTAATAGCTAAGGTCTTAGACTCGTACTCTGGCCTAATGGTTAAGGTCTTACCTCTTACTCTGGCCTACTGGTTAAGGTCTTAACTGTTACTCTGGCCTAATAGCTAAGGTCTTAACTCTTACTCTGTCCTAATAGCTAAGGTCTTAGACTCGTACTCTGACCTACTGGTTAAGGTCTTAACTCTTACTCTGGCCTAATAGCTAAGGTCTTAACTCTTACTCTGGCCTAATAGCTAAGGTCTTAGACTCGTACTCTGGCCTAATGGTTAAGGTCTTAACTCTTACTCTGGCCTACTGGTTAAGGTCTTAACTCTTACTCTGGCCTAATAGCTAAGGTCTTAGATTTGTACTCTGGCCTAATAGCTAAGGTCTTAGACTCGTACTCTGGCGTAAAGGTTAAGGTCTTAACTCTTACTTTGGCCTACTGGTTAAGGTCTTAACTCTTACTCTGGCCTAATAGCTAAGGTCTTAGACTCATACTCTGGCCTAATGGTTAAGTTCTTAACTCTTACTCTGGCCTACTGGTTAAGGTCTTAACTATTACTCTGGCCTACTGGTTAAGGTCTTAACTCTTACTCTGGCCTAATAGCTAAGGTCTTAACGCTTACTCTTGCCTAATAGCTAAGGTCCTAACTCTTACTCTGGCCTAATAGCTAAGGTCTTAGACTCGTACTCTGGCCTAATGGGTAAGGTCTTAACTCTTACTCTGGCCTACTGGTTAAGGTCTTAACTCTTACTCTGGCCTAATACCTAAGCTCTTAACTCTTACTCTGGCATAATAGCAAACGTCTTAGACTCGTAATCTGGCCTAATAGCTAAGGTCTTAACTCTTACTCTGGCCTAATAGCTAAGATCTTAGACTCGTACTTTGGCCTAATGGTTAAGGTCTTAACTCTTACTCTGTCCTACTGGTTAAGGTCCTAACTCTTACTCTGGCCTACTGGTTAAGGTCTTAACTCTTACTCTGGCCTAATAGCTAAGGTCTTAAATCTTACTCTGGACTAATAGCTAAGGTCTTAGACTCGTACTCTGGCCTAATGGTTAAGGTCTTAACTCTTACTCTGGCCTACTAGCTAAGGTCTTAGACTCGTATTCTGGCATAATGGTTAAGGTCTTAACTCTTACTCTGGCCTAATAGCTAAGGTCTTAGACTCGTACTCTGGCCTAATAGCTAAGGTCTTAACTCTTACTCTGGCCTAATAGCTAAGGTCTTAGACTCGTACTCTGGCCTACTGGTTAATGTCTTAACTCTTACTCTGGCCTAATAGCTAAGGTGTTAGACTCGTACTCTGGCCTTAAAGCTAAGGTCTTAGGCTCGTACTCTGGCCTATTGGTTAAGGTCTTAACTCCTACTCTGGCCTAATAGCTAAGGTCTTAGACTCGTACTCTGGCTTAATGGTTAAGGTCTTAACTTTTACACTGGACTAATAGCTAAGGTCTTAACTCTTACTCTGGACTAATAGCTAAGGTCTTGGACTCGTACTCTGGCCTACTGGTGAAGGTCTTAACTCTTACTCTGGCCTACTGGTTAAGGTCTTAACTCTTACTCTGGCCTAATAGCTAAGGTCTTAGACTCGTACTCTGGCCTAATAGCTAAGGTCTTAACTCTTACTCTGGCCTACTGGTTAAGGTCTTAACTCTTACTCTGGCCTAATAGCTAAGGTATTAGACTCGTATTCTGGCCTAATAGGTAAGGTCTTAGACTCGTACTCTGGCCTAATGGTTAAGGTCTTAACTCTTACTCTGACCTAATAGCTAAGTTCTTAACTCTGACTCTGGCCTACTGGTTAGGGTCTTAACTCTTACTCTGGCCTAACAGCTAAGGTCTTAACTCTTACTCTGGCCTACTGGTTAAGGTCTTAACTCTTACTCTGGCCTAATAGCTAAGGTCTTAACTCTTACTCTGGCCTAATAGCTAAGATCTTAGACTCGTACTCTGGCCTAATGGTTAAGGTCTTAACTCTCACTCTGGCCTACTGGTTAAGGTCTTAACTCTTACTCTGGCCTAATAGCTATGGTCTTAGACTCGTACTCTGGCCTACTGGTTATGGTCTTAACTCTTACTCTGGCCTAATAGCTAAGGTCTTAACTCTTACTCCTGCCTAATAGCTAAGGTCTTAGACTCGTACTCTGGCCTGCAGGTTAAGGTCTTAACTCTTACTCGGGCCTTCTGGTTAAGGTCTTAACTCTTACTCTGGCCTAATAGCTAAGGTCTTAGACTCGTACTCTGGCCTAATGTTTAAGGTCTTAACTCTTACTCTGGCCTACTGGTTAAGGTCTTAACTCTTACTCTGGACTAATAGTTGAGGTCTTAAGTCTTACTCTGGCCTACTGGTTAAGGTCTTAACTTTTACTCTGGCCTAATAGCTAAGGTCTTAGACTCATACTCTGGCCTAATGGTTAAGGTCTTAACTCTTACTCTGGCCTAATAGCTAAGGTCCAAACTCTTACTCTGGCCTAATAGCTAAGGTCTTAGACTCGTACTCTGGCCTAATGGTTAAGGTCTTAACTCCTACTCTGGCCTAATAGCTAAGGTCTTAGACTCGTACTCTGGCCTAATGGTTAAGGTCTTAACTTTTACTCTGGCCTAATAGCTAAGGTCTTAACTCTTACACTGGACTAATAGCTAAGGTCTTAGACTCGTACTCTGGCCTACTGGTTAAGGTCTTAACTCTTGCTCTGGCCTAATAGCTAAGGTCTTAGACTCGTACTCTGGCCTAATAGCTAAGGTCTTAGACTCGTACTCTGGCCTAATGGTTAAGCTTTTAACTCCTACCCTGGCCTAATAGCTAAGGTCTTAACTCTTACTCTGGCCTACTGGTTCAGGTCTTAACTCTTACTCTAGCCTAATAGCTAAGGTCTTAACTCTTACTTTGGCCTAATAGCTAAGGTCTTAGACTCATACTCTGGCCTAATGGTTAATGTCTTAACTCTTACTCTGGCCTACTGGTTAAGGTCTTAACTCTTACTCTGGCCTAATAGCTAAGGTTTTAGACTCGTACTCTGGCCTACTGGTTAAGGTCTTAACTCTTACTCTGGGATAATAGCTAAGGTCTTAGACTCGTACTCTGGCCTAATAGCTAAGGTCTTAACTCTTACTGGGGCCTAATAGCTAATGTCTTAACTCTTACTCTGGCCTAATAGCTAAGGTCCTAGACTCGTACTCTGGCCTAATAGCTAAGGTCTTAACTCTTACTCTGGCCTACTGGTTAAGGTCTTAACTCTTACTCTGTCCTAATAGATAAGGTATTAGACTCGTATTCTGGCCTAATAGGTAAGGTCTTAGACTCGTACTCTGGCCTAATGGTTAAGGTCTTAACTCTTACTCTGGCCTAATAGCTAAGTTCTTAACTCTGACTCTGGCCTACTGGTTAGGGTCTTAACTCTTACTCTGGCCTAACAGCTAAGGTCTTAGACTCGTACTCTGGCCTAATAGCTAAGGTCTTAGACTCGTACTCGGGCCTAATGGTTAAGGTCTTAACTCTTACTCGGGCCTTCTGGTTAAGGTCTTAACTCTTACTCTGGCCTAATAGCTAAGGTCTTAGACTCGTACTCTGGCCTAATGGTTAAGGTCTTAACTCTTACTCTGGCCTACTGGTTAAGGTCTTAACTCTTACTCTGGCCTAATAGCTGAGGTCTTAACTCTTACTCTGGCCTACTGGTTAAGGTCTTAACTTTTACTCTGGCCTAATAGCTAAGGTCTTAGACTCATAATCTGGCCTAATGGTTAAGGTCTTAACTCTTACTCTGGCCTAATAGCTAAGGTCCTAACTCTTACTCTGTCCTAATAGCTAAGGTCTTAACTCTTACTCTGGCCTACTGGTTAAGGTCTTAACTCTTACTCTGGCCTAATAGCTAAGTTCTTAGACTCGTACTCTGGCCTAATAGCTAAGGTCTTAGACTTGTACTCTGGCCTACAGGTTAAGGTCTTAACTCTTACTCTGGCCTACTGGTTAAGGTCTTTACCCTTACTCTGGCATAATAGCTAAGGTCTTAGACTCGTACTCTGGCCTAATGGTTAAGGTCTTAACTCTTACTCTGGCCTAATAGCTAAGGTCCTAACTCTTACTCTGTCCTAATAGCTAAGGTCTTAACTCTTACTCTGGCCTACTGGTTAAGGTCTTAACTCTTACTCTGGCCTAATAGCTAAGTTCTTAGACTCGTACTCTGGCCTAATAGCTAAGGTCTTAGACTTGTACTCTGGCCTACAGGTTAAGGTCTTAACTCTTACTCTGGCCTACTGGTTAAGGTCTTTACCCTTACTCTGGCATAATAGCTAAGGTCTTAGACTCGTACTCTGGCCTAATGGTTAAGGTCTTAACTCTTACTCTGGCCTAATAGCTAGGGTCTTAACTCGTACTCTGGCCTAATAGCTAAGGTCTTAGACTCGTACTCTGGCCTAATGGTTAAGGTCTTACCTCTTACTCTGGCCTACTGGTTAAGGTCTTAACTGTTACTCTGGCTTAATAGCTAAGGTCTTAACTCTTACTCTGTCCTAATAGCTAAGGTCTTAGACTCGTACTCTGGCCTACTGGTTAAGGTCTTAACTCTTACTCTGGCCTAATAGCTAAGGTCTTAACTCTTACTCTGGCCTAATAGCTAAGGTCTTAGACTCGTACTCTGGTCTAATGGTTAAGGTCTTAACTCTTACTCTGGCCTACTGGTTAAGGTCTTAACTCTTACTCTGGCCTAATAGCTAAGGTCTTAGATTTGTACTCTGGCCTAATAGCTAAGGTCTTAGAGTCATACTCTGGAGTAAAGGTTTAGGTCTTAACTCTTACTTTGGCCTACTGGTTAAGGTCTTAACTCTTACTCTGGCCTAATAGCTAAGGTCTTAGACTCATACTCTGGCCTAATGGTTAAGTTCTTAACTCTTACTCTGGCCTACTGGTTAAGGTCTTAACTTTTACTCTGGCCTACTGGTTAAGGTCTTAACTCTTACTCTGGCCTAATAGCTAAGGTCTTAACGCTTACTCTTGCCTAATAGCTAAGGTCCTAACTCCTACTCTGGCCTAATAGCTAAAGTCTTAGACTCGTACTCTGGCCTAATGGGTAAGGTCTTAACTCTTACTCTGGCCTACTGGTTAAGGTCTTTAACTCTTACTCTGGCCTAATAGCTAAGGTCTTAGACTCGTACTCTGGCCTAATGGTTAAGGTCTTAACTCTTACTCTGGCCTACTGGTTAAGGTCTTAACTCTTACTCTGGCCTAATACCTAAGCTCTTAACTCTTACTCTGGCCTAATAGCAAACGTCTTAGACTCGTAATCTGGCCTAATAGCTAAGGTCTTAACTCTTACTCTGGCCTAATAGCTAAGATCTTAGACTCGTACTTTGGCCTAATGGTTAAGGTCTTAACTCTTACTCTGGCCTACTGGTTAAGGTCTTAACTCTTACTCTGGCCTACAGGTTAAGGGCTTAACTCTTACTCTGGCCTAATAGCTAAGGTCATAACGCTTACTCTGGCCTAATAGCTAAGGTCTTAGACTCGTACTCTGGCCTAATGGTTAAGGTCTTAACTCCTACTCTGGCCTAATAGCTAAGGTCTTAACTCTTACTCTGGCCTAATAGCTAAGGTCTTAGACTCGTACTCTGGCCTATTATCTAAGGTCCTAGACTTGTACTCTGGCCTAATGGTTAAGGTCTTAACTCTTACTCTGGCCTAATAGCTAAGGTCTTAGACTCGTACTCTGGCCTAATGGTTAAGGTCTTAACTTTTACTCTGGCCTAATAGCTAAGGTCTTAACTCTTACTCTGGCCTAATAGCTAAGGTTTTAGCTTCGTACTCTGGCCTACTGGTTAAGGTCTTAACTCGTACTCTGGCCTAATGGTTAAGGTCTTAACGCTTACTCTGCTCTAATAGCTAAGGCCTTAGACTCGTACTCTGGCCTAATAGCTAAGGTCTTAGACTCGTACCCTGGCCCAATGGTTAAGGTCTTAACTCTTACTCTGGCCTAATAGCTAAGGTCTTAGACTCGTACTGTGGCCTAATGGTTAAGGTCTTAACTCTTACCCTGGCCTACTGGTTAACGTCTTAACTCTTACTCTGGCCTAAAAGCTAAGGTCTAAGACTCGTACTCTGGCCTAATAGCTAAGGTCTTAGACTCGTACTCTGGCCTAATGGTTAAGGTCTTAACTCCTACTCTGGCCTAATAGCTAAGGTCTTAGACTCGTACTCTGGCCTAATGGTTAAGGTCTTAACTTTTACTCTGGCCTAATAGCTAAGGTCTTAACTCTTACACTGGACTAATAGCTAAGGTCTTAGACTCGTACTCTGGCCTACTGGTTATGGTCTTAACTCTTACTCTGGCCTAATAGCTAAGGTCTTAGACTCGTACTCTGGCCTAATAGCTAAGGTCTTAGACTCGTACTCTGGCCTAATGGTTAAGCTTTTAACTCCTACTCTGGCCTAATAGCTAAGGTCTTAACTCTTACTCTGGCCTACTGGTTCAGGTCTTAACTCTTACGCTAGCCTAATAGCTAAGGTCTTAACTCTTACTCTGGCCTAATAGCTAAGGTCTTAGACTCATACTCTGGCCTAATGGTTAAGGTCTTAACTCTTACTCTGGCCTACTGGTTAAGGTCTTAACTCTTACTCTGGCCTAATAGCTAAGGTTTTAGACTCGTACTCTGGACTACTGGTTAAGGTCTTAACTCTTACTCTGGGATAATAGCTAAGGTCTTAGACTCGTACTCTGGCCTAATAGCTAAGGTCTTAACTCTTACTGGGGCCTAATAGCTAATGTCTTAACTCTTACTCTGGCCTAATAGCTAAGGTCCTAGACTCGTACTCTGGCCTAATAGCTAAGGTCTTAACTCTTACTCTGGCCTACTGGTTAAGGTCTTAACTCTTACTCTGTCCTAATAGCTAAGGTATTAGACTCGTATTCTGGCCTAATAGGTAAGGTCTTAGACTCGTACTCTGGCCTAATGGTTAAGGTCTTAACTCTTACTCTGGCCTAATAGCTAAGTTCTTAACTCTGACTCTGGCCTACTGGTTATGGTTTAACTCTTACTCTGGCCTAACAGCTAAGGTCTTAGACTCGTACTCTGGCCTAATAGCTAAGGTCTTAGACTCGTACTCGGGCCTAATGGTTAAGGTCTTAACTCTTACTCGGGCCTTCTGGTTAAGGTCTTAACTCTTACTCTGGCCTAATAGCTAAGGTCTTAGACTCGTACTCTGGCCTAATGGTTAAGGTCTTAACTCTTACTCCGGCCTACTGGTTAAGGTCTTAACTCTTACTCTGGCCTAATAGCTGAGGTCTTAACTCTTACTCTGGACTACTGGTTAAGGTCTTAACTCTTACTCTGGCCTAATAGCTAAGGTCCTAACTCTTACTCTGTCCTAATAGCTAAGGTCTTAACTATTACTCTGGCCTACTGGTTAAGGTCTTAACTCTTACTCTGGCCTAATAGCTAAGTTCTTAGACTCGTACTCTGGCCTAATAGCTAAGGTCTTAGACTTGTACTCTGGCCTACAGGTTAAGGTCTTAACTCTTACTCTGGCCTAATAGCTAGGGTCTTAACTCGTACTCTGGCCTAATAGCTAAGGTCTTAGACTCGTACTCTGGCCTAATGGTTAAGGTCTTACCTCTTACTCTGGCCTACTGGTTAAGGTCTTAACTGTTACTCTGGCCTAATAGCTAAGGTCTTAACTCTTACTCTGTCCTAATAGCTAAGGTCTTAGACTCGTACTCTGATCTACTGGTTAAGGTCTTAACTCTTACTCTGGCCTAATAGCTAAGGTCTTAACTCTTACTCTGGCCTAATAGCTAAGGTCTTAGACTCGTACTCTGGCCTAATGGTTAAGGTCTTAACTCTTACTCTGGCCTACTGGTTAAGGTCTTAACTCTTACTCTGGCCTAATAGCTAAGGTCTTAGATTTGTACTCTGGCCTAATAGCTAAGGTCTTAGACTCGTACTCTGGCGTAAAGGTTAAGGTCTTAACTCTTACTTTGGCCTACTGGTTAAGGTCTTAACTCTTACTCTGGCCTAATAGCTAAGGTCTTAGACTCATACTCTGGCCTAATGGTTAAGTTCTTAACTCTTACTCTGGCCTACTGGTTAAGGTCTTAACTCTTACTCTGGCCTACTGGTTAAGGTCTTAACTCTTACTCTGGCCTAATAGCTAAGGTCTTAACGCTTACTCTTGCCTAATAGCTAAGGTCCTAACTCTTACTCTGGCCTAATAGCTAAGGTCTTAGACTCGTACTCTGGCCTAATGGGTAAGGTCTTAACTCTTACTCTGGCCTACTGGTTAAGGTCTTTAACTCTTACTCTGGCCTAATAGCTAAGGTCTTAGACTCGTACTCTGGCCTAATGGTTAAGGTCTTAACTCTTACTCTGGCCTACTGGTTAAGGTCTTAACTCTTACTCTGGCCTAATACCTAAGCTCTTAACTCTTACTCTGGCATAATAGCAAACGTCTTAGACTCGTAATCTGGCCTAATAGCTAAGGTCTTAACTCTTACTCTGGCCTAATAGCTAAGATCTTAGACTCGTACTTTGGCCTAATGGTTAAGGTCTTAACTCTTACTCTGTCCTACTGGTTAAGGTCCTAACTCTTACTCTGGCCTACTGGTTAAGGTCTTAACTCTTACTCTGGCCTAATAGCTAAGGTCTTAAATCTTACTCTGGACTAATAGCTAAGGTCTTAGACTCGTACTCTGGCCTAATGGTTAAGGTCTTAACTCTTACTCTGGCCTACTAGCTAAGGTCTTAGACTCGTATTCTGGCATAATGGTTAAGGTCTTAACTCTTACTCTGGCCTAATAGCTAAGGTCTTAGACTCGTACTCTGGCCTAATAGCTAAGGTCTTAACTCTTACTCTGGCCTAATAGCTAAGGTCTTAGACTCGTACTCTGGCCTACTGGTTAATGTCTTAACTCTTACTCTGGCCTAATAGCTAAGGTGTTAGACTCGTACTCTGGCCTTAAAGCTAAGGTCTTAGGCTCGTACTCTGGCCTATTGGTTAAGGTCTTAACTCCTACTCTGGCCTAATAGCTAAGGTCTTAGACTCGTACTCTGGCTTAATGGTTAAGGTCTTAACTTTTACACTGGACTAATAGCTAAGGTCTTAACTCTTACTCTGGACTAATAGCTAAGGTCTTGGACTCGTACTCTGGCCTACTGGTGAAGGTCTTAACTCTTACTCTGGCCTACTGGTTAAGGTCTTAACTCTTACTCTGGCCTAATAGCTAAGGTCTTAGACTCGTACTCTGGCCTAATAGCTAAGGTCTTAACTCTTACTCTGGCCTACTGGTTAAGGTCTTAAATCTTACTCTGGCCTAATAGCTAAGGTATTAGACTCGTATTCTGGCCTAATAGGTATGGTCTTAGACTCGTACTCTGGCCTAATGGTTAAGGTCTTAACTCTTACTCTGACCTAATAGCTAAGTTCTTAACTCTGACTCTGGCCTACTGGTTAGGGTCTTAACTCTTACTCTGGCCTAACAGCTAAGGTCTTAACTCTTACTCTGGCCTACTGGTTAAGGTCTTAACTCTTACTCTGGCCTAATAGCTAAGGTCTTAACTCTTACTCTGGCCTAATAGCTAAGATCTTAGACTCGTACTCTGGCCTAATGGTTAAGGTCTTAACTCTCACTCTGGCCTACTGGTTAAGGTCTTAACTCTTACTCTGGCCTAATAGCTATGGTCTTAGACTCGTACTCTGGCCTACTGGTTATGGTCTTAACTCTTACTCTGGCCTAATAGCTAAGGTCTTAACTCTTACTCCTGCCTAATAGCTAAGGTCTTAGACTCGTACTCTGGCTTGCAGGTTAAGGTCTTAACTCTTACTCGGGCCTTCTGGTTAAGGTCTTAACTCTTACTCTGGCCTAATAGCTAAGGTCTTAGACTCGTACTCTGGCCTAATGTTTAAGGTCTTAACTCTTACTCTGGCCTACTGGTTAAGGTCTTAACTCTTACTCTGGACTAATAGTTGAGGTCTTAAGTCTTACTCTGGCCTACTGGTTAAGGTCTTAACTTTTACTCTGGCCTAATAGCTAAGGTCTTAGACTCATACTCTGGCCTAATGGTTAAGGTCTTAACTCTTACTCTGGCCTAATAGCTAAGGTCCAAACTCTTACTCTGGCCTAATAGCTAAGGTCTTAACTCTTACTCTGGCCTACTGGTTAAGGTCTTAACTCTTACTCTGGCCTAATAGCTAAGGTCTTAGACTCGTACTCTGGCCTACTGGTTACGGTCTTAACTCTTACTCTGGCCTAATAGCTAAGGTCTTAACTCTTACTCTGGCCTAATAGCTAAGGTCTTCGACTCGTACTCTGACCTAATGGTTAAGGTATTAACTCTTACTTTGGCCTATTGGTTAAGGTCTTTACCCTTACTCTTAGTATAATAGCTAAGGTCTTAGACTCGTACTCTGGCCTAATGGTTAAGGTCTTAACTCTTACTCTGGCCTAATAGCTAGGGTCTTAACTCGTACTCTGGCCTAATAGCTAAGGTCTTAGACTCGTACTTTGGCCTAATGGTTAAGGTCTTACCTCTTACTCTGGCCTACTGGTTAAGGTCTTAACTCTTACTCTGGCCTAATAGCTAAGGTCTTAACTCTTACTCTGGCCTAATAGCTAAGGTCTTAGACTCGTACTCTGGCCTACTGGTTAAGGTCTTAGACTCGTACTCTGGCCTAATAGCTAAGGTCTTAGACTCGTACTCTGGCCTACAGGTTAAGGGCTTAACTCTTACTCTGGCCTAATAGCTAAGGTCATAACACTTACTCTGGCCTAATAGCTAAGGTCTTAGACTCGTACTCTGGCCTAATGGTTAAGGTCTTAACTCTTACTCTGGCCTAATAGCTAAGGTCTTAACTCTTACTCTGGCCTAATAGCTAAGGTCTTAGACTCGTACTCTGGCCTAATAGCTAAGGTCCTAGACTTGTACTCTGGCCTAATGGTTAAGGTCTTAACTCTTACTCTGGCCTAATAGCTAAGGTCTTAGACTCGTACTCTGGCCTAATGGTTAAGGTCTTAACTTTTACTCTGGCCTAATAGCTAAGGTCTTAACTCTTACTCTGGCCTAATAGCTAAGGTGTTAGCTTCGTACTCTGGCCTACTGGTTAAGGTCTTAACTCGTACTCTGGCCTAATGGTTAAGGTCTTAACGCTTACTCTGCTCTAATAGCTAAGGCCTTAGACTCGTACTCTGGCCTAATAGCTAAGGTCTTAGACTCGTACCCTGGCCTAATGGTTAAGGTCTTAACTCTTACTCTGGCCTAATAGCTAAGGTCTTAGACTCGTACTGTGGCCTAATGGTTAAGGTCTTAACTCTTACCCTGGCCTACTGGTTAAGGTCTTAACTCTTACTCTGGCCTAAAAGCTAAGGTCTTAGACTCGTACACTGGCCTAATAGCTAAGGTCTTAGACTCGTACTCTGGCCTAATGGTTAAGCTTTTAACTCCTACTCTGGCCTAATAGCTAAGGTCTTAACTCTTACTCTGGCCTACAAGTTCAGGTCTTAACTCTTACTCTAGCCTAATAGCTAAGGTCTTAACTCTTACTCTGGCCTAATAGCTAAGGTCTTAGACTCATACTCTGGGCTAATGGTTAAGGTCTTAACTCTTACTCTGGCCTACTGGTTAAGGTCTTAACTCTTACTCTGGCCTAATAGCTAAGGTTTTAGACTCGTACTCTGGCCTACTGGTTAAGGTCTTAACTCTTACTCTGGGATAATAGCTAAGGTCTTAGACTCGTACTCTGGCCTAATAGCTAAGGTCTTAACTCTTACTGGGGCCTAATAGCTAATGTCTTAACTCTTACTCTGGCCTAATAGCTAAGGTCCTAGACTCGTACTCTGGCCTAATAGCTAAGGTCTTAACTCTTACTCTGGCCTACTGTTTAAGGTCTTAACTCTTACTCTGTCCTAATAGCTAAGGTATTAGACTCGTATTCTGGCCTAATAGGTAAGGTCTTAGACTCGTACTCTGGCCTAATGGTTAAGGTCATAACTCTTACTCTGGCCTAATAGCTAAGTTCTTAACTCTGACTCTGGCCTAATGGTTAGGGTCTTAACTCTTACTCTGGCCTAACAGCTAAGGTCTTAGACTCGTACTCTGGCCTAATAGCTAAGGTCTTAGACTCGTACTCGGGCCTAATGGTTAAGGTCTTAACTCTTACTCGGGCCTTCTGGTTAAGGTCTTAACTCTTACTCTGGCCTAATAGCTAAGGTCTTAGACTCGTACTCTGGCCTAATGGTTAAGGTCTTAACTCTTACTCTGGCCTACTGGTTAGGGTCTTAACTCTTACTCTGGCCTAATAGCTGAGGTCTTAACTCTTACTCTGGCCTACTGGTTAAGGTCTTAACTTTTACTCTGGCCTAATAGCTAAGGTCTTAGACTCATAATCTGGCCTAATGGTTAAGGTCTTAACTCTTACTCTGGCCTAATAGCTAAGGTCCTAACTTTTACTCTGTCCTAATAGCTAAGGTCTTAACTCTTACTCTGGCCTACTGGTTAAGGTCTTAACTCTTACTCTGGCCTAATAGCTAAGTTCTTAGACTCGTACTCTGGCCTAATAGCTAAGGTCTTAGACTTGTACTCTGGCCTACAGGTTAAGGTCTTAACTCTTACTCTGGCCTACTGGTTAAGGTCTTTACCCTTACTCTGGCATAATAGCTAAGGTCTTAGACTCGTACTCTGGCCTAATGGTTAAGGTCTTAACTCTTACTCTGGCCTAATAGCTAGGGTCTTAACTCGTACTCTGGCCTAATAGCTAAGGTCTTAGACTCGTACTCTGGCCTAATGGTTAAGGTCTTACCTCTTACTCTGGCCTACTGGTTAAGGTCTTAACTGTTACTCTGGCCTAATTACTAAGGTCTTAACTCTTACTCTGTCCTAATAGCTAAGGTCTTAGACTCGTACTCTGGCCTACTGGTTAAGGTCTTAACTCTTACTCTGGCCTAATAGCTAAGGTCTTAACTCTTACTCTGGCCTAATAGCTAAGGTCTTAGACTCGTACTCTGGCCTAATGGTTAAGGTCTTAACTGTTACTCTGGCCTACTGGTTAAGGTCTTAACTCTTACTCTGGCCTAATAGCTAAGGTCTTAGATTTGTACTCTGGCCTAATAGCTAAGGTCTTAGACTCGTACTCTGGCGTAAAGGTTAAGGTCTTAACTCTTACTTTGGCCTACTGGTTAAGGTCTTAACTCTTACTCTGGCCTAATAGCTAAGGTCTTAGACTCATACTCTGGCCTAATGGTTAAGTTCTTAACTCTTACTCTGGCCTACTGGTTAAGGTCTTAACTCTTACTCTGGCCTACTGGTTAAGGTCTTAACTCTTACTCTGGCCTAATACCTAAGCTCTTAACTCTTACTCTGGCCTAATAGCAAACGTCTTAGACTCGTAATCTGGCCTAATAGCTAAGGTCTTAACTCTTACTCTGGCCTAATAGCTAAGATCTTAGACTCGTACTTTGGCCTAATGGTTAAGGTCTTAACTCTTACTCTGGCCTACTGGTTAAGGTCTTAGACTCGTACTCTGGCCTAATAGCTAAGGTCTTAGACTCGTACTCTGGCCTAATGGTTAAGGTCTTAACTCTTACTCTGGCCTACTGGTTAAGGTCTTAACTCTTACTCTGGCCTACTGGTTAAGGTCTTAACTCTTACTCTGGCCTAATAGCTAAGGTCTTAACACTTACTCTGGCCTAATAGCTAAGGTCTTAGACTCGTACTCTGGCCTAATGGTTAAGGTCTTAACTCTTACTCTGGCCTAATAGCTAAGGTCTTAACTCTTACTCTGGCCTAATAGCTAAGGTCTTACACTCGTACTCTGGCCTAATGGTTAAGGTCTTAACTCTTACTCCGGCCTAATAGCTAAGGTCTTAGATTTGTACTCTGGCCTAATGGTTAAGGTCTTAACTCTTACTCTGGCCTAATAGCTAAGGTCTTAGACTCGTAGTCTGGCCTACTGGTTAAGGTCTTAACTCTTACTTTGGCCTACTGGTTAAGGTCTTAACTCTTACTCTGGCCTAATAGCTAAGGTCTTAGACTCATACTCTGGCCTAATGGTTAAGGTCTTATCTCTTACTCTGGCCTAATAGCTAAGGTCTTAGACTCGTACTCCGGCCTAATAGCTAAGGTCTTAACTCTTACTCTGGCCTAATAGCTAAGGTCTTAGACTCGTACTCTGGCCTACTGGTTAAGGTCTTAACTCTTACTCTGGCCTACTGGTTAAGGTCTTAACTCTTAGTCAGGCCAAATATCTAAGGTCTTAACTCTTTCTCTGGCCTAATAGCAAAGATCTTAGACTCGTAATATGGCCTAATAGCTAAGGTCTTAACTCTTACTCTGGCCTAATAGCTAAGGTCTTAGACTCGTATTATGGCCTACAGGTTAAGGTCTTAACTCTTACTCTGGCCTACTGGTTAAGGTCTTAACTCTTACTCTGGCCTAATAGCGAAGGTCTTAGACTCGTACTCTGGCCTACTGGTTAAGGTCTTAACGCTTACCCTGGCCTAATAGCTAAGGTCTTAACTCTTACTCCTGCCTAATAGCTAAGGTCTTAGACTCATACTCTGGCCTAATGGTTAAGGTCTTAACTCTTACTCTGGCCTACTGGTTAAGGTCTTAGACTCGTACTCTGGCCTAATAGCTAAGGTCTTAGACTCGTACTCTGGCCCAATGGTTAAGGTCTTAACTCTTACTCTGTCCTACTGGTTAAGGTCCTAACTCTTACTCTGGCCTACTGGTTAAGGTCTTATCTCTTACTCTGGCCTAATAGCTAAGGTCTTAACTCTTACTCTGGACTAATAGCTAAGGTCTTAGACTCGTACTCTGGCCTAATGGTTAAGGTCTTAACTCTTACTCTGGCCTACTAGCTAAGGTCTTATACTCGTATTCTGGCATAATGGTTAAGGTCTTAACTCTTACTCTGGCCTAATAGCTAAGGTCTTAGACTCGTACTCTGGCCTAATAGCTAAGGTCTTAGACTCATACTCTGGCCTAATGGTTAAGGTCTTAACTCTTACTCTGGCCTAATAGCTAAGGTCTTAACTCTTACTCTGGCCTACTGGTTAAGGTCTTAACTCTTACTCTGGCCTAATAGCTAAGGTCTTAGACTCGTACTCTGGCCTAATAGCTAAGGTCTTAACTCTTACTCTGGCCTAATAGCTAAGGTCTTAGACTCATACTCTGGCCTACTGGTTAAGGTCTTAACTCTTACTCTGGCCTCATAGCTAAGGTCTTAGACTCGTACTCTGGCCTAATAGCTAAGGTCTTAGGCTTGTACTCTGGCCTATTGGTTAAGGTCTTAACTCCTACTCTGGCCTAATAGCTAAGCTCTTAGACTCGTACTCTGGCCTAATGGTTAAGGTCCTAACTTTTACACTGGACTAATAGCTAAGGTCTTAACTCTTACTCTGGAATAATAGCTAAGGTCTTAGACTCGTACTCTGGCCTACTGGTGAAGGTCTTAACTCTTACTCTGGCCTACTGGTTAAGGTCTTAACTCTTACTCTGGCCTAATACCTAAGCTCTTAACTCTTACTCTGGCCGAATAGCAAAGGTCTTAGACTCGTAATCTGGCCTAATAGCTAAGGTCTTAACTCTTACTCTGGCCTAATAGCTAAGATCTTAGACTCGTACTTTAGCCTAATGGTTAAGGTGTTAACTCTTACTCTGCCTACTGGTTAAGGTCTTAGACTCGTACTCTGGCTTAATAGCTAAGGTCTTAGACTCGTACTCTGGCCTAATGGTTAAGGTCTTAACTCTTACTCTGGCCTACTGGTTAAGGTCTTAACTCTTACTCTGGCCTACTGGTTAAGGTCTTAACTCTTACTCTGGCCTAATAGCTAAGGTCTTAACACTTACTCTGGCCTAATAGCTAAGGTCATAGACTCGTACTCTGGCCTAATGGTTAAGGTTTTAACTCTTACTCTGGCCTAATAGCTAAGGTCTTAACTCTTACTCTGGTCTAATAGCTAAGGTCTTAGACTCGTACTCTGGCCTAATAGCTAAGGTCCTAGACTCGTACTCTGGCCTAATGGTTAAGGTCTTAACTCTTACTCTGGCCTAATAGCTAAGGTCTTGGACTCGTACTCTGGCCTAATGGTTGAGGTCTTAACTCTTACTCTGGCCTAATAGCTAAGGTCTTAACACTTACTCTGGCCTAATAGCTAAGCTCTAAGACTCGTACTCTGGCCTACTGGTTAAGGTCTTAACTCTTACTCTGGCCTAATAGCTAAGGTCTTAGACTTGTACTCTGGCCTAATGGTTAAGGTCTTAACTCTTACTCTGGCCTAATAGCTAAGTTCTTAACTCTGACTCTGGCCTACTGGTTAGGGTCTTAACTCTTACTCTGGCCTAACAGCTAAGGTCTTAGACTCGTACTCTGGCCTAGTAGCTAAGGTCTTAGACTCGTACTCGGGCCTAATGGTTAAGGTCTTAACTCTTACTCGGGCCTTCTGGTTAAGGTCTTAACTCTTACTCTGGCCTAATAGCTAAGGTCTTAGACTCGTACTCTGGCCTAATGGTTAAGGTCTTAACTCTTACTCTGGCCTACTGGTTAAGGTCTTAACTTTTACTCTGGCCTAATAGCTAAGGTCTTAGACTCATAATCTGGCCTAATGGTTAAGGTCTTAACTCTTACTCTGGCCTAATAGCTAAGGTCCTAACTCTTACTCTGTCCTAATAGCTAAGGTCTTAACTCTTACTCTGGCCTACTGGTTAAGGTCTTAACTCTTACTCTGGCCTAATAGCTAAGTTCTTAGACTCGTACTCTGGCCTAATAGCTAAGGTCTTAGACTTGTACTCTGGCCTACAGGTTAAGGTCTTAACTCTTACTCTGGCCTACTGGTTAAGGTCTTTACCCTTACTCTGGCATAATAGCTAAGGTCTTAGACTCGTACTCTGGCCTAATGGTTAAGGTCTTAACTCTTACTCTGGCCTAATAGCTAGGGTCTTAACTCGTACTCTGGCCTAATAGGTAAGGTCTTAGACTCATACTCTGGCCTAATGGTTAAGGTCTTACCTCTTACTCTGGCCTACTGGTTAAGGTCTTAACTGTTACTCTGGCCTAATAGCTAAGGTCTTAACTCTTACTCTGTCCTAATAGCTAAGGTCTTAGACTCGTACTCTGGCCTACTGGTTAAGGTCTTAACTCTTACTCTGGCCTAATAGCTAAGGTCTTAACTCTTACTCTGGCCTAATAGCTAAGGTCTTAGACTCGTACTCTGGCCTAATGGTTAAGGTCTTAACTCTTACTCTGGCCTACTGGTTAAGGTCTTAACTCTTACTCTGGCCTAATAGCTAAGGTCTTAGATTTGTACTCTGGCCTAATAGCTAAGGTCTTAGACTCGTACTCTGGCATAAAGGTTAAGGTCTTAACTCTTACTTTGGCCTACTGGTTAAGGTCTTAACTCTTACTATGGCCTAATAGCTAAGGTCTTAGACTCATACTCTGGCCTAATGGTTAAGTTCTTAACTCTTACTCTGGCCTACTGGTTAAGGTCTTAACTCTTACTCTGGCCTACTGGTTAAGGTCTTAACTCTTACTCTGGCCTAATAGATAAGGTCTTAACGCTTACTCTTGCCTAATAGCTAAGGTCCTAACTCTTACTCTGGCCTAATAGCTAAGGTCTTAGACTCGTACTCTGGCCTAATGGGTAAGGTCTTAACTCTTACTCTGGCCTACTGGTTAAGGTCTTTAACTCTTACTCTGGCCTAATAGCTAAGGTCTTAGACTCGTACTCTGGCCTAATGGTTAAGGTCTTAACTCTTACTCTGGCCTACTGGTTAAGGTCTTAACTCTTACTCTGGCCTAATACCTAAGCTCTTAACTCTTACTCTGGCCTAATAGCAAACGTCTTAGACTCGTAATCTGGCCTAATAGCTAAGGTCTTAACTCTTACTCTGGCCTAATAGCTAAGATCTTATACTCGTACTTTGGCCTAATGGTTAAGGTCTTAACTCTTACTCTGGCCTACTGGTTAAGGTCTTAGACTCGTACTCTGGCCTAATAGCTAAGATCTTAGACTCGTACTCTGGCCTAATGGTTAAGGTCTTATCTCTTACTCTGGCCTACTGGTTAAGGTCTTAACTCTTACTCTGGCCTACTGGTTAAGGTCTTAACTCTTACTCTGGCCTAATAGCTAAGGTCTTAACACTTACTCTGGCCTAATAGCTAAGGTCTTAGACTCGTACTCTGGCCTAATGGTTAAGGTCTTAACTCTTACTCTGGCCTAATAGCTAAGGTCTTAACTCTTACTCTGGCCTAATAGCTAAGGTCTTAGACTCGTACTCTGGCCTAATATCTAAGGTCCTAGACTCATACTCTGGCCTAATGGTTAAGGTCTTAACTCTTACTCTGGCCTAATAGCTAAGGTCTTAGACTCGTACTCTGGCCTAATGGTTAAGGTCTTAACTCTTACTCTGGCCTAATAGCTAAGGTCTTAGATTTGTACTCTGGCCTAATGGTTAAGGTCTTAACTCTTACTCTGGCCTAATAGCTAAGATCTTAGACTCGTAGTCTGGCCTACTGGTTAAGGTCTTAACTCTTACTTTGGCCTACTGGTTAAGGTCTTAACTCTTACTCTGGCCTAATAGCTAAGGTCTTAGACTCATACTCTGGCCTAATGGTTAAGGTCTTATCTCTTACTCTGGCCTAATAGCTAAGGTCTTAGACTCGTACTCTGGCCTAATAGCTAAGGTCTTAACTCTTACTCTGGCCTAATAGCTAAGGTCTTAGACTCGTACTCTGGCCTACTGGTTAAGGTCTTAACTCTTACTCTGGCCTACTGGTTAAGGTCTTAACTCTTAGTCAGGCCAAATATCTAAGGTCTTAACTCTTACTCTGGCCTAATAGCAAAGGTCTTAGACTCGTAATATGGCCTAATAGCTAAGGTCTTAACTCTTACTCTGGCCTAATAGCTAAGGTCTTAGACTCGTATTATGGCCTACAGGTTAAGGTCTTAACTCTTACTCTGGCCTACTGGTTAAGGTCTTAACTCTTACTCTGGCCTAATATCGAAGGTCTTAGACTCGTACTCTGGCCTACTGGTTAAGGTCTTAACGCTTACCCTGGCCTAATAGCTAAGGTCTTAACTCTTACTCCTGCCTAATAGCTAAGGTCTTAGACTCATACTCTGGCCTAATGGTTAAGGTCTTAACTCTTACTCTGGCCTACTGGTTAAGGTCTTAGACTCGTACTCTGGCCTAATAGCTAAGGTCTTAGACTCGTACTCTGGCCCAATGGTTAAGGTCTTAACTCTTAATCTGTCCTACTGGTTAAGGTCCTAACTCTTACTCTGGCCTACTGGTTAAGGTCTTAACTCTTACTCTGGCCTAATAGCTAAGGTCTTAACTCTTACTCTGGACTAATAGCTAAGGTCTTAGACTCGTACTCTGGCCTAATGGTTAAGGTCTTAACTCTTACTCTGGCCTACTAGCTAAGGTCTTAGACTCGTATTCTGGCATAATGGTTAAGGTCTTAACTCTTACTCTGGCCTAATAGCTAAGGTCTTAGACTCGTACTCTGGCCTAATAGCTAAGGTCTTAGACTCATACTCTGGCCTAATGGTTAAGGTCTTAACTCTTACTCTGGCCTAATAGCTAAGGTCTTAACTCTTACTCTGGCCTACTGGTTAAGGTCTTAACTCTTACTCTGGCCTAATAGCTAAGGTCTTAGACTCGTACTCTGGCCTACTGGTTAAGGTCTTAACTCTTACTCTGGCCTAATAGCTAAGGTCTTAGACTCGTACTCTGGCCTAATAGCTAAGGTCTTAGGCTTGTTCTCTGGCCTATTGGTTAAGGTCTTAACTCCTACTCTGGCCTAATAGCTAAGGTCTTAGACTCGTACTCTGGCCTAATGGTTAAGGTCTTAACTTTTACACTGGACTAATAGCTAAGTTCTTAACTCTTACTCTGCAATAATAGCTAAGGTCTTAGACTCGTACTCTGGCCTACTGGTGAAGGTCTTAACTCTTACTCTGGCCTACTGGTTAAGGTCTTAACTCTTACTCTGGCCTAATAGCAAAGGTCTTAGACTCGTAATCTGGCCTAATAGCTAAGGTCTTAGACTCGTACTCTGCCCTAATGGTTAAGGTCTTAACTCTTACTCTGGCCTACTGGTTAAGGTCTTAACTCTTACTCTGGCCTACTGGTTAAGGTCTTAACTCTTACTCTGGCCTAATAGCTAAGGTCTTAACACTTACTCTGGCCTAATAGCTAAGGTCATAGACTCGTACTCTGGCCTAATGGTTAAGGCCTTAACTCTTACTCTGGCCTAATAGCTAAGGTCTTAACTCTTACTCTGGCCTAATAGCTAAGGTCTTAGACTCGTACTCTGGCCTAATGGTTAAGGTCTTAGACTCGTACTCTGGCCTAATAGCTAAGATCTTAGACTCGTACTCTGGCCTAATGGTTAAGGTCTTAACTCTTACTCTGGCCTACTGGTTAAGGTCTTAACTCTTACTCTGGCCTACTGGTTAAGGTCTTAACTCTTACTCTGGCCTAATAGCTAAGGTCTTAACACTTACTCTGGCCTAATAGCTAAGGTCTTAGACTCGTACTCTGGCCTAATGGTTAAGGTCTTAACTCTTACTCTGGCCTAATAGCTAAGGTCTTAACTCTTACTCTGGCCTAATAGCTAAGGTCTTAGACTCGTACTCTGGCCTAATATCTAAGGTCCTAGACTCATACTCTGGCCTAATGGTTAAGGTCTTAACTCTTACTCTGGCCTAATAGCTAAGGTCTTAGACTCGTACTCTGGCCTAATGGTTAAGGTCTTAACTCTTACTCTGGCCTAATAGCTAAGGTCTTAGATTTGTACTCTGGCCTAATGGTTAAGGTCTTAACTCTTACTCTGGCCTAATAGCTAAGGTCTTAGACTCGTAGTCTGGCCTACTGGTTAAGGTCTTAACTCTTACTTTGGCCTACTGGTTAAGGTCTTAACTCTTACTCTGGCCTAATAGCTAAGGTCTTAGACTCATACTCTGGCCTAATGGTTAAGGTCTTATCTCTTACTCTGGCCTAATAGCTAAGGTCTTAGACTCGTACTCTGGCCTAATAGCTAAGGTCTTAACTCTTACTCTGGCCTAATAGCTAAGGTCTTAGACTCGTACTCTGGCCTACTGGTTAAGGTCTTAACTCTTACTCTGGCCTACTGGTTAAGGTCTTAACTCTTAGTCAGGCCAAATATCTAAGGTCTTAACTCTTACTCTGGCCTAATAGCAAAGGTCTTAGACTCGTAATATGGCCTAATAGCTAAGGTCTTAACTCTTACTCTGGCCTAATAGCTAAGGTCTTAGACTCGTATTATGGCCTACAGGTTAAGGTCTTAACTCTTACTCTGGCCTACTGGTTAAGGTCTTAACTCTTACTCTGGCCTAATAGCGAAGGTCTTAGACTCGTACTCTGGCCTACTGGTTAAGGTCTTAACGCTTACCCTGGCCTAATAGCTAAGGTCTTAACTCTTACTCCTGCCTAATAGCTAAGGTCTTAGACTCATACTCTGGCCTAATGGTTAAGGTCTTAACTCTTACTCTGGCCTACTGGTTAAGGTCTTAGACTCGTACTCTGGCCTAATAGCTAAGGTCTTAGACTCGTACTCTGGCCCAATGGTTAAGGTCTTAACTCTTACTCTGTCCTACTGGTTAAGGTCCTAACTCTTACTCTGGCCTACTGGTTAAGGTCTTAACTCTTACTCTGGCCTAATAGCTAAGGTCTTAACTCTTACTCTGGACTAATAGCTAAGGTCTTAGACTCGTACTCTGGCCTAATGGTTAAGGTCTTAACTCTTACTCTGGCCTACTAGCTAAGGTATTAGACTCGTATTCTGGCATAATGGTTAAGGTCTTAACTCTTACTCTGGCCTAATAGCTAAGGTCTTAGACTCGTACTCTGGCCTAATAGCTAAGGTCTTAGACTCATACTCTGGCCTAATGGTTAAGGTCTTAACTCTTACTCTGGCCTAATAGCTAAGGTCTTAACTCTTACTCTGGCCTACTGGTTAAGGTCTTAACTCTTACTCTGGCCTAATAGCTAAGGTCTTAGACTCAAACTCTGGCCTAATAGCTAAGGTCTTAACTCTTACTCTGGCCTAATAGCTAAGGTCTTAGACTCGTACTCTGGCCTACTGGTTAAGGTCTTAACTCTTACTCTGGCCTAATAGCTAAGGTCTTAGACTCGTACTCTGGCCTAATAGCTAAGGTCTTAGGCTTGTACTCTGGCCTATTGGTTAAGGTCTTAACTCCTACTCTGGCCTAATAGCTAAGGTCTTAGACTCGTACTCTGGCCTACTGGTGAAGGTCTTAACTCTTACTCTGGCCTACTGGTTAAGGTCTTAACTCTTACTCTGCCCTAATACCTAAGCTCTTAACTCTTACTCTGGCCTAATAGCAAAGGTCTTAGACTCGTAATCTGGCCTAATAGCTAAGGTCTTAACTCTTACTCTGGCCTAATAGCTAAGATCTTAGACTCGTACTTTGGCCTAATGGTTAAGGTGTTAACTCTTACTCTGGCCTACTGGTTAAGGTCTTAGACTCGTACTCTGGCCTAATAGCTAAGGTCTTAGACTCGTACTCTGGCCTAATGGTTAAGGTCTTAACTCTTACTCTGGCCTACTGGTTAAGGTCTTAACTCTTACTCTGGCCTACTGGTTAAGGTCTTAACTCTTACTCTGGCCTAATAGCTAAGGTCTTAACACTTACTCTGGCCTAATAGCTAAGGTCATAGACTCGTACTCTGGCCTAATGGTTAAGGCCTTAACTCTTACTCTGGCCTAATAGCTAAGGTCTTAACTCTTACTCTGGCCTAATAGCTAAGGTCTTAGACTCGTACTCTGGCCTAATAGCTAAGGTCCTAGACTCGTACTCTGGCCTAATGGTTAAGGTCTTAACTCTTACTCTGGCCTAATAGCTAAGGTCTTGGACTCGTACTCTGGCCTAATGGTTAAGGTCTTAACTCTTACTCTGGCCTAATAGCTAAGGTCTTAACACTTACTCTGGCCTAATAGCTAAGCTCTTAGACTCGTACTCTGGCCTACTGGTTAAGGTCTTAACTCTTACTCTGGCCTAATAGCTAAGGTCTTAGACTTGTACTCTGGCCTAATGGTTAAGGTCTTAACTCTTACTCTGGCCTACTGGTTAAGGTCTTAACTCTTACTCTGGCCTAATAGCTAAGGTCTTAGATTTGTACTCTGGCCTAATGGTTAAGGTCTTAACTCTTACTCTGGCCTAATAGCTAAGGTCTTAGACTTGTACTCTGGCCTACTGGTTAAGGTCTTAACTCTTACATTGGCCTACTGGTTAAGGTCTTAACTCTTACTCTGGCCTAATAGCTAAGGTCTTAGACTCATACTCTGGCCTAATGGTTAAGGTCTTAACTCTTACTCTGGCCTACTGGTTAAGGTCTTAACTCTTACTCTGGCCTACTGGTTAAGGTCTTAACTCTTACTCTGGCCTAATAGCTAAGGTCTTAACTCTTACTCTGGCCTAATAGCTAAGGTCTTAGACTCGTACTCTGGCCTAATGGGTAAGGTCTTAACTCTCACTCTGGCCTACTGGTTAAGGTCTTTAACTCTTACTCTGGCCTAATAGCTAAGGTCTTAGACTCGTACTCTGGCCTATTGGTTAAGGTCTTAACTCTTACTCTGGCCTAATAGCTAAGGTCTTAGAATTGTACTCTGGCATAATGGTTAAGGTCTTAACTCTTACTCTGGCCTACTGGTTAAGGTCTTAACTCTTAGTCAGGCCAAATAGCTACGGTCTTAACTCTTACTCTGGCCTAATAGCAAAGGTCTTAGACTCTTAATATGGCCTACTGGTTAAGGTCTTAACTCTTACTTTGGCCTACTGGTTAAGGTCTTAACTCTTACTCTGGCCTAATGGTTAAGGTCTTAACTTTTACACTGGACTAATAGCTAAGGTCTTAACTCTTACTCTGGACTAATAGCTAAGGTCTTAGACTCGTACTCTGGCCTACTGGTTAAGGTCTTAACTCTTACTCTGGCCTACTGGTTAAGGTCTTAACTCTTACTCTGGCCTAATAGCTAAGGTCTTAGACTCGTACTCTGGCCTAATAGCTAAGGTCTTAGATTCATACTCTGGCCTAATGGTTAAGGTCTTAACTCTTACTCTGGACTAATAGCTAAGGTATTAACTCTTACTCTGGCCTACTGGTTAAGGTCTTAATTCCTACTCTGGCCTAATAGCTAAGGTCTTAACTCTTACTCTGGCCTAATAGCTAAGGTCTTAGACTCGTACTCTGGCCTAATGTTTAAGGTCTTAACTCTTACTATGGCCTACTGGTTAAGGTCTTAACTCTTACTCTGGCCTAATAGCTATGGTCTTAGACTCGTACTCTGGCCTCCTGGATAAGGTCTTAACTCTTACTCTGGCCTAATAGCTAAGGTCTTAACTCTTACTCCTGCCTAATAGCTAAGGTCTTAGACTCATACTCTGGCCTAATGGTTAAGGTCTTAACTCTTACTCTGGCCTACTGGTTAAGGTCTTAACTCTTAGTCAGGCCAAATAGCTAAGGTCTTAACTCTTACTCTGGCCTAATAGCAAATGTCTTAGACTCGTAATATGGCCTAATAGCTAAGGTCTTAACTCTTACTCTGGCCTAATAGCTAAGGTCTTAGACTCGTACAATGGCCTACTGGATAAGGTCTTAACTCTTACTCTGGCCTAATAGCTAAGGTCTTAACTCTTACTCCTGCCTAATAGCTAAGGTCTTAGACTCATACTCTGGCCTAATGGTTAAGGTCTTAACTCTTACTCTGGCCTACTGGTTAAGGTCTTAGACTCGTACTCTGGCCTAATAGCTAAGGTCTTAGACTCGTACTCTGGCCCAATGGTTAAGGTCTTAACTCTTACTCTGTCCTACTGGTTAAGGTCCTAACTCTTACTCTGGCCTACTGGTTAAGGTCTTAACTCTTACTCTGGCCTAATAGCTAAGGTCTTAACTCTTACTCTGGACTAATAGCTAAGGTCTTAGACTCGTACTCTGGCCTAATGGTTAAGGTCTTAACTCTTACTCTGGCCTACTAGCTAAGGTCTTATACTCGTATCCTGGCATAATGGTTAAGGTCTTAACTCTTACTCTGGCCTAATAGCTAAGGTCTTAGACTCGTACTCTGGCCTAATAGCTAAGGTCTTAGACTCATACTCTGGCCTAATGGTTAAGGTCTTAACTCTTACTCTGGCCTAATAGCTAAGGTCTTAACTCTTACCCTGGCCTACTGGTTAAGGTCTTAACTCTTACTCTGGCCTAATAGCTAAGGTCTTAGACTCGTACTCTGGCCTAATAGCTAAGGTCTTAACTCTTACTCTGGCCTAATAGCTAAGGTCTTAGACTCGTACTCTGGCCTACTGGTTAAGGTCTTAACTCTTACTCTGGCCTAATAGCTAAGGTCTTAGACTCGTACTCTGGCCTAATAGCTAAGGTCTTAGGCTTGTACTCTGGCCTATTGGTTAAGGACTTAACTCCTACTCTGGCCTAATAGCTAAGGTCTTAGACTCGTACTCTGGCCTAATGGTTAAGGTCTTAACTTTTACACTGGACTAATAGCTACGGTCTTAACTCTTACTCTGGAATAATAGCTAAGGTCTTAGACTTGTACTCTGGCCTACTGGTGAAGGTCTTAACTCTTACTCTGGCCTACTGGTTAAGGTCTTAACTCTTACTCTGGCCTAATACCTAAGCTCTTAACTCTTACTCTGGCCTAATAGCAAAGGTCTTAGACTCGTAATCTGGCCTAATAGCTAAGGTCTTAACTCTTACTCTGGCCTAATAGCTAAGATCTTAGACTCGTACATTGGCCTAATGGTTAAGGTGTTAACTCTTACTCTGGCCTACTGGTTAAGGTCTTAGACTCGTACTCTGGCCTAATAGCTAAGGTCTTAGACTCGTACTCTGGCCCAATGGTTAAGGTCTTAACTCTTACTCTGTCCTACTGGTTAAGGTCCTAACTCTTACTCTGGCCTACTGGTTAAGGTCTTAACTCTTACTCTGGCCTAATAGCTAAGGTCTTAACTCTTACTCTGGACTAATAGCTAAGGTCTTAGACTCGTACTCTGGCCTAATGGTTAAGGTCTTAACTCTTACTCTGGCCTACTGGTTAAGGTCTTAACTCTTACTCTGGCCTACTGGTTAAGGTCTTAACTCTTATTCTGTCCTAATAGCTAAGGTCTTAGACTCATACTATGTCCTACAGGTTAAGTTCTTAACTCGTACTCTGGCCTACAAGTTAAGGTCTTAACTCTTACTCTGGCCTACAGGTTAAGGTCTTAACTCTTACTCTGGCCTACTGGTTAAGGTCTTAACTCTTACTCTGGCCTAATAGCTAAGGTCTTAGACTCGTACTCTGGCCTAATAGCTAAGGTCTTAGACTCATACTCTGGCCTAATGGTTAAGGTCTTAACTCTTACTCTGGCCTAATAGCTAAGGTCTTAACTCTTACCCTGGCCTACTGGTTAAGGTCTTAACTCTTACTCTGGCCTAATAGCTAAGGTCTTAGACTCGTACTCTGGCCTAATAGCTAAGGTCTTAACTCTTACTCTGGCCTAATAGCTAAGGTCTTAGACTCGTACTCTGGCCTACTGGTTAAGGTCTTAACTCTTACTCTGGCCTAATAGCTAAGGTCTTAGACTCGTACTCTGGCCTAATAGCTAAGATCTTAGGCTTGTACTCTGGCCTATTGGTTAAGGTCTTAACTCCTACTCTGGCCTAATAGCTAAGGTCTTAGACTCGTACTCTGGCCTAATGGTTAAGGTCTTAACTTTTACACTGGACTAATAGCTAAGGTCTTAACTCTTACTCTGGAATAATAGCTAAGGTCTTAGACTCGTACTCTGGCCTACTGGTGAAGGTCTTAACTCTTACTCTGGCCTACTGGTTAAGGTCTTAACTCTTACTCTGGCCTAATACCTAAGCTCTTAACACTTACTCTGACCTAATAGCAAAGGTCTTAGACTCGCAATCTGGCCTAATAGCTAAGGTCTTAACTCTTACTCTGGCCTAATAGCTAAGGTCTTAGACTCGTACTCTGGCCTAATGGTTAAGGTCTTAACTCTTACTCTGGCCTACTGGTTAAGGTCTTAACTCTTACTCTGGCCTACTGGTTAAGGTCTTAACTCTTACTCTGGCCTAATAGCTAAGGTCTTAACACTTACTCTGGCCTAATAGCTAAGGTCATAGACTCGTACTCTGGCCTAATGGTTAAGGTCTTAACTCTTACTCTGGCCTAATAGCTAAGGTCTTAACTCTTACTCTGGCCTAATAGCTAAGGTCTTAGACTCGTACTCTGGCCTAATAGCTAAGGTCCTAGACTCGTACTCTGGCCTAATGGTTAAGGTCTTAACTCTTACTCTGGCCTAATAGCTAAGGTCTTGGACTCGTACTCTGGCCTAATGGTTAAGGTCTTAACTCTTACTCTGGCCTAATAGCTAAGGTCTTAACACTTACTCTGGCCTAATAGCTAAGCTCTTAGACTCGTACTCTGGCCTACTGGTTAAGGTCTTAACTCTTACTCTGGCCTAATAGATAAGGTCTTAACGCTTACTCTTGCCTAATAGCTAAGGTCCTAACTCTTACTCTGGCCTAATAGCTAAGGTCTTAGACTCGTACTCTGGCCTAATGGGTAAGGTCTTAACTCTTACTCTGGCCTACTGGTTAAGGTCTTTAACTCTTACTCTGGCCTAATAGCTAAGGTCTTAGACTCGTACTCTGGCCTAATGGTTAAGGTCTTAACTCTTACTCTGGCCTACTGGTTAAGGTCTTAACTCTTACTCTGGCCTAATACCTAAGCTCTTAACTCTTACTCTGGCCTAATAAGAAACGTCTTAGACTCGTAATCTGGCCTAATAGCTAAGGTCTTAACTCTTACTCTGGCCTAATAGCTAAGATCTTATACTCGTACTTTGGCCTAATGGTTAAGGTCTTAACTCTTACTCTGGCCTACTGGTTAAGGTCTTAGACTCGTACTCTGGCCTAATAGCTAAGATCTTAGACTCGTACTCTGGCCTAATGGTTAAGGTCTTAACTCTTACTCTGGCCTACTGGTTAAGGTCTTAACTCTTACTCTGGCCTACTGGTTAAGGTCTTAACTCTTACTCTGGCCTAATAGCTAAGGTCTTAACACTTACTCTGGCCTAATAGCTAAGGTCTTAGACTCATACTCTGGCCTAATGGTTAAGGTCTTAACTCTTACTCTGGCCTAATAGCTAAGGTCTTAACTCTTACTCTGGCCTAATAGCTAAGGTCTTAGACTCGTACTCTGGCCTAATATCTAAGGTCCTAGACTCATACTCTGGCCTAATGGTTAAGGTCTTAACTCTTACTCTGGCCTAATAGCTAAGGTCTTAGACTCATACTCTCGCCTAATGGTTAAGGTCTTAACTCTTACTCTGGCCTAATAGCTAAGGTCTTAGATTTGTACTCTGGCCTAATGGTTAAGGTCTTAACTCTTACTCTGGCCTAATAGCTAAGATCTTAGACTCGTAGTCTGGCCTACTGGTTAAGGTCTTAACTCTTACTTTGGCCTACTGGTTAAGGTCTTAACTCTTACTCTGGCCTAATAGCTAAGGTCTTAGACTCATACTCTGGCCTAATGGTTAAGGTCTTATCTCTTACTCTGGCCTAATAGCTAAGGTCTTAGACTCGTACTCTGGCCTAATAGCTAAGGTCTTAACTCTTACTCTGGCCTAATAGCTAAGGTCTTAGACTCGTACTCTGGCCTACTGGTTAAGGTCTTAACTCTTACTCTGGCCTACTGGTTAAGGTCTTAACTCTTAGTCAGGCCAAATATCTAAGGTCTTAACTCTTACTCTGGCCTAATAGCAAAGGTCTTAGACTCGTAATATGGCCTAATAGCTAAGGTCTTAACTCTTACTCTGGCCTAATAGCTAAGGTCTTAGACTCGTATTATGGCCTACAGCTTAAGGTCTTAACTCTTACTCTGGCCTACTGGTTAAGGTCTTAACTCTTACTCTGGCCTAATAGCGAAGGTCTTAGACTCGTACTTTGGCCTACTGGTTAAGGTCTTAACGCTTACCCTGGCCTAATAGCTAAGGTCTTAACTCTTACCCCTGCCTAATAGCTAAGGTCTTAGACTCATACTCTGGCCTAATGGTTAAGGTCTTAACTCTTACTCTGGCCTACTGGTTAAGGTCTTAGACTCGTACTCTGGCCTAATAGCTAAGGTCTTAGACTCGTACTCTGGCCCAATGGTTAAGGTCTTAACTCTTACTCTGTCCTACTGGTTAAGGTCCTAACTCTTACTCTGGCCTACTGGTTAAGGTCTTAACTCTTACTCTGGCCTAATAGCTAAGGTCTTAACTCTTACTCTGGACTAATAGCTAAGGTCTTAGACTCGTACTCTGGCCTAATGGTTAAGGTCTTAACTCTTACTCTGGCCTACTAGCTAAGGTCTTAGACTCGTATTCTGGCATAATGGTTAAGGTCTTAACTCGTACTCTGGCCTAATAGCTAAGGTCTTAGACTCATACTCTGGCCTAATGGTTAAGGTCTTAACTCTTACTCTGGCCTAATAGCTAAGGTCTTAACTCTTACTCTGGCCTACTGGTTAAGGTCTTAACTCTTACTCTGGCCTAATAGCTAAGGTCTTAGACTCGTACTCTGGCCTACTGGTTAAGGTCTTAACTCTTACTCTGGCCTAATAGCTAAGGTCTTAGACTCGTACTCTGGCCTAATAGCTAAGGTCTTAGGCTTGTACTCTGGCCTATTGGTTAAGGTCTTAACTCCTACTCTGGCCTAATAGCTAAGGTCTTAGACTCGTACTCTGGCCTAATGGTTAACGTCCTAACTTTTACACTGGACTAATAGCTAAGGTCTTAACTCTTACTCTGGAATAATAGCTAAGGTCTTAGACTCGTACTCTGGCCTACTGGGGAAGGTCTTAACTCTTACTCTGGCCTACTGGTTAAGGTCTTAACTCTTACTCTGCCCTAATACCTAAGCTCTTAACTCTTACTCTGGCCTAATAGCAAAGGTCTTAGACTCGTAATCTGGCCTAATAGCTAAGGTCTTAACTCTTACTCTGGCCTAATAGCTAAGATCTTAGACTCGTACTTTGGCCTAATGGTTAAGGTGTTAACTCTTACTCTGGCCTACTGGTTAAGGTCTTAGACTCGTACTCTGGCCTAATAGCTAAGGTCTTAGACTCGTACTCTGGCCTAATGGTTAAGGTCTTAACTCTTACTCTGGCCTACTGGTTAAGGTCTTAACTCTTACTCTGGTCTACTGGTTAAGGTCTTAACTCTTACTCTGGCCTAATAGCTAAGGTCTTAACACTTACTCTGGCCTAATAGCTAAGGTCATAGACTCGTACTCTGGCCTAATGGTTAAGGCCTTAACTCTTACTCTGGCCTAATAGCTAAGGTCTTAACTCTTACTCTGGCCTAATAGCTAAGGTCTTAGACTCGTACTCTGGCCTAATGGTTAAGGTCTTAGACTCGTACTCTGGCCTAATAGCTAAGATCTTAGACTCGTACTCTGGCCTAATGGTTAAGGTCTTAACTCTTACTCTGGCCTACTGGTTAAGGTCTTAACTCTTACTCTGGCCTACTGGTTAAGGTCTTAACTCTTACTCTGGCCTAATAGCTAAGGTCTTAACACTTACTCTGGCCTAATAGCTAAGGTCTTAGACTCGTACTCTGGCCTAATGGTTAAGGTCTTAACTCTTACTCTGGCCTAATAGCTAAGGTCTTAACTCTTACTCTGGCCTAATAGCTAAGGTCTTAGACTCGTACTCTGGCCTAATATCTAAGGTCCTAGACTCATACTCTGGCCTAATGGTTAAGGTCTTAACTCTTACTCTGGCCTAATAGCTAAGGTCTTAGACTCGTACTCTGGCCTAATGGTTAAGGTCTTAACTCTTACTCTGGCCTAATAGCTAAGGTCTTAGATTTGTACTCTGGCCTAATGGTTAAGGTCTTAACTCTTACTCTGGCCTAATAGCTAAGGTCTTAGACTCGTAGTCTGGCCTACTGGTTAAGGTCTTAACTCTTACTTTGGCCTACTGGTTAAGGTCTTAACTCTTACTCTGGCCTAATAGCTAAGGTCTTAGACTCATACTCTGGCCTAATGGTTAAGGTCTTATATCTTACTCTGGCCTAATAGCTAAGGTCTTAGACTCGTACTCTGGCCTAATAGCTAAGGTCTTAACTCTTACTCTGGCCTAATAGCTAAGGTCTTAGACTCGTACTCTGGCCTACTGGTTAAGGTCTTAACTCTTACTCTGGCCTACTGGTTAAGGTCTTAACTCTTAGTCAGGCCAAATATCTAATGTCTTAACTCTTACTCTGGCCTAATAGCAAAGGTCTTAGACTCGTAATATGGCCTAATAGCTAAGGTCTTAACTCTTACTCTGGCCTAATAGCTAAGGTCTTAGACTCGTATTATGGCCTACAGGTTAAGGTCTTAACTCTTACTCTGGCCTACTGGTTAAGGTCTTAACTCTTACTCTGGCCTAATAGCGAAGGTCTTAGACTCGTACTCTGGCCTACTGGTTAAGGTCTTAACGCTTACCCTGGCCTAATAGCTAAGGTCTTAACTCTTACTCCTGCCTAATAGCTAAGGTCTTAGACTCATACTCTGGCCTAATGGTTAAGGTCTTAACTCTTACTCTGGCCTACTGGTTAAGGTCTTAGACTCGTACTCTGGCCTAATAGCTAAGGTCTTAGACTCGTACTCTGGCCCGATGGTTAAGGTCTTAACTCTTACTCTGTCCTACTGGTTAAGGTCCTAACTCTTACTCTGGCCTACTGGTTAAGGTCTTAACTCTTACTCTGGCCTAATAGCTAAGGTCTTAACTCTTACTCTGGACTAATAGCTAAGGTCTTAGACTCGTACTCTGGCCTAATGGTTAAGGTCTTAACTCTTACTCTGGCCTACTAGCTAAGGTATTAGACTCGTATTCTGGCATAATAGTTAAGGTCTTAACTCTTACTCTGGCCTAATAGCTAAGGTCTTAGACTCGTACTCTGGCCTAATGGTTAAGGTCTTAACTCTTACTCTGGCCTAATAGCTAAGGTCTTAACTCTTACTCTGGCCTAATAGCTAAGGTCTTAGACTCGTACTCTGGCCTAATATCTAAGGTCCTAGACTCATACTCTGGCCTAATGGTTAAGGTCTTAACTCTTACTCTGGCCTAATAGCTAAGGTCTTAGACTCGTACTCTGGCCTAATGGTTAAGGTCTTAACTCTTACTCTGGCCTAATAGCTAAGGTCTTAGATTTGTACTCTGGCCTAATGGTTAAGGTCTTAACTCTTACTCTGGCCTAATAGCTAAGGTCTTAGACTCGTAGTCTGGCCTACTGGTTAAGGTCTTAACTCTTACTTTGGCCTACTGGTTAAGGTCTTAACTCTTACTCTGGCCTAATAGCTAAGGTCTTAGACTCATACTCTGGCCTAATGGTTAAGGTCTTATCTCTTACTCTGGCCTAATAGCTAAGGTCTTAGACTCGTACTCTGGCCTAATAGCTAAGGTCTTAACTCTTACTCTGGCCTAATAGCTAAGGTCTTAGACTCGTACTCTGGCCTACTGGTTAAGGTCTTAACTCTTACTCTGGCCTACTGGTTAAGGTCTTAACTCTTAGTCAGGCCAAATATCTAATGTCTTAACTCTTACTCTGGCCTAATAGCAAAGGTCTTAGACTCGTAATATGGCCTAATAGCTAAGGTCTTAACTCTTACTCTGGCCTAATAGCTAAGGTCTTAGACTCGTATTATGGCCTACAGGTTAAGGTCTTAACTCATACTCTGGCCTAATGGTTAAGGTCTTATCTCTTACTCTGGCCTAATAGCTAAGGTCTTAGACTCGTACTCTGGCCTAATAGCTAAGGTCTTAACTCTTACTCTGGCCTAATAGCTAAGGTCTTAGACTCGTACTCTGGCCTACTGGTTAAGGTCTTAACTCTTACTCTGGCCTACTGGTTAAGGTCTTAACTCTTAGTCAGGCCAAATATCTAAGGTCTTAACTCTTACTCTGGCCTAATAGCAAAGGTCTTAGACTCGTAATATGGCCTAATAGCTAAGGTCTTAACTCTTACTCTGGCCTAATAGCTAAGGTCTTAGACTCGTATTATGGCCTACAGCTTAAGGTCTTAACTCTTACTCTGGCCTACTGGTTAAGGTCTTAACTCTTACTCTGGCCTAATAGCGAAGGTCTTAGACTCGTACTTTGGCCTACTGGTTAAGGTCTTAACGCTTACCCTGGCCTAATAGCTAAGGTCTTAACTCTTACCCCTGCCTAATAGCTAAGGTCTTAGACTCATACTCTGGCCTAATGGTTAAGGTCTTAACTCTTACTCTGGCCTACTGGTTAAGGTCTTAGACTCGTACTCTGGCCTAATAGCTAAGGTCTTAGACTCGTACTCTGGCCCAATGGTTAAGGTCTTAACTCTTACTCTGTCCTACTGGTTAAGGTCCTAACTCTTACTCTGGCCTACTGGTTAAGGTCTTAACTCTTACTCTGGCCTAATAGCTAAGGTCTTAACTCTTACTCTGGACTAATAGCTAAGGTCTTAGACTCGTACTCTGGCCTAATGGTTAAGGTCTTAACTCTTACTCTGGCCTACTAGCTAAGGTCTTAGACTCGTATTCTGGCATAATGGTTAAGGTCTTAACTCGTACTCTGGCCTAATAGCTAAGGTCTTAGACTCATACTCTGGCCTAATGGTTAAGGTCTTAACTCTTACTCTGGCCTAATAGCTAAGGTCTTAACTCTTACTCTGGCCTACTGGTTAAGGTCTTAACTCTTACTCTGGCCTAATAGCTAAGGTCTTAGACTCGTACTCTGGCCTACTGGTTAAGGTCTTAACTCTTACTCTGGCCTAATAGCTAAGGTCTTAGACTCGTACTCTGGCCTAATAGCTAAGGTCTTAGGCTTGTACTCTGGCCTATTGGTTAAGGTCTTAACTCCTACTCTGGCCTAATAGCTAAGGTCTTAGACTCGTACTCTGGCCTAATGGTTAACGTCCTAACTTTTACACTGGACTAATAGCTAAGGTCTTAACTCTTACTCTGGAATAATAGCTAAGGTCTTAGACTCGTACTCTGGCCTACTGGTGAAGGTCTTAACTCTTACTCTGGCCTACTGGTTAAGGTCTTAACTCTTACTCTGCCCTAATACCTAAGCTCTTAACTCTTACTCTGGCCTAATAGCAAAGGTCTTAGACTCGTAATCTGGCCTAATAGCTAAGGTCTTAACTCTTACTCTGGCCTAATAGCTAAGATCTTAGACTCGTACTTTGGCCTAATGGTTAAGGTGTTAACTCTTACTCTGGCCTACTGGTTAAGGTCTTAGACTCGTACTCTGGCCTAATAGCTAAGGTCTTAGACTCGTACTCTGGCCTAATGGTTAAGGTCTTAACTCTTACTCTGGCCTACTGGTTAAGGTCTTAACTCTTACTCTGGCCTACTGGTTAAGGTCTTAACTCTTACTCTGGCCTAATAGCTAAGGTCTTAACACTTACTCTGGCCTAATAGCTAAGGTCATAGACTCGTACTCTGGCCTAATGGTTAAGGCCTTAACTCTTACTCTGGCCTAATAGCTAAGGTCTTAACTCTTACTCTGGCCTAATAGCTAAGGTCTTAGACTCGTACTCTGGCCTAATGGTTAAGGTCTTAGACTCGTACTCTGGCCTAATAGCTAAGATCTTAGACTCGTACTCTGGCCTAATGGTTAAGGTCTTAACTCTTACTCTGGCCTACTGGTTAAGGTCTTAACTCTTACTCTGGCCTACTGGTTAAGGTCTTAACTCTTACTCTGGCCTAATAGCTAAGGTCTTAACACTTACTCTGGCCTAATAGCTAAGGTCTTAGACTCGTACTCTGGCCTAATGGTTAAGGTCTTAACTCTTACTCTGGCCTAATAGCTAAGGTCTTAACTCTTGCTCTGGCCTAATAGCTAAGGTCTTAGACTCGTACTCTGGCCTAATATCTAAGGTCCTAGACTCATACTCTGGCCTAATGGTTAAGGTCTTAACTCTTACTCTGGCCTAATAGCTAAGGTCTTAGACTCGTACTCTGGCCTAATGGTTAAGGTCTTAACTCTTACTCTGGCCTAATAGCTAAGGTCTTAGATTTGTACTCTGGCCTAATGGTTAAGGTCTTAACTCTTACTCTGGCCTAATAGCTAAGGTCTTAGACTCGTAGTCTGGCCTACTGGTTAAGGTCTTAACTCTTACTTTGGCCTACTGGTTAAGGTCTTAACTCTTACTCTGGCCTAATAGCTAAGGTCTTAGACTCATACTCTGGCCTAATGGTTAAGGTCTTATCTCTTACTCTGGCCTAATAGCTAAGGTCTTAGACTCGTACTCTGGCCTAATAGCTAAGGTCTTAACTCTTACTCTGGCCTAATAGCTAAGGTCTTAGACTCGTACTCTGGCCTACTGGTTAAGGTCTTAACTCTTACTCTGGCCTACTGGTTAAGGTCTTAACTCTTAGTCAGGCCAAATATCTAATGTCTTAACTCTTACTCTGGCCTAATAGCAAAGGTCTTAGACTCGTAATATGGCCTAATAGCTAAGGTCTTAACTCTTACTCTGGCCTAATAGCTAAGGTCTTAGACTCGTATTATGGCCTACAGGTTAAGGTCTTAACTCTTACTCTGGCCTACTGGTTAAGGTCTTAACTCTTACTCTGGCCTAATAGCGAAGGTCTTAGACTCGTACTCTGGCCTACTGGTTAAGGTCTTAACGCTTACCCTGGCCTAATAGCTAAGGTCTTAACTCTTACTCCTGCCTAATAGCTAAGGTCTTAGACTCATACTCTGGCCTAATGGTTAAGGTCTTAACTCTTACTCTGGCCTACTGGTTAAGGTCTTAGACTCGTACTCTGGCCTAATAGCTAAGGTCTTAGACTCATACTCTGGCCCAATGGTTAAGGTCTTAACTCTTACTCTGTCCTACTGGTTAAGGTCCTAACTCTTACTCTGGCCTACTGGTTAAGGTCTTAACTCTTACTCTGGCCTAATAGCTAAGGTCTTAACTCTTACTCTGGACTAATAGCTAAGGTCTTAGACTCGTACTCTGGCCTAATGGTTAAGGTCTTAACTCTTACTCTGGCCTACTAGCTAAGGTATTAGACTCGTATTCTGGCATAATGGTTAAGGTCTTAACTCTTACTCTGGCCTAATAGCTAAGGTCTTAGACTCGTACTCTGGCCTAATGGTTAAGGTCTTAACTCTTACTCTGGCCTAATAGCTAAGGTCTTAACTCTTACTCTGGCCTAATAGCTAAGGTCTTAGACTCGTACTCTGGCCTAATATCTAAGGTCCTAGACTCATACTCTGGCCTAATGGTTAAGGTCTTAACTCTTACTCTGGCCTAATAGCTAAGGTCTTAGACTCGTACTCTGGCCTAATGGTTAAGGTATTAACTCTTACTCTGGCCTATTAGCTAAGGTCTTAGATTTGTACTCTGGCCTAATGGTTAAGGTCTTAACTCTTACTCTGGCCTAATAGCTAAGGTCTTAGACTCGTAGTCTGGCCTACTGGTTAAGGTCTTAACTCTTACTTTGGCCTACTGGTTAAGGTCTTAACTCTTACTCTGGCCTAATAGCTAAGGTCTTAGACTCATACTCTGGCCTAATGGTTAAGGTCTTATCTCTTACTCTGGCCTAATAGCTAAGGTCTTAGACTCGTACTCTGGCCTAATAGCTAAGGTCTTAACTCTTACTCTGGCCTAATAGCTAAGGTCTTAGACTCGTACTCTGGCCTACTGGTTAAGGTCTTAACTCTTACTCTGGCCTACTGGTTAAGGTCTTAACTCTTAGTCAGGCCAAATATCTAATGTCTTAACTCTTACTCTGGCCTAATAGCAAAGGTCTTAGACTCGTAATATGGCCTAATAGCTAAGGTCTTAACTCTTACTCTGGCCTAATAGCTAAGGTCTTAGACTCGTATTATGGCCTACAGGTTAAGGTCTTAACTCTTACTCTGGCCTACTGGTTAAGGTCTTAACTCTTACTCTGGCCTAATAGCGAAGGTCTTAGACTCGTACTCTGGCCTACTGGTTAAGGTCTTAACGCTTACCCTGGCCTAATAGCTAAGGTCTTAACTCTTACTCCTGCCTAATAGCTAAGGTCTTAGACTCATACTCTGGCCTAATGGTTAAGGTCTTAACTCTTACTCTGGCCTACTGGTTAAGGTCTTAGACTCGTACTCTGGCCTAATAGCTAAGGTCTTAGACTCGTACTCTGGCCCAATGGTTAAGGTCTTAACTCTTACTCTGTCCTACTGGTTAAGGTCCTAACTCTTACTCTGGCCTACTGGTTAAGGTCTTAACTCTTACTCTGGCCTAATAGCTAAGGTCTTAACTCTTACTCTGGACTAATAGCTAAGGTCTTAGACTCGTACTCTGGCCTAATGGTTAAGGTCTTAACTCTTACTCTGGCCTACTAGCTAAGGTATTAGACTCGTATTCTGGCATAATGGTTAAGGTCTTAACTCTTACTCTGGCCTAATAGCTAAGGTCTTAGACTCGTACTCTGGCCTAATAGCTAAGGTCTTAGACTCATACTCTGGCCTAATGGTTAAGGTCTTAACTCTTACTCTGGCCTAATAGCTAAGGTCTTAACTCTTACTCTGGCCTACTGGTTAAGGTCTTAACTCTTACTCTGGCCTAATAGCTAAGGTCTTAGACTCAAACTCTGGCCTAATAGCTAAGGTCTTAACTCTTACTCTGGCCTAATAGCTAAGGTCTTAGACTCGTACTCTGGCCTACTGGTTAAGGTCTTAACTCTTACTCTGGCCTCATAGCTAAGGTCTTAGACTCGTACTCTGGCCTAATAGCTAAGGTCTTAGGCTTGTACTCTGGCCTATTGGTTAAGGTCTTAACTCCTACTCTGGCCTAATAGCTAAGGTCTTAGACTCGTACTCTGGCCTACTGGTAAAGGTCTTAACTCTTACTCTGGCCTACTGGTTAAGGTCTTAACTCTTACTCTGCCCTAATACCTAAGCTCTTAACTCTTACTCTGGCCTAATAGCAAAGGTCTTAGACTCGTAATCTGGCCTAATAGCTAAGGTCTTAACTCTTACTCTGGCCTAATAGCTAAGATCTTAGACTCGTACTTTGGCCTAATGGTTAAGGTGTTAACTCTTACTCTGGCCTACTGGTTAAGGTCTTAGACTCGTACTCTGGCCTAATAGCTAAGGTCTTAGACTCGTACTCTGGCCTAATGGTTAAGGTCTTAACTCTTACTCTGGCCTACTGGTTAAGGTCTTAACTCTTACTCTGGCCTACTGGTTAAGGTCTTAACTCTTACTCTGGCCTAATAGCTAAGGTCTTAACACTTACTCTGGCCTAATAGCTAAGGTCATAGACTCGTACTCTGGCCTAATGGTTAAGGCCTTAACTCTTACTCTGGCCTAATAGCTAAGGTCTTAACTCTTACTCTGGTCTAATAGCTAAGGTCTTAGACTCGTACTCTGGCCTAATAGCTAAGGTCCTAGACTCGTACTCTGGCCTAATGGTTAAGGTCTTAACTCTTACTCTGGCCTAATAGCTAAGGTCTTGGACTCGTACTCTGGCCTAATGGTTAAGGTCTTAACTCTTACTCTGGCCTAATAGCTAAGGTCTTAACACTTACTCTGGCCTAATAGCTAAGCTCTTAGACTCGTACTCTGGCCTACTGGTTAAGGTCTTAACTCTTACTCTGGCCTAATAGCTAAGGTCTTAGACTTGTACTCTGGCCTAATGGTTAAGGTCTTAACTCTTACTCTGGCCTACTGGTTAAGGTCTTAACTCTTACTCTGGCCTAATAGCTAAGGTCTTAGATTTGTACTCTGGCCTAATGGTTAAGGTCTTAACTCTTACTCTGGCCTAATAGCTAAGGTCTTAGACTTGTACTTTGGCCTACTGGTTAAGGTCTTAACTCTGACATTGGCCTACTGGTTAAGGTCTTAACTCTTACTCTGGCCTAATAGCTAAGGTCTTAGACTCATACTCTGGCCTAATGGTTAAGGTCTTAACTCTTACTCTGGCCTACTGGTTAAGGTCTTAACTCTTACTCTGGCCTACTGGTTAAGGTCTTAACTCTTACTCTGGCCTAATAGCTAAGGTCTTAACTCTTACTCTGGCCTAATAGCTAAGGTCTTAGACTCGTACTCTGGCCTAATGGGTAAGGTCTTAACTCTCACTCTGGCCTACTGGTTAAGGTCTTTAACTCTTACTCTGGCCTAATAGCTAAGGTCTTAGACTCGTACTCTGGCCTAATGGTTAAGGTCTTAACTCTTACTCTGGCCTACTGGTTAAGGTCTTAACTCTTACTCTGGCCTAATAGCTAAGGTCTTAACTCTTACTCTGGCCTAATAGCTAAGGTCTTAGACTCGTACTCTGGCCTATTGGTTAAGGTCTTAACTCTTACTCTGGCCTAATAGCTAAGGTCTTAGAATTGTACTCTGGCATAATGGTTAAGGTCTTAACTCTTACTCTGGCCTACTGGTTAAGGTCTTAACTCTTAGTCAGGCCAAATAGCTACGGTCTTAACTCTTACTCTGGCCTAATAGCTAAGGTCTTAGAATTGTACTCTGGCATAATGGTTAAGGTCTTAACTCTTACTCTGGCCATCTGGTTAAGGTCTTAACTCTTAGTCAGGCCAAATAGCTACGGTCTTAACTCTTACTCTGGCCGAATAGCAAAGGTCTTAGACTCGTAATATGGCCTACTGGTTAAGGTCTTAACTCTTACTTTGGCCTACTGGTTAAGGTCTTAACTCTTACTCTGGCCTAATGGTTAAGGTCTTAACTTTTACACTGGACTAATAGCTAAGGTCTTAACTCTTACTCTGGACTAATAGCTAAGGTCTTAGACTCGTACTCTGGCCTACTGGTTAAGGTCTTAACTCTTACTCTGGCCTACTGGTTAAGGTCTTAACTCTTACTCTGGCCTAATAGCTAAGGTCTTAGACTCGTACTCTGGCCTAATAGCTAAGGTCTTAGATTCATACTCTGGCCTAATGGTTAAGGTCTTAACTCTTACTCTGGACTAATAGCTAAGGTATTAACTCTTACTCTGGCCTACTGGTTAAGGTCTTAATTCTTACTCTGGCCTAATAGCTAAGGTCTTAACTCTTACTCTGGCCTAATAGCTAAGGTCTTAGACTCGTACTCTGGCCTAATGGTTAAGGTCTTAACTCTTACTATGGCCTACTGGTTAAGGTCTTAACTCTTACTCTGGCCTAATAGCTATGATCTTAGACTCGTACTCTGGCCTCCTGGATAAGGTCTTAACTCTTACTCTGGCCTAATAGCTAAGGTCTTAACTCTTACTCCTGCCTAATAGCTAAGGTCTTAGACTCATACTCTGGCCTAATGGTTAAGGTCTTAACTCTTACTCTGGCCTACTGGTTAAGGTCTTAACTCTTAGTCAGGCCAAATAGCTAAGGTCTTAACTCTTACTCTGGCCTAATAGCAAATGTCTTAGACTCGTAATATGGCCTAATAGCTAAGGTCTTAACTCTTACTCTGGCCTAATAGCTAAGGTCTTAGACTCGTACAATGGCCTACTGGATAAGGTCTTAACTCTTACTCTGGCCTAATAGCTAAGGTCTTAACTCTTACTCTGGCCTAATAGCTAAGGTCTTAGACTCGTACAATGGCCTACTGGATAAGGTCTTAACTCTTACTCTGGCCTAATAGCTAAGGTCTTAACTCTTACTCCTGCCTAATAGCTAAGGTCTTAGACTCATACTCTGGCCTAATGGTTAAGGTCTTAACTCTTACTCTGGCCTACTGGTTAAGGTCTTAGACTCGTACTCTGGCCTAATAGCTAAGGTCTTAGACTCGTACTCTGGCCCAATGGTTAAGGTCTTAACTCTTACTCTGTCCTACTGGTTAAGGTCCTAACTCTTACTCTGGCCTACTGGTTAAGGTCTTAACTCTTACTCTGGCCTAATAGCTAAGGTCTTAACTCTTACTCTGGACTAATAGCTAAGGTCTTAGACTCGTACTCTGGCCTAATGGTTAAGGTCTTAACTCTTACTCTGGCCTACTGGTTAAGGTCTTAACTCTTACTCTGGCCTACTGGTTAAGGTCTTAACTCTTATTCTGTCCTAATAGCTAAGGTCTTAGACTCATACTATGTCCTACAGGTTAAGTTCTTAACTCGTACTCTGGCCTACAAGTTAAGGTCTTAACTCTTACTCTGGCCTACAGGTTAAGGTCTTAACTCTTACTCTGGCCTACTGGTTAAGGTCTTAACTCTTACTCTGGCCTAATAGCTAAGGTCTTAACTCTTACCCTGGCCTACTGGTTAAGGTCTTAACTCTTACTCTGGCCTAATAGCTAAGGTCTTAGACTCGTACTCTGGCCTAATGGTTAAGGTCTTAACTTTTACACTGGACTAATGGCTAAGGTCTTAACTCTTACTCTGGAATAATAGTTAAGGTCTTAGACTCGTACTCTGGCCTACTGGTTAAGGTCTTAACTCTTACTCTGCCCTAATACCTAAGCTCTTAACTCTTACTCTGGCCTAATAGCAAAGGTCTTAGACTCGTAATCTGGCCTAATAGCTAAGGTCTTAACTCTTACTCTGGCCTAATAGCTAAGATCTTAGACTCGTACTTTGGCCTAATGGTTAAGGTGTTAACTCTTACTCTGGCCTACTGGTTAAGGTCTTAGACTCGTACTCTGGCCTAATAGCTAAGGTCTTAGACTCGTACTCTGGCCTAATGGTTAAGGTCTTAACTCTTACTCTGGCCTACTGGTTAAGGTCTTAACTCTTACTCTGGCCTACTGGTTAAGGTCTTAACTCTTACTCTGGCCTAATAGCTAAGGTCTTAACACTTACTCTGGCCTAATAGCTAAGGTCATAGACTCGTACTCTGGCCTAATGGTTAAGGCCTTAACTCTTACTCTGGCCTAATAGCTAAGGTCTTAACTCTTACTCTGGCCTAATAGCTAAGGTCTTAGACTCGTACTCTGGCCTAATGGTTAAGGTCTTAGACTCGTACTCTGGCCTAATAGCTAAGATCTTAGACTCGTACTCTGGCCTAATGGTTAAGGTCTTAACTCTTACTCTGGCCTACTGGTTAAGGTCTTAACTCTTACTCTGGCCTACTGGTTAAGGTCTTAACTCTTACTCTGGCCTAATAGCTAAGGTCTTAACACTTACTCTGGCCTAATAGCTAAGGTCTTAGACTCGTACTCTGGCCTAATGGTTAAGGTCTTAACTCTTACTCTGGCCTAATAGCTAAGGTCTTAACTCTTACTCTGGCCTAATAGCTAAGGTCTTAGACTCGTACTCTGGCCTAATATCTAAGGTCCTAGACTCATACTCTGGCCTAATGGTTAAGGTCTTAACTCTTACTCTGGCCTAATAGCTAAGGTCTTAGACTCGTACTCTGGCCTAATGGTTAAGGTCTTAACTCTTACTCTGGCCTAATAGCTAAGGTCTTAGATTTGTACTCTGGCCTAATGGTTAAGGTCTTAACTCTTACTCTGGCCTAATAGCTAAGGTCTTAGACTCGTAGTCTGGCCTACTGGTTAAGGTCTTAACTCTTACTTTGGCCTACTGGTTAAGGTCTTAACTCTTACTCTGGCCTAATAGCTAAGGTCTTAGACTCATACTCTGGCCTAATGGTTAAGGTCTTATCTCTTACTCTGGCCTAATAGCTAAGGTCTTAGACTCGTACTCTGGCCTAATAGCTAAGGTCTTAACTCTTACTCTGGCCTAATAGCTAAGGTCTTAGACTCGTACTCTGGCCTACTGGTTAAGGTCTTAACTCTTACTCTGGCCTACTGGTTAAGGTCTTAACTCTTAGTCAGGCCAAATATCTAATGTCTTAACTCTTACTCTGGCCTAATAGCAAAGGTCTTAGACTCGTAATATGGCCTAATAGCTAAGGTCTTAACTCTTACTCTGGCCTAATAGCTAAGGTCTTAGACTCGTATTATGGCCTACAGGTTAAGGTCTTAACTCTTACTCTGGCCTACTGGTTAAGGTCTTAACTCTTACTCTGGCCTAATAGCGAAGGTCTTAGACTCGTACTCTGGCCTACTGGTTAAGGTCTTAACGCTTACCCTGGCCTAATAGCTAAGGTCTTAACTCTTTCTCCTGCCTAATAGCTAAGGTCTTAGACTCATACTCTGGCCTAATGGTTAAGGTCTTAACTCTTACTCTGGCCTACTGGTTAAGGTCTTAGACTCGTACTCTGGCCTAATAGCTAAGGTCTTAGACTCGTACTCTGGCCCAATGGTTAAGGTCTTAACTCTTACTCTGTCCTACTGGTTAAGGTCCTAACTCTTACTCTGGCCTACTGGTTAAGGTCTTAACTCTTACTCTGGCCTAATAGCTAAGGTCTTAACTCTTACTCTGGACTAATAGCTAAGGTCTTAGACTCGTACTCTGGCCTAATGGTTAAGGTCTTAACTCTTACTCTGGCCTACTAGCTAAGGTATTAGACTCGTATTCTGGCATAATGGTTAAGGTCTTAACTCTTACTCTGGCCTAATAGCTAAGGTCTTAGACTCGTACTCTGGCCTAATGGTTAAGGTCTTAACTCTTACTCTGGCCTAATAGCTAAGGTCTTAACTCTTACTCTGGCCTAATAGCTAAGGTCTTAGACTCGTACTCTGGCCTAATATCTAAGGTCCTAGACTCATACTCTGGCCTAATGGTTAAGGTCTTAACTCTTACTCTGGCCTAATAGCTAAGGTCTTAGACTCGTACTCTGGCCTAATGGTTAAGGTCTTAACTCTTACTCTGGCCTAATAGCTAAGGTCTTAGATTTGTACTCTGGCCTAATGGTTAAGGTCTTAACTCTTACTCTGGCCTAATAGCTAAGGTCTTAGACTCGTAGTCTGGCCTACTGGTTAAGGTCTTAACTCTTACTTTGGCCTACTGGTTAAGGTCTTAACTCTTACTCTGGCCTAATAGCTAAGGTCTTAGACTCATACTCTGGCCTAATGGTTAAGGTCTTATCTCTTACTCTGGCCTAATAGCTAAGGTCTTAGACTCGTACTCTGGCCTAATAGCTAAGGTCTTAACTCTTACTCTGGCCTAATAGCTAAGGTCTTAGACTCGTACTCTGGCCTACTGGTTAAGGTCTTAACTCTTACTCTGGCCTACTGGTTAAGGTCTTAACTCTTAGTCAGGCCAAATATCTAATGTCTTAACTCTTACTCTGGCCTAATAGCAAAGGTCTTAGACTCGTAATATGGCCTAATAGCTAAGGTCTTAACTCTTACTCTGGCCTAATAGCTAAGGTCTTAGATTCGTATTAAGGCCTACAGGTTAAGGTCTTAACTCTTACTCTGGCCTACTGGTTAAGGTCTTAACTCTTACTCTGGCCTAATAGCGAAGGTCTTAGACTCGTACTCTGGCCTACTGGTTAAGGTCTTAACGCTTACCCTGGCCTAATAGCTAAGGTCTTAACTCTTACTCCTGCCTAATAGCTAAGGTCTTAGACTCATACTCTGGCCTAATGGTTAAGGTCTTAACTCTTACTCTGGCCTACTGGTTAAGGTCTTAGACTCGTACTCTGGCCTAATAGCTAAGGTCTTAGACTCGTACTCTGGCCCAATGGTTAAGGTCTTAACTCTTACTCTGTCCTACTGGTTAAGGTCCTAACTCTTACTCTGGCCTACTGGTTAAGGTCTTAACTCTTACTCTGGCCTAATAGCTAAGGTCTTAACTCTTACTCTGGACTAATAGCTAAGGTCTTAGACTCGTACTCTGGCCTAATGGTTAAGGTCTTAACTCTTACTCTGGCCTACTAGCTAAGGTATTAGACTCGTATTCTGGCATAATGGTTAAGGTCTTAACTCTTACTCTGGCCTAATAGCTAAGGTCTTAGACTCGTACTCTGGCCTAATAGCTAAGGTCTTAGACTCATACTCTGGCCTAATGGTTAAGGTCTTAACTCTTACTCTGGCCTAATAGCTAAGGTCTTAACTCTTACTCTGGCCTACTGGTTAAGGTCTTAACTCTTACTCTGGCCTAATAGCTAAGGTCTTAGACTCAAACTCTGGCCTAATAGCTAAGGTCTTAACTCTTACTCTGGCCTAATAGCTAAGGTCTTAGACTCGTACTCTGGCCTACTGGTTAAGGTCTTAACTCTTACTCTGGCCTAATAGCTAAGGTCTTAGACTCGTACTCTGGCCTAATAGCTAAGGTCTTAGGCTTGTACTCTGGCCTATTGGTTAAGGTCTTAACTCCTACTCTGGCCTAATAGCTAAGGTCTTAGACTCGTACTCTGGCCTACTGGTGAAGGTCTTAACTCTTACTCTGGCCTACTGGTTAAGGTCTTAACTCTTACTCTGCCCTAATACCTAAGCTCTTAACTCTTACTCTGGCCTAATAGCAAAGGTCTTAGACTCGTAATCTGGCCTAATAGCTAAGGTCTTAACTCTTACTCTGGCCTAATAGCTAAGATCTTAGACTCGTACTTTGGCCTAATGGTTAAGGTGTTAACTCTTACTCTGGCCTACTGGTTAAGGTCTTAGACTCGTACTCTGGCCTAATAGCTAAGGTCTTAGACTCGTACTCTGGCCTAATGGTTAAGGTCTTAACTCTTACTCTGGCCTACTGGTTAAGGTCTTAACTCTTACTCTGGCCTACTGGTTAAGGTCTTAACTCTTACTCTGGCCTAATAGCTAAGGTCTTAACACTTACTCTGGCCTAATAGCTAAGGTCATAGACTCGTACTCTGGCCTAATGGTTAAGGCCTTAACTCTTACTCTGGCCTAATAGCTAAGGTCTTAACTCTTACTCTGGTCTAATAGCTAAGGTCTTAGACTCGTACTCTGGCCTAATAGCTAAGGTCCTAGACTCGTACTCTGGCCTAATGGTTAAGGTCTTAACTCTTACTCTGGCCTAATAGCTAAGGTCTTAACACTTACTCTGGCCTAATAGCTAAGGTCATAGACTCGTACTCTGGCCTAATGGTTAAGGCCTTAACTCTTACTCTGGCCTAATAGCTAAGGTCTTAACTCTTACTCTGGTCTAATAGCTAAGGTCTTAGACTCGTACTCTGGCCTAATAGCTAAGGTCCTAGACTCGTACTCTGGCCTAATGGTTAAGGTCTTAACTCTTACTCTGGCCTAATAGCTAAGCTCTTAGACTCGTACTCTGGCCTACTGGTTAAGGTCTTAACTCTTACTCTGGCCTAATAGCTAAGGTCTTAGACTTGTACTCTGGCCTAATGGTTAAGGTCTTAACTCTTACTCTGGCCTACTGGTTAAGGTCTTAACTCTTACTCTGGCCTAATAGCTAAGGTCTTAGATTTGTACTCTGGCCTAATGGTTAAGGTCTTAACTCTTACTCTGGCCTAATAGCTAAGGTCTTAGACTTGTACTCTGGCCTACTGGTTAAGGTCTTAACTCTGACATTGGCCTACTGGTTAAGGTCTTAACTCTTACTCTGGCCTAATAGCTAAGGTCTTAGACTCATACTCTGGCCTAATGGTTAAGGTCTTAACTCTTACTCTGGCCTACTGGTTAAGGTCTTAACTCTTACTCTGGCCTACTGGTTAAGGTCTTAACTCTTACTCTGGCCTAATAGCTAAGGTCTTAACTCTTACTCTGGCCTAATAGCTAAGGTCTTAGACTCGTACTCTGGCCTAATGGGTAAGGTCTTAACTCTCACTCTGGCCTACTGGTTAAGGTCTTTAACTCTTACTCTGGCCTAATAGCTAAGGTCTTAGACTCGTACTCTGGCCTAATGGTTAAGGTCTTAACTCTTACTCTGGCCTACTGGTTAAGGTCTTAACTCTTACTCTGGCCTAATAGCTAAGGTCTTAACTCTTACTCTGGCCTAATAGCTAAGGTCTTAGACTCGTACTCTGGCCTATTGGTTAAGGTCTTAACTCTTACTCTGGCCTAATAGCTAAGGTCTTAGAATTGTACTCTGGCATAATGGTTAAGGTCTTAACTCTTACTCTGGCCTACTGGATAAGGTCTTAACTCTTAGTCAGGCCAAATAGCTACGGTCTTAACTCTTACTCTGGCCTAATAGCTAAGGTCTTAGAATTGTACTCTGGCATAATGGTTAAGGTCTTAACTCTTACTCTGGCCATCTGGTTAAGGTCTTAACTCTTAGTCAGGCCAAATAGCTACGGTCTTAACTCTTACTCTGGCCGAATAGCAAAGGTCTTAGACTCGTAATATGGCCTACTGGTTAAGGTCTTAACTCTTACTTTGGCCTACTGGTTAAGGTCTTAACTCTTACTCTGGCCTAATGGTTAAGGTCTTAACTTTTACACTGGACTAATAGCTAAGGTCTTAACTCTTACTCTGGACTAATAGCTAAGGTCTTAGACTCGTACTCTGGCCTACTGGTTAAGGTCTTAACTCTTACTCTGGCCTACTGGTTAAGGTCTTAACTCTTACTCTGGCCTAATAGCTAAGGTCTTAGACTCGTACTCTGGCCTAATAGCTAAGGTCTTAGATTCATACTCTGGCCTAATGGTTAAGGTCTTAACTCTTACTCTGGACTAATAGCTAAGGTATTAACTCTTACTCTGGCCTACTGGTTAAGGTCTTAATTCTTACTCTGGCCTAATAGCTAAGGTCTTAACTCTTACTCTGGCCTAATAGCTAAGGTCTTAGACTCGTACTCTGGCCTAATGGTTAAGGTCTTAACTCTTACTATGGCCTACTGGTTAAGGTCTTAACTCTTACTCTGGCCTAATAGCTATGATCTTAGACTCGTACTCTGGCCTCCTGGATAAGGTCTTAACTCTTACTCTGGCCTAATAGCTAAGGTCTTAACTCTTACTCCTGCCTAATAGCTAAGGTCTTAGACTCATACTCTGGCCTAATGGTTAAGGTCTTAACTCTTACTCTGGCCTACTGGTTAAGGTCTTAACTCTTAGTCAGGCCAAATAGCTAAGGTCTTAACTCTTACTCTGGCCTAATAGCAAATGTCTTAGACTCGTAATATGGCCTAATAGCTAAGGTCTTAACTCTTACTCTGGCCTAATAGCTAAGGTCTTAGACTCGTACAATGGCCTACTGGATAAGGTCTTAACTCTTACTCTGGCCTAATAGCTAAGGTCTTAACTCTTACTCTGGCCTAATAGCTAAGGTCTTAGACTCGTACAATGGCCTACTGGATAAGGTCTTAACTCTTACTCTGGCCTAATAGCTAAGGTCTTAACTCTTACTCCTGCCTAATAGCTAAGGTCTTAGACTCATACTCTGGCCTAATGGTTAAGGTCTTAACTCTTACTCTGGCCTACTGGTTAAGGTCTTAGACTCGTACTCTGGCCTAATAGCTAAGGTCTTAGACTCGTACTCTGGCCCAATGGTTAAGGTCTTAACTCTTACTCTGTCCTACTGGTTAAGGTCCTAACTCTTACTCTGGCCTACTGGTTAAGGTCTTAACTCTTACTCTGGCCTAATAGCTAAGGTCTTAACTCTTACTCTGGACTAATAGCTAAGGTCTTAGACTCGTACTCTGGCCTAATGGTTAAGGTCTTAACTCTTACTCTGGCCTACTGGTTAAGGTCTTAACTCTTACTCTGGCCTACTGGTTAAGGTCTTAACTCTTATTCTGTCCTAATAGCTAAGGTCTTAGACTCATACTATGTCCTACAGGTTAAGTTCTTAACTCGTACTCTGGCCTACAAGTTAAGGTCTTAACTCTTACTCTGGCCTACAGGTTAAGGTCTTAACTCTTACTCTGGCCTACTGGTTAAGGTCTTAACTCTTACTCTGGCCTAATAGCTAAGGTCTTAGACTCGTACTCTGGCCTAATAGCTAAGGTCTTAGACTCATACTCTGGCCTAATGGTTAAGGTCTTAACTCTTACTCTGGCCTAATAGCTAAGGTCTTAACTCTTACCCTGGCCTACTGGTTAAGGTCTTAACTCTTACTCTGGCCTAATAGCTAAGGTCTTAGACTCGTACTCTGGCCTAATAGCTAAGGTCTTAACTCTTACTCTGGCCTAATAGCTAAGGTCTTAGACTCGCACTCTGGCCTACTGGTTAAGGTCTTAACTCTTACTCTGGCCTAATAGCTAAGGTCTTAGGCTTGTACTCTGGCCTATTGGTTAAGGTCTTAACTCCTACTCTGGCCTAATAGCTAAGGTCTTAGACTCGTACTCTGGCCTAATGGTTAAGGTCTTAACTTTTACACTGGACTAATGGCTAAGGTCTTAACTCTTACTCTGGAATAATAGTTAAGGTCTTAGACTCGTACTCTGGCCTACTGGTGAAGGTCTTAACTCTTACTCTGGCCTACTGGTTAAGGTCTTAACTCTTACTCTGGCCTAATACCTAAGCTCTTAACACTTACTCTGGCCTAATAGCAAAGGTCTTAGACTCGTAATCTGGCCTAATAGCTAAGGTCTTAACTCTTACTCTGGCCTAATAGTTAAGGTCTTATCTTCGTAATCTGGCCTACTGGTTACGGTCTTAACTCGTACTCTGGCCTAATGGTTAAGGTCTTAACTCTTACTCTGGTCTAATAGCTAAGGTCTTAGACTCGTACTCTGGCCTAATAGCTAAGGTCCTAGACTCGTACTCTGGCCTAATGGTTAAGGTCTTAACTCTTACTCTGGCCTAATAGCTAAGGTCTTGGACTCGTACTCTGGCCTAATGGTTAAGGTCTTAACTCTTACTCTGGCCTAATAGCTAAGGTCTTAACACTTACTCTGGCCTAATAGCTAAGCTCTTAGACTCGTACTCTGGCCTACTGGTTAAGGTCTTAACTCTTACTCTGGCCTAATAGCTAAGGTCTTAGACTTGTACTCTGGCCTAATGGTTAAGGTCTTAACTCTTACTCTGGCCTACTGGTTAAGGTCTTAACTCTTACTCTGGCCTAATAGCTAAGGTCTTAGATTTGTACTCTGGCCTAATGGTTAAGGTCTTAACTCTTACTCTGGCCTAATAGCTAAGGTCTTAGACTTGTACTCTGGCCTACTGGTTAAGGTCTTAACTCTGACATTGGCCTACTGGTTAAGGTCTTAACTCTTACTCTGGCCTAATAGCTAAGGTCTTAGACTCATACTCTGGCCTAATGGTTAAGGTCTTAACTCTTACTCTGGCCTACTGGTTAAGGTCTTAACTCTTACTCTGGCCTACTGGTTAAGGTCTTAACTCTTACTCTGGCCTAATAGCTAAGGTCTTAACTCTTACTCTGGCCTAATAGCTAAGGTCTTAGACTCGTACTCTGGCCTAATGGGTAAGGTCTTAACTCTCACTCTGGCCTACTGGTTAAGGTCTTTAATTCTTACTCTGGCCTAATAGCTAAGGTCTTAGACTCGTACTCTGGCCTAATGGTTAAGGTCTTAACTCTTACTCTGGCCTACTGGTTAAGGTCTTAACTCTTACTCTGGCCTAATAGCTAAGGTCTTAACTCTTACTCTGGCCTAATAGCTAAGGTCTTAGACTCGTACTCTGGCCTATTGGTTAAGGTCTTAACTCTTACTCTGGCCTAATAGCTAAGGTCTTAGAATTGTACTCTGGCATAATGGTTAAGGTCTTAACTCTTACTCTGGCCATCTGGTTAAGGTCTTAACTCTTAGTCAGGCCAAATAGCTACGGTCTTAACTCTTACTCTGGCCGAATAGCAAAGGTCTTAGACTCGTAATATGGCCTACTGGTTAAGGTCTTAACTCTTACTTTGGCCTACTGGTTAAGGTCTTAACTCTTACTCTGGCCTAATGGTTAAGGTCTTAACTTTTACACTGGACTAATAGCTAAGGTCTTAACTCTTACTCTGGACTAATAGCTAAGGTCTTAGACTCGTACTCTGGCCTACTGGTTAAGGTCTTAACTCTTACTCTGGCCTACTGGTTAAGGTCTTAACTCTTACTCTGGCCTAATAGCTAAGGTCTTAGACTCGTACTCTGGCCTAATAGCTAAGGTCTTAGATTTATACTCTGGCCTAATGGTTAAGGTCTTAACTCTTACTCTGGACTAATAGCTAAGGTATTAACTCTTACTCTGGCCTACTGGTTAAGGTCTTAATTCTTACTCTGGCCTAATAGCTAAGGTCTTAACTCTTACTCTGGCCTAATAGCTAAGGTCTTAGACTCGTACTCTGGCCTAATGGTTAAGGTCTTAACTCTTACTATGGCCTACTGGTTAAGGTCTTAACTCTTACTCTGGCCTAATAGCTATGATCTTAGACTCGTACTCTGGCCTCCTGGATAAGGTCTTAACTCTTACTCTGGCCTAATAGCTAAGGTCTTAACTCTTACTCCTGCCTAATAGCTAAGGTCTTAGACTCATACTCTGGCCTAATGGTTAAGGTCTTAACTCTTACTCTGGCCTACTGGTTAAGGTCTTAACTCTTAGTCAGGCCAAATAGCTAAGGTCTTAACTCTTACTCTGGCCTAATAGCAAATGTCTTAGACTCGTAATATGGCCTAATAGCTAAGGTCTTAACTCTTACTCTGGCCTAATAGCTAAGGTCTTAGACTCGTACAATGGCCTACTGGATAAGGTCTTAACTCTTACTCTGGCCTAATAGCTAAGGTCTTAACTCTTACTCTGGCCTAATAGCTAAGGTCTTAGACTCGTACAATGGCCTACTGGATAAGGTCTTAACTCTTACTCTGGCCTAATAGCTAAGGTCTTAACTCTTACTCCTGCCTAATAGCTAAGGTCTTAGACTCATACTCTGGCCTAATGGTTAAGGTCTTAACTCTTACTCTGGCCTACTGGTTAAGGTCTTAGACTCGTACTCTGGCCTAATAGCTAAGGTCTTAGACTCGTACTCTGGCCCAATGGTTAAGGTCTTAACTCTTACTCTGTCCTACTGGTTAAGGTCCTAACTCTTACTCTGGCCTACTGGTTAAGGTCTTAACTCTTACTCTGGCCTAATAGCTAAGGTCTTAACTCTTACTCTGGACTAATAGCTAAGGTCTTAGACTCGTACTCTGGCCTAATGGTTAAGGTCTTAACTCTTACTCTGGCCTACTGGTTAAGGTCTTAACTCTTACTCTGGCCTACTGGTTAAGGTCTTAACTCTTATTCTGTCCTAATAGCTAAGGTCTTAGACTCATACTATGTCCTACAGGTTAAGTTCTTAACTCGTACTCTGGCCTACAAGTTAAGGTCTTAACTCTTACTCTGGCCTACAGGTTAAGGTCTTAACTCTTACTCTGGCCTACTGGTTAAGGTCTTAACTCTTACTCTGGCCTAATAGCTAAGGTCTTAGACTCGTACTCTGGCCTAATAGCTAAGGTCTTAGACTCATACTCTGGCCTAATGGTTAAGGTCTTAACTCTTACTCTGGCCTAATAGCTAAGGTCTTAACTCTTACCCTGGCCTACTGGTTAAGGTCTTAACTCTTACTCTGGCCTAATAGCTAAGGTCTTAGACTCGTACTCTGGCCTAATAGCTAAGGTCTTAACTCTTACTCTGGCCTAATAGCTAAGGTCTTAGACTCGCACTCTGGCCTACTGGTTAAGGTCTTAACTCTTACTCTGGCCTAATAGCTAAGGTCTTAGGCTTGTACTCTGGCCTATTGGTTAAGGTCTTAACTCCTACTCTGGCCTAATAGCTAAGGTCTTAGACTCGTACTCTGGCCTAATGGTTAAGGTCTTAACTTTTACACTGGACTAATGGCTAAGGTCTTAACTCTTACTCTGGAATAATAGTTAAGGTCTTAGACTCGTACTCTGGCCTACTGGTGAAGGTCTTAACTCTTACTCTGGCCTACTGGTTAAGGTCTTAACTCTTACTCTGGCCTAATACCTAAGCTCTTAACACTTACTCTGGCCTAATAGCAAAGGTCTTAGACTCGTAATCTGGCCTAATAGCTAAGGTCTTAACTCTTACTCTGGCCTAATAGCTAAGATCTTAGACTCGTACTTTGGCCTAATGGTTAAGGTGTTAACTCTTACTCTGGCCTACTGGTTAAGGTCTTAGACTCGTACTCTGGCCTAATAGCTAAGGTCTTAGACTCGTACTCTGGCCTAATGGTTAAGGTCTTAACTCTTACTCTGGCCTACTGGTTAAGGTCTTAACTCTTACTCTGGCCTACTGGTTAAGGTCTTAACTCTTACTCTGGCCTAATAGCTAAGGTCTTAACACTTACTCTGGCCTAATAGCTAAGGTCATAGACTCGTACTCTGGCCTAATGGTTAAGGTCTTAACTCTTACTCTGGCCTAATAGCTAAGGTCTTAACTCTTACTCTGGCCTAATAGCAAATGTCTTAGACTCGTAATATGGCCTAATAGCTAAGGTCTTAACTCTTACTCTGGCCTAATAGCTAAGGTCTTAGACTCGTACAATGGCCTACTGGATAAGGTCTTAACTCTTACTCTGGCCTAATAGCTAAGGTCTTAACTCTTACTCCTGCCTAATAGCTAAGGTCTTAGACTCATACTCTGGCCTAATGGTTAAGGTCTTAACTCTTACTCTGGCCTACTGGTTAAGGTCTTAGACTCGTACTCTGGCCTAATAGCTAAGGTCTTAGACTCGTACTCTGGCCCAATGGTTAAGGTCTTAACTCTTACTCTGTCCTACTGGTTAAGGTCCTAACTCTTACTCTGGCCTACTGGTTAAGGTCTTAACTCTTACTCTGGCCTAATAGCTAAGGTCTTAACTCTTACTCTGGACTAATAGCTAAGGTCTTAGACTCGTACTCTGGCCTAATGGTTAAGGTCTTAACTCTTACTCTGGCCTACTGGTTAAGGTCTTAACTCTTACTCTGGCCTACTGGTTAAGGTCTTAACTCTTATTCTGTCCTAATAGCTAAGGTCTTAGACTCATACTATGTCCTACAGGTTAAGTTCTTAACTCGTACTCTGGCCTACAAGTTAAGGTCTTAACTCTTACTCTGGCCTACAGGTTAAGGTCTTAACTCTTACTCTGGCCTACTGGTTAAGGTCTTAACTCTTACTCTGGCCTAATAGCTAAGGTCTTAGACTCGTACTCTGGCCTAATAGCTAAGGTCTTAGACTCATACTCTGGCCTAATGGTTAAGGTCTTAACTCTTACTCTGGCCTAATAGCTAAGGTCTTAACTCTTACCCTGGCCTACTGGTTAAGGTCTTAACTCTTACTCTGGCCTAATAGCTAAGGTCTTAGACTCGTACTCTGGCCTAATAGCTAAGGTCTTAACTCTTACTCTGGCCTAATAGCTAAGGTCTTAGACTCGTACTCTGGCCTACTGGTTAAGGTCTTAACTCTTACTCTGGCCTAATAGCTAAGGTCTTAGGCTTGTACTCTGGCCTATTGGTTAAGGTCTTAACTCCTACTCTGGCCTAATAGCTAAGGTCTTAGACTCGTACTCTGGCCTAATGGTTAAGGTCTTAACTTTTACACTGGACTAATAGCTAAGGTCTTAACTCTTACTCTGGAATAATAGCTAAGGTCTTAGACTCGTACTCTGGCCTACTGGTGAAGGTCTTAACTCTTACTCTGGCCTACTGGTTAAGGTCTTAACTCTTACTCTGGCCTAATACCTAAGCTCTTAACACTTACTCTGGCCTAATAGCAAAGGTCTTAGACTCGTAATCTGGCCTAATAGCTAAGGTCTTAACTCTTACTCTGGCCTAATAGCTAAGATCTTAGACTCGTACTTTGGCCTAATGGTTAAGGTGTTAACTCTTACTCTGGCCTACTGGTTAAGGTCTTAGACTCGTACTCTGGCCTAATAGCTAAGGTCTTAGACTCGTACTCTGGCCTAATGGTTAAGGTCTTAACTCTTACTCTGGCCTACTGGTTAAGGTCTTAACTCTTACTCTGGCCTACTGGTTAAGGTCTTAACTCTTACTCTGGCCTAATAGCTAAGGTCTTAGACTCGTACTCTGGCCCAATGGTTAAGGTCTTAACTCTTACTCTGTCCTACTGGTTAAGGTCCTAACTCTTACTCTGGCCTACTGGTTAAGGTCTTAACTCTTACTCTGGCCTAATAGCTAAGGTCTTAACTCTTACTCTGGACTAATAGCTAAGGTCTTAGACTCGTACTCTGGCCTAATGGTTAAGGTCTTAACTCTTACTCTGGCCTACTGGTTAAGGTCTTAACTCTTACTCTGGCCTACTGGTTAAGGTCTTAACTCTTATTCTGTCCTAATAGCTAAGGTCTTAGACTCATACTATGTCCTACAGGTTAAGTTCTTAACTCGTACTCTGGCCTACAAGTTAAGGTCTTAACTCTTACTCTGGCCTACAGGTTAAGGTCTTAACTCTTACTCTGGCCTACTGGTTAAGGTCTTAACTCTTACTCTGGCCTAATAGCTAAGGTCTTAGACTCGTACTCTGGCCTAATAGCTACGGTCTTAGACTCATACTCTGGCCTAATGGTTAAGGTCTTAACTCTTACTCTGGCCTAATAGCTAAGGTCTTAACTCTTACCCTGGCCTACTGGTTAAGGTCTTAACTCTTACTCTGGCCTAATAGCTAAGGTCTTAGACTCGTACTCTGGCCTAATAGCTAAGGTCTTAACTCTTACTCTGGCCTAATAGCTAAGGTCTTAGACTCGTACTCTGGCCTACTGGTTAAGGTCTTAACTCTTACTCTGGCCTAATAGCTAAGGTCTTAGGCTTGTACTCTGGCCTATTGGTTAAGGTCTTAACTCCTACTCTGGCCTAATAGCTAAGGTCTTAGACTCGTACTCTGGCCTAATGGTTAAGGTCTTAACTTTTACACTGGACTAATAGCTAAGGTCTTAACTCTTACTCTGGAATAATAGCTAAGGTCTTAGACTCGTACTCTGGCCTACTGGTGAAGGTCTTAACTCTTACTCTGGCCTACTGGTTAAGGTCTTAACTCTTACTCTGGCCTAATACCTAAGCTCTTAACACTTACTCTGGCCTAATAGCAAAGGTCTTAGACTCGTAATCTGGCCTAATAGCTAAGGTCTTAACTCTTACTCTGGCCTAATAGCTAAGATCTTAGACTCGTACTTTGGCCTAATGGTTAAGGTGTTAACTCTTACTCTGGCCTACTGGTTAAGGTCTTAGACTCGTACTCTGGCCTAATAGCTAAGGTCTTAGACTCGTACTCTGGCCTAATGGTTAAGGTCTTAACTCTTACTCTGGCCTACTGGTTAAGGTCTTAACTCTTACTCTGGCCTACTGGTTAAGGTCTTAACTCTTACTCTGGCCTAATAGCTAAGGTCTTAACACTTACTCTGGCCTAATAGCTAAGGTCATAGACTCGTACTCTGGCCTAATGGTTAAGGTCTTAACTCTTACTCTGGCCTAATAGCTAAGGTCTTAACTCTTACTCTGGCCTAATAGCTAAGGTCTTAGACTCGTACTCTGGCCTAATAGCTAAGGTCCTAGACTCGTACTCTGGCCTAATGGTTAAGGTCTTAACTCTTACTCTGGCCTAATAGCTAAGGTCTTGGACTCGTACTCTGGCCTAATGGTTAAGGTCTTAACTCTTACTCTGGCCTAATAGCTAAGGTCTTAACACTTACTCTGGCCTAATAGCTAAGCTCTTAGACTCGTACTCTGGCCTACTGGTTAAGGTCTTAACTCTTACTCTGGCCTAATAGCTAAGGTCTTAGACTTGTACTCTGGCCTAATGGTTAAGGTCTTAACTCTTACTCTGGCCTACTGGTTAAGGTCTTAACTCTTACTCTGGCCTAATAGCTAAGGTCTTAGATTTGTACTCTGGCCTAATGGTTAAGGTCTTAACTCTTACTCTGGCCTAATAGCTAAGGTCTTAACTCTTACTCCTGCCTAATAGCTAAGGTCTTAGACTAATACTCTGGCCTAATGGGTAAGGTTTTAACTCTTACTCTGGCCTACTGGTTAAGGTCTTTAACTCTTACTCTGGCCTAATAGCTAAGGTCTTAGACTCGTACTCTGGCCTAATGGTTAAGGTCTTAACTCTTACTCTGGCCTACTGGTTAAGGTCTTAACTCTTACTCTGGCCTAATAGCTAAGGTCTTAACTCTTACTCTGGCCTAATAGCTAAGGTTTAAGACTCGTACTCTGGTCTAATGGTTAACGTCTTAACGCTTACTCTGCTCTAATAGCTAAGGTCTAGACTCATACTCTGGCCTATTGGTTAAGGTCTTAACTCTTACTCTGGCCTAATAGCTAAGGTCTTAGAATTGTACTCTGGCATAATGGTTAAGGTCTTAACTCTTACTCTGGCCTACTGGTTAAGGTCTTAACTCTTAGTCAGGCCAAATAGCTAAGGTCTTAACTCTTACTCTGGCCTAATAGCAAAGGTCTTAGACTCGTAATATGGCCTACGGGTTAAGGTCTTAACTCTTACTCTGGCCTACTGGTTAAGGTCTTAACTCTTACTCTGGCCTAATAGCTAAGGTCTTAACGCTTACTCTTGCCTAATAGCTAAGGTCTTAACTCTTACTCTGGCCTAATAGCTAAGGTCTTAGACTCGTACTCTGGCCTAATGGGTAAGGTCTTAACTCTTACTCTGGCCTACTAGTTAAGGTCTTTAACTCTTACTCTGGCCTAATAGCTAAGGTCTTAGACTCGTACTCTGGCCTAATGGTTAAGGTCTTAACTCTTACTCTGGCCTACTGGTTAAGGTCTTAACTCTTACTCTGGCCTAATAGCTAAGGTCTTAACTCTTACTCTGGCCTAATAGCTAAGGTCTAAGACTCGTACTCTGGTCTAATGGTTAACGTCTTAACGCTTACTCTGCTCTAATAGCTAAGGTCTAGACTCATACTCTGGCCTATTGGTTAAGGTCTTAACTCTTACTCTGGCCTAATAGCTAAGGTCTTAGAATTGTACTCTGGCATAATGGTTAAGGTCTTAACTCTTACTCTGGCCTACTGGTTAAGGTCTTAACTCTTAGTCAGGCCAAATAGCTAAGGTCTTAACTCTTACTCTGGCCTAATAGCAAAGGTCTTAGACTCGTAATATGGCCTACGGGTTAAGGTCTTAACTCTTACTTTGGCCTACTGGTTAAGGTCTTAACTCTTACTCTGGCCTAATGGTTAAGGTCTTAACTTTTACACTGGACTAATAGCGAAGGTCTTAACTCTTACTCTGGACTAATAGCTAAGGTCTTAGACTCGTAGTCTGGCCTACTGGTTAAGGTCTTAACTCTTACTCTGGCCTACTCGTTAAGGTCTTAACTCTTACTCTGGCCTAATAGCTAAGGTCTTAACTCTTACTCTGGCCTAATAGCTAAGGTCTTAGACTCGTACTCTGGCCTAATGGTTAAGGTCTTAACTATTACTATGGCCTCCTGGTTAAGGTCTTAACTCTTACTCTGGCCTAATAGCTATGGTCTTAGACTTGTACTCTGGCCTACTGGATAAGGTCTTAACTCTTACTCTGGCCTAATAGCTAAGGTCTTAACTCTTACTCCTGCCTAATAGCTAAGTTCTTAGACTCATACTCTGGCCTAATGGTTAAGGTCTTAACTCTTACTCTGGCCTACTGGTTAAGGTCTTAACTCTTAGTCAGGCCAAATAGCTAAGGTCTTAACTCTTACTCTGGCCTAATAGCAAAGGTCTTAGACTCGTAATATGGCCTAATAGCTAAGGTCTTAACTCTTACTCTAGCCTAATAGCTAAGGTCTTAGACTCGTACTATGGCCTACAGGTTAAGGTCTTAACTCTTACTCTGGCCTACTGGTTAAGGTCTTAACTCTTACTCTGGCCTAATAGCGAAGGTCTTAGACTCGTACTCTGGCCTACTGGTTAAGGTCTTAACGCTTACTCTGGCCTAATAGCTAAGGTCTTAACTCTTACTCCTGCCTAATAGCTAAGGTCTTAGACTCATACTCTGGCCTAATGGTTAAGGTCTTAACTCTTACTGTGGCCTACTGGTTAAGGTCTTAGACTCGTACTCTGGCCTAATAGCTAAGGTCTTAGACTCGTACTCTGGCCCAATAGTTAAGGTCTTAACTCTTACTCTGTCCTACTGGTTAAGGTCCTAACTCTTACTCTGGCCTACTGGTTAAGGTCTTAACTCTTACTCTGGCCTAATAGCTAAGGTCTTAACTCTTACTCTGGACTAATAGCTAAGGTCTTAGACTCGTACTCTGGCCTAATGGTTAAGGTCTTAACTCTTACTCTGGCCTACTAGCTAACGTCTTAGACTCGTATTCTGGCATAATGGTTAAGGTCTTAACTCTTACTCTGGCCTAATAGCTAAGATCTTAGACTCGTACTCTGGCCTAATAGCTAAGGTCTTAGACTCGTACTCTGGCCTGATGGTTAAGGTCTTAACTCTTACTCTGGCCTAATAGCTAAGGTCTTAACTCTTACTCTGGCCTACTGGTTAAGGTCTTAACTCTTACTCTGGCCTAATAGCTAAGGTCTTAGACTCGTACTCTGGCCTAATAGCTAAGGTCTTAACTCTTACTCTGGCCTAATAGCTAAGGTCTTAGACTCGTACTCTGGCCTACTGGTTAAGGTCTTAACTCTTACTCTGGCCTAATAGCTAAGGTCTCAGACTCGTACTCTGGCCTAATAGCTAAGGTCTTAGGCTCGTACTCTGGCCTATTGGTTAAGGTCTTAACTCCCACTCTGGCCTAATAGCTAAGGTCTTAGACTCGTACTCTGGCCTAATGGTGAAGGTCTTAACTCTTACTCTGGCCTACTGGTTAAGGTCTTAACTCTTACTCTGGCCTAATAGCTAAGGTCTTAGACACGTACTCTGGCCTTATAGCTAAGGTCTTAGATTCGTACTCTGGTCTAATGGTTAAGGTCTTAAATCTTACTATTGACTAATAGCTAAGGTCTTAACTCTTACTCTGGCCTACTGGTTAAGGTCTTAACTCTTACTCTGGCCTAATAGCTAAGGTCTTAGACTCGTACTCTGGCCTAATGGTTAAGGTCTTAACTCTTACTCTGGCCTACTGGTTAAGGTCTTAACTCTTACTCTGGCCTAATAGCTTTGGTCTTAGACTCGTACTCTGGCCTACTGGTTAAGGTCTTAACTCTTACTCTGGCCTAATAGCTAAGGTCTTAACTCTTATTCCTGCCTAATAGCTAAGGTCTTAGACTCATACTGTGGCCTAATGGTTAAGGTCTTAACTCTTACTCTGGCCTACTGGTTAAGGTCTTAGACTCGTACTCTGGCCTAATAGCTAAGGTCTTAGACTCGTACTCTGGCCTAATGGTTAAGGTCTTAACTCTTACTCTGGCCTACTGGTTAAGGTCTTAACTCTTACTCTGGCCTAATAGCTAAGGTCTTAACTCTTACTCTGGCCTAATAGCTAAGGTCTTAGACTCATACTCTGGCCTAATGGTTGAGGTCTTAACTCTTACTCTGGCCTACTGGTTAAGGTCTTAACTCTGTTATGTTATGTTATAGGTTTGTTGAGCGCGACAGCTGCCCCAGCAACGGGGCGTCCCGGCGCTAGGAACCATAGCATAACCTGTGGGGGGGGAGAAAGGTTTATAGGGGTGGGAAGAGGTGAGTTTTGATTGCTTTGTGAAAAGCGGACAGGTTGTCGAGGCAACGGATTTGGGGGGAAGGGAGTTCCACAGTTTTTCTCCCAGCATTCTGAAGGAGCGGCCCCCTATGCGGCAGAATTTCGTGCGGGGAACCACTACTAAGTGCTGCCCCGTAGAACGCAAATGGCGTTGGGGGGTGTACGGTGTTAAAAGCAGGCGGAGGAGTTCGGGGCCATCCATTTTCAGGATTTTAAAAGCCGTGGACAGGGCTTTAAATTGGATGCGGGCTTCCACAGGAAGCCAGTGGAGTCTGTGTATGGTGGCTCTAGCAGAACACCTTCTAGGGAGGCCTACTATTGCTCTGGCCGCAGCATTCTGTATTCGCTGGAACCTGATTGTCTCGGCTTTATTGGCGCCCAGGAGTAGGATGCTTGCGTAGTCTAATCTAGCCAGGATGGTGGATTGGACAATGAGCTGCCGTGTTTTGTGGTCAAAGAAGCCTAGAATAGGATTGAGGCTTCTCAGCAACCCGATGCAGGTAGCCGCTACTTTTTTTGTATGAGTCTGATAGTTCAGTGCGGAGTCGAGCCATACACCCAAGTTTTTGACCGAAGATTTGGGAGGGGGGGTAGGGCCCAACAGGGGGGGCCACCAGTAGTCGTTCCAGCAGCTGGGGTTCTTGCCTAGGAGTAGCACCTCGGTTTTCCCTGCATTCAGTTGTAAACAGTTTGCAGTCATCCAGTTGGCGACTGCGGCCAGTCCATCCCTAAATCTTGTGGCGGAAGTGGAGGGCACCTCCGTCAGGGTGATTACCAGCTGTGTGTCGTCGGCGTACGACACCAGCGTGAGATCCCATTCCCTGGCCACTGCCGCAAGGGGCTGCATGTATAGATTAAAAAGGGATGGACTGAGGGAAGAGCCCTGCGGGACTCCCTGGCCTATAGTCTGAGGTTGGGAAATAAATGGGGGGGCTGACACACGGAAGGACCTGCCCGTAAGGAACGATCGGAACCACTCAAGTGCCAGTTCATGGATTCCAATACTTTCCAAACGGCTTAGAAGGATATTATGGGAAACCGTGTCAAAGGCTGCGCTGAGATCGAGTAGTATCAGCGCAGCACTCTGACCGGAGTCCATAATCTTCCGGAGGTGTTCGGTGGTGGAAAGAAGGGCAGACTTCGTACTGTGCCCAGGCCTAAACCCGTGTTGGGAGGGGTCTAAGATGTTATTTTCTGCTAGGTGGTTCATGAGTACTGTATTAGCGTGGGTCTCTGCCAGTTTGGATACCCAGGGGAGCAGTGATACGGGCCTATAGTTCTCCGGTTTAGTGGGGTCTAGGGTGGGTTTCTTGATAATAGGATTTACCCATGCTTGTTTCCAACAGGTGGGTACTGTAGCCGATGAAAAGGAAAGATTGAGAAGTGTGGCCAGCGAGGGGAGAAAAAAGTCTAGGGCTCCTAAAAAATAAGCTGGTCTCATGGGATCTGAGGGGGTGCCAGATTTCACCCTTCTGCAAAATTTAGCTAGGTCCTCGTGAGAGATAGCTGGCAGATGGGTGAGCCTGGGTCCCTTGAAGGGGCAGTTAGGAGGGCTGGTGTAGATGGAGGGGTTTGGTGAGAAGGAATTGTAAATTTTCCTCACCTTATCAGTAAAGAATGTGGCGAGGTCTTCGCACTGTTGGGTGGAGGAAATAATCGAGGCAGGGTTGCCCCCGGTTTGTAGCTTTTGAACTAATTTAAAGATTGTTTTTGTGGGGTTGGAACTGGAGTCAATTTCCTTGGCATAGAAGGAAGCGCGGGCAGTGAGTATAGCTTTGTGATATATTTTGAGTGAGGTCAGATAAGAGTTTTTGTCCTCATCCTTGTATTCTTTCCTCCATTGGCGTTCCGCTCTTTTGCATTTTTTTCTCAATGTTTTTAAGTTCTCGTCATACCATGGATTAGATGGGGTAGTACTTCCTCTAGTCCATTTGGCCGGTATGAGAGTATCAAGTCCTTTGGTAATCCATTCTTGGAAAGCGGCATATGACGCATTAACGTCGTTTGTGATTTCAAAGTTAAGTTCTCCTAATCTGGCCAGAAGGTCCAAATTCTGGAGTTTGTGCCAGGGTCGTTTGAACCAAGAAGTAGGCGTCGCCCTGTTAGGTTGGGTAGCGACCGAGGTCGCGACTGTGACGAGGAAGTGGTCCGTCCAACCCATGGGTTTAGGTGGATCCGCATTAGCTCCTGGGATATTGGTAAAGACCGGGTCAAGTAGGTGCCCGGCAGAGTGGGTAGAAGATTGTATAAGGGGGGTGAGTTGCAAGGCTGTTAGGTCAGCCAGGAGGTTGCTGATGATTGGATCCGAAATGGTATCAAAATGAAGGTTTAAATCCTCTAAGATCGTAAAATTAGCGGAGCTAGCGACCAACGCATGAGCTGACTCTAGGAGCTCCTCAATGAATTTGGAGGAAGGTCCAGGGGGTCTATAGATAAAAAGGTCAGATAGGGAAAAGTGAGGGCTAATTGTGATTTTAAAACGGGCACATTCACATCCCGTAATGTTTTCCTTTAAGAAAGAGCAAGAGTAAGATGTTCTATAAATGGCGGCAATGCCGCCTCCTCTAGAGTCTCTTTAATGGAGGTCATAGAGAACCCCTCCGGTAACGTTAGGTTAGGAATGCTAGTCAGTTCGTCCTTGAGCCAGGTTTCACTTAAGAACATAATGTCTGGGTTTTCGTCTACCAGTAGAGTTTTTACCTCCGCATGGTGTTTGACCAGGGACCGGACATTTAGCTGGGAAATAGTGAGCGAGGTCTGGTTCCTTCTAATGGCTTTGTGTCGGGTAAGTTGTGGCTCATGGATGTATAAGTTACAGGAGCAGTCTGACCAATGCAGCCCTCTACCTTGTAACAGCGTTGGCCTGGGTTGAGTGAAAGGAGATGATCTTTGTCATAGTGATGAGCCGTCCGTATTTGTTGGGCAGGGTGACTGGCGAGAGGCGATGACTTGGCGAGGACGGGCGAAGACGGGCTTGCCTTAGGCGCGCCTTCGGCGCGCAATCGGCGCGCCCGCTGCGCCCGTCTGCTGCGCGTACGGTGGTTGCACATTATTTGAGGGGGAGAAAGAGGGCGGGGGGCGTGGCCTGGGAGTGGGCGTGGCCTCGCGCCTCGCCAGCAATGGCGATCTTGTTTGTGTCCTCGCTCGATCCTACAAACAGCGTTAGATCCGCTGTGAGGTGAGTGAGGGGTTTAAACACTGAAGTCCAAATTGTGCCAGGAGACAGTGCAATGTTAAAATACAAAGATTATTTGTGACAATTCAATTTTAAAAACAGGATCGTAGAGCTCCCGGCTTCCGCCTCAGGAGTGTGCTAGGATCCAGGTAAAAACACTCTCAGTCAGTGTTTATATAGCTGTGAGGGCGGGGGGCGTGGCCTCGGAGTGGGCGTGGCCTCGCGCCTCGCCGGCAATGGCAATCTTGTTTTGTGTCCTCGCTCGATCCTACAAACAGCGTTAGATCCACTGTGAGGTGAGTGAGGGGTTTAAACACTGAAGTCCAAATTGTGCCAGGAGACAGTGCAATGTTAAAATACAAAGATTATTTGTGACAATTCAATTTTAAAAACAGGATCGTAGAGCTCCCAGCTTCCGCCTCAGGAGTGTGCTAGGTTCCAGGTAAAAACACTCTCAGTCAGTGTTTATATACGCTGTGAGGGCGGGGGGCGTGGCCTCGAAGTGGGCATGGCCTCGTGCCTCGCCGGCAATGGCGATCTTGTTTGTGTCCTCGCTCGATCCTACAAACAGCGTTAGATCCGCTGTGAGGTGAGTGAGGGGTTTAAACACTGAAGTCCAAATTGTGCCAGGAGACAGTGCAATGTTATAATACAAAGATTATTTGTGACAATTCAATTTTAAAAACAGGATCGTAGAGCTCCCGGCTTCCGCCTCAGGAGTGTGCTAGGTTCCAGGTAAAAACACTCTCAGTCAGTGTTTATATACGCTGTTAGGGCGGGGGGCGTGGCCTCGCGCCTCGCCGGCAATGGCGATCTTGTTTGTGTCCTCGCTTGATCCTACAAACAGCGTTAGATCCGCTGTGAGGTGAGTGAGGGGTTTAAACACTGAAGTCCAAATTGTGCCAGCAGACAGTGCAATGTTAAAATACAAAGATTATTTGTGACAATTCAATTTTAAAAACAGGATCGTAGAGCTCCCGGCTTCCGTCTCAGGAGTGTGCTAGGTTCCAGGTAAAAACACTCTCAGTCAGTGTTTATATACGCTGTGAGGGCGGGGGGCGTGGCCTCGGAGTGGGCGTGGCCTCGCGCCTCGCCGGCAATGGCGATCTTGTTTGTGTCCTCGCTCGATCCTACAAACAGCGTTAGATCCGCTGTGAGGTGAGTGAGGGGTTTAAACACTGAAGTCCAAATTGTGCCAGGAGACAGTGCAATGTTAAAATACAAAGATTATTTGTGACAATTCAATTTTAAAAACAGGATTGTAGAGCTCCCGGCTTCCGCCTCAGGAGTGTGCTAGGTTCCAGGTAAAAACACTCTCAGTCAGTGTTTATATACGCTGTGAGGGCGGGGGGCGTGGCCTCGGAGTGGGCGTGGCCTCGCACCTGGCCGGCAATGGCGATCTTGTTTGTGTCCTCGCTCGATCCTACAAACAGCGTTAGATCCGCTGTGAGGTGAGTGAGGGGTTTAAACACTGAAGTCCAAATTGTGCCAGGAGACAGAGCAATGTTAAAATACAAAGATTATTTGTGACAATTCAATTTTAAAAACAGGATCGTAGAGCTCCCGGCTTCCGCCTCAGGAGTGTGCTAGGTTCCCACTCTTACTCTGGCCTATTGGTTAAGGTCTTAACTCTTACTCTGGCCTAATAGCTAAGGTCTTAACTCTTAATCTGGCCTAATAGCTAAGGTCTTAGACTCATACTCTTACCTACTGGTTAAGGTCTTAGACTCTTACTCTGGCCTACTGGTTAAGGTCTTAACTCTTACTCTGGCCTAATAGCTATGGTCTTAGACTCGTACTCTGGCCTACTGGTTAAGGTCTTAACTCTTACTCTAGCCTAATAGCTAAGGTCTTAACTCTTACTCCTGCCTAATAGCTAAGGTCTTAGACTCATACTCTGGCCTAATGGTTAAGGTCTTAACTCTTACTCTGGCCTACTGGTTAAGGTCTTAGACTCATACTCTGGCCTAATAGCTAAGGTCTTAGACTCGTACTCTGGCCTAATGGTTAAGGTCTTAACTCTTACTCTGGCCTACTGGTTAAGGTCTTAAGTCTTACTCTGGCCTAATAGCTAAGGTCTTAACTCTTACTCTGGCCTAATAGCTAAGGTCTTAGACTCGTACTCTGGCCTAATAGCTAAGGTCTTAGACTCGTACTCTGGCCTAATGGTTAAGGTCTTAACTCCTACTCTGGCCTAATAGCTAAGGTCTTAGACTCATACTCTGGCCTAATGGTTAAGGTTTTAACTCTTACTCTGGCCTACTGGTTGAGGTCTTAGACTCGTACTCTGGCCTAATAGCTAAGGTCTTAGACTCATACTCTGGCCTAATGGTTAAGGTCTTAACTCTTACTCTGGCCTACTGGTTAAGGTCTTAACTCTTACTCTGGCCTAATAGCTAAGGTCTTAACTCTTACTCTGGCCTAATAGCTAAGGTCTTAGACTCGTACTCTGGCCTAATAGCTAAGGTCTTAGACTCGTACTCTGGCCTAATGGTTAAGGTCTTAACTCCTACTCTGGCCTAATAGCTAAGGTCTTAGACTCATACTCTGGCCTAATGGTTAAGGTCTTAGACTCGTACTCTGGCCTAATGGTTAAGGTCTTAACTCTTACTCTGGCCTAATAGCTAAGGTCTAAACTCTTACTCTGGCATATTGGTTAAGGTCTTAACTCTTACTCTGGCCTAATAGCTAAGGTCTTAACTCTTACTCTGGCCTAATAGCTAAGGTCTTAGACTCATACTCTGGCCTAATAGCTAAGGTCGTAACTCTTACTCTGGCCTAATAGCTAAGGTCTTAGACTCTTACTCTGGCCTACTGGTTAAGGTCTTAACTCTTACTCTGGCCTAATAGCTAAGGTCTTAACTCTTACTCTGGCCTACTGATTAAGGTCTTAACTCTTACTCTGGCCTAATAGCTAAGGTCTTAACTCGTACTCTGGCCTAATAGCTAAGGTTTTAGACTCGTACTCTGGCCTAATGGTTAAGGTCTTAATTCTTACTCTGGCCTACTGGTTAAGGTATTAACTCTTACTCAGGCCTAATAGCTAAGGTCTTAGACTCGTACTCTGGCCTAATGGTTAAGGTCTTAAATCTTACTCTGGCCTAATAGCTAAGGTCTTAGACTCGTACTCTGGCCTACTGGTAAAGGTCTTAACTCTTACTCTGGCCTACTGGTTAAGGTCTTAACTTTTACTCTGGCCTAATAGCTAAGGTCTTAGACTCGTACTCTGGCCTAATGGTTAAGGTCTTAATGCTTACTCTGCTCTAATAGCTAAGGTCTTAGACTCGTACTCTGGCCTAATGGTTAAGGTCTTAACTCTTACTCTGGCTTAATAGCTAAGGTTTTAGACTCGTACTGTGGCCTAATGGTTAAGGTCTTAACTTTTACTCTTGCCTAATAGCTAAGGTTTTAACTCTTACTCTGGCCTAATAGCTAAGGTCTTAGACTCATACTCTGGCCTAATAGCTAAGGTCTTAGACTCGTACTCTGGCCTAATGGTTAAGGTCTTAACTCCTACTCTGGCCTAATAGCTAAGGTCTTAGACTCGTACTCTGGCCTACTGGTTAAGGTCTTAACTCTTACTCTGGCCTACTGGTTAAGGTCTTAACTCTTACTCTGGCCTAATAGCTAAGGTCTTAGACTCGTACTCTGGCCTAATAGCTAAGGTCTTAGACTCGTACTCTGGCCTAATGGTTAAGCTTTTAACTCCTACTCTGGCCTAATAGCTAAGGTCTTAACTCTTACTCTGGCCTACTGGTTAAGGTCTTAACTCTTACTCTGGCCTAATAGCTAAGGTCTTAACTCTTACTCTGGCCTAATAGCTAAGGTCTTAGACTCATACTCTGGCCTAATAGTTAAGGTCTTAACTCTTACTCTGGCCTACTGGTTAAGGTGTTAACTCTTACTCTGGCCTAATAGCTAAGGTTTTAGACTCGTACTCTGTCCTACTGGTTAAGGTCTTAACTCTTACTCTGGGATAATAGCTAAGGTCTTAGACTCGTACTCTGGCCTAATAGCTAAGGTCTTAACTCTTACTCGGGCCTAATAGCTAATGTCTTAACTCTTACTCTGGCCTAATAGCTAAGGTCTTAGACTCGTACTCTGGCCTAATAGCTAAGGTCTTAACTCTTACTCTGGCCTACTGGTTAATGTCTTAACTCTTACTCTGGCCTAATAGCTAAGTTCTTAACTCTGTCTCTGGCCTACTGGTTAGGGTCTTAACTCTTACTCTGGCCTAACAGCTAAGGTCTTAGACAAGTACTCTGGCCTAATGGTTAAAGTCTTAACTCTTACTCTGGCCTAATAGCTAAGGTCTTAGACTTGTACTCTGGCCTAATGGTTAAGGTCTTAACTCTTACTCTGGCCTACCGGTTAAGGTCTTAACTCTTACTCTGGTCTAATAGCTGAGGTCTTAACTCTTACTCTGGCCTACTGGTTAAGGTCTTAACTTTTACTCTGGCCTAATAGCTAAGGTCTTAGACTCATACTCTGGCCTAATGGTTAAGGTCTTAACTCTTACTCTGGCCTAATAGCTAAGGTCCTAACTCTTACTCTGGCCTAATAGCTAAGGTCTTAACTCTTACTCTGGCCTACTGGTTAAGGTCTTAACTCTTACTCTGGCCTAATAGCTAAGGTCTTTGACTCGTACTCTGGCCTAATAGCTAAGGTCTTAGACTTGTACTCTGGCCTACTGGTTACGGTCTTAACTCTTACTCTGGCCTAATAGCTAAGGTCTTAACTCTTACTCTGGCCTAATAGCTAAGGTCTTAGACTCGTACTCTGACCTAATGGTTAAGGTATTAACTCTTACTCTCGCCTGCTGGTTAAGGTCTTTACCCTTACTCTGGCATAATAGCTAAGGTCTTAGACTAGTACTCTGGCCTAATGGTTAAGGACTTAGACTCGTACTTTGGCCTAATGGTTAAGGTGTTACCTCTTACTCTGGCCTACTGGTTAAGGTCTTAACTCTTACTCTGGCCTAATAGCTAAGGTCTTAGACTCGTACTCTGGCCTAATGGTTAAGGTCTTAACTCTTACTCTGGCTTAATAGCTAAGGTTTTAGACTCGTACTGTGGCCTAATGGTTAAGGTCTTAACTTTTACTCTTGCCTAATAGCTAAGGTTTTAACTCTTACTCTGGCCTAATAGCTAAGGTCTTAGACTCGTACTCTGGCCTAATAGCTAAGGTCTTAGACTCGTACTCTGGCCTAATGGTTAAGGTCTTAACTCCTACTCTGGCCTAATAGCTAAGGTCTTAGACTCGTACTCTGGCCTACTGGTTAAGGTCTTAACTCTTACTCTGGCCTACTGGTTAAGGTCTTAACTCTTACTCTGGCCTAATAGCTAAGGTCTTAGACTCGTACTCTGGCCTAATAGCTAAGGTCTTAGACTCGTACTCTGGCCTAATGGTTAAGCTTTTAACTCCTACTCTGGCCTAATAGCTAAGGTCTTAACTCTTACTCTGGCCTACTGGTTAAGGTCTTAACTCTTACTCTGGCCTAATAGCTAAGGTCTTAACTCTTACTCTGGCCTAATAGCTAAGGTCTTAGACTCATACTCTGGCCTAATAGTTAAGGTCTTAACTCTTACTCTGGCCTACTGGTTAAGGTGTTAACTCTTACTCTGGCCTAATAGCTAAGGTTTTAGACTCGTACTCTGTCCTACTGGTTAAGGTCTTAACTCTTACTCTGGGATAATAGCTAAAGTCTTAGACTCGTACTCTGGCCTAATAGCTAAGGTCTTAACTCTTACTCGGGCCTAATAGCTAATGTCTTAACTCTTACTCTGGCCTAATAGCTAAGGTCTTAGACTCGTACTCTGGCCTAATAGCTAAGGTCTTAACTCTTACTCTGGCCTACTGGTTAATGTCTTAACTCTTACTCTGGCCTAATAGCTAAGTTCTTAACTCTGTCTCTGGCCTACTGGTTAGGGTCTTAACTCTTACTCTGGCCTAACAGCTAAGGTCTTAGACAAGTACTCTGGCCTAATGGTTAAGGTCTTAACTCTTACTCTGGCCTAATAGCTAAGGTCTTAGACTCGTACTCTGGCCTAATGGTTAAGGTCTTAACTCTTACTCTGGCCTACCGGTTAAGGTCTTAACTCTTACTCTGGTCTAATAGCTGAGGTCTTAACTCTTACTCTGGCCTACTGGTTAAGGTCTTAACTTTTACTCTGGCCTAATAGCTAAGGTCTTAGACTCATACTCTGGCCTAATGGTTAAGGTCTTAACTCTTACTCTGGCCTAATAGCTAAGGTCCTAACTCTTACTCTGGCCTAATAGCTAAGGTCTTAACTCTTACTCTGGCCTACTGGTTAAGGTCTTAACTCTTACTCTGGCCTAATAGCTAAGGTCTTAGACTCGTACTCTGGCCTAATAGCTAAGGTCTTAGACTTGTACTCTGGCCTACTGGTTACGGTCTTAACTCTTACTCTGGCCTAATAGCTAAGGTCTTAACTCTTACTCTGGCCTAATAGCTAAGGTCTTAGACTCGTACTCTGACCTAATGGTTAAGGTATTAACTCTTACTCTCGCCTGCTGGTTAAGGTCTTTACCCTTACTCTGGCATAATAGCTAAGGTCTTAGACTAGTACTCTGGCCTAATGGTTAAGGTCTTAGACTCGTACTTTGGCCTAATGGTTAAGGTGTTACCTCTTACTCTGGCCTACTGGTTAAGGTCTTAACTCTTACTCTGGCCTAATAGCTAAGGTCTTAACTCTTACTCTGGCCTAATAGCTAAGGTCTTAGACTCGTACTCTGGCCTACTGGTTAAGGTCTTAGACTCGTACTCTGTCCTAATAGCTAAGGTCTTAGACTCGTACTCTGGCCTAATGGTTAAGGTCTTAACTCTTACTCTGGCCTACTGGTTAAGGTCTTAACTCTTACTCTGGCCTACTGGTTAAGGTCTTAACTCTTACTCTGGCCTAATAGCTAAGGTCTTAGACTCGTACTCTGGCCTAATGGTTAAGGTCTTAACTCTTACTCTGGCTTAATAGCTAAGGTTTTAGACTCGTACTGTGGCCTAATGGTTAAGGTCTTAACTTTTACTCTTGCCTAATAGCTAAGGTTTTAACTCTTACTCTGGCCTAATAGCTAAGGTCTTAGACTCGTACTCTGGCCTAATAGCTAAGGTCTTAGACTCGTACTCTGGCCTAATGGTTAAGGTCTTAACTCCTACTCTGGCCTAATAGCTAAGGTCTTAGACTCGTACTCTGGCCTACTGGTTAAGGTCTTAACTCTTACTCTGGCCTACTGGTTAAGGTCTTAACTCTTACTCTGGCCTAATAGCTAAGGTCTTAGACTCGTACTCTGGCCTAATAGCTAAGGTCTTAGACTCGTACTCTGGCCTAATGGTTAAGCTTTTAACTCCTACTCTGGCCTAATAGCTAAGGTCTTAACTCTTACTCTGGCCTACTGGTTAAGGTCTTAACTCTTACTCTGGCCTAATAGCTAAGGTCTTAACTCTTACTCTGGCCTAATAGCTAAGGTCTTAGACTCATACTCTGGCCTAATAGTTAAGTTCTTAACTCTTACTCTGGCCTACTGGTTAAGGTGTTAACTCTTACTCTGGCCTAATAGCTAAGGTTTTAGACTCGTACTCTGTCCTACTGGTTAAGGTCTTAACTCTTACTCTGGGATAATAGCTAAAGTCTTAGACTCGTACTCTGGCCTAATAGCTAAGGTCTTAACTCTTACTCGGGCCTAATAGCTAATGTCTTAACTCTTACTCTGGCCTAATAGCTAAGGTCTTAGACTCGTACTCTGGCCTAATAGCTAAGGTCTTAACTCTTACTCTGGCCTACTGGTTAATGTCTTAACTCTTACTCTGGCCTAATAGCTAAGTTCTTAACTCTGTCTCTGGCCTACTGGTTAGGGTCTTAACTCTTACTCTGGCCTAACAGCTAAGGTCTTAGACAAGTACTCTGGCCTAATGGTTAAGGTCTTAGACTCGTACTCTGGCCTAATGGTTAAGGTCTTAACTCTTACTCTGGCCTACCGGTTAAGGTCTTAACTCTTACTCTGGTCTAATAGCTGAGGTCTTAACTCTTACTCTGGCCTACTGGTTAAGGTCTTAACTTTTACTCTGGCCTAATAGCTAAGGTCTTAGACTCATACTCTGGCCTAATGGTTAAGGTCTTAACTCTTACTCTGGCCTAATAGCTAAGGTCCTAACTCTTACTCTGGCCTAATAGCTAAGGTCTTAACTCTTACTCTGGCCTACTGGTTAAGGTCTTAACTCTTACTCTGGCCTAATAGCTAAGGTCTTAGACTCGTACTCTGGCCTAATAGCTAAGGTCTTAGACTTGTACTCTGGCCTACTGGTTACGGTCTTAACTCTTACTCTGGCCTAATAGCTAAGGTCTTAACTCTTACTCTGGCCTAATAGCTAAGGTCTTAGACTCGTACTCTGACCTAATGGTTAAGGTATTAACTCTTACTCTCGCCTGCTGGTTAAGGTCTTTACCCTTACTCTGGCCTAATAGCTAAGGTCTTAGACTAGTACTCTGGCCTAATGGTTAAGGTCTTAGACTCGTACTTTGGCCTAATGGTTAAGGTGTTACCTCTTACTCTGGCCTACTGGTTAAGGTCTTAACTCTTACTCTGGCCTAATAGCTAAGGTCTTAACTCTTACTCTGGCCTAATAGCTAAGGTCTTAGACTCGTACTCTGGCCTACTGGTTAAGGTCTTAGACTCGTACTCTGTCCTAATAGCTAAGGTCTTAGACTCGTACTCTGGCCTAATGGTTAAGGTCTTAACTCTTACTCTGGCCTACTGGTTAAGGTCTTAACTCTTACTCTGGCCTACTGGTTAAGGTCTTAACTCTTACTCTGGCCTAATAGCTAAGGTCTTAACACTTACTCTGGCCTAATAGCTAAGGTCTTAGACTCATACTCTGGCCTAATGGTTAAGGTCTTAACTCTTACTCTAGCCTAATAGCTAAGGTCTTAACTCTTACTCTGGCCTAATAGCTAAGGTCTTAGACTCGTACTCTGGCCTAATAGCTAAGGTCCTAGACTCGTACTCTGGCCTAATGGTTAAGGTCTTAACCCTTACTCTGGCCTAATAGCTAAGGTCTTAGACTCGTACTCTGGCCTAATGGTTAAGGTCTTAACTTTTACTCTGGCCTAATAGCTAATGTCTTAACTCTTACTCTGGCCTAATAGCTAAGGTCTTAGCTTCGTACTCTGGCCTACTGGTTAAGGTCTTAACTCGTACTCTGGCCTAATAGTTAAGGTCTTACCGCTTACTCTGCTCTAATAGCTAAGGCCTTAGACTCGTACTCTGGCCTAATAGCTAAGGTCTTAGACTCGTACTCTGGCCTAATGGTTAAGGTCTTAACTCTTACTCTGGCCTAATAACTAAGGTCTTAGACTCGTACTGTGGCCTAATGGTTAAGGTCTTAACTTTTACTCTGGCCTAATAGCTAAGGTTTTAACTCTTACTCTGGCCTAATAGCTAAGGTCTTAGCCTTGTACTCTGGCCTACTGGTTAAGGTCTTAACTCTTACTCTGGCCTACTGGTTAAGGTCCTAACTCTTACTCTGGCCTAATAGCTAAGGTCTTAGACTCGTACTCTGGCCTAATAGCTAAGGTCTTAGACTCGTACTCTGGCCTAATGGTTAAGGTCTTAACTTCTACTCTGGCCTAATAGCTAAGGTCTTAGACTCGTACTCTGGCCTAATGGTTAAGGTCTTAACTTTTACTCTGGCCTAATAGCTAAGGTCTTAACTCTTACACTGGACTAATAGCTAAGGTCTTAGACTCGTACTCTGGCCTACTGGTTAAGGTCTTAACTTTTATTCTGGCCTAATAGCTAAGGTCTTAGACTCGTACTCTGGCCTAATAGCTAAGGTCTTAGACTCGTACTCTGGCCTAATGGTTAAGCTTTTAACCCCTACTCTGGCCTAATATCTAAGGTCTTAACTCTTACTCTGGCCTACTGGTTAAGGTCTTAACTCTCACTCTAGCCTAATAGCTAAGGTCTTAACTCTTACTCTGGCCTAATAGCTAAGGTCTTAGACTCATACTCTGGCCTAATGGTTAAGGTCTTAACTCTTACTCTGGCCTAATAGCTAGGTTTTAGGCTCGTACTCTGGCCTACTGGTTAAGGTCTTAACCCTTACTCTGGCCTAATAGCTAAGGTCTTAGACTCGTACTCTGGCCTAATGGTTAAGGTCTTAACTTTTACTCTGGCCTAATAGCTAATGTCTTAACTCTTACTCTGACCTAATAGCTAAGGTCTTAGCTTCGTACTCTGGCCTACTGGTTAAGGTCTTAACTCGTACTCTGGCCTAATGGTTAAGGTCTTACCGCTTACTCTGCTCTAATAGCTAAGGCCTTAGACTCGTACTCTGGCCTAATAGCTAAGGTCTTAGACTCGTACTCTGGCCTAATGGTTAAGGTCTTAACTCTTACTCTGGCCTAATAACTAAGGTCTTAGACTCGTACTGTGGCCTAATGGTTAAGGTCTTAACTTTTACTCTGGCCTAATAGCTAAGGTTTTAACTCTTACTCTGGCCTAATAGCTAAGGTCTTAGCCTTGTACTCTGGCCTACTGGTTAAGGTCTTAACTCTTACTCTGGCCTACTGGTTAAGGTCCTAACTCTTACTCTGGCCTAATAGCTAAGGTCTTAGACTCGTACTCTGGCCTAATAGCTAAGGTCTTAGACTCGTACTCTGGCCTAATGGTTAAGGTCTTAACTTCTACTCTGGCGTAATAGCTAAGGTCTTAGACTCGTACTCTGGCCTAATGGTTAAGGTCTTAACTTTTACTCTGGCCTAATAGCTAAGGTCTTAACTCTTACACTGGACTAATAGCTAAGGTCTTAGACTCGTACTCTGGCCTACTGGTTAAGGTCTTAACTTTTATTCTGGCCTAATAGCTAAGGTCTTAGACTCGTACTCTGGCCTAATAGCTAAGGTCTTAGACTCGTACTCTGGCCTAATGGTTAAGCTTTTAACCCCTACTCTGGCCTACTATCTAAGGTCTTATCTCTTACTCTGGCCTACTGGTTAAGGTCTTAACTCTCACTCTAGCCTAATAGCTAAGGTCTTAACTCTTACTCTGGCCTAATAGCTAAGGTCTTAGACTCATACTCTGGCCTAATGGTTAAGGTCTTAACTCTTACTCTGGCCTAATAGCTAGGTTGTAGACTCGTACTCTGGCCTACTGGTTAAGGTCTTAACTCTTACTCTGGGATAATAGCTAAGGTCTTAGACTCGTACTCTGGCCTAATAGCTAAGGTCTTAACTCTTACTCTGGCCTACTGGTTAAGGTCTTAACTCTTACTCTGTCCTAATAGCTAAGGTATTAGACTCGTATTCTGGCCTAATAGGTAAGGTCTTAGACTCGTACTCTGGCCTAATGGTTAAGGTCTTAACTCTCACTCTGGCCTAATAGCTAAGTTCTTAACTATGACTCTGGCCTACTGGTTAGGGTCTTAACTCTTACTCTGGCCTAACAGCTAAGGTCTTAGACTCGTACTCTGGCCTAATAGCTAAGGTCTTAGACTCGTACTCTGGCCTGCAGGTTAAGGTCTTGACTCTTACTCGGGCATTCTGGTTAAGGTCTTAACTCTTACTCTGGCCTAATAGCTAAGGTCTTAGACTCGTACTCTGGCCTAATGGTTAAGGTCTTAACTCTTACTCTGGCCTACTGGTTAAGGTCTTAACTCTTACTCTGGCCTAAAAGCTGAGGTCTTAACTCTTACTCTGGCCTACTGGTTAAGGTCTTAACTTTTACTCTGGCCTAATAGCTAAGGTCTTAGACTCATAATCTGGCCTAATAGTTAAGGTCTTAACTCCTACTCTGGCCTAATAGCTAAGGTCCTAACTCTTACTCTGGTCTAATAGCTAAGGTCTTAACTCTTACTCTGGCCTACTGGTTAAGGTCTTAACTCTTACTCTGGCCTAATAGCTAAGGTCTTAGACTCGTACTCTGGCCTAATAGCTAAGGTCTTAGACTTGTACTCTGGCCTACAGGTTAAGGTCTTAACTCTTACTCTGGCCTACTGGTTAAGGTCTTTACTCTTACTCTGGCATAATAGCTAAGGTCTTAGACTCATACTCTGGCCTAATGGTTAAGGTCTTAACTCTTACTCTGGCCTAATAGCTAGGGTCTTAACTCGTACTCTGGCCTAATAGCTAAGGTCTTAGACTCGTACTCTGGCCTAATGGTTAAGATCTTACCTCTTACTCTGGCCTACTGGTTAAGGTCTTAACTGTTACTCTGGCCTAATAGCTAAGGTCTTAACTCTTACTCTGTCCTAATAGCTAAGGTCTTAGACTCGTACTCTGGCCTACTGGTTAAGGTCTTAACTCTTACTCTGGCCTAATAGCTAAGGTCTTAACTCTTACTCTGGCCTAATAGCTAAGTTCTTAGACTCGTACTCTGGCCTAATGGTTAAGGTCTTAACTCTTACTCTGGCCTACTGGTTAAGGTCTTAACTCTTACTCTGGCCTAATAGCTAAGGTCTTAGATTTGTACTCTGGCCTAATGGTTAAGGTCTTAACTCTTACTCTGGCCTAATAGCTAAGGTCTTAGACTCGTACTCTGGCCTACTGGTTAAGGTCTTAACTCTTACTTTGGCCTACTGGTTAAGGTCTTAACTCTTACTCTGGCCTAATAGCTAAGGTCTTAGACTCATACTCTGGCCTAATGGTTAAGGTCTTAACTCTTACTCTGGCCTACTGGTTAAGGTCTTAACTCTTACTCTGGCCTAACGGTTAAGGTCTTAACTCTTACTCTGGCCTACTGGTTAAGGTCTTAACTCTTACTCTGGCCTAATAGCTAAGGTCTTAGACTCGTACTCTGGCCTAATGGTTAAGCTTTTAACTCCTACTCTGGCCTAATAGCTAAGGTCTTAACTCTTACTCTGGCCTACTGGTTAAGGTCTTAACTCTTACTCTGGCCTAATAGCTAAGGTCTTAACTCTTACTCTGGCCTAATAGCTAAGGTCTTAGACTCATACTCTGGCCTAATAGTTAAGGTCTTAACTCTTACTCTGGCCTACTGGTTAAGGTGTTAACTCTTACTCTGGCCTAATAGCTAAGGTTTTAGACTCGTACTCTGTCCTACTGGTTAAGGTCTTAACTCTTACTCTGGGATAATAGCTAAAGTCTTAGACTCGTACTCTGGCCTAATAGCTAAGGTCTTAACTCTTACTCGGGCCTAATAGCTAATGTCTTAACTCTTACTCTGGCCTAATAGCTAAGGTCTTAGACTCGTACTCTGGCCTAATAGCTAAGGTCTTAACTCTTACTCTGGCCTACTGGTTAATGTCTTAACTCTTACTCTGGCCTAATAGCTAAGTTCTTAACTCTGTCTCTGGCCTACTGGTTAGGGTCTTAACTCTTACTCTGGCCTAACAGCTAAGGTCTTAGACAAGTACTCTGGCCTAATGGTTAAGGTCTTAACTCTTACTCTGGCCTAATAGCTAAGGTCTTAGACTCGTACTCTGGCCTAATGGTTAAGGTCTTAACTCTTACTCTGGCCTACCGGTTAAGGTCTTAACTCTTACTCTGGTCTAATAGCTGAGGTCTTAACTCTTACTCTGGCCTACTGGTTAAGGTCTTAACTTTTACTCTGGCCTAATAGCTAAGGTCTTAGACTCATACTCTGGCCTAATGGTTAAGGTCTTAACTCTTACTCTGGCCTAATAGCTAAGGTCCTAACTCTTACTCTGGCCTAATAGCTAAGGTCTTAACTCTTACTCTGGCCTACTGGTTAAGGTCTTAACTCTTACTCTGGCCTAATAGCTAAGGTCTTAGACTCGTACTCTGGCCTAATAGCTAAGGTCTTAGACTTGTACTCTGGCCTACTGGTTACGGTCTTAACTCTTACTCTGGCCTAATAGCTAAGGTCTTAACTCTTACTCTGGCCTAATAGCTAAGGTCTTAGACTCGTACTCTGACCTAATGGTTAAGGTATTAACTCTTACTCTCGCCTGCTGGTTAAGGTCTTTACCCTTACTCTGGCATAATAGCTAAGGTCTTAGACTAGTACTCTGGCCTAATGGTTAAGGTCTTAGACTCGTACTTTGGCCTAATGGTTAAGGTGTTACCTCTTACTCTGGCCTACTGGTTAAGGTCTTAACTCTTACTCTGGCCTAATAGCTAAGGTCTTAACTCTTACTCTGGCCTAATAGCTAAGGTCTTAGACTCGTACTCTGGCCTACTGGTTAAGGTCTTAGACTCGTACTCTGTCCTAATAGCTAAGGTCTTAGACTCGTACTCTGGCCTAATGGTTAAGGTCTTAACTCTTACTCTGGCCTACTGGTTAAGGTCTTAACTCTTACTCTGGCCTACTGGTTAAGGTCTTAACTCTTACTCTGGCCTAATAGCTAAGGTCTTAGACTCGTACTCTGGCCTAATGGTTAAGGTCTTAACTCTTACTCTGGCTTAATAGCTAAGGTTTTAGACTCGTACTGTGGCCTAATGGTTAAGGTCTTAACTTTTACTCTTGCCTAATAGCTAAGGTTTTAACTCTTACTCTGGCCTAATAGCTAAGGTCTTAGACTCGTACTCTGGCCTAATAGCTAAGGTCTTAGACTCGTACTCTGGCCTAATGGTTAAGGTCTTAACTCCTACTCTGGCCTAATAGCTAAGGTCTTAGACTCGTACTCTGGCCTACTGGTTAAGGTCTTAACTCTTACTCTGGCCTACTGGTTAAGGTCTTAACTCTTACTCTGGCCTAATAGCTAAGGTCTTAGACTCGTACTCTGGCCTAATAGCTAAGGTCTTAGACTCGTACTCTGGCCTAATGGTTAAGCTTTTAACTCCTACTCTGGCCTAATAGCTAAGGTCTTAACTCTTACTCTGGCCTACTGGTTAAGGTCTTAACTCTTACTCTGGCCTAATAGCTAAGGTCTTAACTCTTACTCTGGCCTAATAGCTAAGGTCTTAGACTCATACTCTGGCCTAATAGTTAAGTTCTTAACTCTTACTCTGGCCTACTGGTTAAGGTGTTAACTCTTACTCTGGCCTAATAGCTAAGGTTTTAGACTCGTACTCTGTCCTACTGGTTAAGGTCTTAACTCTTACTCTGGGATAATAGCTAAAGTCTTAGACTCGTACTCTGGCCTAATAGCTAAGGTCTTAACTCTTACTCGGGCCTAATAGCTAATGTCTTAACTCTTACTCTGGCCTAATAGCTAAGGTCTTAGACTCGTACTCTGGCCTAATAGCTAAGGTCTTAACTCTTACTCTGGCCTACTGGTTAATGTCTTAACTCTTACTCTGGCCTAATAGCTAAGTTCTTAACTCTGTCTCTGGCCTACTGGTTAGGGTCTTAACTCTTACTCTGGCCTAACAGCTAAGGTCTTAGACAAGTACTCTGGCCTAATGGTTAAGGTCTTAGACTCGTACTCTGGCCTAATGGTTAAGGTCTTAACTCTTACTCTGGCCTACCGGTTAAGGTCTTAACTCTTACTCTGGTCTAATAGCTGAGGTCTTAACTCTTACTCTGGCCTACTGGTTAAGGTCTTAACTTTTACTCTGGCCTAATAGCTAAGGTCTTAGACTCATACTCTGGCCTAATGGTTAAGGTCTTAACTCTTACTCTGGCCTAATAGCTAAGGTCCTAACTCTTACTCTGGCCTAATAGCTAAGGTCTTAACTCTTACTCTGGCCTACTGGTTAAGGTCTTAACTCTTACTCTGGCCTAATAGCTAAGGTCTTAGACTCGTACTCTGGCCTAATAGCTAAGGTCTTAGACTTGTACTCTGGCCTACTGGTTACGGTCTTAACTCTTACTCTGGCCTAATAGCTAAGGTCTTAACTCTTACTCTGGCCTAATAGCTAAGGTCTTAGACTCGTACTCTGACCTAATGGTTAAGGTATTAACTCTTACTCTCGCCTGCTGGTTAAGGTCTTTACCCTTACTCTGGCCTAATAGCTAAGGTCTTAGACTAGTACTCTGGCCTAATGGTTAAGGTCTTAGACTCGTACTTTGGCCTAATGGTTAAGGTGTTACCTCTTACTCTGGCCTACTGGTTAAGGTCTTAACTCTTACTCTGGCCTAATAGCTAAGGTCTTAACTCTTACTCTGGCCTAATAGCTAAGGTCTTAGACTCGTACTCTGGCCTACTGGTTAAGGTCTTAGACTCGTACTCTGTCCTAATAGCTAAGGTCTTAGACTCGTACTCTGGCCTAATGGTTAAGGTCTTAACTCTTACTCTGGCCTACTGGTTAAGGTCTTAACTCTTACTCTGGCCTACTGGTTAAGGTCTTAACTCTTACTCTGGCCTAATAGCTAAGGTCTTAACACTTACTCTGGCCTAATAGCTAAGGTCTTAGACTCATACTCTGGCCTAATGGTTAAGGTCTTAACTCTTACTCTAGCCTAATAGCTAAGGTCTTAACTCTTACTCTGGCCTAATAGCTAAGGTCTTAGACTCGTACTCTGGCCTAATAGCTAAGGTCCTAGACTCGTACTCTGGCCTAATGGTTAAGGTCTTAACCCTTACTCTGGCCTAATAGCTAAGGTCTTAGACTCGTACTCTGGCCTAATGGTTAAGGTCTTAACTTTTACTCTGGCCTAATAGCTAATGTCTTAACTCTTACTCTGGCCTAATAGCTAAGGTCTTAGCTTCGTACTCTGGCCTACTGGTTAAGGTCTTAACTCGTACTCTGGCCTAATAGTTAAGGTCTTACCGCTTACTCTGCTCTAATAGCTAAGGCCTTAGACTCGTACTCTGGCCTAATAGCTAAGGTCTTAGACTCGTACTCTGGCCTAATGGTTAAGGTCTTAACTCTTACTCTGGCCTAATAACTAAGGTCTTAGACTCGTACTGTGGCCTAATGGTTAAGGTCTTAACTTTTACTCTGGCCTAATAGCTAAGGTTTTAACTCTTACTCTGGCCTAATAGCTAAGGTCTTAGCCTTGTACTCTGGCCTACTGGTTAAGGTCTTAACTCTTACTCTGGCCTACTGGTTAAGGTCCTAACTCTTACTCTGGCCTAATAGCTAAGGTCTTAGACTCGTACTCTGGCCTAATAGCTAAGGTCTTAGACTCGTACTCTGGCCTAATGGTTAAGGTCTTAACTTCTACTCTGGCCTAATAGCTAAGGTCTTAGACTCGTACTCTGGCCTAATGGTTAAGGTCTTAACTTTTACTCTGGCCTAATAGCTAAGGTCTTAACTCTTACACTGGACTAATAGCTAAGGTCTTAGACTCGTACTCTGGCCTACTGGTTAAGGTCTTAACTTTTATTCTGGCCTAATAGCTAAGGTCTTAGACTCGTACTCTGGCCTAATAGCTAAGGTCTTAGACTCGTACTCTGGCCTAATGGTTAAGCTTTTAACCCCTACTCTGGCCTAATATCTAAGGTCTTAACTCTTACTCTGGCCTACTGGTTAAGGTCTTAACTCTCACTCTAGCCTAATAGCTAAGGTCTTAACTCTTACTCTGGCCTAATAGCTAAGGTCTTAGACTCATACTCTGGCCTAATGGTTAAGGTCTTAACTCTTACTCTGGCCTAATAGCTAGGTTTTAGGCTCGTACTCTGGCCTACTGGTTAAGGTCTTAACCCTTACTCTGGCCTAATAGCTAAGGTCTTAGACTCGTACTCTGGCCTAATGGTTAAGGTCTTAACTTTTACTCTGGCCTAATAGCTAATGTCTTAACTCTTACTCTGACCTAATAGCTAAGGTCTTAGCTTCGTACTCTGGCCTACTGGTTAAGGTCTTAACTCGTACTCTGGCCTAATGGTTAAGGTCTTACCGCTTACTCTGCTCTAATAGCTAAGGCCTTAGACTCGTACTCTGGCCTAATAGCTAAGGTCTTAGACTCGTACTCTGGCCTAATGGTTAAGGTCTTAACTCTTACTCTGGCCTAATAACTAAGGTCTTAGACTCGTACTGTGGCCTAATGGTTAAGGTCTTAACTTTTACTCTGGCCTAATAGCTAAGGTTTTAACTCTTACTCTGGCCTAATAGCTAAGGTCTTAGCCTTGTACTCTGGCCTACTGGTTAAGGTCTTAACTCTTACTCTGGCCTACTGGTTAAGGTCCTAACTCTTACTCTGGCCTAATAGCTAAGGTCTTAGACTCGTACTCTGGCCTAATAGCTAAGGTCTTAGACTCGTACTCTGGCCTAATGGTTAAGGTCTTAACTTCTACTCTGGCGTAATAGCTAAGGTCTTAGACTCGTACTCTGGCCTAATGGTTAAGGTCTTAACTTTTACTCTGGCCTAATAGCTAAGGTCTTAACTCTTACACTGGACTAATAGCTAAGGTCTTAGACTCGTACTCTGGCCTACTGGTTAAGGTCTTAACTTTTATTCTGGCCTAATAGCTAAGGTCTTAGACTCGTACTCTGGCCTAATAGCTAAGGTCTTAGATTCGTACTCTGGCCTAATGGTTAAGCTTTTAACCCCTACTCTGGCCTACTATCTAAGGTCTTATCTCTTACTCTGGCCTACTGGTTAAGGTCTTAACTCTCACTCTAGCCTAATAGCTAAGGTCTTAACTCTTACTCTGGCCTAATAGCTAAGGTCTTAGACTCATACTCTGGCCTAATGGTTAAGGTCTTAACTCTTACTCTGGCCTAATAGCTAGGTTGTAGACTCGTACTCTGGCCTACTGGTTAAGGTCTTAACTCTTACTCTGGGATAATAGCTAAGGTCTTAGACTCGTACTCTGGCCTAATAGCTAAGGTCTTAACTCTTACTCTGGCCTACTGGTTAAGGTCTTAACTCTTACTCTGTCCTAATAGCTAAGGTATTAGACTCGTATTCTGGCCTAATAGGTAAGGTCTTAGACTCGTACTCTGGCCTAATGGTTAAGGTCTTAACTCTCACTCTGGCCTAATAGCTAAGTTCTTAACTATGACTCTGGCCTACTGGTTAGGGTCTTAACTCTTACTCTGGCCTAACAGCTAAGGTCTTAGACTCGTACTCTGGCCTAATAGCTAAGGTCTTAGACTCGTACTCTGGCCTGCAGGTTAAGGTCTTGACTCTTACTCGGGCATTCTGGTTAAGGTCTTAACTCTTACTCTGGCCTAATAGCTAAGGTCTTAGACTCGTACTCTGGCCTAATGGTTAAGGTCTTAACTCTTACTCTGGCCTACTGGTTAAGGTCTTAACTCTTACTCTGGCCTAAAAGCTGAGGTCTTAACTCTTACTCTGGCCTACTGGTTAAGGTCTTAACTTTTACTCTGGCCTAATAGCTAAGGTCTTAGACTCATAATCTGGCCTAATAGTTAAGGTCTTAACTCCTACTCTGGCCTAATAGCTAAGGTCCTAACTCTTACTCTGGTCTAATAGCTAAGGTCTTAACTCTTACTCTGGCCTACTGGTTAAGGTCTTAACTCTTACTCTGGCCTAATAGCTAAGGTCTTAGACTCGTACTCTGGCCTAATAGCTAAGGTCTTAGACTTGTACTCTGGCCTACAGGTTAAGGTCTTAACTCTTACTCTGGCCTACTGGTTAAGGTCTTTACTCTTACTCTGGCATAATAGCTAAGGTCTTAGACTCATACTCTGGCCTAATGGTTAAGGTCTTAACTCTTACTCTGGCCTAATAGCTAGGGTCTTAACTCGTACTCTGGCCTAATAGCTAAGGTCTTAGACTCGTACTCTGGCCTAATGGTTAAGATCTTACCTCTTACTCTGGCCTACTGGTTAAGGTCTTAACTGTTACTCTGGCCTAATAGCTAAGGTCTTAACTCTTACTCTGTCCTAATAGCTAAGGTCTTAGACTCGTACTCTGGCCTACTGGTTAAGGTCTTAACTCTTACTCTGGCCTAATAGCTAAGGTCTTAACTCTTACTCTGGCCTAATAGCTAAGTTCTTAGACTCGTACTCTGGCCTAATGGTTAAGGTCTTAACTCTTACTCTGGCCTACTGGTTAAGGTCTTAACTCTTACTCTGGCCTAATAGCTAAGGTCTTAGATTTGTACTCTGGCCTAATGGTTAAGGTCTTAACTCTTACTCTGGCCTAATAGCTAAGGTCTTAGACTCGTACTCTGGCCTACTGGTTAAGGTCTTAACTCTTACTTTGGCCTACTGGTTAAGGTCTTAACTCTTACTCTGGCCTAATAGCTAAGGTCTTAGACTCATACTCTGGCCTAATGGTTAAGGTCTTAACTCTTACTCTGGCCTACTGGTTAAGGTCTTAACTCTTACTCTGGCCTAACGGTTAAGGTCTTAACTCTTACTCTGGCCTACTGGTTAAGGTCTTAACTCTTACTCTGGCCTAATAGCTAAGGTCTTAACTCTTACTCTGGCCTAATAGCAAAGGTCTTAGACTCGTAATCTGGCCTAATAGCTAAGGTCTTAACTCTTACTCTGGCCTAATAGCTAAGATCTTAGACTCGTACTTTGGCCTAATGGTTAAGGTCTTAACTCTTACTCTGGCCTACTGGTTAAGGTCTTAGACTCGTACTCTGGCCTAATAGCTAAGGTCTTAGACTCGTACTCTGGCCTAATGGTTAAGGTCTTAACTCTTACTCTGGCCTACTGGTTAAGGTCTTAACTCTTACTCTGGCCTAATAGCTAAGGTCTTAGACTCGTACTCTGGCCTAATAGCTAAGGTCTTAGACTTGTACTCTGGCCTACTGGTTACGGTCTTAACTCTTACTCTGGCCTAATAGCTAAGGTCTTAACTCTTACTCTGGCCTAATAGCTAAGGTCTTAGACTCGTACTCTGACCTAATGGTTAAGGTATTAACTCTTACTCTCGCCTACTGGTTAAGGTCTTTACCCTTACTCTGGCATAATAGCTAAGGTCTTAGACTCGTACTCTGGCCTAATGGTTAAGGTCTTAGACTCGTACTTTGGCCTAATGGTTAAGGTGTTACCTCTTACTCTGGCCTACTGGTTAAGGTCTTAACTCTTACTCTGGCCTAATAGCTAAGGTCTTAACTCTTACTCTGGCCTAATAGCTAAGGTCTTAGACTCGTACTCTGGCCTACTGGTTAAGGTCTTAGACTCGTACTCTGTCCTAATAGCTAAGGTCTTAGACTCGTACTCTGGCCTAATGGTTAAGGTCTTAACTCTTACTCTGGCCTACTGGTTAAGGTCTTAACTCTTACTCTGGCCTAATAGCTAAGGTCTTAACACTTACTCTGGCCTAATAGCTAAGGTCTTAGACTCATACTCTGGCCTAATGGTTAAGGTCTTAACGCTTACTCTAGCCTAATAGCTAAGGTCTTAACTCTTACTCTGGCCTAATAGCTAAGGTCTTAGACTCGTACTCTGGCCTAATAGCTAAGGTCCTGGACTCGTACTCTGGCCTAATGGTTAAGGTCTTAACCCTTACTCTGGCCTAATAGCTAAGGTCTTAGACTCGTACTCTGGCCTAATGGTTAAGGTCTTAACTTTTACTCTGGCCTAATAGCTAATGTCTTAACTCTTACTCTGGCCTAATAGCTAAGGTCTTAGCTTCGTACTCTGGGCTACTGGTTAAGGTCTTAACTCGTACTCTGGCATAATGGTTAAGGTCTTACCGCTTACTCTGCTCTAATAGCTAAGGCCTTAGACTCGTACTCTGGCCTAATAGCTAAGGTCTTAGACTCGTACTCTGGCCTAATGGTTAAGGTCTTAACTCTTACTCTGGCCTAATAACTAAGGTCTTAGACTCGTACTGTAGCCGAATGGTTAAGGTCTTAACTTTTACTCTGGCCTAATAGCTAAGGTCTTAGACTCGTACTCTGGCCTAATGGTTAAGGTCTCAATGCTTACTCTGCTCTAATAGCTAAGGTCTTAGACTCGTACTCTGGCCTTATGGTTAAGGTCTTAACTCTTACTCTGGCTTAATAGCTAAGGTCTTAGACTCGTACTGTGGCCTAATGGTTAAGGTCTTCACTTTTACTCTTGCCTAATAGCTAAGGTTTTAACTCTTACTCTGGCCTACTGGTTAAGGTCTTAACTCTTACTCTGGCCTAATAGCTAAGGTCTTAGACTCGTACTCTGGCCTAATAGCTAAGGTCTTAGACTCGTACTCTGGCCTAATGGTTAAGGTCTTAACTCCTACTCTGGCCTAATAGCTAAGGTCTTAGACTCGTACTCTGGCCTAATGTTTAAGGTCTTAACTTTTACTTTGGCCTAATAGCTAAGGTCTTAACTCTTACACTGGACTAATAGCTAAGGTCTTAGACTCGTACTCTGGCCTACTGGTTAAGGTCTTAACTCCTACTCTGGCCTACTGGTTAAGGTCTTAACTCTTACTCTGGCCTAATAGCTAAGGTCTTAGACTCGTACTCTGGCCTAATAGCTAAGGTCTTAGACTCGTACTTTGGCCTAATGGTTAAGCTTTTAACTCCTACTCTGGCCTAATAGCTAAGGTCTTAACTCTTACTCTGGCCTACTGGTTAAGGTCTTAACTCTTACTCTGGCCTAATAGCTAAGGTCTTAACTCTTACTCTGGCCTAATAGCTAAGGTCTTAGACTCAAACTCTGGCCTAATAGTTAAGGTCTTAACTCTTACTCTGGCCTACTGGTTAAGGTCTTAACTCTTACTCTGGGATAATAGCTAAGGTCTTAGACTCGTACTCTGGCCTAATGGTTAAGGTCTTAACTTTTACTCTGGCCTAATAGCTAAGGTCTTAACTCTTACACTGGACTAATAGCTAAGGTCTTAGACTCGTACTCTGGCCTACTGGTTAAGGTCTTAACTTTTATTCTGGCCTAATAGCTAAGGTCTTAGACTCGTACTCTGGCCTAATAGCTAAGGTCTTAGACTCGTACTCTGGCCTAATGGTTAAGCTTTTAACACCTACTCTGGCCTAATATCTAACGTCTTAACTCTTACTCTGGCCTACTGGTTAAGGTCTTAACTCTCACTCTAGCCTAATAGCTAAGGTCTTAACTCTTACTCTGGCCTAATAGCTAAGGTCTTAGACTCATACTCTGGCCTAATGGTTAAGGTCTTAACTCTTACTCTGGCCTAATAGCTAGGTTTTAGACTCGTACTCTGGCCTACTGGTTAAGGTCTTAACTCTTACTCTGGGATAATAGCTAAGGTCTTAGACTCGTACTCTGGCCTAATAGCTAAGGTCTTAACTCTTACTCTGGCCTACTGGTTAAGGTCTTAACTCTTACTCTGTCCTAATAGCTAAGGTATTAGACTCGTATTCTGGCCTAATAGGTAAGGTCTTAGACTCGTACTCTGGCCTAATGGTTAAGGTCTTAACTCTCACTCTGGCCTAATAGCTAAGTTCTTAACTATGACTCTGGCCTACTGGTTAGGGTCTTAACTCTTACTCTGGCCTAACAGCTAAGGTCTTAGACTCGTACTCTGGCCTAATAGCTAAGGTCTTAGACTCGTACTCTGGCCTGCAGGTTAAGGTCTTAACTCTTACTCGGGCCTTCTGGTTAAGGTCTTAACTCTTACTCTGGCCTAATAGCTAAGGTCTTAGACTCGTACTCTGGCCTAATGGTTAAGGTCCTAACTCTTACTCTGGCCTACTGGTTAAGGTCTTAACTCTTACTCTGGCCTAATAGCTGAGGTCTTAACTCTTACTCTGGCCTACTGGTTAAGGTCTTAACTTTTACTCTGGCCTAATAGCTAAGGTCTTAGACTCATAATCTGGCCTAATGGTTAAGGTCTTAACTCCTACTCTGGCCTAATAGCTAAGGTCCTAACTCTTACTCTGGTCTAATAGCTAAGGTCTTAACTCTTACTCTGGCCTACTGGTTAAGGTCTTAACTCTTACTCTGGCCTAATAGCTAAGGTCTTAGACCCGTACTCTGGCCTAATAGCTAAGGTCTTAGACTTGTACTCTGGCCTACAGGTTAAGGTCTTAACTCTTACTCTGGCCTACTGGTTAAGGTCTTTACTCTTACTCTGGCATAATAGCTAAGGTCTTAGACTCGTACTCTGGCCTAATGGTTAAGGTCTTAACTCTTACTCTGGCCTAATAGCTAGGGTCTTAACTCGTACTCTGGCCTAATAGCTAAGGTCTTAGACTCGTACTCTGGCCTAATGGTTAAGGTCTTACCTCTTACTCTGGCCTACTGGTTAAGGTCTTAACTGTTACTCTGGCCTAATAGCTAAGGTCTTAACTCTTACTCTGTCCTAATAGCTAAGGTCTTAGACTCGTACTCTGGCCTACTGGTTAAGGTCTTAACTCTTACTCTGGCCTAATAGCTAAGGTCTTAACTCTTACTCTGGCCTAATAGCTAAGTTCTTAGACTCGTACTCTGGCCTAATGGTTAAGGTCTTAACTCTTACTCTGGCCTACTGGTTAAGGTCTTAACTCTTACTCTGGCCTAATAGCTAAGGTCTTAGATTTGTACTCTGGCCTAATGGTTAAGGTCTTAACTCTTACTCTGGCCTAGTAGCTAAGGTCTTAGACTCGTACTCTGGCCTACTGGTTAAGGTCTTAACTCTTACTTTGGCCTACTGGTTAAGGTCTTAACTCTTACTCTGGCCTAATAGCTAAGGTCTTAGACTCATACTCTGGCCTAATGGTTAAGGTCTTAACTCTTACTCTGGCCTACTGGTTAAGGTCTTAACTCTTACTCTGGCCTAATGGTTAAGGTCTTAACTCTTACTCTGGCCTACTGGTTAAGGTCTTAACTCTTACTCTGGCCTAATAGCTAAGGTCTTAACTCTTACTCTGGCCTAATAGCAAAGGTCTTAGACTCGTAATCTGGCCTAATAGCTAAGGTCTTAACTCTTACTCTGGCCTAATAGCTAAGATCTTAGACTCGTACTTTGGCCTAATGGTTAAGGTCTTAACTCTTACTCTGGCCTACTGGTTAAGGTCTTAGACTCGTACTCTGGCCTAATAGCTAAGGTCTTAGACTCGTACTCTGGCCTAATGGTTAAGGTCTTAACTCTTACTCTGGCCTACTGGTTAAGGTCTTAACTCTTACTCTGGCCTAATAGCTAAGGTCTTAGACTCGTACTCTGGCCTAATAGCTAAGGTCTTAGACTTGTACTCTGGCCTACTGGTTACGGTCTTAACTCTTACTCTGGCCTAATAGCTAAGGTCTTAACTCTTACTCTGGCCTAATAGCTAAGGTCTTAGACTCGTACTCTGACCTAATGGTTAAGGTATTAACTCTTACTCTCGCCTACTGGTTAAGGTCTTTACCCTTACTCTGGCATAATAGCTAAGGTCTTAGACTCGTACTCTGGCCTAATGGTTAAGGTCTTAGACTCGTACTTTGGCCTAATGGTTAAGGTGTTACCTCTTACTCTGGCCTACTGGTTAAGGTCTTAACTCTTACTCTGGCCTAATAGCTAAGGTCTTAACTCTTACTCTGGCCTAATAGCTAAGGTCTTAGACTCGTACTCTGGCCTACTGGTTAAGGTCTTAGACTCGTACTCTGTCCTAATAGCTAAGGTCTTAGACTCGTACTCTGGCCTAATGGTTAAGGTCTTAACTCTTACTCTGGCCTACTGGTTAAGGTCTTAACTCTTACTCTGGCCTACTGGTTAAGGTCTTAACTCTTACTCTGGCCTAATAGCTAAGGTCTTAACACTTACTCTGGCCTAATAGCTAAGGTCTTAGACTCATACTCTGGCCTAATAGTTAAGGTCTTAACGCTTACTCTAGCCTAATAGCTAAGGTCTTAACTCTTACTCTGGCCTAATAGCTAAGGTCTTAGACTCGTACTCTGGCCTAATAGCTAAGGTCCTGGACTTGTACTCTGGCCTAATGGTTAAGGTCTTAACCCTTACTCTGGCCTAATAGCTAAGGTCTTAGACTCGTACTCTGGCCTAATGGTTAAGGTCTTAACTTTTACTCTGGCCTAATAGCTAATGTCTTAACTCTTACTCTGGCCTAATAGCTAAGGTCTTAGCTTCGTACTCTGGCCTACTGGTTAAGGTCTTAACTCGTACTCTGGCCTAATGGTTAAGGTCTTACCGCTTACTCTGCTCTAATAGCTAAGGCCTTAGACTCGTACTCTGGCCTAATAGCTAAGGTCTTAGACTCGTACTCTGGCCTAATGGTTAAGGTCTTAACTCTTACTCTGGCTTAATAACTAAGGTCTTAGACTCGTACTGTAGCTGAATGGTTAAGGTCTTAACTTTTACTCTGGCCTAATAGCTAAGGTCTTAGACTCGTACTCTGGCCTAATGGTTAAGGTCTTAATGCTTACTCTGCTCTAATAGCTAAGGTCTTAGACTCGTACTCTGGCCTTATGGTTAAGGTCTTAACTCTTACTCTGGCTTAATAGCTAAGGTCTTAGACTCGTACTGTGGCCTAATGGTTAAGGTCTTAACTTTTACTCTTGCCTAATAGCTAAAGTTTTAACTCTTACACTGGCCTACTGGTTAAGGTCTTAACTCTTACTCTGGCCTAATAGCTAAGGTCTTAGACTCGTACTCTGGCCTAATAGCTAAGGTCTTAGACTCGTACTCTGGCCTAATGGTTAAGGTCTTAACTCCTACTCTGGCCTAATAGCTAAGGTCTTAGACTCGTACTCTGGCCTAATGTTTAAGGTCTTAACTTTTACTCTAGCCTAATAGCTAAGGTCTTAACTCTTACACTGGACTAATAGCTAAGTTCTTAGACTCGTACTCTGGCCTACTGGTTAAGGTCTTAACTCCTACTCTGGCCTACTGGTTAAGGTCTTAACTCTTACTCTGGCCTAATAGCTAAGGTCTTAGACTCGTACTCTGGCCTAATAGCTAAGGTCTTAGACTCGTACTTTGGCCTAATGGTTAAGCTTTTAACTCCTACTCTGGCCTAATAGCTAAGGTCTTAACTCTTACTCTGGCCTACTGGTTAAGGTCTTAACTCTTACTCTGGCCTAATAGCTAAGGTCTTAACTCTTACTCTGGCCTAATAGCTAAGGTCTTAGACTCAAACTCTGGCCTAATAGTTAAGGTCTTAAATCTTACTCTGGCCTACTGGTTAAGGTGTTAACTCTTACTCTGGCCTAATAGCTAAGGTTTTAGACTCGTACTCTGGCCTACTGGTTAAGGTCTTAACTCTTACTCTGGGATAATAGCTAAGGTCTTAGACTCGTACTCTGGCCTAATAGCTAAGGTCTTAACTCTTACTCGGGCCTAATAGCTAATGTCTTAACTCTTACTCTGGCCTAATAGCTAAGGTCTTAGACTCGTACACTGGCCTAATAGCTAAGGTCTTAACTCTTACTCTGGCCTACTGGTTAATGTATTAACTCTTACTCTGGCCTAATAGCTAAGTTCTTAACTCTGTCTCTGGCCTACTGGTTAGGGTCTTAACTCTTACTCTGGCCTAACAGCTAAGGTCTTAGACAAATACTCTGGCCTAATGGTTAAGGTCTTAACTCTTACTCTGGCCTACTGGTTAAGGTCTTAACTCTTACTCTGGCCTAATAGCTTAGGTCTTAGACTCGTACTCTGGCCTAATGGTTAAGGTCTTAACTCTTACTCTGGCCTACTGGTTAAGGTCTTAACTCTTACTCTGGCCTAATAGCTGAGGTCTTAACTCTTACTCTGGCCTACTGGTTAAGGTCTTAACTTTTACTCTGGCCTAATAGCTAAGGTCTTAGACTCATACTCTGGCCTAATGGTTAAGGTCTTAACTCTTACTCTGGCCTAATAGCTAAGGTCCTAACTCTTACTCTGGCCTAATAGCTAAGGTCTTAACTCTTACTCTGGCCTACTGGTTAAGGTCTTAACTCTTACTCTGGCCTAATAGCTAAGGTCTTAGACTCGTACTCTGGCCTAATAGCTAAGGTCTTAGACTTGTACTCTGGCCTACTGGTTACGGTCTTAACTCTTACTCTGGCCTAATAGCTAAGGTCTTAACTCTTACTCTGGCCTAATAGCTAAGGTCTTAGACTCGTACTCTGACCTAATGGTTAAGGTATTAACTCTTACTCTTGCCTACTGGTTAAGGTCTTTACCCTTACTCTGGCATAATAGCTAAGGTCTTAGACTCGTACTCTGGCCTAATAGTTAAGGTCTTAGACTCGTACTTTGGCCTAATGGTTAAGGTGTTACCTCTTACTCTGGCCTACTGGTTAAGGTCTTAACTCTTACTCTGGCCTAATAGCTAAGGTCTTAACTCTTACTCTGGCCTAATAGCTAAGGTCTTAGACTCGTACTCTGGCCTACTGGTTAAGGTCTTAGACTCGTACTCTGTCCTAATAGCTAAGGTCTTAGACTCGTACTCTGGCCTAATGGTTAAGGTCTTAACTCTTACTCTGGCCTACTGGTTAAGGTCTTAACTCTTACTCTGGCCTAATAGCTAAGGTCTTAACACTTACTCTGGCCTAATAGCTAAGGTCTTAGACTCATACTCTGGCCTAATGGTTAAGGTCTTAACTCTTACTCTAGCCTAATAGCTAAGGTCTTAACTCTTACTCTGGCCTAATAGCTAAGGTCTTAGACTCGTACTCTGGCCTAATAGCTAAGGTTCTAGACTCGTACTCTGGCCTAATGGTTAAGGTCTTAACCTTTACTCTGGCCTAATAGCTAAGGTCTTAGACTCGTACTCTGGCCTAATGGTTACGGTCTTAACTTTTACTCTGGCCTAATAGCTAATGTCTTAAATCTTACTCTGGCCTAATAGCTAAGGTCTTAGCTTCGCACTCTGGCCTACTGGTTAAGGTCTTAACTCGTACTCTGGCCTAATGGTTAAGGCTCCCGCTTACTCTGCTCTAATAGCTAAGGCCTTAGACTCGTACTCTGGCCTAATAGCTAAGGTCTTAGACTCGTACTCTGGCCTAATGGTTAAGGTCTTAACTCTTACTCTGGCCTAATAACTAAGGTCTTAGACTCGTACTGTGGCCTAATGGTTAAGGTCTTAACTTTTACTCTGGCCTAATAGCTAAGGTTTTAACTCTTACTCTGGCCTAATAGCTAAGGTCTTAGCCTTGTACTCTGGCCTACTGGTTAAGGTCTTAACTCTTACTCTGGCCTACTGGTTAAGGTCCTAACTCTTACTCTGGCCTAATAGCTAAGGTATTAGACTCGTACTCTGGCCTAATAGCTAAGGTCTTAGACTCGTACTCTGGCCTAATGGTTAAGGTCTTAACTTCTACTCTGGCCTAATAGCTAAGGTCTTAGACTCGTACTCTGGCCTAATGGTTAAGGTCTTAACTTTTACTCTGGCCTAATAGCTAAGGTCTTAACTCTTACACTGGACTAATAGCTAAGGTCTTAGACTCGTACTCTGGCCTAATAGCTAAGGTCTTAACACTTACTTTGGCCTAATAGCTAAGGTCTTAGACTCGTACACTGGCGTAATGGTTAAGGTCTTAACTCTTACTCTGGCCTAATAGCTAAGGTCTTAACTCTTACTCTGGCCTAATAGCTAAGGTCTTAGACTCGTACTCTGGCCTAATAGCTAAGGTCTTAGACTCGTACTCTGGCCTAATGGTTAAGCTTTTAACTCCTACTCTGGCCTAATAGCTAAGGTCTTAACTCTTACTCTGGCCTACTGGTTAAGGTCTTAACTCTCACTCTAGCCTAATAGCTAAGGTCTTAACTCTTACTCTGGCCTAATAGCTAAGGTCTTAGACTCATACTCTGGCCTAATGGTTAAGGTATTAACTCTTACTCTGGCCTACTGGTTAAGGTCTTAACTCTTACTCTGGCCTAATAGCTAGGTTTTAGACTCGTACTCTGGCCTACTGGTTAAGGTCTTAACTCTTACTCTGGCCTAATAGCTAGGTTTTAGACTCGTACTCTGGCCTACTGGTTAAGGTCTTAACTCTTACTCTGGCCTAATAGCTAAGGTCTTAACTCTTACTCTGGCCTAATAGCAAAGGTCTTAGACTCGTAATCTGGCCTAATAGCTAAGGTCTTAACTCTTACTCTGGCCTAATAGCTAAGATCTTAGACTCGTACTTTGGCCTAATGGTTAAGGTCTTAACTCTTACTCTGGCCTACTGGTTAAGGTCTTAGACTCGTACTCTGGCCTAATAGCTAAGGTCTTAGACTCATACTCTGGCCTAATGGTTAAGGTCTTAACTCTTACTCTGGCCTACTGGTTAAGGTCTTAACTCTTACTCTGGCTTACTGGTTAAGGTCTTAACTCTTACTCTGGCCTAATAGCTAAGGTCTTAGACACGTACTCTGGCCTAATGGTTAAGGTCTTAACTCTTACTCTGGCCTAATATCAAAGGTCTTAACTCTTACTCTGGCCTAATAGCTAAGGTCTTAGACTCGTACTCTGGCCTAATGGTTAAGGTCTTAACTCTTACTCTGGCCTACTGGTTACGGTCTTAACTCTTACTCTGGCCTAATAGCTAAGGTCTTAGACTCGTACTCTGGCCTAATAGCTAAGGTCTTAGACTTGTACTCTGGCCTACTGGTTACGGTCTTAACTCTTACTCTGGCCTAATAGCTAAGGTCTTAACTCTTACTCTGGCCTAATAGCTAAGGTCTTAGACTCGTACTCTGACCTAATGGTTAAGGTATTAACTCTTACTCTCGCCTACTGGTTAAGGTCTTTACCCTTACTCTGGCATAATAGCTAAGGTCTTAGGCTCGTACTCTGGCCTAATGGTTAAGGTCTTAGACTCGTACTTTGGCCTAATGGTTAAGGTGTTACCTCTTACTCTGGCCTACTGGTTAAGGTCTTAACTCTTACTCTGGCCTAATAGCTAAGGTCTTAACTCTTACTCTGGCCTAATAGCTAAGGTCTTAGACTCGTACTCTGGCCTACTGGTTAAGGTCTTAGACTCGTACTCTGTCCTAATAGCTAAGGTCTTAGACTCGTACTCTGGCCTAATAGTTAAGGTCTTAACTCCTACTCTGGCCTACTGGTTAAGGTCTTAACTCTTACTCTGGCCTACTGGTTAAGGTCTTAACTCTTACTCTGGCCTAATAGCTAAGGTCTTAACACTTACTCTGGCCTAATAGCTAAGGTCTTAGACTCATACTCTGGCCTAATGGTTAAGGTCTTAACTCTTACTCTAGCCTAATAGCTAAGGTCTTAACTCTTACTCTGGCCTAATAGCTAAGGTCTTAGACTCGTACTCTGGCCTAATAGCTAAGGTCCTAGACTCGTACTCTGGCCTAATGGTTAAGGTCTTAACCCTTACTCTGGCCTAATAGCTAAGGTCTTAGACTCGTACTCTGGCCTAATGGTTAAGGTCTTAACTTTTACTCTGGCTTAATAGCTAATGTCTTAACTCTTACTCTGGCCTAATAGCTAAGGTCTTAGCTTCGTACTCTGGCCTACTGGTTAAGGTCTTAACTCGTACTCTGGCCTAATGGTTAAGGTCTTACCGCTTACTCTGCTCTAATAGCTAAGGCCTTAGACTCGTACTCTGGCCTAATAGCTAAGGTCTTAGACTCGTACTCTGGCCTAATGGTTAAGGTCTTAACTCTTACTCTGGCCTAATAACTAAGGTCTTAGACTCGTACTGTGGCCTAATGGTTAAGGTCTTAACTTTTACTCTGGCCTAATAGCTAAGGTTTTAACTCTTACTCTGGACTAATAGCTAAGGTCTTAGCCTTGTACTCTGGCCTACTGGTTAAGGTCTTAACTCTTACTCTGGCCTACTGGTTAAGGTCCTAACTCTTACTCTGGCCTAATAGCTAAGGTCTTAGACTCGTACTCTGGCCTAATAGCTAAGGTCTTAGACTCGTACTCTGGCCTAATGGTTAAGGTCTTAACTTCTACTCTGGCCTAATAGCTAAGGTCTTAGACTCGTACTCTGGCCTAATGGTTAAGGTCTTAACTTTTACTCTGGCCTAATAGCTAAGGTCTTAACTCTTACACTGGACTAATAGCTAAGGTCTTAGACTCGTACTCTGGCCTACTGGTTAAGGTCTTAACTCTTACTCTGGCCTAATAGCTAAGGTCTTAGACTCGTACTCTGGCCTAATAGCTAAGGTCTTAGACTCGTACTCTGGCCTAATGGTTAAGCTTTTAACTCCTACTCTGGCCTAATAGCTAAGGTCTTAACTCTTACTCTGGCCTACTGGTTAAGGTCTTAACTCTCACTCTAGCCTAATAGCTAAGGTCTTAACTCTTACTCTGGCCTAATAGCTAAGGTCTTAGACTCATACTCTGGCCTAATGGTTAAGGTCTTAACTCTTACTCTGGCCTACTGGTTAAGGTCTTAACTCTTACTCTGGCCTAATAGCTAGGTTTTAGACTCGTACTCTGGCCTACTGGTTAAGGTCTTAACTCTTACTCTGGGATAATAGCTAAGGTCTTAGACTCGTACTCTGGCCTAATAGCTAAGGTCTTAACTCTTACTCTGGCCTACTGGTTAAGGTCTTAACTCTTACTCTGTCCTAATAGCTAAGGTATTAGACTCGTATTCTGGCCTAATAGGTAAGGTCTTAGACTCGTACTCTGGCCTAATGGTTAAGGTCTTAACTCTCACTCTGGCCTAATAGCTAAGTTCTTAACTCTGACTCTGGCCTACTGGTTAGGGTCTTAACTCTTACTCTGGCCTAACAGCTAAGGTCTTAGACTCGTTCTCTGGCCTAATAGCTAAGGTCTTAGACTCGTACTCTGGCCTGCAGGTTAAGGTCTTAACTCTTACTCGGGCCTTCTGGATAAGGTCTTAACTCTTACTCTGGCCTAATAGCTAAGGTCTTAGACTCGTACTCTGGCCTAATGGTTAAGGTCGTAACTCTTACTCTGGCCTACTGGTTAAGGTCTTAACTCTTACTCTGGCCTAGTAGCTGAGGTCTTAACTCTTACTCTGGCCTACTGGTTAAGGTCTTAACTTTTACTCTGGCCTAATAGCTAAGGTCTTAGACTCATAATCTGGCCTAATGGTTAAGGTCTTAACTCTTACTCTGGCCTAATAGCTAAGGTCCTAACTCTTACTCTGGCCTAATAGCTAAGGTCTTAACTCTTACTCTGGCCTACTGGTTAAGGTCTTAACTCTTACTCTGGCCTAATAGCTAAGGTCTTAGACTCGTACTCTGGCCTAATAGCTAAGGTCTTAGACTTGTACTCTGGCCTATAGGTTAATGTCTTAACTCTTACTCTGGCCTACTGGTTAAGGTCTTTACCCTTACTCTGGCATAATAGCTAAGGTCTTAGACTCGTACTCTGGCCTAATGGTTAAGGTCTTAACTCTTACTCTGGCCTAATAGCTAGGGTCTTAACTCGTACTCTGGCCTAATAGCTAAGGTCTTAGACTCGTACTCTGGCCTAATGGTTAAGGTCTTACCTCTTACTCTGGCCTACTGGTTAAGGTCTTAACTGTTACTCTGGCCTAATAGCTAAGGTCTTAACTCTTACTCTGTCCTAATAGCTAAGGTCTGAACTCTTACTCTGGCCTACTGGTTAAGGTCTTAACTCTTACTCTGGCCTAATAGCTAAGGTCTTAGACTCGTACTCTGGCCTAATAGCTAAGGTCTTAGACTTGTACTCTGGCCTACAGGTTAAGGTCTTAACTCTTACTCTGGCCTACTGGTTAAGGTCTTTACCCTTACTATGGCATAATAGCTAAGGTCTTAGACTCGTACTCTGGCCTAATGGTTAAGGTCTTAACTCTTACTCTGGCCTAATAGCTAGGGTCTTAACTCGTACTCTGGCCTAATAGCTAAGGTCTTAGACTCGTACTCTGGCCTACTGGTTAAGGTCTTATCTCTTACTCTGGCCTAATAGCTAAGGTCTTAGATTTGTACTCTGGCCTAATGGTTAAGGTCTTTACTCTTACTCTGGCCTAATAGCTAAGGTCTTAGACTCGTACTCTGGCCTACTGGTTAAGGTCTTAACTCTTACTTTGGCCTATTGGTTAAGGTCTTAACTCTTACTCTGGCCTAATAGCTAAGGTCTTAGACTCATACTCTGGCCTAATGGTTAAGGTCTTAACTCTTACTCTGGCCTACTGGTTAAGTAATTAACTCTTACTCTGGCCTACTGGTTAAGGTCTTAACTCTTACTCTGGCCTAATAGCTAAGGTCTTAACGCTTACTTTTGCCTAATAGCTAAGGTCTTAACTCTTACTCTGGCCTAATAGCTAAGGTCTTAGACTCGTGCTCTGGCCTAATGGTTAAGGTCTTAACTCTTACTCTGGCCTACTGGTTAAGGTCTTAACTCTTACTCTGGCCTAATAGCTAAGGTCTTAACTCTTACTCTGGCCTAATAGCAAAGGTCTTAGACTCGTAATCTGGCCTAATAGCTAAGGTCTTAACTCTTACTCTGGCCTAATAGCTAAGATCTTAGACTCGTACTTTGGCCTAATGGTTAAGGTCTTAACTCTTACTCTGGCCTACTGGTTAAGGTCTTAGACTCATACTCTGGCCTAATAGCTAAGGTCTTAGACTCGTACTCTGGCCTAATGGTTAAGGTCTTAACTCTTACTCTGGCCTACTGGTTAAGGTCCTAACTCTTACTCTGGCCTACTGGTTAAGGTCTTAACTCTTACTCTGGCCTAATAGCTAAGGTCTTAACACTTACTCTGGCCTAATAGCTAAGGTCTTAGACTCGTACTCTGGCCTAATGGTTAAGGTCTTAACTCTTACTCTGGCCTAATATCAAAGGTCTTAACTCTTACTCTGGCCTAATAGCTAAGGTCTTAGACTCGTACTCTGGCCTAATAGCTAAGGTCCTAGACTCGTACTCTGGCTTAATGGTTAAGGTCTTAACTCTTACTCTGGCCTAATAGCGAAGGTCTTAGACTCGTACTCTGGCCTACTGGTTAAGGTCTTAACTCTTACTCTGGCCTAATAGCTAAGGTCTTAACACTTACTCTGGCCTAATAGCTAAGGTCTTAGACTCGTACTCTGGCCTAATGGTTAAGGTCTTAACTCTTACTCTGGCCTAATAGCTAAGGTCTTAACACTTACTCTGGCCTAATAGCTAAGGTCCTAGACTCGTACTCTGGCCTAATGGTTAAGGTCTTAACTCTTACTCTGGCCTAATAGCTAAGGTCCTAACTCTTACTCTGGCCTAATAGCTAAGGTCTTAGACTCGTACTCTGGCCTAATAGCTAAGGTCCTAGACTCGTACTCTGGCCTAATGGTTAAGGTCTTAACTCTTACTCTGGCCTAATAGCTAAGGTCTTAGACTCGTACACTGGCCTAATGGTTAAGGTCTTAACTTTTACTCTGGCCTAATAGCTAAGGTCTTAACTCTTACTCTGGCCTAATAGCTAAGGTCTTAGCTTCGTGATCTGGCCTACTGGTTACGGTCTTAACTCGTACTCTGGCCTAATGGTTAAGGTCTTAACGCTTACTCTGCTCTAATAGCTAAGGTCTTAGACTCGTACTCCGGCCTAATAGCTAAGGTCTTAGACTCGTACTCTGGCCTAATGGTTAAGGTCTTAACTCTTACTCTGGCCTAATAGCTAAGGTCTTAGACTTGTACTTTGGCCTAATGGTTAAGGTCTTAACTTTTACTTTGGCCTAATAGCTAAGGTTTTAACTCTTACTCTGGCCTAATAGCTAAGGTCTTAGCCTTGTACTCTGGCCTACTGGTTAAGGTCTTAACTCTTACTCTGGCCTACTGGTTAAGGTCTTAACTCTTACTCTGGCCTAATAGCTAAGGTCTTAGACTCGTACTCTGGCCTAATAGCTAAGGTCTTAGACTCGTACTCTGGCCTAATGGTTAAGGTCTTAGCTCCTACTCTGGCCTAATAGCTAAGGTCTTAGACTCGTACTCTGGCCTAATGGTTAAGGTCTTAACTTTTACTCTGGCCTAATAGCTAAGGTCTTAACTCTTACACTGGACTAATAGCTAAGTTCTTAGACTCGTACTCTGGCCTACTGGTTAAGGTCTTAACTCTTACTCTGGCCTACTGGTTAAGGTCTTAACTCTTACTCTGGCCTAATAGCTAAGGTCTTAGACTCGTACTCTGGCCTAATAGCTAAGGTCTTAGACTCGTACTCTGGCCTAATGGTTAAGCTTTTAACTCCTACTCTGGCCTAATAGCTAAGGTCTTAACTCTTACTCTGGCCTAATAGCTAAGGTCTTAACTCTCACTCTGGCCTAATAGCTAAGGTCTTAGACTCATACTCTGGCCTAATGTTTAAGGTCTTAACTCTTACTCTGGCCTACTGGTTAAGGTCTTAACTCTTACTCTGGCCTAATAGCTAAGGTTTTAGACTCGTACTCTGGCCTACTGGTTAAGGTCTTAACTCTTACTCTGGGATAATAGCTAAGGTCTTAGACTCGTACTCTGGCCTAATAGCTAAAGTCTTAACTCTTACTCGGGCCTAATAGATAAGGTCTTAGACTCGTACTCTGGCCTAATAGCTAAGGTCTTAACTCTTACTCTGGCCTAATAGCTAAGGTCTTAGACTCGTACTCTGGCCTACTGGTTAAGGTCTTAGACTCTTACTCTAGCCTACTGGTTAAGGTCTTAACTCTTACTCTGGCCTAATAGCTATGGTCTTAGACTCGTACTCTGGCCTACTTGTTAAGGTCTTAACTCTTACTCTAGCCTACTGGTTAAGGTCTTAACTCTTACTCTGGCCTAATAGCTAAGGTCTTAACTCTTACTCTGGCCTACTGGTTAAGGTCTTAGACTCATACTCTGGCCTAATAGCTAAGGTCTTAGACTCGTACTCTGGCCTAATAGCTAAGGTCTTAGACTCATACTCTGGCCTACTGGTTACGGTCTTAACTTTTACTCTGGCCTAATAGCTAAGTTCTTAACTCTTACTCTGGCCTAATAGCTAAGGTCTTAGACTCGTACTGTGGCCTAATGGTTAACGTCTTAACTCTTACTCCTGCCTAATAGCTAAGGTCTTAGACTCATACTCTGGCCTAATGGTTAAGGTCTTAACTCTTACTCTGGCCTACTGGTTAAGGTCTTAGACTCGTACTCTGGTCTAATAGCTAAGGTCTTAGACTCGTACTCTGGCCTAATGGTTAACGTCTTAACTCTTACTCTGGCCTACTGGTTAAGGTCTTAAGTCTTACTCTGGCCTAATAGCTAAGGGTTAACGCTTACTCTGGCCTAATAGCTAAGGTCTTAGTCTCATACTCTGGCCTAATGGTTGAGGTCTTAACTCTTACTCTGGCCTACTGGTTAAGGTCTTAACTCTTACTCTGGCCTAATAGCTAAGGTCTTAGACTCGTACTCTGGCCTAATAGTTAAGGTCTTAGACTTGTACTCTGGCCTAATGGTTAAGGTCTTAACTCTTACTCTGGCCTAATAGCTAAGGTCTTAACTCTTACTCTGGCCTATTGGTTAAGGTCTTAACTCTTACTCTGGCCTAATAGCTAAGGTCTTAGACTTGTACTCTGGCCTAATAGCTAAGGTCTTAACTCTTACTCTGGCCTAATAGCTAAGGTCTTAGATTCGTACTCTGGCCTACTGGTTAAGGTCTTAACTCTTACTCTGGCCTACTGGTTAAGGTCTTAACTCTTACTCTGGCCTAATAGCTAAGGTCTTAACTCTTACTCTGGCCTACTGGTTAAGGTCTTAACTCTTACTCTGGCCTAATAGCTAAGGTCTTAACTCGTACTCTGGCCTAATAGCTAAGGTTTTAGACTCGTACTCTGGCCTAATGGTTAAGGTCTTAATTCTTACTCTGGCCTACTGGTTAAGGTATTAACTCTTACTCTGGCCTAATAGCTAAGGTCTTAGACTCGTACTCTGGCCTAATGGTTAAGGTCTTAAATCTTACTCTGGCCTAATAGCTAAGGTCTTAGACTCGTACTCTGGCCTACTGGTAAAGTTCTTAACTCTTACTCTGGCCTACTGGTTAAGGTCTTAACTCTTACTCTGGCCTAATAGCTAAGGTCTTAGACTCGTACTCTGGCCTACTGGTAAAGGTCTTAACTCTTACTCTGGCCTACTGGTTAAGGTCTTAACTCTTACTCTGGCCTAATAGCTAAGGTCTTAGACTCGTACTCTGGCCTAATGGTTAAGGTCTTAACGCTTACTCTGCTCTAATAGCTAAGGACTTAGACTCGTACTCTGGCCTAATGGTTAAGGTCTTAACTCTTACTCTGGCTTAATAGCTAAGGTCTTAGACTCGTACTGTGGCCTAATGGTTAACGTCTTAACTTTTACTCTTGCCTAATAGCTAAGGTTTTAACTCTTACTCTGGCCTACTGGTTAAGGTCTTAACTCTTACTCTGGCCTAATAGCTAAGGTCTTAGACTCGTACTCTGGCCTGATAGCTAAGGTCTTAGACTCGTACTCTGGCCTAATGGTTAAGGTCTTAACTCCTACTCTGGCCTAATAGCTAAGGTCTTAGACTCATACTCTGGCCTAATGGTTGAGGTCTTAACTCTTACTCTGGCCTACTGGTTAAGGTCTTAGACTCGTTCTCTGGCCTAATAGCTAAGGTCTTAGACTCATACTCTGGCCTAATGGTTAAGGTCTTAACCCTTACTCTGGCCTACTGGTTAAGGTCTTAACTCTTACTCTGGCCTAATAGCTAAGGTCTTAACTCTTACTCTGGCCTAATAGCTAAGGTCTTAGACTCATACTCTGGCCTAATGGTTGAGGTCTAAACTCTTACTCTGGCCTACTGGTTAAGGTCTTAACTCTTACTCTGGCCTAATAGCTAAGGTCTTAACTCTTACTCTGGCCTACTGGTTAAGGTCTCAACTCTTACTCTGGCCTAATAGCTAAGGTCTTAACTCGTACTCTGGCCTAATAGCTAAGGTTTTAGACTCGTACTCTGGCCTAATGGTTAAGGTCTTAGACTCGTACTCTGGCCTACTGGTTAAGGTCTTAGACTCTTACTCTAGCCTACTGGTTAAGGTCTTAACTCTTACTCTGGCCTAATAGCTATGGTCTTAGACTCGTACTCTGGCCTACTTGTTAAGGTCTTAACTCTTACTCTAGCCTACTGGTTAAGGTCTTAACTCTTACTCTGGCCTAATAGCTAAGGTCTTAACTCTTACTCTGGCCTACTGGTTAAGGTCTTAGACTCATACTCTGGCCTAATAGCTAAGGTCTTAGACTCGTACTCTGGCCTAATAGCTAAGGTCTTAGACTCATACTCTGGCCTACTGGTTACGGTCTTAACTTTTACTCTGGCCTAATAGCTAAGTTCTTAACTCTTACTCTGGCCTAATAGCTAAGGTCTTAGACTCGTACTGTGGCCTAATGGTTAACGTCTTAACTCTTACTCCTGCCTAATAGCTAAGGTCTTAGACTCATACTCTGGCCTAATGGTTAAGGTCTTAACTCTTACTCTGGCCTACTGGTTAAGGTCTTAGACTCGTACTCTGGTCTAATAGCTAAGGTCTTAGACTCGTACTCTGGCCTAATGGTTAACGTCTTAACTCTTACTCTGGCCTACTGGTTAAGGTCTTAAGTCTTACTCTGGCCTAATAGCTAAGGGTTAACGCTTACTCTGGCCTAATAGCTAAGGTCTTAGTCTCATACTCTGGCCTAATGGTTGAGGTCTTAACTCTTACTCTGGCCTACTGGTTAAGGTCTTAACTCTTACTCTGGCCTAATAGCTAAGGTCTTAGACTCGTACTCTGGCCTAATAGTTAAGGTCTTAGACTTGTACTCTGGCCTAATGGTTAAGGTCTTAACTCTTACTCTGGCCTAATAGCTAAGGTCTTAACTCTTACTCTGGCCTATTGGTTAAGGTCTTAACTCTTACTCTGGCCTAATAGCTAAGGTCTTAGACTTGTACTCTGGCCTAATAGCTAAGGTCTTAACTCTTACTCTGGCCTAATAGCTAAGGTCTTAGATTCGTACTCTGGCCTACTGGTTAAGGTCTTAACTCTTACTCTGGCCTACTGGTTAAGGTCTTAACTCTTACTCTGGCCTAATAGCTAAGGTCTTAACTCTTACTCTGGCCTACTGGTTAAGGTCTTAACTCTTACTCTGGCCTAATAGCTAAGGTCTTAACTCGTACTCTGGCCTAATAGCTAAGGTTTTAGACTCGTACTCTGGCCTAATGGTTAAGGTCTTAATTCTTACTCTGGCCTACTGGTTAAGGTATTAACTCTTACTCTGGCCTAATAGCTAAGGTCTTAGACTCGTACTCTGGCCTAATGGTTAAGGTCTTAAATCTTACTCTGGCCTAATAGCTAAGGTCTTAGACTCGTACTCTGGCCTACTGGTAAAGTTCTTAACTCTTACTCTGGCCTACTGGTTAAGGTCTTAACTCTTACTCTGGCCTAATAGCTAAGGTCTTAGACTCGTACTCTGGCCTACTGGTAAAGGTCTTAACTCTTACTCTGGCCTACTGGTTAAGGTCTTAACTCTTACTCTGGCCTAATAGCTAAGGTCTTAGACTCGTACTCTGGCCTAATGGTTAAGGTCTTAACGCTTACTCTGCTCTAATAGCTAAGGACTTAGACTCGTACTCTGGCCTAATGGTTAAGGTCTTAACTCTTACTCTGGCTTAATAGCTAAGGTCTTAGACTCGTACTGTGGCCTAATGGTTAACGTCTTAACTTTTACTCTTGCCTAATAGCTAAGGTTTTAACTCTTACTCTGGCCTACTGGTTAAGGTCTTAACTCTTACTCTGGCCTAATAGCTAAGGTCTTAGACTCGTACTCTGGCCTGATAGCTAAGGTCTTAGACTCGTACTCTGGCCTAATGGTTAAGGTCTTAACTCCTACTCTGGCCTAATAGCTAAGGTCTTAGACTCATACTCTGGCCTAATGGTTGAGGTCTTAACTCTTACTCTGGCCTACTGGTTAAGGTCTTAGACTCGTTCTCTGGCCTAATAGCTAAGGTCTTAGACTCATACTCTGGCCTAATGGTTAAGGTCTTAACCCTTACTCTGGCCTACTGGTTAAGGTCTTAACTCTTACTCTGGCCTAATAGCTAAGGTCTTAACTCTTACTCTGGCCTAATAGCTAAGGTCTTAGACTCATACTCTGGCCTAATGGTTGAGGTCTAAACTCTTACTCTGGCCTACTGGTTAAGGTCTTAACTCTTACTCTGGCCTAATAGCTAAGGTCTTAACTCTTACTCTGGCCTACTGGTTAAGGTCTCAACTCTTACTCTGGCCTAATAGCTAAGGTCTTAACTCGTACTCTGGCCTAATAGCTAAGGTTTTAGACTCGTACTCTGGCCTAATGGTTAAGGTCTTAATTCTTACTCTGGCCTACTGGTTAAGGTATTAACTCTTACTCTGGCCTAATAGCTAAGGTCTTAGACTCGTACTCTGGCCTACTGGTAAAGGTCTTAACTCTTACTCTGGCCTACTGGTTAAGGTCTTAACTCTTACTCTGGCCTAATAGCTAAGGTCTTAGACTCGTACTCTGGCCTACTGGTAAAGGTCTTAACTCTTACTCTGGCCTACTGATTAAGGTCTTAACTCTTACTCTGGCCTAATAGCTAAGGTCTTAGACTCGTACTCTGGCCTGATGGTTAAGGTCTTAACTCTTACTCTGGCTTAATAGCTAAGGTCTTAGACTCGTACTTTGGCCTAATGGTTAAGGTCTTAACTTTTACTCTTTCCTAATAGCTAAGGTTTTAACTCTTACTCTGGCCTACTGGTTAAGGTCTTAACTCTTACTCTGGCCTAATAGCTAAGGTCTTGGACTCGTACTCTGGCCTGATAGCTAAGGTCTTAGACTCGTACTCTGGCCTAATGGTTAAGGTCTTAACTCCTACTCTGGCCTAATAGCTAAGGTCTTAGACTCATACTGTGGCCTAATGGTTAAGGTCTTAACTCTTACTCTGGCCTACTGGTTAAGGTCTTAGACTCGTTCTCTGGCCTAATAGCTAAGGTCTTAGACTCATACTCTGGCCTAATGGTTAAGGTCTTAACTCTTACTCTGGCCTACTGGTTAAGGTCTTAACTCTTACTCTGGCCTAATAGCTAAGGTCTTAACTCTTACTCTGGCCTAATAGCTAAGGTCTTAGACTCATACTCTGGCCTAATGGTTGAGGTCTTAACTCTTACTCTGGCCTACTGGTTAAGGTCTTAACTCTTACTCTGGCCTAATAGCTAAGGTCTTTGACTCGTACTCTGGCCTAATAGTTAAGGTCTTAGACTTGTACTCTGGCCTAATGGTTAAGGTCTTAACTCTTACTCTGGCCTAATAGCTAAGGTCTTAACTCTTACTCTGGCCTATTGGTTAAGGTCTTAACTCTTACTCTGGCCTAATAGCTAAGGTCTTAGACTCGTACTCTGGCCTAATAGCTAAGGTCTTAACTCTTACTCTGGCCTAATAGCTAAGGTCTTAGACTCGTACTCTGGCCTACTGGTTAAGGTCTTAACTCTTACTCTGGCCTACTGGTTAAGGTCTTAACTCTTACTCTGGCCTAATAGCTAAGGTCTTAACTCTTACTCTGGCCTAATAGCTAAGGTCTTAACTCGTACTCTGGCCTAATATCTAAGGTTTTAGACTCGTACTCTGGCCTAATGGTTAAGGTCTTAATTATTACTCTGGCCTACTGGTTAAGGTATTAACTCTTACTCTGGCCTAATAGCTAAGGTCTTAGACTCGTACTCTGGCCTAATGGTTAAGGTCTTAAATCTTACTCTGGCCTAATAGCTAAGGTCTTAGACTCGTACTCTGGCCTACTGGTAAAGGTCTTAACTCTTACTCTGGCCTACTGGTTAAGGTCTTAACTTTTACTCTGGCCTAATAGCTAAGGTCTTAGACTCGTACTCTGGCCTAATGGTTAAGGTCTTAACGCTTACTCTGCTCTAATAGCTAAGGACTTAGACTCGTACTCTGGCCTAATGGTTAAGGTCTTAACTCTTACTCTGGCTTAATAGCTAAGGTCTAAGACTCGTACTGTGCCTAATGGTTAAGGTCTTAACTTTTACTCTTGCCTAATAGCTAAGGTTTTAACTCTTACTCTGGCCTACTGGTTAAGGTCTTAACTCTTACTCTGGCCTAATAGCTAAGGTCTTAGACTCGTACTCTGGCCTAATAGCTAAGGTCTTAGACTCATACTCTGGCCTAATGGTTAAGGTCTTAACTCCTACTCTGGCCTAATAGCTAAGGTCTTAGACTCGTACTCTGGCCTACTGTTTAAGGTCTTAACTTTTACTCTGGCCTAATAGCTAAGGTCTTAAGTCTTACACTGGACTAATAGCTAAGGTCTTAGACTTGTACTCTGGCCTAATAGCTAAGGTCTTAGACTCGTACTCTGGCCTAATGGTTAAGCTTTTAACTCCTACTCTGGCCTAATAGCTAAGGTCTTAACTCTTACTCTGGCCTACTGGTTAAGGTCTTAACTCTTACTCTGGCCTAATAGCTAAGGTCTTAACTCTTAATCTGGCCTACTGGTTAAGGTCTTAACTCTTACTCAGGCCTTCTGGTTAAGGTCTTAACTCTTACTCTGGCCTTATAGCTAAGGTCTTAGACTCGTACTCTGGCCTAATAGCTAAGGTCTTATACTCGTACTCTGGCCTAATAGTTAAGGTCTTAACTCTTACTCTGGCCTACAGGTTAAGGTCTTAACTCTTACTCTGGCCTACTGGTTAAGGTCTTTACCCTTACTCTGGCATAATAGCTAAGGTCTTAACTCGTACTCTGGCCTAATAGCTAAGGTCTTAGACTCGTACTCTGGCCTACTGGTTAAGGTCTTACCTCTTACTCTGGCCTACTGGTTAAGGTCTTAACTGTTACTCTGGCTTAATAGCTAATTTCTTAACTCTTACTCTGGCCTAATAGCTAAGGTCTTAGACTCGTACTCTGGCCTACTGGTTAAGGTCTTAACTCTTACTCTGGCCTAATAGCTAAGGTCTCAACTCTTACTCTGTCCTAATAGCTAAGGTCTTAACTCTTACTCTGGCCTAATAGCTAAGGTCCTAGACTCGTACTCTGGCCTAATGGTTAAGGTCTTAACTCTTACTCTGGCCTACTGGTTAAGGTCTTAACTCTTACTCTGGCCTAATAGCTAAGGTCTTAGATTTGTACTCTGGCCTAATGGTTAAGGTCTTAACCCTTACTCTGGCCTAATAGCTAAGGTCTTAGACTCGTACTCTGGCCTACTGGTTAAGGTCTTAACTCTTACTTTGGCCTACTGATTAAGGTCTTAACTACTACTCTGGCCTAATAGCTCAGGTCTTAGACTCATACTCTGGCCTAATGGTTAAGGTCTTAACTCTTACTCTGGCCTACTGGTTAAGGTCTTAACTCTTACTCTGGCCTAATAGCTAAGGTCTTAACGCTTACTCTGGCCTAATAGCTAATGTCTTAACTCTTACTCTGGCCTAATAGCTAAGGTCTTAGACTCGTACTCTGGCCTAATGGGTAAGGTTTTCACTCTTACTCTGGCCTACTGGTTAAGGTCTTTAACTCTTACTCTGGCCTAATAGCTAAGGTCTTAGACTCGTACTCTGGCCTAATGGTTAAGGTCTTAACTCTTACTCTGGCCTACTGGTTATGGTCTTAACTCTTACTCTAGCCTAATAGCTAAGGTCTTAACTCTTACTCTGGCCTAATAGCAAATGTTTTAGACTCGTAATCTGGCCTAATAGCTAAGGTCTTAACTCTTACTCTGGCCTAATAGCTAAGATCTTAGACTCGTACTTTGGCCTAATGCTTAAGGTCTTAACTCTAACTCTGGCCTACTGGTTAAGGTCTTAGACTCGTACTCTGGCCTAATAGCTAAGGTCTTAGACTCGTACTCTGGCCTAATGGTTAAGGTCTTAACTCTTACTCTGGCCTACTGGTTAAGGTCTTAACTCTTACTCTGGCCTACTGGTTAAGGTCTTAACCCTTACTCTGGCCTAATAGCTAAGGTCTTAAACTTACTCTGGCCTAATAGCTAAGGTCTTAGACTCGTACTCTGGCCTAATAGCTAAGGTCCTAGACTCGTACTCTGGCCTAATGGTTAAGGTCTTAACTCTTACTCTGGCCTAATAGCTAAGGTCTTAGACTCGTACTCTGGCCTAATGGGTAAGGTCTTAACTTTTACTCTGGCCTACTAGCTAAGGTCTTAACTCTTACTCTGGCCTAATAGCTAAGGTCTTAGACTCGTACTCTGGCCTAATGGTTAAGGTCTTAACTCTTACTCTGGCCTACTGGTTAAGGTCTTAACTCTTACTCTGGCCTAATAGCTGAGGTCTTAACTCTTACTCTGGCCTACTGGTTAAGGTCTTAACTTTTACTCTGGCCTAATAGCTAAGGTCTTAGACTCATACTCTGGCCTAATGGTTAAGGTCTTAGACTCATACTCTGGCCTAATGGTTGAGGTCTTAACTCTTACTCTGGCCTACTGGTTAAGGTCTTAACTCTTACTCTGGCCTAATAGCTAAGGTCTTAGACTCGTACTCTGGCCTAATGGTTAAGGTCTTAACTTTTACTCTGGCCTACTGGTTAAGGTCTTAACTCTTACTCTGGCCTAATAGCTAAGGTCTTAGACTCGTACTCTGGCCTAATAGTTAAGGTCTTAGACTTGTACTCTGGCCTAATGGTTAAGGTCTTAACTCTTACTCTGGCCTAATAGCTAAGGTCTTAGACTTGTACTCTGGCCTAATAGCTAAGGTCTTAACTCTTACTCTGGCCTAATAGCTAAGGTCTTAGATTCGTACTCTGGCCTACTGGTTAAGGTCTTAACTCTTACTCTGGCCTACTGGTTAAGGTCTTAACTCTTACTCTGGCCTAATAGCTAAGGTCTTAACTCTTACTCTGGCCTAATAGCAAAGGTCTTAGACTCGTAATCTGGCCTAATAGCTAAGGTCTTACCTCTTACTCTGGCCTAATAGCTAAGATCTTAGACTCGTACTCTGGCCTAATGGTTAAGGTCTTAACTCTTACTCTGGCCTACTGGTTAAGGTCTTAGACTCGTACTCTGGCCTAATAGCTAAGGTCTTAGACTTGTACTCTGGCCTAATGGTTAATGTCTTAACTCTTACTCTGGCCTACTGGTTAAGGTCTTAACTCTTACTCTGGCCTACTGGTTAAGGTCTTAGACACGTACTCTGGCCTACTGGTTAAGGTCTTATCTCTTACTCTGGCCTAGTGGTTAAGGTCTTAACTCTTACTCTGGCCTAATAGCTAAGGTCTTAGACTCATACTCTGGCCTAATGGTTAAGGTCTTAACTCTTACTCTGGCCTACTGGTTAAGGTCTTAACTCTTACTCTGGCCTAATAGCTACGGTCTTAGACTCGTACTCTGGCCTAATGGTTAAGGTCTTAACTCTTAGTGAGGCCTAATAGCTAAGGTCTTAACTCTTACTCTGGCCTAATAGCAAAGGTCTTAGACTCGTACTCTGGCCTAATAGCTAAGGTCTTAGACTTGTACTCTGGCCTAATGGTTAAGGTCTTAACTCTTACTCTGGCCTAATAGCTAAGGTCTTAACTCTTACTCTGGCCTACTGGTTAAGGTCTTAACTCTTACTCTGGCCTAATAGCTAAGGTCTTAGACTCGTACTCTGGCCTACTGGTAAAGGTCTTAACTCTTACTCTGGCCTACTGGTTAAGGTCTTAACTCTTACTCTGGCCTAATAGCTAAGGTCTTAGACTCGTACTCTGGCCTACTGGTAAAGGTCTTAACTCTTACTCTGGCCTACTGATTAAGGTCTTAACTCTTACTCTGGCCTAATAGCTAAGGTCTTAGACTCGTACTCTGGCCTAATGGTTAAGGTCTTAACGCTTACTCTGCTGTAATAGCTAAGGACTTAGACTCGTACTCTGGCCTGATGGTTAAGGTCTTAACTCTTACTCTGGCTTAATAGCTAAGGTCTTAGACTCGTACTGTGGCCTAATGGTTAAGGTCTTAACTTTTACTCTTGCCTAATAGCTAAGGTTTTAACTCTTACTCTGGCCTACTGGTTAAGGTCTTAATTCTTACTCTGGCCTAATAGCTAAGGTCTTGGACTCGTACTCTGGCCTGATAGCTAAGGTCTTAGACTCGTACTCTGGCCTAATGGTTAAGGTCTTAACTCCTACTCTGGCCTAATAGCTAAGGTCTTAGACTCATACTGTGGCCTAATGGTTAAGGTCTTAACTCTTACTCTGGCCTACTGGTTAAGGTCTTAGACTCGTTCTCTGGCCTAATAGCTAAGGTCTTAGACTCATACTCTGGCCTAATGGTTAAGGTCTTAACTCTTACTCTGGCCTACTGGTTAAGGTCTTAACTCTTACTCTGGCCTAATAGCTAAGGTCTTTGACTCGTACTCTGGCCTAAAAGTTAAGGTCTTAGACTTGTACTCTGGCCCAATGGTTAAGGTCTTAACTCTTACTCTGGCCTAATAGCTAAGGTCTTAACTCTTACTCTGGCCTATTGGTTAAGGTCTTAACTCTTACTCTGGCCTAATAGCTAAGGTCTTAGACTCGTACTCTGGCCTAATAGCTAAGGTCTTAACTCTTACTCTGGCCTAATAGCTAAGGTCTTAGACTCGTACTCTGGCCTACTGGTTAAGGTCTTAACTCTTACTCTGGCCTACTGGTTAAGGTCTTAACTCTTACTCTGGCCTAATAGCTAAGGTCTTAACTCTTACTCTGGCCTAATAGCTAAGGTCTTAACTCGTACTCTGGCCTAATAGCTAAGGTTTTAGACTCGTACTCTGGCCTAATGGTTAAGGTCTTAATTCTTACTCTGGCCTACTGGTTAAGGTATTAACTCTTACTCTGGCCTAATAGCTAAGGTCTTAGACTCGTACTCTGGCCTAATGGTTAAGGTCTTAAATCTTACTCTGGCCTAATAGCTAAGGTCTTAGACTCGTACTCTGGCCTACTGGTAAAGGTCTTAACTCTTACTCTGGCCTACTGGTTAAGGTCTTAACTTTTACTCTGGCCTAATAGCTAAGGTCTTAGACTCGTACTCTGGCCTAATGGTTAAGGTCCTAACGCTTACTCTGCTCTAATAGCTAAGGTCTTAGACTCGTACTCTGGCCTAATGGTTAAGGTCTTAACTCTTACTCTGGCTTAATAGCTAAGGTCTTAGACTCGTACTGTGCCTAATGGTTAAGGTCTTAACTTTTACTCTTGCCTAATAGCTAAGGTTTTAACTCTTACTCTGGCCTACTGGTTAAGGTCTTAACTCTTACTCTGGCCTAATAGCTAAGGTCTTAGACTCGTACTCTGGCCTAATAGCTAAGGTCTTAGACTCATACTCTGGCCTAATGGTTAAGGTCTTAACTCCTACTCTGGCCTAATAGCTAAGGTCTTAGACTCGTACTCTGGCCTACTGTTTAAGGTCTTAACTTTTACTCTGGCCTAATAGCTAAGGTCTTAAGTCTTACACTGGACTAATAGCTAAGGTCTTAGACTTGTACTCTGGCCTACTGGTTAAGGTCTTAACTCTTACTCTGGCCTACTGGTTAAGGTCTTAACTCTTACTCTGGCCTAATAGCTAAGGTCTTAGACTCGTACTCTGGCCTAATAGCTAAGGTCTTAGACTCGTACTCTGGCCTAATGGTTAAGCTTTTAACTCCTACTCTGGCCTAATAGCTAAGGTCTTAACTCTTACTCTGGCCTACTGGTTAAGGTCTTAACTCTTACTCTGGCCTTATAGCTAAGGTCTTAGACTCGTACTCTGGCCTAATAGCTAAGGTCTTATACTCGTACTCTGGCCTAATAGTTAAGGTCTTAACTCTTACTCTGGCCTACAGGTTAAGGTCTTAACTCTTACTCTGGCCTACTGGTTAAGGTCTTTACCCTTACTCTGGCATAATAGCTAAGGTCTTAACTCGTACTCTGGCCTAATAGCTAAGGTCTTAGACTCGTACTCTGGCCTACTGGTTAAGGTCTTACCTCTTACTCTGGCCTACTGGTTAAGGTCTTAACTGTTACTCTGGCTTAATAGCTAATTTCTTAACTCTTACTCTGGCCTAATAGCTAAGGTCTTAGACTCGTACTCTGGCCTACTGGTTAAGGTCTTAACTCTTACTCTGGCCTAATAGCTAAGGTCTCAACTCTTACTCTGTCCTAATAGCTAAGGTCTTAACTCTTACTCTGGCCTAATAGCTAAGGTCCTAGACTCGTACTCTGGCCTAATGGTTAAGGTCTTAACTCTTACTCTGGCCTACTGGTTAAGGTCTTAACTCTTACTCTGGCCTAATAGCTAAGGTCTTAGATTTGTACTCTGGCCTAATGGTTAAGGTCTTAACCCTTACTCTGGCCTAATAGCTAAGGTCTTAGACTCGTACTCTGGCCTACTGGTTAAGGTCTTAACTCTTACTTTGGCCTACTGATTAAGGTCTTAACTACTACTCTGGCCTAATAGCTCAGGTCTTAGACTCATACTCTGGCCTAATGGTTAAGGTCTTAACTCTTCCTCTGGCCTACTGGTTAAGGTCTTAACTCTTACTCTGGCCTAATAGCTAAGGTCTTAACGCTTACTCTGGCCTAATAGCTAATGTCTTAACTTTTACTCTGGCCTAATAGCTAAGGTCTTAGACTCGTACTCTGGCCTAATGGGTAAGGTTTTCACTCTTACTCTGGCCTACTGGTTAAGGTCTTTAACTCTTACTCTGGCCTAATAGCTAAGGTCTTAGACTCGTACTCTGGCCTAATGGTTAAGGTCTTAACTCTTACTCTGGCCTACTGGTTATGGTCTTAACTCTTACTCTAGCCTAATAGCTAAGGTCTTAACTCTTACTCTGGCCTAATAGCAAATGTTTTAGACTCGTAATCTGGCCTAATAGCTAAGGTCTTAACTCTTACTCTGGCCTAATAGCTAAGATCTTAGACTCGTACTTTGGCCTAATGCTTAAGGTCTTAACTCTAACTCTGGCCTACTGGTTAAGGTCTTAGACTCGTACTCTGGCCTAATAGCTAAGGTCTTAGACTCGTACTCTGGCCTAATGGTTAAGGTCTTAACTCTTACTCTGGCCTACTGGTTAAGGTCTTAACTCTTACTCTGGCCTACTGGTTAAGGTCTTAACCCTTACTCTGGCCTAATAGCTAAGGTCTTAAACTTACTCTGGCCTAATAGCTAAGGTCTTAGACTCGTACTCTGGCCTAATAGCTAAGGTCCTAGACTCGTACTCTGGCCTAATGGTTAAGGTCTTAACTCTTACTCTGGCCTAATAGCTAAGGTCTTAGACTCGTACTCTGGCCTAATGGGTAAGGTCTTAACTTTTACTCTGGCCTACTAGCTAAGGTCTTAACTCTTACTCTGGCCTAATAGCTAAGGTCTTAGACTCGTACTCTGGCCTAATGGTTAAGGTCTTAACTCTTACTCTGGCCTACTGGTTAAGGTCTTAATTCTTACTCTGGCCTAATAGCTGAGGTCTTAACTCTTACTCTGGCCTACTGGTTAAGGTCTTAACTTTTACTCTGGCCTAATAGCTAAGGTCTTAGACTCATACTCTGGCCTAATGGTTAAGGTCTTAGACTCATACTCTGGCCTAATGGTTGAGGTCTTAACTCTTACTCTGGCCTACTGGTTAAGGTCTTAACTCTTACTCTGGCCTAATAGCTAAGGTCTTAGACTCGTACTCTGGCCTAATGGTTAAGGTCTTAACTTTTACTCTGGCCTACTGGTTAAGGTCTTAACTCTTACTCTGGCCTAATAGCTAAGGTCTTAGACTCGTACTCTGGCCTAATAGTTAAGGTCTTAGACTTGTACTCTGGCCTAATGGTTAAGGTCTTAACTCTTACTCTGGCCTAATAGCTAAGGTCTTAGACTTGTACTCTGGCCTAATAGCTAAGGTCTTAACTCTTACTCTGGCCTAATAGCTAAGGTCTTAGATTCGTACTCTGGCCTACTGGTTAAGGTCTTAACTCTTACTCTGGCCTACTGGTTAAGGTCTTAACTCTTACTCTGGCCTAATAGCTAAGGTCTTAACTCTTACTCTGGCCTAATAGCAAAGGTCTTAGACTCGTAATCTGGCCTAATAGCTAAGGTCTTACCTCTTACTCTGGCCTAATAGCTAAGATCTTAGACTCGTACTCTGGCCTAATGGTTAAGGTCTTAACTCTTACTCTGGCCTACTGGTTAAGGTCTTAGACTCGTACTCTGGCCTAATAGCTAAGGTCTTAGACTTGTACTCTGGCCTAATGGTTAATGTCTTAACTCTTACTCTGGCCTACTGGTTAAGGTCTTAACTCTTACTCTGGCCTACTGGTTAAGGTCTTAGACTCGTACTCTGGCCTACTGGTTAAGGTCTTATCTCTTACTCTGGCCTAGTGGTTAAGGTCTTAACTCTTACTCTGGCCTAATAGCTAAGGTCTTAGACTCGTACTCTGGCCTAATGGTTAAGGTCTTAACTCTTACTCTGGCCTACTGGTTAAGGTCTTAACTCTTACTCTGGCCTAATAGCTACGGTCTTAGACTCGTACTCTGGCCTAATGGTTAAGGTCTTAACTCTTAGTGAGGCCTAATAGCTAAGGTCTTAACTCTTACTCTGGCCTAATAGCAAAGGTCTTAGACTCGTACTCTGGCCTAATAGCTAAGGTCTTAGACTTGTACTCTGGCCTAATGGTTAAGGTCTTAACTCTTACTCTGGCCTAATAGCTAAGGTCTTAACTCTTTCTCTGGCCTACTGGTTAAGGTCTTAACTCTTACTCTGGCCTAATAGCTAAGGTCTTAGACTCGTACTCTGGCCTAATAGCTAAGGTCTTAACTCTTACTCTGGCCTAATAGCTAAGGTCTTAGACTCGTACTCTGGCCTACTGGTTAAGGTCTTAACTCTTACTCTGGCCTAATAGCTAAGGTCTTAAACTCGTACTCTGGCCTAATAGCTAAGGTCTTACGCTCGTACTCTGGCCTAATGGTTAAGGTCTTAACTCTTACTCTGGCCTAATATCTAAGGTCTTAGACTCGTACTCTGGCCTAATGGTTAAGGTCTTAACTCTTACTCTGGCCTAATAGCTAAGATCTTAGACTCATACTCTGGCCTACTGGTTAAGGTCTTAACTCTTACTTTGGCCTACTGGATAAGGTCTTAAGTCTTACTCTGGCCTAATAGCTAAGGTCTTAGACTCATACTCTGGCCTAATGGTTAAGGTCTTAACTCTTACTCTGGCCTACTGGTTAAGGTCTTATCTCTTACTCTGGCCTAATAGCTAAGGTCTTAACTCTTACTCTGGCCTAATAGCTAAGGTCTCAGACTCGTACTCTGGCCTAATGGGTAAGGTCTTAACTCTTACTCTGGCCTACTGGTTAAGGTCTTTAACTCTTACTCTGGCCTACTGGTTAAGGTCTTAACTCTTACTCTGGCCTAATAGCTAAGGTCTTAACTCTTACTCTGGTCTAATAGCAAAAGTCTTAGACTCGTAATCTGGCCTAATAGCTAAGGTCTTACCTCTTACTCTGGCCTAATAGCTAAGATCTTAGACTCGTACTCTGGCCTAATGGTTAAGGTCTTAACTCTTACTCTGGCCTACTGGTTAAGGTCTTAGACTCGTACTCTGGCCTAATAGCTAAGGTCTTAGACTCGTACTCTGGCCTAATGGTTAATGTCTTAACTCTTACTCTGGCCTACAGGTTAAGGTCTTAACTCTTACTCTGGCCTACTGGTTAAGGTCTTAACTCTTACTCTGGCCTAATAGCTAAGGTCTTAACACTTACTCTGGCCTAATAGCTAAGGTCTTAGACTCGTACTCTGGCGTAATGGTTAAGGTCTTAACTCTTACTCTGGCCTAATATCTAAGGTCTTAACTCTTACTCTGGCCTAATAGCTAAGGTCTTAGACTCGTACTCTGGCCTAATAGCTAAGGTCCTAGACTCGTACTCTGGCCTAATGGTTAAGGTCTTAACTCTTACTCTGGCCTAAAAGCTAAGGTCTTAGACTCGTACTCTGGCCTAATGGTTAAGGTCTTAACTTTTACTCTGGCCTAATAGCTAAGGTCTTAACTCTTACTCTGGCCTAATTGCTAAGGTCCTAGACTCGTACTCTGGCCTAATGGTTAAGGTCTTAACTTTTACTCTGGCCTAATAGCTAAGGTCTTAACTCTTACTCTGGCCTAATAGCTAAGGTCTTAGCTTCGTACTCTGGCCTACTGGTTAAGGTCTTAACTCGTACTCTGGCCTGATAGTTAAGGTCTTAACGCTTACTCTGCTCTAATAGCTAAGGTCTTAGACTCGTACTCTGGCCTAATAGCTAAGGTCTTAGACTCGTACTCTCTCCTAATGGTTAAGGTCTTAACTCTTACTCTGGCCTAATAGCTAAGGTCTTAGACTCGTACTGTGGCCTAATGGTTAAGGTCTTAACTTTTACTCTGGCCTAATAGCTAAGGTTTTAATTCTTACTCTGGCCTAATAGCTAAGGTCTTAGACTCGTACCCTGGCCTAATGGTTAAGGTCTTAACTCTTACTCTGGCCTGCAGGTTAAGGTCTTAGCTCTTACTCGGGCCTTCTGGTTAAGGTCTTAACTCTTACTCTGGCCTAATAGCTAAGGTCTTAGACTCGTACTCTGGCCTAATGGTTAAGGTCTTAACTCTTACTCTGGCCTAACGGTTAAGGTCTTAACTCTTACTCTGGCATAATAGCTAAGGTCTTAGACTCGTACTCTGGCCTAATAGCTAAGGTCTTAACTCTTACTCAGGCCTAATAGCTAATGTCTTAACTCTTACTCTGGCCTAATAGCTAAGGTCTTAGACTCGTACTCTGGCCTAATAGCTAAGGTCTTAACTCTTACTCTGGCCTACTGGTTAAGGTCTTAACTCTTACTCTGGCCTAATAGCTAAGGTATTAGACTCGTATTCTGGCCTAATAGGTAAGGTCTTAGACTCGTACTCTGGCCTAATTGTTAAGGTCTTAACTCTTACTCTGACCTAATAGCTAAGTTCTTAACTCTGACTCTGGCCTACTGGTTAGGGTCTTAACTCTTACTCTGGCCTAACAGCTAAGGTCTTAGGCTCGTACTCTGGCCTAATAGCTAAGGTCTTAGACTCGTACTCTGGCCTGCAGGTTAAGGTCTTAACTCTTACTCGGGCCTTCTGGTTAAGGTCTTAACTCTTACTCTGGCCTAATAGCTAAGGTCTTGAACTCGTACTCTGGCCTAATGGTTAAAGTCTTAACTCTTACTCTGGCCTACTGGTTAAGGTCTTAACTCTTACTCTGGCCTAATAGCTAAGGTCTTAGACTCATACTCTGGCCTACTGGTTACGGTCTTAAATTTTACTCTGGCCTAATAGCTAAGTTCTTAACTCTTACTCTGGCCTAATAGCTAAGGTCTTAGACTCGTACTCTGACCTAATGGTTAAGGTATTAACTCTTACTCTGGCCTACTGGTTAAGGTCTTTACCCTTTCTCTGGCATAATAGCTAAGGTCTTAGACTCGTACTCTGGCCTAATGGTTAAGGTCTTAACTCTTACTCTGGCCTAATAGCTAGGGTCTTATAGCTAGGGTCTTATAGCTAAGGTCTTAGACTCGTACTCTGGCCTAATAGCTAAGGTCTTAGACTCGTACTCTGGCCTAATGGTTAAGGTCTTAGACTCGTACTCTGGCCTAATAACTAAGGTCTTAGACTTGTACTCTGGCCTAATGGTTAATGTCTTAACTCTTACTCTGGCCTAATAGCTAAGTTCTTAGACTCGTGCTCTGGCCTAATGGTTAAGTTCTTAACTTTTACTCTGGCCTAATAGCTAAGGTCTTAACTCTTACTCTGGCATAATAGCTAAGGTCTTAGCCTCGTACTCTGGCCTACTGGTTAAGGTCTTAACTCGTACTCTGGCCTAATGGTTAAGGTCTTAACTCTTACTCTGGCCTAATAGCTAAGGTCTTTACTCTTACTCTGGCCTAATAGCTAAGGTCTCAGACTCGTACTCTGGCCTAATGGGTAAGGTCTTAACTCTTACTCTGGCCTACTGGTTAAGGTCTTTAACTCTTACTCTGGCCTACTGTTTAAGGTCTTAACTCTTACTCTGGCCTAATAGCTAAGGTCTTAACTCTTACTCTGGCCTAATAGCAAAGGTCTTAGACTCGTAATCTGGCCTAATAGCTAAGGTCTTAACTCTTACTCTGGCCTAATAGCTAAGATCTTAGACTCGTACTCTGGCCTAATGGTTAAGGTCTTAACTCTTACTCTGGCCTACTGGTTAAGGTCTTAGACTCATACTCTGGCCTAATAGCTAAGGTCTTAGATTCGTACTCTGGCCTAATGGTTAAGGTCTTAACTCTTACTCTGGCCTACTGGTTAAGGTCTTAACTCTTACTCTGGCCTAATAGCTAAGGTCTTAGACTCGTACTCTGGCCTAATGGTTAAGGTCTTAACTCTTACTCTGGCCTAATAGCTAAGGTCTTAGACTCGTACTCTGGCCTAATAGCTAAGGTCTTAACTCTTACTCTGGCCTAATAGCTAAGATCTTAGACTCGTACTCTGCCCTACTGGTTAAGGTCTTATCTCTTACTCTGGCCTAGTGGTTAAGGTCTTAACTCTTACTCTGGCCTAATAGCTAAGATCTTAGACTCGTACTCTGGCCTACTGGTTAAGGTCTTAACTCGTACTCTGGCCTAATGGTTAAGGTCTTAACTTTTACTCTGGCCTAGTAGCTAAGGTCTTAGACTCATACTCTGGCCTAATGGTTAAGGTCTTAACTCTTACTCTGGCCTAATAGCTAAGGTCCTAACTCTTACTCTGGCCTACTGGTTAAGGTCTTAACTTTTACTCTGGCCAACTGGTTAAGGTCTTAACTCTTACTATGGCCTAATAGCTAAGGTCTTAGACTCGTACTCTGGCCTAATGGCTAAGGTCTTAATTATTACTCTGGCCTAATAGCTAACGTCTTAGACTCGAAATCTGGCCTACTGGTTGAGGTCTTAACTCTTACTCTGGCCTACTGGTTAAGGTCTTAACTCTTACCTTGGCCTAAAAGCTAAGGTCTTAGACTTGTACTCTGGCCTAATGGTTAAGGTCTTAACTCTTACTCTGGCCTAATAGCTAAGGTCTTAACTCTTAATCTGGCCTACTGGTTAAGGTCTTAACTCTTACTCTGGCCTACTGGTTAAGGTCTTAACTCTTACTATGGCCTAATAGCTAAGGTCTTAGACTCTTACTCTGGCCTAATAGCTAAGGTCTTAACTCTTACTCTGGACTAATAGCTAAGGTCTTAGACTCGTGCTCTGGCCTACTGGTTAAGGTCTTAACTCTTACTCTGGCCTACTGGTTATGGTCTTAACTCTTACTCTGGCCTAATAGCTAAGGTCTTAGTCTCGTACTCTGGCCTACTGGTTAAGGTCTTAACTCTTTCTCTGGCCTACTGGTTAAGGTCTTAACTCTTACGCTGGCCTAATTGCTAAGGTTTTAACTCTTACTCTGGCCTAATAGCTATGGTCCTAGACTCGTACACTGGCCTAATGGTTAAGGTCCTAACTCTTACTCTGGCCTACTGGTTAAGGTCTTAACTCTTACTATGGCCTAATAGCTAAGGTCTTAGACTGGTACTCTGGCCTAATAGCTAAGGTCTTAACTCTTACTCTGGACTAATAGCTAAGGTCTTAGACTCGTGCTCTGGCCTACTGGTTAAGGTCTTAACTCTTACTCTGGCCTACTGATTATGGTCTTAACTCTTACTCTGGCCTAATAGCTAAGGTCTTAGTCTTGTACTCTGGCCTACTGGTTAAGGTCTTAACTCTTACTCTGGCCTACTGGTTAAGGTCTTAACTCTTACGCTGGCCTAATTGCTAAGGTTTTAACTCTTACTCTGGCCTAATAGCTATGGTCCTAGACTCGTACTCTGGCCTAATGGTTAAGGTCTTAACTCTTACTCTGGCCTACTGGTTAAGGTCTTAACTCTTACTATGGCCTAATAGCTAAGGTCTTAGACTCATACTCTGGCCTAATAGCTAAGGTCTTAACTCTTACTCTGGACTAATAGCTAAGGTCTTAGACTCGTGCTCTGGCCTACTGGTTAAGGTCTTAACTCTTACTCTGGCCTACTGGTTATGGTCTTAACTCTTACTCTGGCCTAATAGCTAAGGTCTTAGTCTCGTACTCTGGCCTACTGGTTAAGGTCTTAACTCTTACTCTGGCCTACTGGTTAAGGTCTTAACTCTTACGCTGGCCTAATTGCTAAGGTTTTAACTCTTACTCTGGCCTAATAGCTATGGTCCTAGACTCGTACTCTGGCCTACTGGTTAAGGTCTTAACTCTTACTCTGGCCTAATAGCTACGGTCTTAGACTCGTACTCTGGCCTAATGGTTAAGGTCTTAACTCTTACTCTGGCCTACTGGTTAAGGTCTTAACTCTTAGTGAGGCCTAATAGCTAAGGTCTTAACTCTTACTCTGGCCTAATAGCAAAGGTCTTAGACTCGTACTCTGGCCTAATAGCTAAGGTCTTAGACTTGTACTCTGGCCTAATGGTTAAGGTCTTAACTCTTACTCTGGCCTAATAGCTAAGGTCTTAACTCTTACTCTGGCCTACTGGTTAAGGTCTTAACTCTTACTCTGGCCTAATAGCTAAGGTCTTAACTCTTAAACTGGCCTAATAGCTAAGGTCTTAGACTCGTACTCTGGCCTACTGGTTAAGGTCTTAACTTTTACTCTGGCCTAATAGCTAAGGTCTTAAACTCGTACTCTGGCCTAATAGCTAAGGTCTTACGCTCGTACTCTGGCCTAATGGTTAAGGTCTTAACTCTTACTCTGGCCTAATATCTAAGGTCTTAGACTCGTACTCTGGCCTAATGGTTAAGGTCTTAACTCTTACTCTGGCCTAATAGCTAACGTCTTAGACTCATACTCTGGCCTACTGGTTAAGGTCTTAACTCTTACTTTGGCCTACTGGATAAGGTCTTAACTCTTACTCTGGCCTAATAGCTAAGGTCTTAGTCTCGTACTCTGGCCTACTGGTTAAGGTCTTAACTCTTACTCTGGCCTACTGGTTAAGGTCTTAACTCTTACGCTGGCCTAATTGCTAAGGTTTTAACTCTTACTCTGGCCTAATAGCTATGGTCCTAGACTCGTACACTGGCCTAATGGTTAAGGTCCTAACTCTTACTCTGGCCTACTGGTTAAGGTCTTAACTCTTACTATGGCCTAATAGCTAAGGTCTTAGACTGGTACTCTGGCCTAATAGCTAAGGTCTTAACTCTTACTCTGGACTAATAGCTAAGGTCTTAGACTCGTGCTCTGGCCTACTGGTTAAGGTCTTAACTCTTACTCTGGCCTACTGATTATAATCTTAACTCTTACTCTGGCCTAATAGCTAAGGTCTTAGTCTCGTACTCTGGCCTACTGGTTAAGGTCTTAACTCTTACTCTGGCCTACTGGTTAAGGTCTTAACTCTTACGCTGGCCTAATTGCTAAGGTTTTAACTCTTACTCTGGCCTAATAGCTATGGTCCTAGACTCGTACTCTGGCCTAATGGTTAAGGTCTTAACTCTTACTCTGGCCTACTGGTTAAGGTCTTAACTCTTACTATGGCCTAATAGCTAAGGTCTTAGACTCATACTCTGGCCTAATAGCTAAGGTCTTAACTCTTACTCTGGACTAATAGCTAAGGTCTTAGACTCGTGCTCTGGCCTACTGGTTAAGGTCTTAACTCTTACTCTGGCCTACTGGTTATGGTCTTAACTCTTACTCTGGCCTAATAGCTAAGGTCTTAGTCTCGTACTCTGGCCTACTGGTTAAGGTCTTAACTCTTACTCTGGCCTACTGGTTAAGGTCTTAACTCTTACGCTGGCCTAATTGCTAAGGTTTTAACTCTTACTCTGGCCTAATAGCTATGGTCCTAGACTCGTACTCTGGCCTAATGGTTAAGGTCTTAACTCTTACTCTGGCCTACTGGTTAAGGTCTTAGACTCGTACTCTGACCTTCTGGTTAAGGTCTTATCTCTTACTCTGGCCTAGTGGTTAAGGTCTTAACTCTTACTCTGGCCTAATAGCCAAGGTCTTAGACTCGTACTCTGGCCTAATGGTTAAGGTCTTAACTCTTACTCTGGCCTACTGGTTAAGGTCTTAACTCTTACTCTGGCCTAATAGCTACGGTCTTAGACTCGTACTCTGGCCTAATGGTTAAGGTCTTAACTCTTACTCTGGCCTACTGGTTAAGGTCTTAACTCTTAGTGAGGCCTAATAGCTAAGGTCTTAACTCTTACTCTGGCCTAATAGCAAAGGTCTTAGACTCGTACTCTGGCCTAATAGCTAAGGTCTTAGACTTGTACTCTGGCCTAATGGTTAAGGTCTTAACTCTTACTCTGGCCTAATAGCTAAGGTCTTAACTCTTACTCTGGCCTACTGGTTAAGGTCTTAACTCTTACTCTGGCCTAATAGCTAAGGTCTTAACTCTTAAACTGGCCTAATAGCTAAGGTCTTAGACTCGTACTCTGGCCTACTGGTTAAGGTCTTAACTCTTACTCTGGCCTAATAGCTAAGGTCTTAAACTCGTACTCTGGCCTAATAGCTAAGGTCTTACGCTCGTACTCTGGCCTAATGGTTAAGGTCTTAACTCTTACTCTGGCCTAATATCTAAGGTCTTAGACTCGTACTCTGGCCTAATGGTTAAGGTCTTAACTCTTACTCTGGCCTAATAGCTAAGGTCTTAGACTCATACTCTGGCCTACTGGTTAAGGTCTTAACTCTTACTTTGGCCTACTGGATAAGGTCTTAACTCTTACTCTGGCCTAATAGCTAAGGTCTTAGACTCATACTCTGGCCTAATGGTTAAGGTCTTAACTCTTACTCTGGCCTACTGGTTAAGGTCTTAACTCTTACTCTGGCCTAATAGCTAAGGTCTTAGACTCGTACTCTGGCCTACTGGTTAAGGTCTTAACTCTTACTCTGTCCTAATAGCTAAGGTCTTAACTCTTACTCTGGCCTAATAGCTAAGGTCCTAGACTCGTACTCTGGCCTAATGGTTAAGGTCTTAACTCTTACTCTGGCCTACTGGTTAAGGTCTTAACTCTTACTCTGGCCTAATAGCTAAGGTCTTAGATTTGTACTCTGGCCTAATGGTTAAGGTCTTAACTCTTACTCTGGCCTGATAGCTAAGGTCTTAGACTCGTACTCTGGCCTACTGGTTAAGGTCTTAACTCTTACTTTGGCCTACTGGTTAAGGTCTTAACTACTACTCTGGCCTAATAGCTAAGGTCTTAGACTCATACTCTGGCCTAATGGTTAAGGTCTTAACTCTTACTCTGGCCTAATAGCTAAGGTCTTAACGCTTACTCTGGCCTAATAGCTAATGTCTTAACTCTTACTCTGGCCTAATAGCTAAGGTCTTAGACTCGTACTCTGGCCTAATGGGTAAGGTTTTAACTCTTACTCTGGCCTACTGGTTAAGGTCTTTAACTCTTACTCTGGCCTAATAGCTAAGGTCTTAGACTCGTACTCTGGCCTAATGGTTAAGGTCTTAACTCTTACTCTGGCCTACTGGTTTTGGTCTTAACTCTTACTCTGGCCTACTGATTATGGTCTTAACTCTTACTCTGGCCTAATAGCTAAGGTCTTAGTCTCGTACTCTGGCCTACTGGTTAAGGTCTTAACTCTTACTCTGGCCTACTGGTTAAGGTCTTAACTCTTACGCTGGCCTAATTGCTAAGGTTTTAACTCTTACTCTGGCCTAATAGCTATGGTCCTAGACTCGTACTCTGGCCTAATGGTTAAGGTCTTAACTCTTACTCTGGCCTACTGGTTAAGGTCTTAACTCTTACTATGGCCTAATAGCTAAGGTCTTAGACTCATACTCTGGCCTAATAGCTAAGGTCTTAACTCTTACTCTGGACTAATAGCTAAGGTCTTAGACTCGTGCTCTGGCCTACTGGTTAAGGTCTTAACTCTTACTCTGGCCTACTGGTTATGGTCTTAACTCTTACTCTGGCCTAATAGCTAAGGTCTTAGTCTCGTACTCTGGCCTACTGGTTAAGGTCTTAACTCTTACTCTGGCCTACTGGTTAAGGTCTTAACTCTTACGCTGGCCTAATTGCTAAGGTTTTAACTCTTACTCTGGCCTAATAGCTATGGTCCTAGACTCGTACTCTGGCCTAATGGTTAAGGTCTTAACTCTTACTCTGGCCTACTGGTTAAGGTCTTAGACTCGTACTCTGGCCTACTGGTTAAGGTCTTATCTCTTACTCTGGCCTAGTGGTTAAGGTCTTAACTCTTACTCTGGCCTAATAGCCAAGGCCTTAGACTCGTACTCTGGCCTAATGGTTAAGGTCTTAACTCTTACTCTGGCCTACTGGTTAAGGTCTTAACTCTTACTCTGGCCTAATAGCTACGGTCTTAGACTCGTACTCTGGCCTAATGGTTAAGGTCTTAACTCTTACTCTGGCCTACTGGTTAAGGTCTTAACTCTTAGTGAGGCCTAATAGCTAAGGTCTTAACTCTTACTCTGGCCTAATAGCAAAGGTCTTAGACTCGTACTCTGGCCTAATAGCTAAGGTCTTAGACTTGTACTCTGGCCTAATGGTTAAGGTCTTAACTCTTACTCTGGCCTAATAGCTAAGGTCTTAACTCTTACTCTGGCCTACTGGTTAAGGTCTTAACTCTTACTCTGGCCTAATAGCTAAGGTCTTAACTCTTAAACTGGCCTAATAGCTAAGGTCTTAGACTCGTACTCTGGCCTACTGGTTAAGGTCTTAACTCTTACTCTGGCCTAATAGCTAAGGTCTTAAACTCGTACTCTGGCCTAATAGCTAAGGTCTTACGCTCGTACTCTGGCCTAATGGTTAAGGTCTTAACTCTTACTCTGGCCTAATATCTAAGGTCTTAGACTCGTACTCTGGCCTAATGGTTAAGGTCTTAACTCTTACTCTGGCCTAATAGCTAAGGTCTTAGACTCATACTCTGGCCTACTGGTTAAGGTCTTAACTCTTACTTTGGCCTACTGGATAAGGTCTTAACTCTTACTCTGGCCTAATAGCTAAGGTCTTAGACTCATACTCTGGCCTAATGGTTAAGGTCTTAACTCTTACTCTGGCCTACTGGTTAAGGTCTTAACTCTTACTCTGGCCTAATAGCTAAGGTCTTAGACTCGTACTCTGGCCTACTGGTTAAGGTCTTAACTCTTACTCTGTCCTAATAGCTAAGGTCTTAACTCTTACTCTGGCCTAATAGCCAAGGTCCTAGACTCGTACTCTGGCCTAATGGTTAAGGTCTTAACTCTTACTCTGGCCTACTGGTTAAGGTCTTAACTCTTACTCTGGCCTAATAGCTAAGGTCTTAGATTTGTACTCTGGCCTAATGGTTAAGGTCTTAACTCTTACTCTGGCCTGATAGCTAAGGTCTTAGACTCGTACTCTGGCCTACTGGTTAAGGTCTTAACTCTTACTTTGGCCTACTGGTTAAGGTCTTAACTACTACTCTGGCCTAATAGCTAAGGTCTTAGACTCATACTCTGGCCTAATGGTTAAGGTCTTAACTCTTACTCTGGCCTAATAGCTAAGGTCTTAACGCTTACTCTGGCCTAATAGCTAATGTCTTAACTCTTACTCTGGCCTAATAGCTAAGGTCTTAGACTCGTACTCTGGCCTAATGGGTAAGGTTTTAACTCTTACTCTGGCCTACTGGTTAAGGTCTTTAACTCTTACTCTGGCCTAATAGCTAAGGTCTTAGACTCGTACTCTGGCCTAATGGTTAAGGTCTTAACTCTTACTCTGGCCTACTGGTTTTGGTCTTAACTCTTACTCTAGCCTAATAGCTAAGGTCTTAACTCTTACTCTGGCCTAATAGCAAATGTTTTAGACTCGTAATCTGGCCTAATAGCTAAGGTCTTAACTCTTACTCTGGCCTAATAGCTAAGATCTTAGACTCGTACTTTGGCCTAATGGTTAAGGTCTTAACTCTAACTCTGGCCTACTGGTTAAGGTCTTAGACTCGTACTCTGGCCTAATAGCTAAGGTCTTAGACTCGTACTCTGGCCTAATGGTTAAGGTCTTAACTCTTACTCTGGCCTACTGGTTAAGGTCCTAACTCTTACTCTGGCCTACTGGTTAAGGTCTTAACCCTTACTCTGGCCTAATAGCTAAGGTCTTAACACTTAGTCTGGCCTAATAGCTAAGGTCTTAGACTCGTACTCTGGCCTAATGGTTAAGGTCTTAACTCTTACTCTGGCCTAATAGCTAAGGTCTTAACTCTTACTCTGGCCTAATAGCTAAGGTCTTAGACTCGTACTCTGGCCTAATAGCTAAGGTCCTAGACTCGTACTCTGGCCCAATGGTTAAGGTCTTAACTCTTACTCTGGCCTAATAGCTAAGGTCTTAGACTCGTACTCTGGCCTAATGGGTAAGGTCTTAACTTTTACTCTGGCCTACTAGCTAAGGTCTTAACTCTTACTCTGGCCTAATAGATAAGGTCTTAGACTCGTACTCTGGCCTAATGGTTAAGGTCTTAACTCTTACTCTGGCCTACTGGTTAAGGTCTTAACTCTTACTCTGGCCTAATAGCTGAGGTCTTAACTCTTACTCTGGCCTACTGGTTAAGGTCTTAACTTTTACTCTGGCCTTATAGCTAAGGTCTTAGACTCATACTCTGGCCTAATGGTTAAGGTCTTAGACTCATACTCTGGCCTAATGGTTGAGGTCTTAACTCTTACTCTGGCCTACTGGTTAAGGTCTTAACTCTTACTCTGGCCTAATAGCTAAGGTCTTAGACTCGTACTCTGGCCTAATGGTTAAGGTCTTAACTCTTACTCTGGCCTAATAGCTAAGGTCTTAGACTCATACTCTGGCCTAATAGTTAAGGTCTTAGACTCATACTCTGGCCTAATGGTTGAGGTCTTAACTCTTACTCTGGCCTAATAGCTAAGGTCTTAGACTCGTACTCTGGCCTAATGGTTAAGGTCTTAACATTTACTCTGGCCTACTGGTTAAGGTCTTAACTCTTACTCTGGCCTAATAGCTAAGGTCTTAGACTCGTACTCTGGCCTAATAGTTAAGGTCTTAGACTTGTACTCTGGCCTAATGGTTAAGGTCTTAACTCTTACTCTGGCCTAATAGCTAAGGTCTTAGACTTGTACTCTGGCCTAATAGCTAAGGTCTTAACTCTTACTCTGGCCTAATAGCTAAGGTCTTAGATTCGTACTCTGGCCTACTGGTTAAGGTCTTAACTCTTACTCTGGCCTACTGGTTAAGGTCTTAACCCTTACTCTGGCCTAATAGCTAAGGTCTTAACACTTACTCTGGCCTAATAGCTAAGGTCTTAGACTCGTACTCTGGGCTAATGGTTAAGGTCTTAACTCTTACTCTGGCCTAATAGCTAAGGTCTTAACTCTTACTCTGGCCTAATAGCTAAGGTCTTAGACTCGTACTCTGGCCTAATAGCTAAGGTCCTAGACTCGTACTCTGGCCTAATGGTTAAGGTCTTAACTCTTACTCTGGCCTAATAGCTAAGGTCTTAGACTCGTACTCTGGCCTAATGGGTAAGGTCTTAACTTTTACTCTGGCCTACTAGCTAAGGTCTTAACTCTTACTCTGGCCTAATAGCTAAGGTCTTAGACTCGTACTCTGGCCTAATGGTTAAGGTCTTAACTCTTACTCTGGCCTACTGGTTAAGGTCTTAACTCTTACTCTGGCCTAATAGCTGAGGTCTTAACTCTTACTCTGGCCTACTGGTTAAGGTCTTAACTTTTACTCTGGCCTAATAGCTAAGGTCTTAGACTCATACTCTGGCCTAATGGTTAAGGTCTTAGACTCATACTCTGGCCTAATGGTTGAGGTCTTAACTCTTACTCTGGCCTACTGGTTAAGGTCTTAACTCTTACTCTGGCCTAATAGCTAAGGTCTTAGACTCGTACTCTGGCCTAATGGTTAAGGTCTTAACATTTACTCTGGCCTACTGGTTAAGGTCTTAACTCTTACTCTGGCCTAATAGCTAAGGTCTTAGACTCGTACTCTGGCCTAATAGTTAAGGTCTTAGACTTGTACTCTGGCCTAATGGTTAAGGTCTTAACTCTTACTCTGGCCTAATAGCTAAGGTCTTAGACTTGTACTCTGGCCTAATAGCTAAGGTCTTAACTCTTACTCTGGCCTAATAGCTAAGGTCTTAGATTCATACTCTGGCCTACTGGTTAAGGTCTTAACTCTTACTCTGGCCTACTGGTTAAGGTCTTAACTCTTACTCTGGCCTAATAGCTAAGGTCTTAACTCTTACTCTGGCCTACTGGTTAAGGTCTTAACTCTTACTCTGGCCTAATAGCTAAGGTCTTAACTAGTACTCTGGCCTAATAGCTAAGGTCTTAGACTCGTACTCTGGCCTAATAGCTAAGGTCTTAGACTCATACTCTGGCCTAATGGTTAAGGTCTTAACTCCTACTCTGGCCTAATAGCTAAGGTCTTAGACTCGTACTCTGGCCTAATGTTTAAGGTCTTAACTTTTACTGTGGCCTAATAGCTAAGGTCTTAAGTCTTACACTGGACTAATAGCTAAGGTCTTAGACTCGTACTCTGGCCTACTGGTTAAGGTCTTAACTCTTACTCTGGCCTACTGGTTAAGGTCTTAACTCTTACTCTGGCCTAATAGCTAAGGTCTTAGACTCGTACTCTGGCCTAATAGCTAAGGTCTTAGACTCGTACTCTGGCCTAATGGTTAAGCTTTTAACTCCTACTCTGGCCTAATAGCTAAGGTCTTAACTCTTACTCTGGCCTACTGGTTAAGGTCTTAACTCTTACTCTGGCCTAATAGCTAAGGTCTTAACTCTTAATCTGGCCTACTGGTTAAGGTCTTAACTCTTACTTAGGCCTTCTGGTTAAGGTCTTAACTCTTACTCTGGCCTAATAGCTAAGGTCTTAGACTCGTACTCTGGCCTAATAGCTAAGGTCTTATACTCGTACTCTGGCCTAATAGTTAAGGTCTTAACTCTTACTCTGGCCTACAGGTTAAGGTCTTAACTCTTACTCTGGCCTACTGGTTAAGGTCTTTACCCTTACTCTGGCATAATAGCTAAGGTCTTAACTCGTACTCTGGCCTAATAGCTAAGGTCTTAGACTCGTACTCTGGCCTACTGGTTAAGGTCTTACCTCTTACTCTGGCCTACTGGTTAAGGTCTTAACTGTTACTCTGGCTTAATAGCTAATTTCTTAACTCTTACTCTGGCCTAATAGCTAATGTCTTAGACTCGTACTCTGGCCTACTGGTTAAGGTCTTAACTCTTACTCTGGCCTAATAGCTAAGGTCTCAACTCTTACTCTGTCCTAATAGCTAAGGTCTTAACTCTTACTCTGGCCTAATAGCTAAGGTCCTAGACTCGTACTCTGGCCTAATGGTTAAGGTCTTAACTCTTACTCTGGCCTAATAGCTAAGGTCTTAGACTCGTACTCTGGCCTACTGGTTAAGGTCTTAACTCTTACTTTGGCCTACTGGTTAAGGTCTTAACTACTACTCTGGCCTAATAGCTAAGGTCTTAGACTCATACTCTGGCCTAATGGTTAAGGTCTTAACTCTTACTCTGGCCTACTGGTTAAGGTCTTAACTCTTACTCTGGCCTAATAGCTAAGGTCTTAACGCTTACTCTGGCCTAATAGCTAATGTCTTAACTCTTACTCTGGCCTAATAGCTAAGGTCTTAGACTCGTACTCTGGCCTAATGGGTAAGGTTTTAACTCTTACTCTGGCCTACTGGTTAAGGTCTTTAACTCTTACTCTGGCCTAATAGCTAAGGTCTTAGACTCGTACTCTGGCCTAATGGTTAAGGTCTTAACTCTTACTCTGGCCTACTGGTTATGGTCTTAACTCTTACTCTAGCCTAATAGCTAAGGTCTTAACTCTTACTCTGGCCTAATAGCAAATGTTTTAGACTCGTAATCTGGCCTAATAGCTAAGGTCTTAACTCTTACTCTGGCCTAATAGCTAAGATCTTAGACTCGTACTTTGGCCTAATGGTTAAGGTCTTAACTCTAACTCTGGCCTACTGGTTAAGGTCTTAGACTCGTACTCTGGCCTAATAGCTAAGGTCTTAGACTCGTACTCTGGCCTAATGGTTAAGGTCTTAACTCTTACTCTGGCCTACTGGTTAAGGTCTTAACTCTTACTCTGGCCTACTGGTTAAGGTCTTAACCCTTACTCTGGCCTAATAGCTAAGGTCTTAACACTTACTCTGGCCTAATAGCTAAGGTCTTAGACTCGTACTCTGGCCTAATGGTTAAGGTCTTAACTCTTACTCTGGCCTAATAGCTAAGGTCTTAACTCTTACTCTGGCCTAATAGCTAAGGTCTTAGACTCGTACTCTGGCCTAATAGCTAAGGTCCTAGACTCGTACTCTGGCCTAATGGTTAAGGTCTTAACTCTTACTCTGGCCTAATAGCTAAGGTCTTAGACTCGTACTCTGGCCTAATGGGTAAGGTCTTAACTTTTACTCTGGCCTACTAGCTAAGGTCTTAACTCTTACTCTGGCCTAATAGCTAAGGTCTTAGACTCGTACTCTGGCCTAATGGTTAAGGTCTTAACTCTTACTCTGGCCTACTGGTTAAGGTCTTAACTCTTACTCTGGCCTAATAGCTGAGGTCTTAACTCTTACTCTGGCATACTGGTTAAGGTCTTAACTCTTACTCTGGCCTAATAGCTAAGGTCTTAGACTCATACTCTGGCCTAATGGTTAAGGTCTTAGACTCATACTCTGGCCTAATGGTTAAGGTCTTAACTCTTACTCTGGCCTACTGGTTAAGGTCTTAGACTCGTACTCTGGCCTAATGGGTAAGGTCTTAACTTTTACTCTGGCCTACTGGTTAAGGTCTTAACTCTTACTCTGGCCTAATAGCTAAGGTCTTAGACTCGTACTCTGGCCTAATGGTTAAGGTCTTAACTTTTACTCTGGCCTACTGGTTAAGGTCTTAACTCTTACTCTGGCCTAATAGCTAAGGTCTTAGACTCGTACTCTGGCCTAATAGTTAAGGTCTTAGACTTGTACTCTGGCCTAATGGTTAAGGTCTTAACTCTTACTCTGGCCTAATAGCTAAGGTCTTAGACTTGTACTCTGGCCTAATAGCTAAGGTCTTAACTCTTACTCTGGCCTAATAGCTAAGGTCTTAGATTCGTACTCTGGCCTACTGGTTAAGGTCTTAACTCTTACTCTGGCCTACTGGTTAAGGTCTTAACTCTTACTGTGGCCTAATAGCTAAGGTCTTAACTCTTACTCTGGCCTACTGGTTAAGGTCTTAACACTTACTCTGGCCTAATAGCTAAGGTCTTAACTCGTACTCTGGCCTAAAAGCTAAGGTCTTAGACTCGTACTCTGGCCTAATAGCTAAGGTCTTAGACTCATACTCTGGCCTAATGGTTAAGGTCTTAACTCCTACTCTGGCCTAATAGCTAAGGTCTTAGACTCGTACTCTGGCCTAATGTTTAAGGTCTTAACTTTTACTCTGGCCTAATAGCTAAGGTCTTAAGTCTTACACTGGACTAATAGCTAAGGTCTTAGACTCATACTCTGGCCTACTGGTTAAGGTCTTAACTCTTACTCTGGCCTACTGGTTAAGGTCTTAACTCTTACTCTGGCCTAATAGCTAAGGTCTTAGACTCGTACTCTGGCCTAATAGCTAAGGTCTTAGACTCGTACTCTGGCCTAATGGTTAAGCTTTTAACTCCTACTCTGGCCTAATAGCTAAGGTCTTAACTCTTACTCTGGCCTACTGGTTAAGGTCTTAACTCTTACTCTGGCCTAATAGCTAAGGTCTTAACTCTTAATCTGGCCTACTGGTTAAGGTCTTAACTCTTACTCAGGCCTTCTGGTTAAGGTCTTAACTCTTACTCTGGCCTAATAGCTAAGGTCTTAGACTCGTACTCTGGCCTAATAGCTAAGGTCTTATACTCGTACTCTGGCCTAATAGTTAAGGTCTTAACTCTTACTCTGGCCTACAGGTTAAGGTCTTAACTCTTACTCTGGCCTACTGGTTAAGGTCTTTACCCTTACTCTGGCATAATAGCTAAGGTCTTAACTCGTACTCTGGCCTAATAGCTAAGGTCTTAGACTCGTACTCTGGCCTACTGGTTAAGGTCTTACCTCTTACTCTGGCCTACTGGTTAAGGTCTTAACTGTTACTCTGGCTTAATAGCTAATTTCTTAACTCTTACTCTGGCCTAATAGCTAAGGTCTTAGACTCGTACTCTGGCCTACTGGTTAAGGTCTTAACTCTTACTCTGGCCTAATAGCTAAGGTCTCAACTCTTACTCTGTCCTAATAGCTAAGGTCTTAACTCTTACTCTGGCCTAATAGCTAAGGTCCTAGACTCGTACTCTGGCCTAATGGTTAAGGTCTTAACTCTTACTCTGGCCTACTGGTTAAGGTCTTAACTCTTACTCTGGCCTAATAGCTAAGGTCTTAGATTTGTACTCTGGCCTAATGGTTAAGGTCTTAACTCTTACTCTGGCCTAATAGCTAAGGTCTTAGACTCGTACTCTGGCCTACTGGTTAAGGTCTTAACTCTTACTTTGGCCTACTGGTTAAGGTCTTAACTACTACTCTGGCCTAATAGCTAAGGTCTTAGACTCATACTCTGGCCTAATGGTTAAGGTCTTAACTCTTACTCTGGCCTACTGGTTAAGGTCTTAACTCTTACTCTGGCCTAATAGCTAAGGTCTTAACGTTTACTCTGGCCTAATAGCTAATGTCTTAACTCTTACTCTGGCCTAATAGCTAAGGTCTTAGACTCGTACTCTGGTCTAATGGGTAAGGTTTTAACTCTTACTCTGGCCTACTGGTTAAGGTCTTTAACTCTTACTCTGGCCTAATAGCTAAGGTCTTAGACTCGTACTCTGGCCTAATGGTTAAGGTCTTAACTCTTACTCTGGCCTACTGGTTATGGTCTTAACTCTTACTCTAGCCTAATAGCTAAGGTCTTAACTCTTACTCTGGCCTAATAGCAAATGTTTTAGACTCGTAATCTGGCCTAAAAGCTAAGGTCTTAACTCTTACTCTGGCCTAATAGCTAAGATCTTAGACTCGTACTTTGGCCTAATGGTTAAGGTCTTAACTCTAACTCTGGCCTACTGGTTAAGGTCTTAGACTCGTACTCTGGCCTAATAGCTAAGGTCTTAGACTCGTACTCTGGCCTAATGGTTAAGGTCTTAACTCTTACTCTGGCCTACTGGTTAAGGTCTTAACTCTTACTCTGGCCTACTGGTTAAGGTCTTAACCCTTACTCTGGCCTAATAGCTAAGGTCTTAACACTTACTCTGGCCTAATAGCTAAGGTCTTAGACTCGTACTCTGGCCTAATGGTTAAGGTCTTAACTCTTACTCTGGCCTAATAGCTAAGGTCTTAGACTCGTACTCTGGCCTAATAGCTAAGGTCCTAGACTCGTACTCTGGCCTAATGGTTAAGGTCTTAACTCTTACTCTGGCCTAATAGCTAAGGTCTTAGACTCGTACTCTGGCCTAATGGGTAAGGTCTTAACTTTTACTCTGGCCTACTAGCTAAGGTCTTAACTCTTACTCTGGCCTAATAGCTAAGGTCTTAGACTCGTACTCTGGCCTAATGGTTAAGGTCTTAACTCTTACTCTGGCCTACTGGTTAAGGTCTTAACTCTTACTCTGGCCTAATAGCTGAGGTCTTAACTCTTACTCTGGCCTACTGGTTAAGGTCTTAACTTTTACTCTGGCCTAATAGCTAAGGTCTTAGACTCATACTCTGGCCTAATGGTTGAGGTCTTAACTCTTACTCTGGCCTACTGGTTAAGGTCTTAACTCTTACTCTGGCCTAATAGCTAAGGTCTTAGACTCGTACTCTGGCCTAATGGTTAAGGTCTTAACTTTTACTCTGGCCTACTGGTTAAGGTCTTAACTCTTACTCTGGCCTAATAGCTAAGGTCTTAGACTTGTACTCTGGCCTAATAGTTAAGGTCTTAGACTTGTACTCTGGCCTAATGGTTAAGGTCTTAACTCTCACTCTGGCCTAATAGCTAAGGTCTTAGACTTGTACTCTGGCCTAATAGCTAAGGTCTTAACTCTTACTCTGGCCTAATAGCTAAGGTCTTAGATTCGTACTCTGGCCTACTGGTTAAGGTCTTAACTCTTACTCTGGCCTACTGGTTAAGGTCTTAACTCTTACTGTGGCCTAATAGCTAAGGTCTTAACTCTTACTCTGGCCTACTGGTTAAGGTCTTAACACTTACTCTGGCCTAATAGCTAAGGTCTTAACTCGTACTCTGGCCTAATAGCTAAGGTCTTAGACTCGTACTCTGGCCTAATAGCTAAGGTCTTAGACTCATACTCTGGCCTAATGGTTAAGGTCTTAACTCCTACTCTGGCCTAATAGCTAAGGTCTTAGACTCGTACTCTGGCCTAATGTTTAAGGTCTTAACTTTTACTCTGGCCTAATAGCTAAGGTCTTAAGTCTTACACTGGACTAATAGCTAAGGTCTTAGACTCGTACTCTGGCCTACTGGTTAAGGTCTTAACTCTTACTCTGGCCTACTAGTTAAGGTCTTAACTCTTACTCTGGCCTAATAGCTAAGGTCTTAGACTCGTACTCTGGCCTAATAGCTAAGGTCTTAGACTCGTACTCTGGCCTAATGGTTAAGCTTTTAACTCCTACTCTGGCCTAATAGCTAAGGTCTTAACTCTTACTCTGGCCTACTGGTTAAGGTCTTAACTCTTACTCTGGCCTAATAGCTAAGGTCTTAACTCTTAATCTGGCCTACTGGTTAAGGTCTTAACTCTTACTCAGGCCTTCTGGTTAAGGTCTTAACTCTTACTCTGGCCTAATAGCTAAGGTCTTAGACTTGTACTCTGGCCTAATAGCTAAGGTCTTATACTCGTACTCTGGCCTAATAGTTAAGGTCTTAACTCTTACTCTGGCCTACAGGTTAAGGTCTTAATTCTTACTCTGGCCTACTGGTTAAGGTCTTTACCCTTACTCTGGCATAATAGCTAAGGTCTTAACTCGTACTCTGGCCTAATAGCTAAGGTCTTAGACTCGTACTCTGGCCTACTGGTTAAGGTCTTACCTCTTACTCTGGCCTACTGGTTAAGGTCTTAACTGTTACTCTGGCTTAATAGCTAATTTCTTAACTCTTACTCTGGCCTAATAGCTAAGGTCTTAGACTCGTACTCTGGCCTACTGGTTAAGGTCTTAACTCTTACTCTGGCCTAATAGCTAAGGTCTCAACTCTTACTCTGTCCTAATAGCTAGGGTCTTAACTCTTACTCTGGCCTAATAGCTAAGGTCCTAGACTCGTACTCTGGCCTAATGGTTAAGGTCTTAACTCTTACTCTGGCCTACTGGTTAAGGTCTTAACTCTTACTCTGGCCTAATAGCTAAGGTCTTAGCTTTGTACTTTGGCCTAATGGTTAAGGTCTTAACTCTTACTCTGGCCTAATAGCTAAGGTCTTAGACTCGTACTCTGGCCTACTGGTTAAGGTCTTAACTACTACTCTGGCCTAATAGCTAAGGTCTTAGACTCATACTCTGGCCTAATGGTTAAGGTCTTAACTCTTACTCTGGCCTACTGGTTAAGGTCTTAACTCTTACTCTGGCCTAATAGCTAAGGTCTTAACGCTTACTCTGGCCTAATAGCTAATGTCTTAACTCTTACTCTGGCCTAATAGCTAAGGTCTTAGACTCGTACTCTGGCCTAATGGGTAAGGTTTTAACTCTTACTCTGGCCTACTGGTTAAGGTATTTAACTCTTACTCTGGCCTAATAGCTAAGGTCTTAGACTCGTACTCTGGCCTAATGGTTAAGGTCTTAACTCTTAATCTGGCCTACTGGTTAAGGTCTTTACCCTTACTCTGGCATAATAGCTAAGGTCTTAACTCTTACTCTGGCCTAATAGCTAAGGTCTTAACGCTTACTCTGGCCTAATAGCTAGGGTCTTAACTCGTACTCTGGCCTAATAGCTAAGGTCTTAGACTCGTACTCTGGCCTAATGGTTAAGGTCTTAACTCTTACTCTGGCCTACTGGTTATGGTCTTAACTCTTACTCTAGCCTAATAGCTAAGGTCTTAACTCTTACTCTGGCCTAATAGCAAATGTTTTAGACTCGTAATCTGGCCTAATAGCTAAGGTCTTAACTCTTACTCTGGCCTAATAGCTAAGATCTTAGACTCGTACTTTGGCCTAATGGTTAAGGTCTTAACTCTAACTCTGGCCTACTGGTTAAGGTCTTAGACTCGTACTCTGGCCTAATAGCTAAGGTCTTAGACTCGTACTCTGGCCTAATGGTTAAGGTCTTAACTCTTACTCTGGCCTACTGGTTAAGGTCTTAACTCTTACTCTGGCCTACTGGTTAAGGTCTTAACCCTTACTCTGGCCTAATAGCTAAGGTCTTAACACTTACTCTGGCCTAATAGCTAAGGTCTTAGACTCGTACTCTGGCCTAATGGTTAAGGTCTTAACTCTTACTCTGGCCTAATAGCTAAGGTCTTAACTCTTACTCTGGCCTAATAGCTAAGGTCTTAGACTCGTACTCTGGCCTAATAGCTAAGGTCCTAAACTCGTACTCTGGCCTAATGGTTAAGGTCTTAACTCTTACTCTGGCCTAATAGCTAAGGTCTTAGACTCGTACTCTGGCCTAATGGGTAAGGTCTTAACTTTTACTCTGGCCTACTAGCTAAGGTCTTAACTCTTACTCTGGCCTAATAGCTAAGGTCTTAGACTCGTACTCTGGCCTAATGGTTAAGGTCTTAACTCTTACTCTGGCCTACTGGTTAAGGTCTTAACTCTTACTCTGGCCTAATAGCTGAGGTCTTAACTCTTACTCTGGCCTACTGGTTAAGGTCTTAACTTTTATTCTGGCCTAATAGCTAAGGTCTTAGACTCATACTCTGGCCTAATGGTTAAGGTCTTAACTCTTACTCTGGCCTAATAGCTAAGGTCCTAACTCTTACTCTGGCCTAATAGCTAATGTCTTAACTCTCACTCTGGCCTACTGGTTAAGATCTTAACTCTTACTCTGGCCTATTAGCTAAGGTCTTAGACTCGTACTCTGGCCTAATAGCTAAGGTCTTAGACTCGTACTCTGGCCTAATAGTTAAGGTCTTAACTCTAACTCTGGCCTACAGGTTAAGGTCTTAACTCTTACTCTGGCCTACTGGTTATGGTCTTTACCCTTACTCTGGCATAATAGCTAAGGTCTTAGACTCGTACTCTGGCCTAATGGTTAAGGTCTTAACTCTTACACTGGCCTAATAGCTAGGGTCTTAACTCGTACTCTGGCCTAATAGCTAAGGTCTTAGACTCGTACTCTGGCCTAATAGCTAAGGTCTTAACTCCTACTCCAGCCTAATAGCTAAGGTCTTAGACTCATACTCTGGCCTAATGGTTAAGGTCTTAACTCTTACTCTGGCCTACTGGTTAAGGTCTTAACTCTTACTCTGGCCTAATAGCTAAGGTCTTAACGCTTACTCTGGCCTAATAGCTAATGTCTTAACTCTTACTCTGGCCTAATAGCTAAGGTCTTAGACTCGTACTCTGGCCTAATGGGTAAGGTTTTAACTCTTACTCTGGCCTACTGGTTAAGGTATTTAACTCTTACTCTGGCCTAATAGCTAAGGTCTTAGACTCGTACTCTGGCCTAATGGTTAAGGTCTTAACTCTTAATCTGGCCTACTGGTTAAGGTCTTTACCCTTACTCTGGCATAATAGCTAAGGTCTTAACTCTTACTCTGGCCTAATAGCTAAGGTCTTAACGCTTACTCTGGCCTAATAGCTAGGGTCTTAACTCGTACTCTGGCCTAATAGCTAAGGTCTTAGACTCGTACTCTGGCCTAATGGTTAAGGTCTTAACTCTTACTCTGGCCTACTGGTTATGGTCTTAACTCTTACTCTAGCCTAATAGCTAAGGTCTTAACTCTTACTCTGGCCTAATAGCAAATGTTTTAGACTCGTAATCTGGCCTAATAGCTAAGGTCTTAACTCTTACTCTGGCCTAATAGCTAAGATCTTAGACTCGTACTTTGGCCTAATGGTTAAGGTCTTAACTCTAACTCTGGCCTACTGGTTAAGGTCTTAGACTCGTACTCTGGCCTAATAGCTAAGGTCTTAGACTCGTACTCTGGCCTAATGGTTAAGGTCTTAACTCTTACTCTGGCCTACTGGTTAAGGTCTTAACTCTTACTCTGGCCTACTGGTTAAGGTCTTAACCCTTACTCTGGCCTAATAGCTAAGGTCTTAACACTTACTCTGGCCTAATAGCTAAGGTCTTAGACTCGTACTCTGGCCTAATGGTTAAGGTCTTAACTCTTACTCTGGCCTAATAGCTAAGGTCTTAACTCTTACTCTGGCCTAATAGCTAAGGTCTTAGACTCGTACTCTGGCCTAATAGCTAAGGTCCTAAACTCGTACTCTGGCCTAATGGTTAAGGTCTTAACTCTTACTCTGGCCTAATAGCTAAGGTCTTAGACTCGTACTCTGGCCTAATGGGTAAGGTCTTAACTTTTACTCTGGCCTACTAGCTAAGGTCTTAACTCTTACTCTGGCCTAATAGCTAAGGTCTTAGACTCGTACTCTGGCCTAATGGTTAAGGTCTTAACTCTTACTCTGGCCTACTGGTTAAGGTCTTAACTCTTACTCTGGCCTAATAGCTGAGGTCTTAACTCTTACTCTGGCCTACTGGTTAAGGTCTTAACTTTTATTCTGGCCTAATAGCTAAGGTCTTAGACTCATACTCTGGCCTAATGGTTAAGGTCTTAACTCTTACTCTGGCCTAATAGCTAAGGTCCTAACTCTTACTCTGGCCTAATAGCTAATGTCTTAACTCTCACTCTGGCCTACTGGTTAAGATCTTAACTCTTACTCTGGCCTATTAGCTAAGGTCTTAGACTCGTACTCTGGCCTAATAGCTAAGGTCTTAGACTCGTACTCTGGCCTAATAGTTAAGGTCTTAACTCTAACTCTGGCCTACAGGTTAAGGTCTTAACTCTTACTCTGGCCTACTGGTTATGGTCTTTACCCTTACTCTGGCATAATAGCTAAGGTCTTAGACTCGTACTCTGGCCTAATGGTTAAGGTCTTAACTCTTACACTGGCCTAATAGCTAGGGTCTTAACTCGTACTCTGGCCTAATAGCTAAGGTCTTAGACTCGTACTCTGGCCTACTGGTTAAGGTCTTACCTCTTACTCTGGCCTACTGGTTAAGGTCTTAACTGTTACTCTGGCCTAATAGCTAATTTCTTAACTCTTACTCTGGCCTAATAGCTAAGGTCTTAGACTCGTACTCTGGCCTACTGGTTAAGGTCTCAACTCTTACTCTGTCCTAATAGCTAAGGTCTTAACTCTTACTCTGGCCTAATAGCTAAGGTCCTAGACTCGTACTCTGGCCTAATGGTTAAGGTCTTAACTCTTACTCTGGCCTACTGGTTAAGGTCTTAACTCTTACTCTGGCCTAATAGCTAAGGTCTTAGATTTGTACTCTGGCCTAATGGTTAAGGTCTTAACTCTCACTCTGGCCTAATAGCTAAGTTCTTAACTCTGACTCTGGCCTACTGGTTAGGGTCTTAACTCTTACTCTGGCCTAACAGCTAAGGTCTTAGACTCGTACTCTGGCCTAATAGCTAAGGTCTTAGACTCGTACTCTGGCCTGCAGGTTAAGGTCTTAACTCTTACTCTGGCCTAATAGCTAAGGTCTTAGACTCGTACTCTGGCCTACTGGTTAAGGTCTTAACTACTACTCTGGCCTAATAGCTAAGGTCTTAGACTCATACTCTGGCCTAATGGTTAAGGTCTTAACTCTTACTCTGGCCTACTGGTTAAGGTCTTAACTCTTACTCTGGCCTAATAGCTAAGGTCTTAACGCTTACTCTGGCCTAATAGCTAATGTCTTAACTCTTACTCTGGCCTAATAGCTAAGGTCTTAGACTCGTACTCTGGCCTAATGGGTAAGGTTTTAACTCTTACTCTGGCCTACTGGTTAAGGTCTTTAACTCTTACTCTGGCCTAATAGCTAAGGTCTTAGACTCGTACTCTGGCCTAATGGTTAAGGTCTTAACTCTTACTCTGGCCTACTGGTTAAGGTCTTTACCCTTACTCTGGCATAATAGCTAAGGTCTTAACTCTTACTCTGGCCTAATAGCTAAGGTCTTAACGCTTACTCTGGCCTAATAGCTAGGGTCTTAACTCGTACTCTGGCCTAATAGCTAAGGTCTTAGACTCGTACTCTGGCCTAATGGTTAAGGTCTTAACTCTTACTCTGGCCTACTGGTTATGGTCTTAACTCTTACTCTAGCCTAATAGCTAAGGTCTTAACTCTTACTCTGGCCTAATAGCAAATGTTTTAGACTCGTAATCTGGCCTAATAGCTAAGGTCTTAACTCTTACTCTGGCCTAAAAGCTAAGATCTTAGACTCGTACTTTGGCCTAATGGTTAAGGTCTTAACTCTAACTCTGGCCTACTGGTTAAGGTCTTAGACTCGTACTCTGGCCTAATAGCTAAGGTCTTAGACTCGTACTCTGGCCTAATGGTTAAGGTCTTAACTCTTACTCTGGCCTACTGGTTAAGGTCTTAACTCTTACTCTGGCCTACTGGTTAAGGTCTTAACCCTTACTCTGGCCTAATAGCTAAGGTCTTAACACTTACTCTGGCCTAATAGCTAAGGTCTTAGACTCGTACTCTGGCCTAATGGTTAAGGTCTTAACTCTTACTCTGGCCTAATAGCTAAGGTCTTAACTCTTACTCTGGCCTAATAGCTAAGGTCTTAGACTCGTACTCTGGCCTAATAGCTAAGGTCCTAAACTCGTACTCTGGCCTAATGGTTAAGGTCTTAACTCTTACTCTGGCCTAATAGCTAAGGTCTTAGACTCGTACTCTGGCCTAATGGGTAAGGTCTTAACTTTTACTCTGGCCTACTAGCTAAGGTCTTAACTCTTACTCTGGCCTAATAGCTAAGGTCTTAGACTCGTACTCTGGCCTAATGGTTAAGGTCTTAACTCTTACTCTGGCCTACTGGTTAAGGTCTTAACTCTTACTCTGGCCTAATAGCTGAGGTCTTAACTCTTACTCTGGCCTACTGGTTAAGGTCTTAACTTTTATTCTGGCCTAATAGCTAAGGTCTTAGACTCATACTCTGGCCTAATGGTTAAGGTCTTAACTCTTACTCTGGCCTAATAGCTAAGGTCCTAACTCTTACTCTGGCCTAATAGCTAATGTCTTAACTCTCACTCTGGCCTACTGGTTAAGATCTTAACTCTTACTCTGGCCTATTAGCTAAGGTCTTAGACTCGTACTCTGGCCTAATAGCTAAGGTCTTAGACTCGTACTCTGGCCTAATAGTTAAGGTCTTAACTCTAACTCTGGCCTACAGGTTAAGGTCTTAACTCTTACTCTGGCCTACTGGTTAAGGTCTTTACCCTTACTCTGGCATAATAGCTAAGGTCTTAGACTCGTACTCTGGCCTAATGGTTAAGGTCTTAACTCTTACACTGGCCTAATAGCTAGGGTCTTAACTCGTACTCTGGCCTAATAGCTAAGGTCTTAGACTCGTACTCTGGCCTACTGGTTAAGGTCTTACCTCTTACTCTGGCCTACTGGTTAAGGTCTTAACTGTTACTCTGGCCTAATAGCTAATTTCTTAACTCTTACTCTGGCCTAATAGCTAAGGTCTTAGACTCGTACTCTGGCCTACTGGTTAAGGTCTCAACTCTTACTCTGTCCTAATAGCTAAGGTCTTAACTCTTACTCTGGCCTAATAGCTAAGGTCCTAGACTCGTACTCTGGCCTAATGGTTAAGGTCTTAACTCTTACTCTGGCCTACTGGTTAAGGTCTTAACTCTTACTCTGGCCTAATAGCTAAGGTCTTAGATTTGTACTCTGGCCTAATGGTTAAGGTCTTAACTCTCACTCTGGCCTAATAGCTAAGTTCTTAACTCTGACTCTGGCCTACTGGTTAGGGTCTTAACTCTTACTCTGGCCTAACAGCTAAGGTCTTAGACTCGTACTCTGGCCTAATAGCTAAGGTCTTAGACTCGTACCCTGGCTTAATGGTTAAGGTCTTAACTCTTACTCTGGCCTACTGGTTAAGGTCTTAACTCTTACTCTGGCCTAATAGCTGAGCTCTTAACTCTTACTCTGGCCTACTGGTTAAGGTCTTAACTTTTACTCTGGCCTAATAGCTAAGGTCTTAGACTCATAATCTGGCCTAATGGTTAAGGTCTTAACTCTTACTCTGGCCTAATAGCTAAGGTCCTAACTCTTACTCTGGCCTAATAGCTAAGGTCTTAACTCTTACTCTGGCCTACTGGTTAAGGTCTTAACTCTTACTCTGGCCTAATAGCTAAGGTCTTAGACTCGTACTCTGGCCTAATAGCTAAGGTCTTAGACTTGTACTCTGGCCTACAGGTTAAGGTCTTAACTCTTACTCTGGCCTACTGGTTAAGGTCTTTACCCTTACTCTGGCATAATAGCTAAGGTCTTAGACTCGTACTCTGGCCTAATGGTTAAGGTCTTAACTCTTACTCTGGCCTAATAGCTAGGGTCTTAACTCGTACTCTGGCCTAATAGCTAAGGTCTTAGACTCGTACTCTGGCCTAATGGTTAAGGTCTTACCTCTTACTCTGGCCTACTGGTTAAGGTCTTAACTGTTACTCTGGCCTAATAGCTAAGGTCTTAACTCTTACTCTGTCCTAATAGCTAAGGTCTTAGACTCGTACTCTGGCCTAATGGTTAAGGTCTTAACTCTTACTCTGGCCTACTGGTTAAGGTCTTAACTCTTACTCTGGCCTAATAGCTAAGGTCTTAGATTTGTACTCTGGCCTAATGGTTAAGGTCTTAACTCTTACTCTGGCCTAATAGCTAAGGTCTTAGACTCGTACTCTGGCCTACTGGTTAAGGTCTTAACTCTTACTTTGGCCTACTGGTTAAGGTCTTAACTCTTACTCTGGCCTAATAGCTAAGGTCTTAGACTCATACTCTGGCCTAATTTTTAAGGTCTTAACTCTTACTCTGGCCTACTGGTTAAGGTCTTAACTCTTACTCTGGCCTACTGGTTAAGGTCTTAACTCTTACTCTGGCCTAATAGCTAAGGTCTTAACGCTTACTCTTGCCTAATAGCTAAGGTCTTAACTCTTACTCTGGCCTAATAGCTAAGGTCTTAGACTCGTACTCTGGCCTAATGGTTAAGGTCTTAACTCTTACTCTGGCCTACTGGTTAACGTCTTAACTCTTACTCTGGCCTAATAGCTAAGGTCTTAACTCTTACTCTGGCCTAATAGCAAAGGTCTTAGACTCGTAATCTGGCCTAATAGCTAAGGTCTTAACTCTTACTCTGGCCTAATAGCTAAGATCTTAGACTCGTACTTTGGCCTAATGGTTAAGGTCTTAACTCTTACTCTGGCCTACTGGTTAAGGTCTTAGACTCGTACTCTGGCCTAATAGCTAAGGTCTTAGACTCGTACTCTGGCCCAATGGTTAAGATCTTAACTTTTACTCTGGCCTACTGGTTAAGGTCTTAACTCTTACTCTGGCCTAATAGCTAAGGTCTTAGACTCGTACTCTGGCCTAATAGCTAAGGTCTTAGACTTGTACTCTGGCCTACTGGTTACGATCTTAACTCTTACTCTGGCCTAATAGCTAAGGTCTTAACTCTTACTCTGGCCTAATAGCTAAGGTCTTAGACTCGTACTCTGACCTAATGGTTAAGGTATTAACTCTTACTCTCGCCTACTGGTTAAGGTCTTTACCCTTACTCTGGCATAATAGCTAAGGTCTTAGACTCGTACTCTGGCCTAATGGTTAAGGTCTTAGACTCGTACTTTGGCCTAATGGGGTGTTACCTCTTACTCTGGCCTACTGGTTAAGGTCTTAACTCTTACTCTGGCCTAATAGCTAAGGTCTTAACTCTTACTCTGGCCTTATAGCTAAGGTCTTAGACTCGTACTCTGTCCTAATAGCTAAGGTCTTAGACTCGTACTCTGGCCTAATGGTTAAGGTCTTAACTCTTACTCTGGCCTACTGGTTAAGGTCTTAACTCTTACTCTGGCCTACTGGTTTTGGTCTTAACTCTTACTCTGGCCTAATAGCTAAGGTCTTAACACTTACTCTGGCCTAATAGCTAAGGTCTTAGACTCATACTCTGGCCTAATGGTAAAGGTCTTAACTCTTACTCTAGCCTAATAGCTAAGGTCTTAACTCTTACTCTGGCCTAATAGCTAAGGTCTTAGACTCGTACTCTGGCCTAATAGCTAAGGTCCTAGACTAGTACTCTGGCCTAATGGTTAAGGTCTTAACCCTTACTCTGGCCAAATAGCTAAGGTCTTAGACTCGTACTCTGGCCTAAAGGTTAAGGTCTTAACTTTCTACTCTGGCCTAATAGCTAATGTCTTAACTCTTACTCTGGTCTAATAGCTAAGGTCTTAGCTTCGTACTCTGGCCTACTGGTTAAGGTCTTAACTCATACTCTGGCCTAATGGTTAAGGTCTTACCGCTTACTCTGCTCTAATAGCTAAGGCCTTAGACTCGTACTCTGGCCTAATAGCTAAGGTCTTAGACTCGTACTCTGGCCTAATGGTTAAGGTCTTAACTCTTACTCTGGCCTAATAACTAAGGTCTTAGACTCGTACTGTGGCCTAATGGTTAAGGTCTTAACTTTTACTCTGGCCTAATAGCTAAGGTCTTGGACTCGTACTCTGGCCTAATGGTTAAGGTCTTAATGCTTACTCTGCTCTAATAGCTAAGGTCTTAGACTCGTACTCTGGCCTTATGGTTAAGGTCTTAACTCTTACTCTGGCTTAATAGCTAAGGTCTTAGACTCGTACTGTGGCCTAATGGTTAAGGTCTTAACTTTTACTCTTGCCTAATAGCTAAGGTTTTAACTCTTACTCTGGCCTACTGGTTAAGGTCTTAACTCTTACTCTGGCCTAATAGCTAAGGTCTTAGACTCGTACTCTGGCCTAATAGCTAAGGTCTTAGACTCGTACTCTGGCCTAATGGTTAAGGTCTTAACTCCTACTCTGGCCTAATAGCTAAGGTCTTAACGGTTACTCTGGCCTAATAGCTAATGTCTTAACTCTTACTCTGGCCTAATAGCTAAGGTCTTAGACTCGTACTCTGGCCTAATGGTTAAGGTCTTAACTCTTACTCTGGCCTACTGGTTAAGGTCTTTACCCTTACTCTGGCATAATAGCTAAGGTCTTAACTCGTACTCTGGCCTAATAGCTAAGGTCTTAGACTCGTACTCTGGCCTACTGGTTAAGGTCTTACCTCTTACTCTGGCCTACTGGTTAAGGTCTTAACTGTTACTCTGGCTTAATAGCTAATTTCTTAACTCTTACTCTGGCCTAATAGCTAAGGTCTTAGACTCGTACTCTGGCCTACTGGTTAAGGTCTTAACTCTTACTCTGGCCTAATAGCTAAGGTCTCAACTCTTACTCTGTCCTAATAGGTAAGGTCTTAACTCTTACTCTGGCCTAATAGCTAAGGTACTAGACTCGTACTCTGGCCTAATGGTTAAGGTCTTAACTCTTACTCTGGCCTACTGGTTAAGGTCTTAACTCTTACTCTGGCCTAATAGCTAAGGTCTTAGATTTGTACTCTGGCCTAATGGTTAAGGTCTTAACTCTTACTCTGGCCTAATAGCTAAGGTCTTAGACTCGTACTCTGGCCTACTGGTTAAGGTCTTAACTCTTACTTTGGCCTACTGGTTAAGGTCTTAACTACTACTCTGGCCTAATAGCTAAGGTCTTAGACTCATACTCTGGCCTAATGGTTAAGGTCTTAACTCTTACTCTGGCCTACTGGTTAAGGTCTTAACTCTTACTCTGGCCTAATAGCTAAGGTCTTAGATTTGTACTCTGGCCTAATGGTTAAGGTCTTAACTCTTACTCTGGCCTAATAGCTAAGGTCTTAGACTCGTACTCTGGCCTACTGGTTAAGGTCTTAACTCTTACTTTGGCCTACTGGTTAAGGTCTTAACTACTACTCTGGCCTAATAGCTAAGGTCTTAGACTCATACTCTGGCCTAATGGTTAAGGTCTTAACTCTTACTCTGGCCTACTGGTTAAGGTCTTAACTCTTACTCTGGCCTAATAGCTAAGGTCTTAACGCTTACTCTGGCCTAATAGCTAATGTCTTAACTCTTACTCTGGCCTAATAGCTAAGGTCTTAGACTCGTACTCTGGCCTAATGGGTAAGGTTTTAAATCTTACTCTGGCCTACTGGTTAAGGTCTTTAACTCTTTCTCTGGCCTAATAGCTAAGGTCTTAGACTCGTACTCTGGCCTAATGGTTAAGGTCTTAACTCTTACTCTGGCCTACTGGTTATGGTCTTAACTCTTACTCTAGCCTAATAGCTAAGGTCTTAACTCTTACTCTGGCCTAATAGCAAATGTTTTAGACTCGTAATCTGGCCTAATAGCTAAGGTCTTAACTCTTACTCTGGCCTAATAGCTAAGATCTTAGACTCGTACTTTGGCCTAATGCTTAAGGTCTTAACTCTAACTCTGGCCTACTGGTTAAGGTCTTAGACTCGTACTCTGGCCTAATAGCTAAGGTCTTAGACTCGTACTCTGGCCTAATGGTTAAGGTCTTAACTCTTACTCTGGCCTACTGGTTAAGGTCTTAACTCTTACTCTGGCCTATTGGTTAAGGTCTTAACCCTTACTCTGGCCTAATAGCTAAGGTCTTAACACTTACTCTGGCCTAATAGCTAAGGTCTTAGACTCGTACTCTGGCCTAATGGTTAAGGTCTTAACTCTTACTCTGGCCTAATAGATAAGGTCTTAACTCTTACTCTGGCCTAATAGCTAAGGTCTTAGACTCGTACTCTGGCCTAATAGCTAAGGTCCTAGACTCGTACTCTGGCTTAATGGTTAAGGTCTTAACTCTTACTCTGGCCTAATAGCTAAGGTCTTAGACTCGTACTCTGGCCTAATGGGTAAGGTCTTAACTTTTACTCTGGCCTACTAGCTAAGGTCTTAACTCTTACTCTGGCCTAATAGCTAAGGTCTTAGACTCGTACTCTGGCCTAATGGTTAAGGTCTTAACTCTTACTCTGGCCTACTGGTTAAGGTCTTAACTCTTACTCTGGCCTAATAGCTGAGGTCTTAACTCTTACTCTGGCCTACTGGTTAAGGTCTTAACTTTTACTCTGGCCTAATAGCTAAGGTCTTAGACTCATACTCTGGCCTAATGGTTAAGGTCTTAGACTCATACTCTGGCCTAATGGTTGAGGTCTTAACTATTACTCTGGCCTACTGGTTAAGGTCTTAACTCTTACTCTGGCCTAATAGCTAAGGTCTTAGACTCATACTCTGGCCTAATGGTTCAGGTCTTAACTTTTACTCTGGCCTACTGGTTAAGGTCTTAACTCTTACTCTGGCCTAATAGCTAAGGTCTTAGACTCGTACTCTGGCCTAATAGTTAAGGTCTTAGACTTGTACTCTGGCCTAATGGTTAAGGTCTTAACTCTTACTCTGGCCTAATAGCTAAGGTCTTAGACTTGTACTCCGGCCTAATAGCTAAGGTCTTAACTCTTACTCTGGCCTAATAGCTAAGGTCTTAGATTCGTACTCTGGCCTACTGGTTAAGGTCTTAACTCTTACTCTGGCCTACTGGTTAAGGTCTTAACTCTTACTCTGGCCTAATAGCTAAGGTCTTAACTCTTACTCTGGCCTACTGGTTAAGGTCTTAACTCTTACTCTGGCCTAATAGCTAAGGTCTTAACTCGTACTCTGGCCTAATAGCTAAGGTCTTAGACTCGTACTCTGGCCTAATAGCTAAGGTCTTAGACTCATACTCTGGCCTAATGGTTAAGGTCTTAACTCCTACTCTGGCCTAATAGCTAAGGTCTTAGACTCGTACTCTGGCCTAATGTTTAAGGTCTTAACTTTTACTCTGGCCTGATAGCTAAGGTCTTAAGTCTTACACTGGACTAATAGCTAAGGTCTTAGACTCGTACTCTGGCCTACTGGTTAAGGTCTTAACTCTTACTCTGGCCTACTGGTTAAGGTCTTAACTCTTACTCTGGCCTAATAGCTAAGGTCTTAGACTCGTACTCTGGCCTAATAGCTAAGGTCTTAGACTCGTACTCTGGCCTAATGGTTAAGCTTTTAACTCCTACTCTGGCCTAATAGCTAAGGTCTTAACTCTTACTCTGGCCTACTGGTTAAGGTCTTAACTCTTACTCTGGCCTAATAGCTAAGGTCTTAACTCTTAATCTGGCCTACTGGTTAAGGTCTTAACTCTTACTCAGGCCTTCTGGTTAAGGTCTTAACTCTTACTCTGGCCTAATAGCTAAGGTCTTAGACTCGTACTCTGGCCTAATAGCTAAGGTCTTATACTCGTACTCTGGCCTAATAGTTAAGGTCTTAACTCTTACTCTGGCCTACAGGTTAAGGTCTTAACTCTTACTCTGGCCTACTGGTTAAGGTCTTTACCCTTACTCTGGCATAATAGCTAAGGTCTTAACTCGTACTCTGGCCTAATAGCTAAGGTCTTAGACTCGTACTCTGGCCTACTGGTTAAGGTCTTACCTCTTACTCTGGCCTACTGGTTAAGGTCTTAACTGTTACTCTGGCTTAATAGCTAATTTCTTAACTCTTACTCTGGCCTAATAGCTAAGGTCTTAGACTCGTACTCTGGCCTACTGGTTAAGGTCTTAACTCTTACTCTGGCCTAATAGCTAAGGTCTCAACTCTTACTCTGTCCTAATAGCTAAGGTCTTAACTCTTACTCTGGCCTAATAGCTAAGGTCCTAGACTCGTACTCTGGCCTAATAGTTAAGGTCTTAACTCTTACTCTGGCCTACTGGTTAAGGTCTTAACTCTTACTCTGGCCTAATAGCTAAGGTCTTAGATTTGTACTCTGGCCTAATGGTTAAGGTCTTAACTCTTACTCTGGCCTAATAGCTAAGGTCTTAGACTCGTACTCTGGCCTACTGGTTAAGGTCTTAACTCTTACTTTGGCCTACTGGTTAAGGTCTTAACTACTACTCTGGCCTAATAGCTAAGGTCTTAGACTCATACTCTGGCCTAATGGTTAAGGTCTTAACTCTTACTCTGGCCTACTGGTTAAGGTCTTAACTCTTACTCTGGCCTAATAGCTAAGGTCTTAACGTTTACTCTGGCCTAATAGCTAATGTCTTAACTCTTACTCTGGCCTAATAGCTAAGGTCTTAGACTCGTACTCTGGCCTAATGGGTAAGGTTTTAACTCTTACTCTGGCCTACTGGTTAAGGTCTTTAACTCTTACTCTGGCCTAATAGCTAAGGTCTTAGACTCGTACTCTGGCCTAATGGTTAAGGTCTTAACTCTTACTCTGGCCTACTGGTTATGGTCTTAACTCTTACTCTAGCCTAATAGCTAAGGTCTTAACTCTTACTCTGGCCTAATAGCAAATGTTTTAGACTCGTAATCTGGCCTAAAAGCTAAGGTCTTAACTCTTACTCTGGCCTAATAGCTAAGATCTTAGACTCGTACTTTGGCCTAATGGTTAAGGTCTTAACTCTAACTCTGGCCTACTGGTTAAGGTCTTAGACTCGTACTCTGGCCTAATAGCTAAGGTCTTAGACTCGTACTCTGGCCTAATGGTTAAGGTCTTAACTCTTACTCTGGCCTACTGGTTAAGGTCTTTACTCTTACTCTGGCCTACTGGTTAAGGTCTTAACCCTTACTCTGGCCTAATAGCTAAGGTCTTAACACTTACTCTGGCCTAATAGCTAAGGTCTTAGACTCGTACTCTGGCCTAATGGTTAAGGTCTTAACTCTTACTCTGGCCTAATAGCTAAGGTCTTAGACTCGTACTCTGGCCTAATAGCTAAGGTCCTAGACTCGTACTCTGGCCTAATGGTTAAGGTCTTAACTCTTACTCTGGCCTAATAGCTAAGGTCTTAGACTCGTACTCTGGCCTAATGGGTAAGGTCTTAACTTTTACTCTGGCCTACTAGCTAAGGTCTTAACTCTTACTCTGGCCTAACAGCTAAGGTCTTAGACTCGTACTCTGGCCTAATGGTTAAGGTCTTAACTCTTACTCTGGCCTACTGGTTAAGGTCTTAACTCTTACTCTGGCCTAATAGCTGAGGTCTTAACTCTTACTCTGGCCTACTGGTTAAGGTCTTAACTTTTACTCTGGCCTAATAGCTAAGGTCTTAGACTCGTACTCTGGCCTAATGGTTAAGGTCTTAGACTCATATTCTGGCCTAATGGTTGAGGTCTTAACTCTTACTCTGGCCTACTGGTTAAGGTCTTAACTCTTACTCTGGCCTAATAGCTAAGGTCTTAGACTCGTACTCTGGCCTAATGGTTAAGGTCTTAACTTTTACTCTGGCCTACTGGTTAAGGTCTTAACTCTTACTCTGGCCTAATAGCTAAGGTCTTAGACTTGTACTCTGGCCTAATAGTTAAGGTCTTAGACTTGTACTCTGGCCTAATGGTTAAGGTCTTAACTCTTACTCTGGCCTACTGGTTAAGGTCTTAACCCTTACTCTGGCCTAATAGCTAAGGTCTTAACACTTACTCTGGCCTAATAGCTAAGGTCTTAGACTCGTACTCTGGCCTAATGGTTAAGGTCTTAACTCTTACTCTGGCCTAATAGCTAAGGTCTTAGACTCGTACTCTGGCCTAATAGCTAAGGTCCTAGACTCGTACTCTGGCCTAATGGTTAAGGTCTTAACTCTTACTCTGGCCTAATAGCTAAGGTCTTAGACTCGTACTCTGGCCTAATGGGTAAGGTCTTAACTTTTACTCTGGCCTACTAGCTAAGGTCTTAACTCTTACTCTGGCCTAATAGCTAAGGTCTTAGACTCGTACTCTGGCCTAATGGTTAAGGTCTTAACTCTTACTCTGGCCTACTGGTTAAGGTCTTAACTCTTACTCTGGCCTAATAGCTGAGGTCTTAACTCTTACTCTGGCCTACTGGTTAAGGTCTTAACTTTTACTCTGGCCTAATAGCTAAGGTCTTAGACTCATACTCTGGCCTAATGGTTAAGGTCTTAGACTCATATTCTGGCCTAATGGTTGAGGTCTTAACTCTTACTCTGGCCTACTGGTTAAGGTCTTAACTCTTACTCTGGCCTAATAGCTAAGGTCTTAGACTCGTACTCTGGCCTAATGGTTAAGGTCTTAACTTTTACTCTGGCCTACTGGTTAAGGTCTTAACTCTTACTCTGGCCTAATAGTTAAGGTCTTAGACTTGTACTCTGGCCTAATAGTTAAGGTCTTAGACTTGTACTCTGGCCTAATGGTTAAGGTCTTAACTCTCACTCTGGCCTAATAGCTAAGGTCTTAGACTCGTACTCTGGCCTAATGGGTAAGGTCTTAACTTTTACTCTGGCCTACTAGCTAAGGTCTTAACTCTTACTCTGGCCTAATAGCTAAGGTCTTAGACTCGTACTCTGGCCTAATGGTTAAGGTCTTAACTCTTACTCTGGCCTACTGGTTAAGGTCTTAACTCTTACTCTGGCCTAATAGCTGAGGTCTTAACTCTTACTCTGGCCTACTGGTTAAGGTCTTAACTTTTATTCTGGCCTAATAGCTAAGGTCTTAGACTCATACTCTGGCCTAATGGTTAAGGTCTTAACTCTTACTCTGGCCTAATAGCTAAGGTCCTAACTCTTACTCTGGCCTAATAGCTAATGTCTTAACTCTCACTCTGGCCTACTGGTTAAGATCTTAACTCTTACTCTGGCCTATTAGCTAAGGTCTTAGACTCGTACTCTGGCCTAATAGCTAAGGTCTTAGACTCGTACTCTGGCCTAATAGTTAAGGTCTTAACTCTAACTCTGGCCTACAGGTTAAGGTCTTAACTCTTACTCTGGCCTACTGGTTAAGGTCTTTACCCTTACTCTGGCATAATAGCTAAGGTCTTAGACTCGTACTCTGGCCTAATGGTTAAGGTCTTAACTCTTACTCTGGCCTAATAGCTAGGGTCTTAACTCGTACTCTGGCCTAATAGCTAAGGTCTTAGACTCGTACTCTGGCTTACTGGTTAAGGTCTTACCTCTTACTCTGGCCTACTGGTTAAGGTCTTAACTGTTACTCTGGCCTAATAGCTAATTTCTTAACTCTTACTCTGGCCTAATAGCTAAGGTCCTAGACTCGTACTCTGGCCTAATGGTTAAGGTCTTAACTCTTACTCTGGCCTACTGGTTAAGGTCTTAACTCTTACTCTGGCCTAATAGCTAAGGTCTTAGATTTGTACTCTGGCCTAATGGTTAAGGTCTTAACTCTCACTCTGGCCTAATAGCTAAGTTCTTAACTCTGACTCTGGCCTACTGGTTAGGGTCTTAACTCTTACTCTGGCCTAACAGCTAAGGTCTTAGACTCGTACTCTGGCCTAATAGCTAAGGTCTTAGACTCGTACTCTGGCCTGCAGGTTAAGGTCTTAACTCTTACTCGGGCCTTCTGGTTAAGGTCTTAACTCTTACTCTGGCCTAATAGCTAAGGTCTTAGACTCGTACTCTGGCCTAATGGTTAAGGTCTTAACTCTTACTCTGGCCTACTGGTTAAGGTCTTAACTCTTACTCTGGCCTAATAGCTGAGCTCTTAACTCTTACTCTGGCCTACTGGTTAAGGTCTTAACTTTTACTATGGCCTAATAGCTAAGGTCTTAGACTCATAATCTGGCCTAATGGTTAAGGTATTAACTCTTACTCTGGCCTAATAGCTAAGGTCCTAACTCTTACTCTGGCCTAATAGCTAAGGTCTTAACTCTTACTCTGGCCTACTGGTTAAGGTCTTAACTCTTACTCTGGCCTAATAGCTAAGGTCTTAGACTCGTACTCTGGCCTAATAGCTAAGGTCTTAGACTTGTACTCTGGTCTACAGGTTAAGGTCTTAACTCTTACTCTGGCCTACTGGTTAAGGTCTTTACTCTTACTCTGGCATAATAGCTAAGGTCTTAGACTCGTACTCTGGCCTAATGGTTAAGGTCTTAACTCTTACTCTGGCCTAATAGCTAGGGTCTTAACTCGTACTCTGGCCTAATAGCTAAGGTCTTAGACTCGTACTCTGGCCTAATGGTTAAGGTCTTACCTCTTACTCTGGCCTACTGGTTAAGGTCTTAACTGTTACTCTGGCCTAATAGCTAAGGTCTTAACTCTTACTCTGTCCTAATAGCTAAGGTCTTAGACTCGTACTCTGGCCTAATGGTTAAGGTCTTAACTCTTACTCTGGCCTACTGGTTAAGGTCTTAACTCTTACTCTGGCCTAATAGCTAAGGTCTTAGATTTGTACTCTGGCCTAATGGTTAAGGTCTTAACTCTTACTCTGGCCTAATAGCTAAGGTCTTAGACTCGTACTCTGGCCTACTGGTTAAGGTATTAACTCTTACTCTCGCCTACTGGTTAAGGTCTTTAACCTTACTCTGGCATAATAGCTAAGGTCTTAGACTCGTAATCTGGCCTAATGGTTAAGGTCTTAGACTCGTACTTTGGCCTAATGGTTAAGGTGTTACCTCTTACTCTGGCCTACTGGTTAAGGTCTTAACTCTTACTCTGGCCTAATAGCTAAGGTCTTAACTCTTACTCTGGCCTAATAGCTAAGGTCTTAGACTCGTACTCTGTCCTAATAGCTAAGGTCTTAGACTCGTACTCTGGCCTAATGGTTAAGGTCTTAACTCTTACTCTGGCCTACTGGTTAAGGTCTTAACTCTTACTCTGGCCTACTGGTTTTGGTCTTAACTCTTACTCTGGCCTACTGGTTAAGGTCTTTACCCTTACTCTGGCATAATAGCTAAGGTCTTAGACTCGTACTCTGGCCTAATGGTTAAGGTCTTAACTCTTACTCTGGCCTAATAGCTAGGGTCTTAACTCGTACTCTGGCCTAATAGCTAAGGTCTTAGACTCGTACTCTGGTCTAATGGTTAAGGTCTTACCTCTTACTCTGGCCTACTGGTTAAGGTCTTAACTGTTACTCTGGCCTAATAGCTAAGGTCTTAACTCTTACTCTGTCCTAATAGCTAAGGTCTTAGACTCGTACTCTGGCCTAATGGTTAAGGTCTTAACTCTTACTCTGGCCTACTGGTTAAGGTCTTAACTCTTACTCTGGCCTAATAGCTAAGGTCTTAGATTTGTACTCTGGCCTAATGGTTAAGGTCTTAACTCTTACTCTGGCCTAATAGCTAAGGTCTTAGACTCGTACTCTGGCCTACTGGTTAAGGTCTTAACTCTTACTTTGGCCTACTGGTTAAGGTCTTAACTCTTACTCTGGCCTAATAGCTAAGGTCTTAGACTCATACTCTGGCCTACTGGTTAAGGTCTTAACTCTTACTCTGGCCTACTGGTTAAGGTCTTAACTCTTACTCTGGCCTAATAGCTAAGGTCTTAACGCTTACTCTTGCCTAATAGCTAAGGTCTTAACTCTTACTCTGGCCTAATAGCTAAGGTCTTAGACTCGTACTCTGGCCTAATGGTTAAGGTCTTAACTCTAACTCTGGCCTACTGGTTAAGGTCTTAACTCTTACTCTGGCCTAATAGCTAAGGTCTTAACTCTTACTCTGGCCTAATAGCAAAGGTCTTAGACTCGTAATCTGGCCTAATAGCTAAGGTCTTAACTCTTACTCTGGCCTAATAGCTAAGATCTTAGACTCGTACTTTGGCCTAATGGTTAAGGTCTTAACTCTTACTCTGGCCTACTGGTTAAGGTCTTAGACTCGTACTCTGGCCTAATAGCTAAGGTCTTAGACTCGTACTCTGGCCCAATGGTTAAGATCTTAACTTTTACTCTGGCCTACTGGTTAAGGTCTTAACTCTTACTCTGGCCTAATAGCTAAGGTCTTAGACTCGTACTCTGGCCTAATAGCTAAGGTCTTAGACTTGTACTCTGGCCTACTGGTTACGGTCTTAACTCTTACTCTGGCCTAATAGCTAAGGTCTTAACTCTTACTCTGGCCTAATAGCTAAGGTCTTAGACTCGTACTCTGACCTAATGGTTAAGGTATTAACTCTTACTCTCGCCTACTGGTTAAGGTCTTTACCCTTACTCTGGCATAATAGCTAAGGTCTTAGACTCGTAATCTGGCCTAATGGTTAAGGTCTTAGACTCGTACTTTGGCCTAATGGTTAAGGTGTTACCTCTTACTCTGGCCTACTGGTTAAGGTCTTAACTCTTACTCTGGCCTAATAGCTAAGGTCTTAACTCTTACTCTGGCCTAATAGCTAAGGTCTTAGACTCGTACTCTGTCCTAATAGCTAAGGTCTTAGACTCGTACTCTGGCCTAATGGTTAAGGTCTTAACTCTTACTCTGGCCTACTGGTTAAGGTCTTAACTCTTACTCTGGCCTACTGGTTTTGGTCTTAACTCTTACTCTGGCCTAATAGCTAAGGTCTTAACACTTACTCTGGCCTAATAGCTAAGGTCTTAGACTCATACTCTGGCCTAATGGTTAAGGTCTTAACTCTTACTCTAGCCTAATAGCTAAGGTCTTAACTCTTACTCTGGCCTAATAGCTAAGGTCTTAGACTCGTACTCTGGCCTAATAGCTAAGGTCCTAGACTCGTACTCTGGCCTAATGGTTAAGGTCTTAACCCTTACTCTGGCCAAATAGCTAAGGTCTTAGACTCGTACTCTGGCCTAATGGTTAAGGTCTTAACTTTTACTCTGGCCTAATAGCTAATGTCTTAACTCTTACTCTGGTCTAATAGCTAAGGTCTTAGCTTCGTACTCTGGCCTACTGGTTAAGGTCTTAACTCATACTCTGGCCTAATGGTTAAGGTCTTACCGCTTACTCTGCTCTAATAGCTAAGGCCTTAGACTCGTACTCTGGCCTAATAGCTAAGGTCTTAGACTCGTACTCTGGCCTAATGGTTAAGGTCTTAACTCTTACTCTGGCCTAATAACTAAGGTCTTAGACTCGTACTGTGGCCTAATGGTTAAGGTCTTAACTTTTACTCTGGCCTAATAGCTAAGGTCTTGGACTCGTACTCTGGCCTAATGGTTAAGGTCTTAATGCTTATTCTGCTCTAATAGCTAAGGTCTTAGACTCGTACTCTGGCCTTATGGTTAAGGTCTTAACTCTTACTCTGGCTTAATAGCTAAGGTCTTAGACTCGTACTGTGGCCTAATGGTTAAGGTCTTAACTTTTACTCTTGCCTAATAGCTAAGGTTTTAACTCTTACTCTGGCCTACTGGTTAAGGTCTTAACTCTTACTCTGGCATAATAGCTAAGGTCTTAGACTCGTACTCTGGCCTAATAGCTAAGGTCTTAGACTCGTACTCTGGCCTAATGGTTAAGGTCTTAACTCCTACTCTGGCCTAATAGCTAAGGTCTTAGACTCGTACTCTGGCCTAATGTTTAAGGTCTTAACTTTTACTCTGGCCTAATAGCTAAGGTCTTAACTCTTACACTGGACTAATAGCTAAGGTCTTAGACTCGTACTCTGGCCTACTGGTTAAGGTCTTAACTCTTACTCTGGCCTACTGGTTAAGGTCTTAACTCTTACTCTGGCCTAATAGCTAAGGTCTTAGACTCGTACTCTGGCCTAATAGCTAAGGTCTTAGACTCGTACTTTGGCCTAATGGTTAAGCTTTTAACTCCTACTCTGGCCTAATAGCTAAGGTCTTAACTCTCACTCTGGCCTACTGGTTAAGGTCTTAACTCTTACTCTGGCCTAATAGCTAAGGTCTTAACTCTTACTCTGGCCTAATAGCTAAGGTCTTAGACTCATACTCTGGCCTAATAGTTAAGGTCTTAACTCTTACTCTGGCCTACTGGTTAAGGTGTTAACTCTTACTCTGGCCTAATAGCTAAGGTTTTAGACTCGTACTCTGGCCTACTGGTTAAGGTCTTAACTCTTACTCTGGGATAATAGCTAAGGTCTTAGACTCGTACTCTGGCCTAATAGCTAAGGTCTTAACTCTTACTCGGGCCTAATAGCTAATGTCTTACCTCTTACTCTGGCCTAATAGCTAAGGTCTTAGACTCGTACTCTGGCCTAATAGCTAAGGTCTTAACTCTTACTCTGGCCTACTGGTTAATGTCTTAACTCTTACTCTGGCCTAATAGCTAAGTTCTTAACTCTGTCTCTGGCCTACTGGTTAGGGTCTTAACTCTTACTCTGGCCTAACAGCTAAGGTCTTAGACAAATACTCTGGCCTAATGGTTAAGGTCTTAACTCTTACTCTGGCCTACTGGTTAAGGTCTTAACTCTTACTCTGGCCTAATAGCTAAGGTCTTAGACTCGTACTCTGGCCTAATGGTTAAGGTCTTAACTCTTACTCTGGCCTACTGGTTAAGGTCTTAACTCTTACTCTGGCCTAATAGCTGAGGTCTTAACTCTTACTCTGGCCTACTGGTTAAGGTCTTAACTTTTACTCTGGCCTAATAGCTAAGGTCTTAGACTCATACTCTGGCCTAATGGTTAAGGTCTTAACTCTTACTCTGGCCTAATAGCTAAGGTCCTAACTCTTACTCTGGCCTAATAGCTAAGGTCTTAACTCTTACTCTGGCCTACTGGTTAAGGTCTTAACTCTTACTCTGGCCTAATAGCTAAGGTCTTAGACTCGTACTTTGGCCTAATAGCTAAGGTCTTAGACTTGTACTCTGGCGTACTGGTTACGGTCTTAACTCTTACTCTGGCCTAATAGCTAAGGTCTTAACTCTTACTCTGGCCTAATAGCTAAGGTCTTAGACTCGTACTCTGACCTAATGGTTAAGGTATTAACTCTTACTCTTGCCTACTGGTTAAGGTCTTTACCCTTACTCTGGCATAATAGCTAAGGTCTTAGACTCGTACTCTGGCCTAATGGTTAAGGTCTTAGACTCGTACTTTGGCCTAATGGTTAAGGTGTTACCTCTTACTCTGGCCTATCGGTTAAGGTCTTAACTCTTACTCTGGCCTAATAGCTAAGGTCTTAACTCTTACTCTGGCCTAATAGCTAAGGTCTTAGACTCGTACTCTGGCCTACTGGTTAAGGTCTTAGACTCGTACTCTGTCCTAATAGCTAAGGTCTTAGACTCGTACTCTGGCCTAATGGTTAAGGTCTTAACTCTTACTCTGGCCTACTGGTTAAGGTCTTAACTCTTACTCTGGCCTACTGGTTAAGGTCTTAACTCTTACTCTGGCCTAATAGCTAAGGTCTTAACACTTACTCTGGCCTAATAGCTAAGGTCTTAGACTCATACTCTGGCCTTATGGTTAAGGTCCTAACTCTTACTCTAGCCTAATAGCTAAGGTCTTAACTCTTACTCTGGTCTAATAGCTAAGGTCTTAGACTCATACTCTGGCCTAATAGCTAAGGTCCTAGACTCGTACTCTGGCCTAATGGTTAAGGTCTTAACCCTTACTCTGGCCTAATAGCTAAGGTCTTAGACTCGTACTCTGGCCTAATGGTTAAGGTCTTAACTTTTACTCTGGCCTAATAGCTAATGTCTTAACTCTTACTCTGGCCTAATAGCTAAGGTCTTAGCTTCGTACTCTGGCCTACTGGTTAAGGTCTTAACTCGTACTCTGGCCTAATGGTTAAGGTCCTACCGCTTACTCTGCTCTAATAGCTAAGGCCTTAGACTCGTACTCTGGCCTAATAGCTAAGGTCTTAGACTCGTACTCTGGCCTAATGGTTAAGGTCTTAACTCTTACTCTGGCCTAATAACTAAGGTCTTAGACTCGTACTGTGGCCTAATGGTTAAGGTCTTAACTTTTACTCTGGCCTAATAGCTAAGGTTTTAACTCTTACTCTGGCCTAATAGCTAAGGTCTTAGCCTTGTACTCTGGCCTACTGGTTAAGGTCTTAACTCTTACTCTGGCCTACTGGTTAAGGTCCTAACTCTTACTCTGGCCTAATAGCTAAGGTCTTAGACTCGTACTCTGGCCTAATAGCTAAGGTCTTAGACTCGTACTCTGGCCTAATGGTTAAGGTCTTAACTTCTACTCTGGCCTAATAGCTAAGGTCTTAGACTCGTACTCTGGCCTAATGGTTAAGGTCTTAACTTTTACTCTGGCCTAATAGCTAAGGTCTTAACTCTTACACTGGACTAATAGCTAAGGTCTTAGACTCGTACTCTGGCCTAATAGCTAAGGTCTTAACACTTACTTTGGCCTAATAGCTAAGGTCTTAGACTCGTACTCTGGCGTAATGGTTAAGGTCTTAACTCTTACTCTGGCCTAATAGCTAAGGTCTTAACTCTTACTCTGGCCTAATAGCTAAGGTCTTAGACTCGTACTCTGGCCTAATGGTTAAGCTTTTAACTCCTACTCTGGCCTAATAGCTAAGGTCTTAACTCTTACTCTGGCCTACTGGTTAAGGTCTTAACTCTCACTCTAGCCTAATAGCTAAGGTCTTAACTCTTACTCTGGCCTAATAGCTAAGGTCTTAGACTCATACTCTGGCCTAATGGGTAAGGTCTTAACTCTTACTCTGGCCTACTGGTTAAGGTCTTAACTCTTACTCTGGCCTAATAGCTAGGTTTTAGACTCGTACTCTGGCCTACTGGTTAAGGTCTTAACTCTTACTCTGGGATAATAGCTAAGGTCTTAGACTCGTACTCTGGCCTAATAGCTAAGGTCTTAACTCTTACTCTGGCCTACTGGTTAAGGTCTTAACTCTTACTCTGTCCTAATAGCTAAGGTATTAGACTCGTATTCTGGCCTAATAGGTAAGGTCTTAGACTCGTACTCTGGCCTGCAGGTTAAGGTCTTAACTCTTACTCGGGCCTTCTGGTTAAGGTCTTAACTCTTACTCTGGCCTAATAGCTAAGGTCTTAGACTCGTACTCTGGCTTAATGGTTAAGGTCTTAACTCTTACTCTGGCCTACTGGTTAAGGTCTTAACTCTTACTCTGGCCTAATAGCTGAGGTCTTAACTCTTACTCTGGCCTACTGGTTAAGGTCTTAACTTTTACTCTGGCCTAATAGCTAAGGTCTTAGACTCATAATCTGGCCCAATGGTTAAGGTCTTAACTCCTACTCTGGCCTAATAGCTAAGGTCCTAACTCTTACTCTGGCCTAATACCTAAGGTCTTAACTCTTACTCTGGCCTACTGGTTAAGGTCTTAACTCTTACTCTGGCCTAATAGCTAAGGTCTTAGACTCGTACTCTGGCCTAATAGCTAAGGTCTTAGACTTGTACTCTGGCCTAAAGGTTAAGGTCTTAACTCTTACTCTGGCCTACTGGTTAAGGTCTTTACCCTTACTCTGGCATAATAGCTAAGGTCTTAGACTCGTACTCTGGCCTAATGGTTAAGGTCTTAACTCTTACTCTGGCCTAATAGCTAGGGTCTTAACTTGTACTCTGGCCTAATAGCTAAGGTCTTAGACTCGTACTCTGGCCTAATGGTTAAGGTCTTACCTCTTACTCTGGCCTACTGGTTAAGGTCTTAACTGTTACTCTGGCCTAATAGCTAAGGTCTTAACTCTTACTCTGTCCTAATAGCTAAGGTCTTAGACTCGTACTCTGGCCTACTGGTTAAGGTCTTAATTCTTACTCTGGCCTAATAGCTAAGGTCTTAACTCTTATTCTGGCCTAACAGCTAAGTTCTTAGACTCGTACTCTGGCCTAATGGTTAAGGTCTTAACTCTTACTCTGGCCTACTGGTTAAGGTCTTAACTCTTACTCTGGCCTAATAGCTAAGGTCTTAGATTTGTACTCTGGCCTAATGGTTAAGGTCTTAACTCTTACTCTGGCCTAATAGCTAAGGTCTTAGACTCGTACTCTGGCCTACTGGTTAAGGTCTTAACTCTTACTTTGGCCTACTGGTTAAGGTCTTAACTCTTACTATGGCCTAATAGCTAAGGTCTTAGACTCATACTCTGGCCTAATGGTTAAGGTCTTAACTCTTACTCTGGCCTACTGGTTAAGGTCTTAACTCTTACTCTGGCCTACTGGTTAAGGTCTTAACTCTTACTCTGGCCTAATAGCTAAGGTCTTAACGCTTACTCTTGCCTAATAGCTAAGGTCTTAACTCTTACTCTGGCCTAATAGCTAAGGTCTTAGACTCGTACTCTGGCCTAATAGTTAAGGTCTTAACTCTTACTCTGGCCTACTGGTTAAGGTCTTAACTCTTACTCTGGCCTAATAGCTAAGGTCTTAACTCTTACTCTGGCCGAATAGCAAAGGTCTTAGACTCGTAATCTGGCCTAATAGCTAAGGTCTTAACTCTTACTCTGGCCTAATAGCTAAGATCTTAGACTCGTACTTTGGCCTAATGGTTAAGGTCTTAACTCTTACTCTGGCCTACTGGTTAAGGTCTTAGACTCGTACTCTGGCCTAATAGCTAAGGTCTTAGACTCGTACTCTGGCCTAATGGTTAAGGTCTTAACTCTCACTCTGGCCTAATAGCTAATTTCTTAACTCTGACTCTGGCCTACTGGTTAGGGTCTTAACTCTTACTCTGGCCTAACAGCTAAGGTCTTAGACTCGTACTCTGGCCTAATAGCTAAGGTCTTAGACTCGTACTCTGGCCTGCAGGTTAAGGTCTTAACTCTTACTCGGGCCTTCTGGTTAAGGTCTTAACTCTTACTCTGGCCTAATAGCTAAGGTCTTAGACTTGTACTCTGGCCTAATGGTTAAGGTCTTAACTCTTACTCTGGCCTACTGGTTAAGGTCTTAACTCTTACTCTGGCCTAATAGCTGAGGTCTTAACTCTTACTCTGGCCTACTGGTTAAGGTCTTAACTTTTACTCTGGCCTAATAGCTAAGGTCTTAGACTCATAATCTGGCCCAATGGTTAAGGTCTTAACTCCTACTCTGGCCTAATAGCTAAGGTCCTAACTCTTACTCTGGCCTAATACCTAAGGTCTTAACTCTTACTCTGGCCTACTGGTTAAGGTCTTAACTCTTACTCTGGCCTAATAGCTAAGGTCTTAGACTCGTACTCTGGCCTAATAGCTAAGGTCTTAGACTTGTACTCTGGCCTACAGGTTAAGGTCTTAACTCTTACTCTGGCCTACTGGTTAAGGTCTTTACCCTTACTCTGGCATAATAGCTAAGGTCTTAGACTCGTACTCTGGCCTAATGGTTAAGGTCTTAACTCTTACTCTGGCCCAATAGCTAGGGTCTTAACTCGTTCTCTGGCCTAATAGCTAAGGTCTTAGACTCGTACTCTGGCCTAATGGTTAAGGTCTTACCTCTTACTCTGGCCTACTGGTTAAGGTCTTAACTGTTACTCTGGCCTAATAGCTAAGGTCTTAACTCTTACTCTGTCCTAATAGCTAAGGTCTTAGACTCGTACTCTGGCCTACTGGTTAAGGTCTTAATTCTTACTCTGGCCTAATAGCTAAGGTCTTAACTCTTACTCTGGCCTAACAGCTAAGTTCTTAGACTCGTACTCTGGCCTAATGGTTAAGGTCTTAACTCTTACTCTGGCCTACTGGTTAAGGTCTTAACTCTTACTCTGGCCTAATAGCTAAGGTCTTAGATTTGTACTCTGGCCTAATGGTTAAGGTCTTAACTCTTACTCTGGCCTAATAGCTAAGGTCTTAGACTCGTACTCTGGCCTACTGGTTAAGGTCTTAACTCTTACTTTGGCCTACTGGTTAAGGTCTTAACTCTTACTCTGGCCTAATAGCTAAGGTCTTAGACTCATACTCTGGCCTAATGGTTAAGGTCTTAACTCTTACTCTGGCCTACTGGTTAAGGTCTTAACTCTTACTCTGGCCTACTGGTTAAGGTCTTACCTCTTACTCTGGCCTAATAGCTAAGGTCTTAACGCTTACTCTTGCCTAATAGCTAAGGTCTTAACTCTTACTCTGGTCTAATAGCTAAGGTCTTAGACTCGTACTCTGGCCTAATAGTTAAGGTCTTAACTCTTACTCTGGCCTACTGGTTAAGGTCTTAACTCTTACTCTGGCCTAATAGCTAAGGTCTTAACTCTTACTCTGGCCGAATAGCAAAGGTCTTAGACTCGTAATCTGGCCTAATAGCTAAGGTCTTAACTCTTACTCTGGCCTAATAGCTAAGATCTTAGACTCGTACTTTGGCCTAATGGTTAAGGTGTTAACTCTTACTCTGGCCTACTGGTTAAGGTCTTAGACTCGTACTCTGGCCTAATAGCTAAGGTCTTAGACTCGTACTCTGGCCTAATGGTTAAGGTCTTAACTCTTACTCTGGCCTACTGGTTACGGTCTTAACTCTTACTCTGGCCTAATAGCTAAGGTCTTAGACTCATAATCTGGCCCAATGGTTAAGGTCTTAACTCCTACTCTGGCCTAATAGCTAAGGTCCTAACTCTTACTCTGGCCTAATACCTAAGGTCTTAACTCTTACTCTGGCCTACTGGTTAAGGTCTTAACTCTTACTCTGGCCTAATAGCTAAGGTCTTAGACTCGTACTCTGGCCTAATAGCTAAGGTCTTAGACTTGTACTCTGGCCTACAGGTTAAGGTCTTAACTCTTACTCTGGCCTACTGGTTAAGGTCTTTACCCTTACTCTGGCATAATAGCTAAGGTCTTAGACTCGTACTCTGGCCTAATGGTTAAGGTCTTAACTCTTACTCTGGCCCAATAGCTAGGGTCTTAACTCGTTCTCTGGCCTAATAGCTAAGGTCTTAGACTCGTACTCTGGCCTAATGGTTAAGGTCTTACCTCTTACTCTGGCCTACTGGTTAAGGTCTTAACTGTTACTCTGGCCTAATAGCTAAGGTCTTAACTCTTACTCTGTCCTAATAGCTAAGGTCTTAGACTCGTACTCTGGCCTACTGGTTAAGGTCTTAATTCTTACTCTGGCCTAATAGCTAAGGTCTTAACTCTTACTCTGGCCTAACAGCTAAGTTCTTAGACTCGTACTCTGGCCTAATGGTTAAGGTCTTAACTCTTACTCTGGCCTACTGGTTAAGGTCTTAACTCTTACTCTGGCCTAATAGCTAAGGTCTTAGATTTGTACTCTGGCCTAATGGTTAAGGTCTTAACTCTTACTCTGGCCTAATAGCTAAGGTCTTAGACTCGTACTCTGGCCTACTGGTTAAGGTCTTAACTCTTACTTTGGCCTACTGGTTAAGGTCTTAACTCTTACTCTGGCCTAATAGCTAAGGTCTTAGACTCATACTCTGGCCTAATGGTTAAGGTCTTAACTCTTACTCTGGCCTACTGGTTAAGGTCTTAACTCTTACTCTGGCCTACTGGTTAAGGTCTTACCTCTTACTCTGGCCTAATAGCTAAGGTCTTAACGCTTACTCTTGCCTAATAGCTAAGGTCTTAACTCTTACTCTGGTCTAATAGCTAAGGTCTTAGACTCGTACTCTGGCCTAATAGTTAAGGTCTTAACTCTTACTCTGGCCTACTGGTTAAGGTCTTAACTCTTACTCTGGCCTAATAGCTAAGGTCTTAACTCTTACTCTGGCCGAATAGCAAAGGTCTTAGACTCGTAATCTGGCCTAATAGCTAAGGTCTTAACTCTTACTCTGGCCTAATAGCTAAGATCTTAGACTCGTACTTTGGCCTAATGGTTAAGGTGTTAACTCTTACTCTGGCCTACTGGTTAAGGTCTTAGACTCGTACTCTGGCCTAATAGCTAAGGTCTTAGACTCGTACTCTGGCCTAATGGTTAAGGTCTTAACTCTTACTCTGGCCTACTGGTTACGGTCTTAACTCTTACTCTGGCCTAATAGCTAAGGTCTTAGACTCGTACTCTGGCCTAATAGCTAAGGTCTTAGACTTGTACTCTGGCCTACTGGTTACGGTCTTAACTCTTACTCTGGCCTAATAGCTAAGGTCTTAACTCTTACTCTGGCCTAAGAGCTAAGGTCTTAGACTCGTACTCTGACCTAATGGTTAAGGTATTAACTCTTGCTCTTGCCTACTGGTTAAGGTCTTTACCCTTACTCTGGCATAATAGCTAAGGTCTTAGACTCGTACTCTGGCCTAATGGTTAAGGTCTTAGACTCGTACTTTGGCCTAATGGTTAAGGTGTTACCTCTTACTCTGGCCTACTGGTTAAGGTCTTAACTCTTACTCTGGCCTAATAGCTAAGGTCTTAACTCTTACTCTGGCCTACTGGTTAAGGTCTTAACTCTTACTCTGGCCTACTGGTTAAGGTCTTAACTCTTACTCTGGCCTAATAGCCAAGGTCTTAACGCTTACTCTTGCCTAATAGCTAAGGTCTTAACTCTTACTCTGGCCTAATAGCTAAGGTCTTAGACTCGTACTCTGGCCTAATGGTTAAGGTCTTAACTCTTACTCTGGCCTACTGGTTAAGGTCTTAACTCTTACTCTGGCCTAATAGCTAAGGTCTTAACTCTTACTCTGGCCTAATAGCAATGGTCTTAGACTCGTAATCTGGCCTAATAGCTAAGGTCTTAACTCTTACTCTGGCCTAATAGCTAAGATCTTAGACTCGTACTTTGGCCTAATGGTTAAGGTCTTAACTCTTACTCTGGCCTACTGGTTAAGGTCTTAGACTCGTACTCTGGCCTAATAGCTAAGGTCTTAGACTCGTACTCTGGCCTAATAGTTAAGGTCTTAACTCTTACTCTGGCCTACTGGTTAAGGTCCTAACTCTTACTCTGGCCTACTGGTTAAGGTCTTAACTCTTACTCTGGCCTAATAGCTAAGGTCTTAACACTTACTCTGGCCTAATAGCTAAGGTCTTAGACTCATACTCTGGCCTAATGGTTAAGGTCTTAACTCTTACTCTGGCCTAATATCAAAGGTCTTAACTCTTACTCTGGCCTAATAGCTAAGGTCTTAGACTCGTACTCTGGCCTAATAGCTAAGGTCCTAGACTCGTACTCTGGCTTAAAGGTTAAGGTCTTAACTCTTACTCTGGCCTAATAGCGAAGGTCTTAGACTCGTACTCTGGCCTACTGGTTAAGGTCTTAACTCTTACTCTGGCCTAATAGCTAAGGTCTTAACACTTACTCTGGCCTAATAGCTAAGGTCTTAGACTCATACTCTGGCCTAATGGTTAAGGTCTTAACTCTTACTCTGGCCTAATAGCTAAGGTCTTAACACTTACTCTGGCCTAATAGCTAAGGTCTTAGACTCGTACTCTGGCCTAATGGTTAAGGTCTTAACTCTTACTCTGGCCTAATAGCTAAGGTCCTAACTCTTACTCTGGCCTAATAGCTAAGGTCTTAGACTCGTACTCTGGCCTAATAGCTAAGGTCCTAGACTCGTACTCTGGCCTAATGGTTAAGGTCTTAACTCTTACTCTGGCCTAATAGCTAAGGTCTTAGACTCGTACTCTGGCCTAATGGTTAAGGTCTTAACTTTTACTCTGGCCTAATAGCTAAGGTCTTAACTCTTACTCTGGCCTAATAGCTAAGGTCTTAGCTTCGTGATCTGGCCTACTGGTTACGGTCTTAACTCGTACTCTGGCCTAATGGTTAAGGTCTTAACGCTTACTCTGCTCTAATAGCTAAGGTCTTAGACTCGTACTCTGGCCTAATAGCTAAGGTCTTAGACTCGTACTCTGGCCTAATGGTTAAGGTCTTAACTCTTACTCTGGCCTAATAGCTAAGGTCTTAGACTCGTACTGTGGCCCAATGGTTAAGGTCTTAACTTTTACTTTGGCCTAATAGCTAAGGTTTTAACTCTTACTCTGGCCTAATAGCTAAGGTCTTAGCCTTGTACTCTGGCCTACTGGTTAAGGTCTTAACTCTTACTCTGGCCTACTGGTTAAGGTCTTAACTCTTACTCTGGCCTAATAGCTAAGGTCTTTGACTCGTACTCTGGCCTAATAGCTAAGGTCTTAGACTCGTACTCTGGCCTAATGGTTAAGGTCTTAACTCTTACTCTGGCCTAATAGCTAAGGTCCTAACTCTTACTCTGGCCTAATAGCTAAGGTCTTAGACTCGTACTCTGGCCTAATAGCTAAGGTCCTAGACTCGTACTCTGGCCTAATGGTTAAGGTCTTAACTCTTACTCTGGCCTAATAGCTAAGGTCTTAGACTCGTACTCTGGCCTAATGGTTAAGGTCTTAACTTTTACTCTGGCCTAATAGCTAAGGTCTTAACTCTTACTCTGGCCTAATAGCTAAGGTCTTAGCTTCGTGATCTGGCCTACTGGTTACGGTCTTAACTCGTACTCTGGCCTAATGGTTAAGGTCTTAACGCTTACTCTGCTCTAATAGCTAAGGTCTTAGACTCGTACTCTGGCCTAATAGCTAAGGTCTTAGACTCGTACTCTGGCCTAATGGTTAAGGTCTTAACTCTTACTCTGGCCTAATAGCTAAGGTCTTAGACTCGTACTGTGGCCTAATGGTTAAGGTCTTAACTTTTACTTTGGCCTAATAGCTAAGGTTTTAACTCTTACTCTGGCCTAATAGCTAAGGTCTTAGCCTTGTACTCTGGCCTACTGGTTAAGGTCTTAACTCTTACTCTGGCCTACTGGTTAAGGTCTTAACTCTTACTCTGGCCTAATAGCTAAGGTCTTAGACTCGTACTCTGGCCTAATAGCTAAGGTCTTAGACTCGTACTCTGGCCTAATGGTTAAGGTCTTAACTCCTACTCTGGCCTAATAGCTAAGGTCTTAGACTCGTACTCTGGCCTAATGGTTAAGGTCTTAACTTTTACTCTGGCCTAATAGCTAAGGTCTTAACTCTTACACTGGACTAATAGCTAAGGTCTTAGACTCGTACTCTGGCCTACTGGTTAAGGTCTTAACTCTTACTCTGGCCTACTGGTTAAGGTCTTAACTCTTACTCTGGCCTAATAGCTAAGGTCTTAGACTCGTACTCTGGCCTAATAGCTAAGGTCTTAGACTCGTACTCTGGCCTAATGGTTAAGCTTTTAATTCCTACTCTGGCCTAATAGCTAAGGTCTTAACTCTTACTCTGGCCTAATAGCTAAGGTCTTAACTCTCACTCTGGCCTAATAGCTAAGGTCTTAGACTCATACTCTGGCCTAATGTTTAAGGTCTTAACTCTTACTCTGGCCTACTGGTTAAGGTCTTAACTCTTACTCTGGCCTAATAGCTAAGGTTTTAGACTCGTACTCTGGCCTACTGGTTAAGGTCTTAACTCTTACTCTGGGATAATAGCTAAGGTCTTAGACTCGTACTCTGGCCTAATAGCTAAGGTCTTAACTCTTACTCGGGCCTAATAGATAAGGTCTTAGACTCGTACTCTGGCCTAATAGCTAAGGTCTTAACTCTTACTCTGGCCTAATAGCTAAGGTCTTAGACTCGTACTCTGGCCTACTGGTTAAGGTCTTAGACTCTTACTCTGGCCTACTGGTTAAGGTCTTAACACTTACTCTGGCCTAATAGCTATGGTCTTAGACTCGTACTCTGGCCTACTGGTTAAGGTCTTAACTCTTACTCTAGCCTAATAGCTAAGGTCTTAACTCTTACTCCTGCCTAATAGCTAAGGTCTTAGACTCATACTCTGGCCTAATGGTTAAGGTCTTAACTCTTACTCTGGCCTACTGGTTAAGGTCTTAGACTCGTACTCTGGCCTAATAGCTAAGGTCTTAGACTTGTACTCTGGCCTAATGGTTAACGTCTTAACTCTTACTCTGGCCTACTGGTTAAGGTCTTAAGTCTTACTCTGGCCTAATAGCTAAGGTCTTAACTCTTACTCTGGCCTAATAGCTAAGGTCTTAGACTCATACTCTGGCCTAATGGTTGAGGTCTTAACTCTTACTCTGGCCTACTGGTTAAGGTCTTAACTCTTACTCTGGCCTAATAGCTAAGGTCTTAGACTCGTACTCTGGCCTAATAGTTAAGGTCTTAGACTTGTACTCTGGCCTAATGGTTAAGGTCTTAACTCTTACTCTGGCCTAATAGCTAAGGTCTTAACTCTTACTCTGGCTTATTGGTTAAGGTCTTAACTCTTACTCTGGCCTAATAGCTAAGGTCTTAGACTCGTACTCTGGCCTAATGGTTAAGGTCTTAAATCTTACTCTGGCCTAATAGCTAAGGTCTTAGACTCGTACTCTGGCCTACTGGTAAAGGTCTTAACTCTTACTCTGGCCTACTGGTTAAGGTCTTAACTCTTACTCTGGCCTAATAGCTAAGGTCTTAGACTCGTACTCTGGCCTACTGGTAAAGGTCTTAACTCTTACTCTGGCCTACTGGTTATGGTCTTAACTCTTACTCTGGCCTAATAGCTAAGGTCTTAGACTCGTACTCTGGCCTAATGGTTAAGGTCTTAACGCTTACTCTGCTCTAATAGCTAAGGACTTAGACTCGTACTCTGGCCTAATGGTTAAGGTCTTAACTCTTACTCTGGCTTAATAGCTAACGTCTTAGACTCGTACTGTGGCCTAATGGTTAAGGTCTTAACTTTTACTCTTGCCTAATAGCTAAGGTTTTAACTCTTACTCTGGCCTACTGGTTAAGGTCTTAACTCTTACTGTGGCCTAATAGCTAAGGTCTTAGACTCGTACTCTGGCCTGATAGCTAAGGTCTTAGACTCGTACTCTGGCCTAATGGTTAAGGTCTTAACTCCTACTCTGGCCTAATAGCTAAGGTCTTAGACTCATACTCTGGCCTAATTGTTAAGGTCTTAACTCTTACTCTGGCCTACTGGTTAAGGTCTTAACTCTTACTCTGGCCTAATAGCTAAGGTCTTAACTCTTACTCTGGCCTAATAGCTAAGGTCTTAGACTCATACTCTGGCCTAATGGTTGAGGTCTTAACTCTTACTCTGGCCTACTGGTTAAGGTCTTAACTCTTACTCTGGCCTAATAGCTAAGGTCTTAACTCTTACTCTGGCCTACTGGTTAAGGTCTTAACTCTTACTCTGGCCTAATAGCTAAGGTCTTAACTCGTACTCTGGCCCAATAGCTAAGGTTTTAGACTCGTACTCTGGCCTAATGGTTAAGGTCTTAATTCTTACTCTGGCCTACTGGTTAAGGTATTAACTCTTACTCTGGCCTAATAGCTAAGGTCTTAGACTCGTACTCTGGCCTAATGGTTAAGGTCTTAAATCTTACTCTGGCCTAATAGCTAAGGTCTTAGACTCGTACTCTGGCCTACTGGTAAAGGTCTTAACTCTTACTCTGGCCTACTGGTTAAGGTCTTAACTCTTACTCTGGCCTAATAGCTAAGGTCTTAGACTCGTACTCTGGCCTACTGGTAAAGGTCTTAACTCTTACTCTGGCCTAATGGTTAAGGTCTTAACGCTTACTCTGCTCTAATAGCTAAGGACTTAGACTCGTACTCTGGCCTAATGGTTAAGGTCTTAACTCTTACTCTAGCTTAATAGCTAAGGTCTTAGACTCGTACTGTGGCCTAATGGTTAAGGTCTTAACTTTTTCTCTTGCCTAATAGCTAAGGTTTTAACTCTTACTCTGGCCTACTGGTTAAGGTCTTAACTCTTACTCTGGCCTAATAGCTAAGGTCTTAGACTCGTACTCTGGCCTGATAGCTAAGGTCTTAGACTTGTACTCTGGCCTAATGGTTAAGGTCTTAACTCCTACTCTGGCCTAATAGCTAAGGTCTTAGACTCATACTCTGGCCTAATGGTTAAGGTCTTAACTCTTACTCTGGCCTACTGGTTAAGGTCTTAGACTCGTTCTCTGGCCTAATAGCTAAGGTCTTAGACTCATACTCTGGCCTAATGGTTAAGGTCTGAACTCTTACTCTGGCCTACTGGTTAAGGTCTACACTCTTACTCTGGCCTAATAGCTAAGGTCTTAACTCTTACTCTGGCCTAATAGCTAAGGTCTTAGACTCATACTCTGGCCTAATGGTTGAGGTCTTAACTCTTACTCTGGCCTACTGGTTAAGGTCTTAACTCTTACTCTGGCCTAATAGCTAAGGTCTTTGACTCGTACTCTGGCCTAATAGTTAAGGTCTTAGACTTGTACTCTGGCCTAATGGTTAAGGTCTTAACTCTTACTCTGGCCTAATAGCTAAGGTCTTAACTCTTACTCTGGCCTATTGGTTAAGGTCTTAACTCTTACTCTGGCCTAATAGCTAAGGTCTTAGACTCGTACTCTGGCCTAATAGCTAAGGTCTTAACTCTTACTCTGGCCTATTGGTTAAGGTCTTAACTCTTACTCTGGCCTAATAGCTAAGGTCTTATACTCGTACTCTGGCCTAATAGTTAAGGTCTTAACTCTTACTCTGGCCTACAGGTTAAGGTCTTAACTCTTACTCTGGCCTACTGGTTAAGGTCTTTACCCTTACTCTGGCATAATAGCTAAGGTCTTAACTCGTACTCTGGCCTAATAGCTAAGGTCTTAGACTCGTACTCTGGCCTACTGGTTAAGGTCTTACCTCTTACTCTGGCCTACTGGTTAAGGTCTTAACTGTTACTCTGGCTTAATAGCTAATTTCTTAACTCTTACTCTGGCCTAATAGCTAAGGTCTTAGACTCGTACTCTGGCCTACTGGTTAAGGTCTTAACTCTTACTCTGGCCTAATAGCTAAGGTCTCAACTCTTACTCTGTCCTAATAGCTAAGGTCTTAACTCTTACTCTGGCCTAATAGCTAAGGTCCTAGACTCATACTCTGGCCTAATGGTTAAGGTCTTAACTCTTACTCTGGCCTACTGGTTAAGGTCTTAACTCTTACTCTGGCCTAATAGCTAAGGTCTTAGATTTGTACTCTGGCCTAATGGTTAAGGTCTTAACTCTTACTCTGGCCTAATAGCTAAGGTCTTAGACTCGTACTCTGGCCTACTAGATAAGGTCTTAACTCTTACTTTGGCCTACTGGTTAAGGTCTTAACTACTACTCTGGCCTAATAGCTAAGGTCTTAGACTCATACTATGGCCTAATGGTTAAGGTCTTAACTCTTACTCTGGCCTACTGGTTAAGGTCTTAACTCTTACTCTGGCCTAATAGCTAAGGTCTTAACGCTTACTCTGGCCTAATAGCTAATGTCTTAACTCTTGCTCTGGCCTAATAGCTAAGGTCTTAGACTCGTACTCTGGCCTAATGGGTAAGGTTTTAACTCTTACTCTGGCCTACTGGTTAAGGTCTTTAACTCTTACTCTGGCCTAATAGCTAAGGTCTTAGACTCGTACTCTGGCCTAATGGTTAAGGTCTTAACTCTTACTCTGGCCTACTGGTTATGGTCTTAACTCTTACTCTAGCCTAATAGCTAAGGTCTTAACTCTTACTCTGGCCTAATAGCAAATGTTTTAGACTCGTAATCTGGCCTAATAGCTAAGGTCTTAACTCTTACTCTGGCCTAATAGCTAAGATCTTAGACTCGTACTTTGGCCTAATGGTTAAGGTCTTAACTCTAACTCTGGCCTACTGGTTAAGGTCTTAGACTCGTACTCTGGCCTAATAGCTAAGGTCTTAGACTCGTACTCTGGCCTAATGGTTAAGGTCTTAACTCTTACTCTGGCCTACTGGTTAAGGTCTTAACTCTTACTCTGGCCTACTGGTTAAGGTCTTAACCCTTACTCTGGCCTAATAGCTAAGGTCTTAACACTTACTCTGGCCTAATAGCTAAGGTCTTAGACTCGTACTCTGGCCTAATGGTTAAGGTCTTAACTCTTACTCTGGCCTAATAGCTAAGGTCTTAACTCTTACTCTGGCCTAATAGCTAAGGTCTTAGACTCGTACTCTGGCCTAATAGCTAAGGTCCTAGACTCGTACTCTGGCCTAATGGTTAAGGTCTTAACTCTTACTCTGGCCTAATAGCTAAGGTCTTAGACTCGTACTCTGGCCTAATGGGTAAGGTCTTAACTTTTACTCTGGCCTACTAGCTAAGGTCTTAACTCTTACTCTGGCCTAATAGCTAAGGTCTTAGACTTGTACTCTGGCCTAATGGTTAAGGTCTTAACTCTTACTCTGGCCTACTGGTTAAGGTCTTAACTCTTACTCTGGCCTAATAGCTGAGGTCTTAAATCTTACTCTGGCCTACTGGTTAAGGTCTTAACTTTTACTCTGGCCTAATAGCTAAGGTCTTAGACTCGTACTCTGGCCTAATAGTTAAGGTCTTAGACTTGTACTCTGGCCGAATGGTTAAGGTCTTAACTCTTACTCTGGCCTAATAGCTAAGCTCTTAGACTTGTACTCTGGCCTAATAGCTAAGGTCTTAACTCTTACTCTGGCCTAATAGCTAAGGTCTTAGATTCGTACTCTGGCCTACTGGTTAAGGTCTTAACTCTTACTCTGGCCTACTGGTTAAGGTCTTAACTCTTACTCTGGCCTAATAGCTAAGGTCTTAACTCTTACTCTGGCCTACTGGTTAAGGTCTTAACTCTTACTCTGGCCTAATAGCTAAGGTCTTAACTCGTACTCTGGCCTAATAGCTAAGGTCTTAGACTCGTACTCTGGCCTAATAGCTAAGGTCTTAGACTCATACTCTGGCCTAATGGTTAAGGTCTTAACTCCTACTCTGGCCTAATGGTTAAGGTCTTAACTCTTACTCTGGCCTAATAGCTAAGGTCTTAACGCTTACTCTGGCCTAATAGCTAATGTCTTAACTCTTACTCTGGCCTAATAGCTAAGGTCTTAGACTCGTACTCTGGCCTAATGGGTAAGGTTTTAACTCTTACTCTGGCCTAATGGTTAAGGTCTTAACTCTTACTCTGGCCTAATAGCTAAGGTCTTAGACTCGTACTCTGGCCTACTGGTTAAGGTCTTAACTCTTACTTTGGCCTACTGGTTAAGGTCTTAACTACTACTCTGGCCTAATAGCTAAGGTCTTAGACTCATACTCTGGCCTAATGGTTAAGGTCTTAACTCTTACTCTGGCCTACTGGTTAAGGTCTTAACTCTTACTCTGGCCTAATAGCTAAGGTCTTAACGCTTACTCTGGCCTAATAGCTAATGTCTTAACTCTTACTCTGGCCTAATAGCTAAGGTCTTAGACTCGTACTCTGGCCTAATGGGTAAGGTTTTAACTCTTACTCTGGCCTACTGGTTAAGGTCTTTAACTCTTACTCTGGCCTAATAGCTAAGGTCTTAGACTCGTACTCTGGCCTAATGGTTAAGGTCTTAACTCTTACTCTGGCCTACTGGTTAAGGTCTTTACCCTTACTCTGGCATAATAGCTAAGGTCTTAACTCGTACTCTGGCCTAATAGCTAAGGTCTTAGACTCGTACTCTGGCCTACTGGTTAAGGTCTTACCTCTTACTCTGGCCTACTGGTTAAGGTCTTAACTGTTACTCTGGCTTAATAGCTAATTTCTTAACTCTTACTCTGGCCTAATAGCTAAGGTCTTAGACTCGTACTCTGGCCTACTGGTTAAGGTCTTAACTCTTACTCTGGCCTAATAGCTAAGGTCTTAACTCTTACTCTGGCCTAATAGCAAAGGTCCTAGACTCGTACTCTGGCCTAATGGTTAAGGTCTTAACTCTTACTCTGGCCTACTGGTTAAGGTCTTAACTCTTACTCTGGCCTAATAGCTAAGGTCTTAGATTTGTACTCTGGCCTAATGGTTAAGGTCTTAACTCTTACTCTGGCCTAATAGCTAAGGTCTTAGACTCGTACTCAGGCCTACTGGTTAAGGTCTTAACTCTTACTTTGGCCTACTGGTTAAGGTCTTAACTACTACTCTGGCCTAATAGCTAAGGTCTTAGACTCATACTCGGGCCTAATGGTTAAGGTCTTAACTCTTACTCTGGCCTACTGGTTAAGGTCTTAACTCTTACTCTGGCCTAATAGCTAAGGTCTTAACGCTTACTCTGGCCTAATAGCTAATGTCTTAACTCTTACTCTGGCCTAATAGCTAAGGTCTTAGACTCGTACTCTGGCCAAATGGGTAAGGTTTTAACTCTTACTCTGGCCTACTGGTTAAGGTCTTAACTCTTACTCTGGCCTAATAGCTAAGGTCTTAACTCGTACTCTGGCCTAATAGCTAAGGTCTTAGACTCGTACTCTGGCCTAATAGCTAGTCTTAAACTCATACTCTGGCCTAATGGTTAAGGTCTTAACTCCTACTCTGGCCTAATAGCTAAGGTCTTAGACTCGTACTCTGGCCTAACGTTTAAGGTCTTAACTTTCACTCTGGCCTAATAGCTAAGGTCTTAAGTCTTACACTGGACTAATAGCTAAGGTCTTAGACTCGTACTCTGGCCTACTGGTTAAGGTCTTAACTCTTACTCTGGCCTACTGGTTAAGGTCTTAACTCTTACTCTGGCCTAATAGCTAAGGTCTTAGACTCATACTCTGGCCTAATAGCTAAGGTCTTAGACTCGTACTCTGGCCTACTGGTTAAGGTCTTAACTACTACTCTGGCCTAATAGCTAAGGTCTTAGACTCATACTCTGGCCTAATGGTTAAGGTCTTAACTCTTACTCTGGCCTCTGGTTAAGGTCTTAACTCTTACTCTGGCCTAATAGCTAAGGTCTTACGCTTACTCTGGCCTAATAGCTAATGTCTTAACTCTTACTCTGGCCTAATAGCTAAGGTCTTAGACTCGTACTCTGGCCTAATGGGTAAGGTTTTAACTCTTACTCTGGCCTACTGGTTAAGGTCTTTAACTCTTACTCTGGCCTAATAGCTAAGGTCTTAGATTCGTACTCTGGCCTAATGGTTAAGGTCTTAACTCTTACTCTGGCCTACTGGTTAAGGTCTTTACCCTTACTCTGGCATAATAGCTAAGGTCTTAACTCGTACTCTGGCCTAATAGCTAAGGTCTTAGACTCGTACTCTGGCCTACTGGTTAAGGTCTTACCTCTTACTCTGGCCTACTGGTTAAGGTCTTAATTGTTACTCTGGCTTAATAGCTAATTTCTTAACTCTTACTCTGGCCTAATAGCTAAGGTCTTAGACTTGTACTCTGGCCTACTGGTTAAGGTCTTAACTCTTACTCTGGCCTAATAGCTAAGGTCTCAACTCTTACTCTGTCCTAATAGCTAAGGTCTTAACTCTTACTCTGGCCTAATAGCAAAGGTCCTAGACTCGTACTCTGGCCTAATGGTTAAGGTCTTAACTCTTACTCTGGCCTACTGGTTAAGGTCTTAACTCTTACTCTGGCCTAATAGCTAAGGTCTTAGATTTGTACTCTGGCCTAATGGTTAAGGTCTTAACTCTTACTCTGGCCTAATAGCTAAGGTCTTAGACTCGTACTCAGGCCTACTGGTTAAGGTCTTAACTCTTACTTTGGCCTACTGGTTAAGGTCTTAACTACTACTCTGGCCTAATTGCTAAGGTCTTAGACTCATACTCTGGCCTACTGGTTATGGTCTTAACTCTTACTCTAGCCTAATAGCTAAGGTCTTAACTCTTACTCTGGCCTAATAGCAAATGTTTTAGACTCGTAATCTGGCCTAATAGCTAAGGTCTTAACTCTTACTCTGGCCTAATAGCTAAGATCTTAGACTCGTACTTTGGCCTAATGGTTAAGGTCTTAACTCTAACTCTGGCCTACTGGTTAAGGTCTTAGACTCGTACTCTGGCCTAATAGCTAAGGTCTTAGACTCGTACTCTGGCCTAATGGTTAAGGTCTTAACTCTTACTCTGGCCTACTGGTTAAGGTCTTAACTCTTACTCTGGCCTACTGGTTAAGGTCTTAACCCTTACTCTGGCCTAATAGCTAAGGTCTTAACACTTACTCTGGCCTAATAGCTAAGGTCTTAGACTCGTACTCTGGCCTAATGGTTAAGGTCTTAACTCTTACTCTGGCCTAATAGCTAAGGTCTTAACTCTTACTCTGGCCTAATAGCTAAGGTCTTAGACTCGTACTCTGGCCTAATAGCTAAGGTCCTAGACTCGTACTCTGGCCTAATGGTTAAGGTCTTAACTCTTACTCTGGCCTAATAGCTAAGGTCTTAGACTCGTACTCTGGCCTAATGGGTAAGGTCTTAACTTTTACTCTGGCCTACTAGCTAAGGTCTTAACTCTTACTCTGGCCTAATAGCTAAGGTCTTAGACTTGTACTCTGGCCTAATGGTTAAGGTCTTAACTCTTACTCTGGCCTACTGGTTAAGGTCTTAACTCTTACTCTGGCCTAATAGCTGAGGTCTTAAATCTTACTCTGGCCTACTGGTTAAGGTCTTAACTTTTACTCTGGCCTAATAGCTAAGGTCTTAGACTCGTACTCTGGCCTAATAGTTAAGGTCTTAGACTTGTACTCTGGCCGAATGGTTAAGGTCTTAACTCTTACTCTGGCCTAATAGCTAAGCTCTTAGACTTGTACTCTGGCCTAATAGCTAAGGTCTTAACTCTTACTCTGGCCTAATAGCTAAGGTCTTAGATTCGTACTCTGGCCTACTGGTTAAGGTCTTAACTCTTACTCTGGCCTACTGGTTAAGGTCTTAACTCTTACTCTGGCCTAATAGCTAAGGTCTTAACTCTTACTCTGGCCTACTGGTTAAGGTCTTAACTCTTACTCTGGCCTAATAGCTAAGGTCTTAACTCGTACTCTGGCCTAATAGCTAAGGTCTTAGACTCGTACTCTGGCCTAATAGCTAAGGTCTTAGACTCATACTCTGGCCTAATGGTTAAGGTCTTAACTCCTACTCTGGCCTAATGGTTAAGGTCTTAACTCTTACTCTGGCCTAATAGCTAAGGTCTTAACGCTTACTCTGGCCTAATAGCTAATGTCTTAACTCTTACTCTGGCCTAATAGCTAAGGTCTTAGACTCGTACTCTGGCCTAATGGGTAAGGTTTTAACTCTTACTCTGGCCTAATGGTTAAGGTCTTAACTCTTACTCTGGCCTAATAGCTAAGGTCTTAGACTCGTACTCTGGCCTACTGGTTAAGGTCTTAACTCTTACTTTGGCCTACTGGTTAAGGTCTTAACTTCTACTCTGGCCTAATAGCTAAGGTCTTAGACTCATACTCTGGCCTAATGGTTAAGGTCTTAACTCTTACTCTGGCCTAATGGTTAAGGTCTTAACTCTTACTCTGGCCTAATAGCTAAGGTCTTAACGCTTACTCTGGCCTAATAGCTAATGTCTTAACTCTTACTCTGGCCTAATAGCTAAGGTCTTAGACTCGTACTCTGGCCTAATGGGTAAGGTTTTAACTCTTACTCTGGCCTACTGGTTAAGGTCTTTAACTCTTACTCTGGCCTAATAGCTAAGGTCTTAGACTCGTACTCTGGCCTAATGGTTAAGGTCTTAACTCTTACTCTGGCCTACTGGTTAAGGTCTTTACCCTTACTCTGGCATAATAGCTAAGGTCTTAACTCGTACTCTGGCCTAATAGCTAAGGTCTTAGACTCGTACTCTGGCCTACTGGTTAAGGTCTTACCTCTTACTCTGGCCTACTGGTTAAGGTCTTAACTGTTACTCTGGCTTAATAGCTAATTTCTTAACTCTTACTCTGGCCTAATAGCTAAGGTCTTAGACTCGTACTCTGGCCTACTGGTTAAGGTCTTAACTCTTACTCTGGCCTAATAGCTAAGGTCTTAACTCTTACTCTGGCCTAATAGCAAAGGTCCTAGACTCGTACTCTGGCCTAATGGTTAAGGTCTTAACTCTTACTCTGGCCTACTGGTTAAGGTCTTAACTCTTACTCTGGCCTAATAGCTAAGGTCTTAGATTTGTACTCTGGCCTAATGGTTAAGGTCTTAACTCTTACTCTGGCCTAATAGCTAAGGTCTTAGACTCGTACTCAGGCCTACTGGTTAAGGTCTTAACTCTTACTTTGGCCTACTGGTTAAGGTCTTAACTACTACTCTGGCCTAATAGCTAAGGTCTTAGACTCATACTCGGGCCTAATGGTTAAGGTCTTAACTCTTACTCTGGCCTACTGGTTAAGGTCTTAACTCTTACTCTGGCCTAATAGCTAAGGTCTTAACGCTTACTCTGGCCTAATAGCTAATGTCTTAACTCTTACTCTGGCCTAATAGCTAAGGTCTTAGACTCGTACTCTGGCCTAATGGGTAAGGTTTTAACTCTTACTCTGGCCTACTGGTTAAGGTCTTAACTCTTACTCTGGCCTAATAGCTAAGGTCTTAACTCGTACTCTGGCCTAATAGCTAAGGTCTTAGACTCGTACTCTGGCCTAATAGCTAGTCTTAAACTCATACTCTGGCCTAATGGTTAAGGTCTTAACTCCTACTCTGGCCTAATAGCTAAGGTCTTAGACTCGTACTCTGGCCTAATGTTTAAGGTCTTAACTTTCACTCTGGCCTAATAGCTAAGGTCTTAAGTCTTACACTGGACTAATAGCTAAGGTCTTAGACTCGTACTCTGGCCTACTGGTTAAGGTCTTAACTCTTACTCTGGCCTACTGGTTAAGGTCTTAACTCTTACTCTGGCCTAATAGCTAAGGTCTTAGACTCATACTCTGGCCTAATAGCTAAGGTCTTAGACTCGTACTCTGGCCTACTGGTTAAGGTCTTAACTACTACTCTGGCCTAATAGCTAAGGTCTTAGACTCATACTCTGGCCTAATGGTTAAGGTCTTAACTCTTACTCTGGCCTACTGGTTAAGGTCTTAACTCTTACTCTGGCCTAATAGCTAAGGTCTTAACGCTTACTCTGGCCTAATAGCTAATGTCTTAACTCTTACTCTGGCCTAATAGCTAAGGTCTTAGACTCGTACTCTGGCCTAATGGGTAAGGTTTTAACTCTTACTCTGGCCTACTGGTTAAGGTCTTTAACTCTTACTCTGGCCTAATAGCTAAGGTCTTAGATTCGTACTCTGGCCTAATGGTTAAGGTCTTAACTCTTACTCTGGCCTACTGGTTAAGGTCTTTACCCTTACTCTGGCATAATAGCTAAGGTCTTAACTCGTACTCTGGCCTAATAGCTAAGGTCTTAGACTCGTACTCTGGCCTACTGGTTAAGGTCTTACCTCTTACTCTGGCCTACTGGTTAAGGTCTTAATTGTTACTCTGGCTTAATAGCTAATTTCTTAACTCTTACTCTGGCCTAATAGCTAAGGTCTTAGACTTGTACTCTGGCCTACTGGTTAAGGTCTTAACTCTTACTCTGGCCTAATAGCTAAGGTCTCAACTCTTACTCTGTCCTAATAGCTAAGGTCTTAACTCTTACTCTGGCCTAATAGCAAAGGTCCTAGACTCGTACTCTGGCCTAATGGTTAAGGTCTTAACTCTTACTCTGGCCTACTGGTTAAGGTCTTAACTCTTACTCTGGCCTAATAGCTAAGGTCTTAGATTTGTACTCTGGCCTAATGGTTAAGGTCTTAACTCTTACTCTGGCCTAATAGCTAAGGTCTTAGACTCGTACTCAGGCCTACTGGTTAAGGTCTTAACTCTTACTTTGGCCTACTGGTTAAGGTCTTAACTACTACTCTGGCCTAATTGCTAAGGTCTTAGACTCATACTCTGGCCTAATGGTTAAGGTCTTAACTCTTACTCTGGCCTACTGGTTAAGGTCTTAACTCTTACTCTGGCCTAATAGCTAAGGTCTTAACGCTTACTCTGGCCTAATAGCTAATGTCTTAACTCTTACTCTGGCCTAATAGCTAAGGTCTTAGACTCGTACTCTGGCCTAATGGGTAAGGTTTTAACTCTTACTCTGGCCTACTGGTTAAGGTCTTAACTCTTACTCTGGCCTAATAGCTAAGGTCTTAACTCGTACTCTGGCCTAATAGCTAAGGTCTTAGACTCGTACTCTGGCCTAATAGCTAAGGTCTTAGACTCATACTCTGGCCTAATGGTTAAGGTCTTAACTCCTACTCTGGCCTAATAGCTAAGGTCTTAGACTCGTACTCTGGCCTAATGTTTAAGGTCTTAACTTTCACTCTGGCCTAATAGCTAAGGTCTTAAGTCTTACACTGGACTAATAGCTAAGGTCTTAGACTCGTACTCTGGCCTACTGGTTAAGGTCTTAACTCTTACTCTGGCCTACTGGTTAAGGTCTTAACTCTTACTCTGGCCTAATAGCTAAGGTCTTAGACTCATACTCTGGCCTAATAGCTAAGGTCTTAGACTCGTACTCTGGCCTAATGGTTAAGCTTTTAACTCCTACTCTGGCCTAATAGCTAAGGTCTTAACTCTTACTCTGGCCTACTGGTTAAGGTCTTAACTCTTACTCTGGCCTAATAGCTAAGGTCTTAACTCTTAATCTGGCCTACTGGTTAAGGTCTTAACTCTTACTCAGGCCTTCTGGTTAAGGTCTTAACTCTTACTCTGGCCTAATAGCTAAGGTCTTAGACTCGTACTCTGGCCTAATAGCTAAGGTCTTATACTCGTACTCTGGCCTAATAGTTAAGGTCTTAACTCTTACTCTGGCCTACAGGTTAAGGTCTTAACTCTTACTCTGGCCTACTGGTTAAGGTCTTTACCCTTACTCTGGCATAATAGCTAAGGTCTTAACTCGTACTCTGGCCTACTGGTTAAGGTCTTAGACTCATACTCTGGCCTAATAGCTAAGGTCTTAGACTCGTACTCTGGCCTAATGGTTAAGGTCTTAACTCTTACTCTGGCCTACTGGTTAAGGTCTTAACTCTTACTCTGGCCTACTGGTTAAGGTCTCAACCCTTACTCTGGCCTAATAGCTAAGGTCTTAACACTTACTCTGGCCTAATAGCTAAGGTCTTAGACTCGTACTCTGCCCTAATGGTTAAGGTCTTCACTCTTACTCTGGCCTAATAGCTAAGGTCTTAACTCGTACTCTGGCCTAATAGCTAAGGTCCTAGACTCGTACTCTGGCCAAATGGTTAAGGTCTTAACTCTTACTCTGGCCTAATAGCTAAGGTCTTAGACTCGTACTCTGGCCTAATGGGTAAGGTCTTAACTTTTACTCTGGCCTACTAGCTAAGGTCTTAACTCTTACTCTGGCCTAATAGCTAAGGTCTTAGACTTGTACTCTGGCCTAATGGTTAAGGTCTTAACTCTTACTCTGGCCTACTGGTTAAGGTCTTAACTCTTACTCTGGCCTAATAGCTGAGGTCTTAACTCTTACTCTGGCCTACTGGTTAAGGTCTTAACTTTTACTCTGGCCTAATAGCTAAGGTCTTAGACTCATACTCTGGCCTATAGGTTAAGGTCTTAGACTCATACTCTGGCCTAATGGTTGAGGTCTTAACTCTTACTCTGGCCTACTGGTTAAGGTCTTAACTCTTACTCTGGCCTAATAGCTAAGGTCTTAGACTCATATTCTGGCCTAATGGTTAAGGTCTTAACTTTTACTCTGGCCTACTGGTTAAGGTCTTAACTCTTACTCTGGCCTAATAGCTAAGGTCTTAGACTCGTACTCTGGCCTAATAGTTAAGGTCTTAGACTTGTACTCTGGCCTAATGGTTAAGGTCTTAACTCTTACTCTGGCCTAATAGCTAAGGTCTTAGACTTGTACTCTGGCCTAATAGCTAAGGTCTTAACTCTTACTCTGGCCTAATAGCTAAGGTCTTAGATCCGTACTCTGGCCTACTGGTTAAGGTCTTAACTCTTACTCTGGCCTACTGGTTAAGGTCTTAACTCTTACTCTGGCCTAATAGCTAAGGTCTTAACTCTTACTCTGGCCTACTGGTTAAGGTCTTAACTCTTACTCTGGCCTAATAGTTAAGGTCTTAACTCGTACTCTGGCCTAATAGCTAAGGTCTTAGACTCGTACTCTGGCCTAATAGCTAAGGTCTTAGACTCATACTCTGGCCTAATGGTTAAGGTCTTAACTCCTACTCTGGCCTAATAGCTAAGGTCTTAGACTCGTACTCTGGCCTAATGTTTAAGGTCTTAACTTTTACTCTGGCCTAATAGCTAAGGTCTTAAGTCTTACACTGGACTAATAGCTAAGGTCTTAGACTCGTACTCTGGCCTACTGGTTAAGGTCTTAACTCTTACTCTGGCCTACTGGTTAAGGTCTTAACTCTTACTCTGGCCTAATAGCTAAGGTCTTAGACTCATACTCTGGCCTAATAGCTAAGGTCTTAGACTCGTACTCTGGCCTAATGGTTAAGCTTTTAACTCCTACTCTGGCCTAATAGCTAAGGTCTTAACTCTTACTCTGGCCTACTGGTTAAGGTCTTAACTCTTACTCTGGCCTAATAGCTAAGGTCCTAACTCTTAATCTGGCCTACTGGTTAAGGTCTTAACTCTTACTCAGGCCTTCTGGTTAAGGTCTTAACTCTTACTCTGGCATAATAGCTAAGGTCTTAGACTCGTACTCTGGCCTAATAGCTAAGGTCTTATACTCGTACTCTGGCCTAATAGTTAAGGTCTTAACTCTTACTCTGGCCTACAGGTTAAGGTCTTAACTCTTACTCTGGCCTACTGGTTAAGGTCTTTACCCTTACTCTGGCATAATAGCTAAGGTCTTAACTCGTACTCTGGCCTAATAGCTAAGGTCTTAGACTCGTACTCTGGCCTACTGGTTAAGGTCTTAACTGTTACTCTGGCTTAATAGCTAATTTCTTAACTCTTACTCTGGCCTAATAGCTAAGGTCTTAGACTCGTACTCTGGCCTACTGGTTAAGGTCTTAACTCTTACTCTGGCCTAATAGCTAAGGTCTCAACTCTTACTCTGTCCTAATAGCTAAGGTCTTAACTCTTACTCTGGCCTAATAGCTAAGGTCCTAGACTCGTACTCTGGCCTAATGGTTAAGGTCTTAACTCTTACTCTGGCCTACTGGTTAAGGTCTTAACTCTTACTCTGGCCTAATAGCTAAGGTCTTAGATTTGTACTCTGGCCTAATGGTTAAGGTCTTAACTCTTACTCTGGCCTAATAGCTAAGGTCTTAGACTCGTACTCTGGCCTACTGGTTAAGGTCTTAACTCTTACTTTGGCCTACTGGTTAAGGTCTTAACTACTACTCTGGCCTAATAGCTAAGGTCTTAGACTCATACTCTGGCCTAATGGTTAAGGTCTTAACTCTTACTCTGGCCTACTGGTTAAGGTCTTAACTCTTACTCTGGCCTAATAGCTAAGGTCTTAACGCTTACTCTGGCCTAATAGCTAATGTCTTAACTCTTGCTCTGGCCTAATAGCTAAGGTCTTAGACACGTACTCTGGCCTAATGGGTAAGGTTTTAACTCTTACTCTGGCCTACTGGTTAAGGTCTTTAACTCTTACTCTGGCCTAATAGCTAAGGTCTTAGACTCGTACTCTGGCCTAATGGTTAAGGTCTTAACTCTTACTCTGGCCTACTGGTTATGGTCTTAACTCTTACTCTAGCCTAATAGCTAAGGTCTTAACTCTTACTCTGGCCTAATAGCAAATGTTTTAGACTCGTAATCTGGCCTAATAGCTAAGGTCTTAACTCTTACTCTGGCCTAATAGCTAAGATCTTAGACTCGTACTTTGGCCTAATGGTTAAGGTCTTAACTCTAACTCTGGCCTACTGGTTAAGGTCTTAGACTCGTACTCTGGCCTAATAGCTAAGGTCTTAGACTCGTACTCTGGCCTAATGGTTAAGGTCTTAACTCTTACTCTGGCCTACTGGTTAAGGTCTTAACTCTTACTCTGGCCTACTGGTTAAGGTCTTAACCCTTACTCTGGCCTAATAGCTAAGGTCTTAACACTTACTCTGGCCTAATAGCTAAGGTCTTAGACTCGTACTCTGGCCTAATGGTTAAGGTCTTAACTCTTACTCTGGCCTAATAGCTAAGGTCTTTACCCTTACTCTGGCATAATAGCTAAGGTCTTAACTCGTACTCTGGCCTAATAGCTAAGGTCTTAGACTCGTACTCTGGCCTACTGGTTAAGGTCTTAACTGTTACTCTGGCTTAATAGCTAATTTCTTAACTCTTACTCTGGCCTAATAGCTAAGGTCTTAGACTCGTACTCTGGCCTACTGGTTAAGGTCTTAACTCTTACTCTGGCCTAATAGCTAAGGTCTCAACTCTTACTCTGTCCTAATAGCTAAGGTCTTAACTCTTACTCTGGCCTAATAGCTAAGGTCCTAGACTCGTACTCTGGCCTAATGGTTAAGGTCTTAACTCTTACTCTGGCCTACTGGTTAAGGTCTTAACTCTTACTCTGGCCTAATAGCTAAGGTCTTAGATTTGTACTCTGGCCTAATGGTTAAGGTCTTAACTCTTACTCTGGCCTAATAGCTAAGGTCTTAGACTCGTACTCTGGCCTACTGGTTAAGGTCTTAACTCTTACTTTGGCCTACTGGTTAAGGTCTTAACTACTACTCTGGCCTAATAGCTAAGGTCTTAGACTCATACTCTGGCCTAATGGTTAAGGTCTTAACTCTTACTCTGGCCTACTGGTTAAGGTCTTAACTCTTACTCTGGCCTAATAGCTAAGGTCTTAACGCTTACTCTGGCCTAATAGCTAATGTCTTAACTCTTGCTCTGGCCTAATAGCTAAGGTCTTAGACACGTACTCTGGCCTAATGGGTAAGGTTTTAACTCTTACTCTGGCCTACTGGTTAAGGTCTTTAACTCTTACTCTGGCCTAATAGCTAAGGTCTTAGACTCGTACTCTGGCCTAATGGTTAAGGTCTTAACTCTTACTCTGGCCTACTGGTTATGGTCTTAACTCTTACTCTAGCCTAATAGCTAAGGTCTTAACTCTTACTCTGGCCTAATAGCAAATGTTTTAGACTCGTAATCTGGCCTAATAGCTAAGGTCTTAACTCTTACTCTGGCCTAATAGCTAAGATCTTAGACTCGTACTTTGGCCTAATGGTTAAGGTCTTAACTCTAACTCTGGCCTACTGGTTAAGGTCTTAGACTCGTACTCTGGCCTAATAGCTAAGGTCTTAGACTCGTACTCTGGCCTAATGGTTAAGGTCTTAACTCTTACTCTGGCCTACTGGTTAAGGTCTTAACTCTTACTCTGGCCTACTGGTTAAGGTCTTAACCCTTACTCTGGCCTAATAGCTAAGGTCTTAACACTTACTCTGGCCTAATAGCTAAGGTCTTAGACTCGTACTCTGGCCTAATGGTTAAGGTCTTAACTCTTACTCTGGCCTAATAGCTAAGGTCTTAACTCTTACTCTGGCCTAATAGCTAAGGTCTTAGACTCGTACTCTGGCCTAATAGCTAAGGTCCTAGACTCGTACTCTGGCCTAATGGTTAAGGTCTTAACTCTTACTCTGGCCTAATAGCTAAGGTCTTAGACTCGTACTCTGGCCTAATGGGTAAGGTCTTAACTTTTACTCTGGCCTACTAGCTAAGGTCTTAACTCTTACTCTGGCCTAATAGCTAAGGTCTTAGACTCGTACTCTGGCCTAATGGTTAAGGTCTTAACTCTTACTCTGGCCTACTGGTTAAGGTCTTAACTCTTACTCTGGCCTAATAGCTGAGGTCTTAACTCTTACTCTGGCCTACTGGTTAAGGTCTTAACTTTTACTCTGGCCTAATAGCTAAGGTCTTAGACTCATGCTCTGGCCTAATGCTTAAGGTCTTAGACTCATACTCTGGCCTAATGGTTGAGGTCTTAACTCTTACTCTGGCCTACTGGTTAAGGTCTTAACTCTTACTCTGGCCTAATAGCTAAGGTCTTAGACTCGTACTCTGGCCTAATGGTTAAGGTCTTAACTTTTACTCTGGCCTACTGGTTAAGGTCTTAACTCTTACTCTGGCCTAATAGCTAAGGTCTTAGACTCGTACTCTGGCCTAATAGTTAAGGTCTTAGACTTGTACTCTGGCCGAATGGTTAAGGTCTTAACTCTTACTCTGGCCTAATAGCTAAGGTCTTAGACTTGTACTCTGGCCTAATAGCTAAGGTCTTAACTCTTACTCTGGCCTAATAGCTAAGGTCTTAGACTCGTACTCTGGCCTACTGGTTAAGGTCTTAACTCTTACTCTGGCCTAATAGCTGAGGTCTTAACTCTTACTCTGGCCTACTGGTTAAGGTCTTAACTTTTACTCTGGCCTAATAGCTAAGGTCTTAGACTCATGCTCTGGCCTAATGCTTAAGGTCTTAGACTCATACTCTGGCCTAATGGTTGAGGTCTTAACTCTTACTCTGGCCTACTGGTTAAGGTCTTAACTCTTACTCTGGCCTAATAGCTAAGGTCTTAGACTCGTACTCTGGCCTAATGGTTAAGGTCTTAACTTTTACTCTGGCCTACTGGTTAAGGTCTTAACTCTTACTCTGGCCTAATAGCTAAGGTCTTAGACTCGTACTCTGGCCTAATAATTAAGGTCTTAGACTTGTACTCTGGCCGAATGGTTAAGGTCTTAACTCTTACTCTGGCCTAATAGCTAAGGTCTTAGACTTGTACTCTGGCCTAATAGCTAAGGTCTTAACTCTTACTCTGGCCTAATAGCTAAGGTCTTAGACTCGTACTCTGGCCTACTGGTTAAGGTCTTAACTCTTACTCTGGCCTAATAGCTAAGGTCTCAACTCTTACTCTGTCCTAATAGCTAAGGTCTTAACTCTTACTCTGGCCTAATAGCTAAGGTCTTAGACTCGTACTCTGGCCTACTGGTTAAGGTCTTAACTCTTACTTTGGCCTACTGGTTAAGGTCTTAACTACTACTCTGGCCTAATAGCTAAGGTCTTAGACTCATACTCTGGCCTAATGGTTAAGGTCTTAACTCTTACTCTGGCCTACTGGTTAAGGTCTTAACTCTTACTCTGGCCTAATAGCTAAGGTCTTAACGCTTACTCTGGCCTAATAGCTAAGGTCTTAACTCTTACTCTGGCCTAATAGCTAAGGTCTTAGACTCGTACTCTGGCCTAATGGGTAAGGTTTTAACTCTTACTCTGGCCTACTGGTTAAGGTCTTAACTCTTACTCTAGCCTAATAGCTAAGGTCTTAACTCTTACTCTGGCCTAATAGCAAATGTTTTAGACTCGTAATCTGGCCTAATAGCTAAGGTCTTAACTCTTACTCTGGCCTAATAGCTAAGATCTTAGACTCGTACTTTGGCCTAATGGTCAAGGTCTTAACTCTTACTCTGGCCTACTTGTTAAGGTCTTAACTCTTACTCTGGCCTACTGGTTAAGGTCTTAACTCTTACTCTGGCCTACTGGTTAAGGTCTTAACCCTTACTCTGGCCTAATAGCTAAGGTCTTAACACTTACTCGGGCCTAATAGCTAAGGTCTTAGACTCGTACTCTGGCCTAATGGTTAAGGTCTTAACTCTTACTCTGGCCTACTGGTTAAGGTCTTAACTCTTACTCTGGCCTACTGGTTAAGGTCTTAACCCTTACTCTGGCCTAATAGCTAAGGTCTTAACACTTACTCTGGCCTAATAGCTAAGGTCTTAGACTCGTACACTGGCCTAATGGTTAAGGTCTTAACTCTTACTCTGGCCTAATAGCTAAGGTCTTAACTCTTACTCTGGCCTAATAGCTAAGGTCTTAGACTCGTACTCTGGCCTAATAGCTAAGGTCCTAGACTCGTACTCTGGCCTAATGGTTAAGGTCTTAACTCTTACTCTGGCCTAATAGCTAAGGTCTTAGACTCGTACTCTAGCCTAATGGTTAAGGTCTTACCTCTTACTCTGGCCTACTGGTTAAGATCTTAACTGTTACTCTGGCCTAATAGCCAAGGTCTTAACTCTTACTCTGGCCTAATAGCTAAGGTCTTAGACTTGTACTCTGGCCTACTGGTTAAGGTCTTAACTCTTACTCTGGCCTAATAGCTAAGGTCTCTACTCTTACTCTGTCCTAATAGCTAAGGTCTTAACTCTTACTCTGGCCTAATAGCTAAGGTCTTAGACTCGTACTCTGGCCTACTGGTTAAGGTCTTAACTCTTACTCTGGCCTACTGGTTAAGGTCTTAACTCTTACTCTGGCCTAATAGCTAAGGTCTTACCTCGTACTCTGGCCTACTGGTTAAGGTCTTAACTGTTACTCTGGCCTAATAGCTAAGGTCTTAACTCTTACTCTGGCCTAATAGCTAAGGTCTTAGACTCGTACTCTGGCCTACTGGTTAAGGTCTTAACTCTTACTCTGGCCTAATAGCTAAGGTCTCAACTCTTACTCTGTCCTAATAGCTAAGGTCTTAACTCTTACTCTGGCCTAATAGCTAAGGTCTTAGACTCGTACTCTGGCCTACTGGTTAAGGTCTTAACTCTTACTTTGGCCTACTGGTTAAGGTCTTAACTACTACTCTGGCCTAATAGCTAAGGTCTTAGACTCATACTCTGGCCTAATGGTTAAGGTCTTAACTCTTACTCTGGCCTACTGGTTAAGGTCTTAACTCTTACTCTGGCCTAATAGCTAAGGTCTTAACGCTTACTCTGGCCTAATAGCTAAGGTCTTAACTCTTACTCTGGCCTAATAGCTAAGGTCTTAGACTCGTACTCTGGCCTAATGGGTAAGGTTTTAACTCTTACTCTGGCCTACTGGTTAAGGTCTTAACTCTTACTCTAGCCTAATAGCTAAGGTCTTAACTCTTACTCTGGCCTAATAGCAAATGTTTTAGACTCGTAATCTGGCCTAATAGCTAAGGTCTTAACTCTTACTCTGGCCTAATAGCTAAGATCTTAGACTCGTACTTTGGCCTAATGGTCAAGGTCTTAACTCTTACTCTGGCCTACTGGTTAAGGTCTTAACTCTTACTCTGGCCTACTGGTTAAGGTCTTAACTCTTACTCTGGCCTACTGGTTAAGGTCTTAACCCTTACTCTGGCCTAATAGCTAAGGTCTTAACACTTACTCGGGCCTAATAGCTAAGGTCTTAGACTCGTACTCTGGCCTAATGGTTAAGGTCTTAACTCTTACTCTGGCCTACTGGTTAAGGTCTTAACTCTTACTCTGGCCTACTGGTTAAGGTCTTAACCCTTACTCTGGCCTAATAGCTAAGGTCTTAACTCTTACTCTGGCCTAATAGCTAAGGTCTTAGACTCGTACGCTGGCCTAATGGTTAAGGTCTTAACTCTTACTCTGGCCTAATAGCTAAGGTCTTAACTCTTACTCTGGCCTAATAGCTAAGGTCTTAGACTCGTACTCTGGCCTAATAGCTAAGGTCCTAGACTCGTACTCTGGCCTAATGGTTAAGGTCTTAACTCTTACTCTGGCCTAATGGCTAAGGTCTTAGACTCGTATTCTGGCCTAATGGTTAAGGTCTTAACTTTTACTCTGGCCTAATAGCTAAGGTCTTAACTCTTACTCTGGCCTAATAGCTAAGGTCTTAGCTTCGTACTCTGGCCTACTGGTTAAGGTCTTAACTCGTACTCTGGCCTAATGGTTAAGGTCTTAACGCTTAATCTGCTCTAATAGCTAAGGTCTTAGACTCGTACTCTGGCCTAATAGCTAAGGTCTTAGACTCATACTCTGGCCTAATGGTTAAGGTCTTAACTCTTACTCTGGCCTAATAGCTAAGGTCTTAGACTCGTACTCTGGCCTAATAGCTAAGGTCTTAACTCTTACTCGGGCCTAATAGCTAATGTCTTAACTTTTACTCTGGCCTAATAGCTAAGGTCTTAGACTCGTACTCTGGCCTAATAGCTAAGGTCTTAACTCTTACTCTGGCCTACTGGTTAAGGTCTTAACTCTTACTCTGACCTAATAGCTAAGGTCTTAGACTCGTACTCTGGCCTAATAGCTAAGGTCTTAACTCTTACTCGGGCCTAATAGCTAATGTCTTAACTATTACTCTGGCCTAATAGCTAAGGTCTTAGACTCGTACTCTGGCCTAATGGTTAAGGTCTTAACTCTTACTCTGGCCTACTGGTTAAGGTCTTAACTCTTACTCTGGCCTAATAGCTGAGGTCTTAACTCTTACTCTGGCCTACTGGTTAAGGTCTTAACTTTTACTCTGGCCTAATAGCTAAGGTCTTAGACTTATACTCTGGCCTAATAGTTAAGGTTTTAACTCTTACTCTGGCCTAAAACCTAAGGTCCTAACTCTTACTCTGGCCTAATAGCTAAGGTCTTAACTCTTACTCTGGCCTACTGGTTAAGGTCTTAACTCTTACTCTGGCCTAATAGCTAAGGTCTTAGACTTGTACTCTGGCCTACAGGTTAAGGTCTTAGACTTGTACTCTGGCCTACAGGTTAAGGTCTTAACTCTTACTCTGGCCTACTGGTTAAGGTCTTTACCCTTACTCTGGCATAATAGCCAAGGTCTTAGACTCGTACTCTGGCCTAATGGTTAAGGTCTTAACTCTTACTCTGGCCTAATAGCTAGGGTCTTAACTCGTACTCTGGCCTAATAGCTAAGGTCTTAGACTCGTACTCTGGCCTAATGGTTAAGGTCTTAACTCTTACACTGGCCTAATAGCTAAGGTCTTAGACTCGTACTCTGGCCTACTGGTTAAGGTCTTAACTCTTACTCTGGCCTAATAGCTAAGGTCTCAACTCTTACTCTGTCCTAATAGCTAAGGTCTTAACTCTTACTCTGGCCTAATAGCTAAGGTCCTAGACTCGTACTCTGGCCTAATGGTTAAGGTCTTAACTCTTACTCTGGCCTACTGGTTAAGGTCTTAACTCTTACTCTGGCCTAATAGCTAAGGTCTTAGATTTGTACTCTGGCCTAATGGTTAAGTTCTTAACTCTTACTCTGGCCTAATAGCTAAGGTCTTAGACTCGTACTCTGGCCTACTGGTTAAGGTCTTAACTCTTACTTTGGCCTACTGGTTAAGGTCTTAACTACTACTCTGGCCTAATAGTTAAGGTCTTAGACTCATACTCTGGCCTAATGGTTAAGGTCTTAACTCTTACTCTGGCCTACTGGTTAAGGTCTTAACTCTTACTCTGGCCTAATAGCTAAGGTCTTAACGCTTACTCTGGCCTAATAGCTAAGGTCTTAAATCTTACTCTGGCCTAATAGCTAAGCTCTTAGACTCGTACTCTGGCCTAATAGCTAAGGTCTTAACTCTTACTCTGGCCTACTGGTTAAGGTCTTAACTCTTACTCTGTCCTAATAGCTAAGGTATTAGACTCGTACTCTGGCCTAATAGCTAAGGTCTTAACTCTTACTCTGGACTAATAGCTAAGGTCTTAACTCTTACTATGGCCTACTGGTTAAGGTCTTAACTCTTACTCTGGCCTAATAGCTAAGGTCTTAGACTTATACTCTGGCCTAATGGTTAAGGTCTTAACTCTTACTCTGGCCTACTGGTTAAGGTCTTTACCCTTACTCTGGCCTAATAGCTAAGGTCTTAGACTCGTACTCTGGCCTAATAGCTAAGGTCTTAGACTCGTACTCTGGCCTAATGGTTAAGCTTTTAACTCCTACTCTGGCCTAATAGCTAAGGTCTTAACTCTTACTCTGGCCTACTGGTTAAGGTCTTAACTCTTACTCTGGCCTAATAGCTAAGGTCTTAACTCTTAATCTGGCCTACTGGTTAAGGTCTTAACTCTTACTCAGGCCTTCTGGTTAAGGTCTTAACTCTTACTCTGGCCTAATAGCTAAGGTCTTAGACTCGTACTCTGGCCTAATAGCTAAGGTCTTATACTCGTACTCTGGCCTAATAGTTAAGGTCTTAACTCTTACTCTGGCCAACAGGTTAAGGTCTTAAATCTTACTCTGGCCTACTGGTTAAGGTCTTTACCCTTACTCTGGCATAATAGCTAAGGTCTTAACTCGTACTCTGGCCTAATAGCTAAGGTCTTAGACTCGTACTCTGGCCTACTGGTTAAGGTCTTAACTCTTACTCTGGCCTACTAGCTAAGGTCTTATACTCGTACTCTGGCCTAATGGTTAAGGTCTTAACTCTTACTCTGGCCTAATAGCTAAGGTCTTAACTCTTAATCTGGCCTACTGGTTAAGGTCTTAACTCTTACTCAGGCCTTCTGGTTAAGGTCTTAACTCGTACTCTGGCCTAATGGTTAAGGTCTTAACTCTTACTCTGGCCTACTAGCTAAGGTCTTATACTCGTACTCTGGCCTAATGGTTAAGGTCTTAACTCTTACTCTGGCCTAATAGCTAGGGTCTTAACTCGTACTCTGGCCTAATAGCTAAGGTCTTAGACTCGTACTCTGGTCTAATGGTTGAGGTCTTACCTCTTACTCTGGCCTACTGGTTAAGGTCATAACTGTTACTCTGGCCTAATAGCTAAGGTCTTAACTCTTACACTGGCCTAATAGCTAAGGTCTTAGACTCGTACTCTGGCCTAATAGCTAAGGTCTTAGACTCATACTCTGGCCTAATGGTTAAGGTCTTAACTCCTACTCTGGCCTAAAAGCTAAGGTCTTAGACTCGTACTCTGGCCTAATGTTTAAGGTCTTAACTTTTACTCTGGCCTAATAGCTAAGGTCTTAAGTCTTACACTGGACTAATAGCTAAGGTCTTAGACTTGTACTCTGGCCTACTGGTTAAGGTCTTAACTCTTACTCTGGCCTACTGGTTAAGGTCTTAACTCTTACTCTGGCCTAATAGCTAAGGTCTTAGACTCGTACTCTGGCCTAATAGCTAAGGTCTTAGACTCATACTCTGGCCTAATGGTTAAGCTTTTAACTCCTACTCTGGCCTAATAGCTAAGGTCTTAACTCTTAATCTGGCCTACTGGTTAAGGTCTTAACTCTTACTCAGGCCTTCTGGTTAAGGTCTTAACTCTTACTCTGGCCTAATAGCTAAGGTCTTAGACTCGTACTCTGGCCTAATAGCTAAGGTCTTATACTCGTACTCTGGCCTAATAGTTAAGGTCTTAACTCTTACTCTGGCCTACAGGTTAAGGTCTTAACTCTTACTCTGGCCTACTGGTTAAGGTCTTAACTGTTACTCTGGCCTAATAGCTAAGGTCTCAACTCTTACTCTGTCCTAATAGCTAAGGTCTTAACTCTTACTCTGGCCTAATAGCTAAGGTCCTATACTGGTACTCTGGCCTAATGGTTAAGGTCTTAACTCTTACTCTGGCCTACTGGTTAAGGTCTTAACTCTTACTCTGGCCTAATAGCTAAGGTCTTAGATTTGTACTCTGGCCTAATGGTTAAGGTCTTAACTCTTACTCTGGCCTAATAGCTAAGGTCTTAGACTCGTACTCTGGCCTACTGGTTAAGGTCTTAACTCTTACTTTGGCCTACTGGTTAAGGTCTTAACTACTACTCTGGCCTAATAGCTAAGGTCTTAGACTCATACTCTGGCCTACTGGTTAAGGTCTTACCTCTTACTCTGGCCTACTGGTTAAGGTCTTAACTGTTACTCTGGCTTAATAGCTAATTTCTTAACTCTCACTCTGGCCTAATAGCTAAGGTCTTAGACTCGTACTCTGGCCTACTGGTTAAGGTCTTAACTCTTACTCTGGCCTAATAGCTAAGGTCTCAACTCTTACTCTGTCCTAATAGCTAAGGTCTTAACTCTTACTCTGGCCTAATAGCTAAGGTTCTAGACTTGTACTCTGGCCTAATGGTTAAGGTCTTAACTCTTACTCTGGCCTACTGGTTAAGGTCTTAACTCTTACTCTGGCCTAATAGCTAAGGTCTTAGATTTGTACTCTGGCCTAATGGTTAAGGTCTTAACTCTTACTCTGACCTAATAGCTAAGGTCTTAGACTCGTACTCTGGCCTACTGGTTAAGGTCTTAACTCTTACTTTGGCCTACTGGTTAAGGTCTTAACTACTACTCTGGCCTAATAGCTAAGGTCTTAGACTCATACTCTGGCCTAATGGTTAAGGTCTTAACTCTTACTCTGGCCTACTGGTTAAGGTCTTAACTCTTACTCTGGCCTAATAGCTAAGGTCTTAACGCTTACTCTGGCCTAATAGCTAATGTCTTAACTCTTACTGTGGCCTAATAGCTAATGTCTTAGACTCGTACTCTGGCCTAATGGGTAAGGTTTTAACTCTTACTCTGGCCTACTGGTTAAGGTCTTTAACTCTTACTCTGGCCTAATAGCTAAGGTCTTAGACTCGTACTCTGGCCTAATGGTTAAGGTCTTAACTCTTACTCTGGCCTACTGGTTATGGTCTTAACTCTTACTCTAGCCTAATAGCTAAGGTCTTAACTCTTACTCTGGCCTAATAGCAAATGTTTTAGACTCGTAATCTGGCCTAATAGCTAAGGTCTTAACTCTTACTCTGGCCTAATAGCTAAGATCTTAGACTCGTACTTTGGCCTAATGGTTAAGGTCTTAACTCTAACTCTGGCCTACTGGTTAAGGTCTTAGACTCGTACTCTGGCCTAATAGCTAAGGTCTTAGACTCGTACTCTGGCCTAATGGTTAAGGTCTTAACTCTTACTCTGGCCTACTGGTTAAGGTCTTAACTCTTACTCTGGCCTACTGGTTAAGGTCTTAACCCTTACTCTGGCCTAATAGCTAAGGTCTTAACACTTACTCTGGCCTAATAGCTAAGGTCTTAAACTTGTACTCTGGCCTAATGGTTAAGGTCTTAACTCTTACTCTGGCCTAATAGCTAAGGTCTTAACTCTTACTCTGGCCTAATAGCTAAGGTCTTAGACTCGTACTCTGGCCTAATAGCTAAGGTCCTAAACTCGTACTCTGGCCTAATGGTTAAGGTCTTAACTCTTACTCTGGCCTAATAGCTAAGGTCTTAACTCTTACTCTGGCCTAATAGCTAAGATCTTAGACTCGTACTTTGGCCTAATGGTTAAGGTCTTAACTCTAACTCTGGCCTACTGGTTAAGGTCTTAGACTCGTACTCTGGCCTAATAGCTAAGGTCTTAGACTCGTACTCTGGCCTAATGGTTAAGGTCTTAACTCTTACTCTGGCCTACTGGTTAAGGTCTTAACTCTTACTCTGGCCTACTGGTTAAGGTCTTAACACTTACTCTGGCCTAATAGCTAAGGTCTTAACACTTACTCTGGCCTAATAGCTAAGGTCTTAGACTCGTACTCTGGCCTAATGGTTAAGGTCTTAACTCTTACTCTGGCCTAATAGCTAAGGTCTTAACTCTTACTCTGGCCTAATAGCTAAGGTCTTAGACTCGTACTCTGGCCTAATGGTTAAGGTCTTAACTCTTACTCTGGCCTACTGGTTAAGGTCTTAACTCTTACTCTGGCCTAATAGCTGAGGTCTTAACTCTTACTCTGGCCTACTGGTTAAGGTCTTAACTTTTACTCTGGCCTAATAGCTAAGGTCTTAGACTCATACTCTGGCCTAATGGTTAAGGTCTTAACTCTTACTCTGGCCTAATAGCTAAGGTCCTAACTCTTACTCTGGCCTAATAGCTAATGTCTTAACTCTCACTCTGGCCTACTGGTTAAGATCTTAACTCTTACTCTGGCCTATTAGCTAAGGTCTTAGACTCGTACTCTGGCCTAATAGCTAAGGTCTTAGACTCGTACTCTGGCCTAATAGTTAAGGTCTTAACTCTTACTCTGGCCTACAGGTTAAGGTCTTAACTCTTACTCTGGCCTACTGGTTAAGGTCTTTACCCTTACTCTGGCATAATAGCTAAGGTCTTAGACTCGTACTCTGGCCTAATGGTTAAGGTCTTAACTCTTACTCTGGCCTAATAGCTAGGGTCTTAACTCGTACTCTGGCCTAATAGCTAAGGTCTTAGACTCGTACTCTGGCCTACTGGTTAAGGTCTTACCTCTTACTCTGGCCTACTGGTTAAGGTCTTAACTGTTACTCTGGCCTAATAGCTAATTTCTTAACTCTTACTCTGGCCTAATAGCTAAGGTCTTAGACTCGTACTCTGGCCTACTGGTTAAGGTCTCAACTCTTACTCTGTCCTAATAGCTAAGGTCTTAACTCTTACTCTGGCCTAATAGCTAAGGTCCTAGACTCGTACTCTGGCCTAGTGGTTAAGGTCTTAACTCTTACTCTGGCCTACTGGTTAAGGTCTTAATTCTTACTCTGGCCTAATAGCTAAGGTCTTAGATTTGTACTCTGGCCTAATGGTTAAGGTCTTAACTCTTACTCTGGCCTAATAGCTAAGGTCTTAGACTCGTACTCTGGCCTACTGGTTAAGGTCTTAACTCTTACTTTGGCCTACTGGTTAAGGTCTTAACTACTACTCTGGCCTAATAGCTAAGGTCTTAGACTCATACTCTGGCCTAATGGTTAAGGTCTTAACTCTTACTCTGGCCTACTGGTTAAGGTCTTAACTCTTGCTCTGGCCTAATAGCTAAGGTCTTAACGCTTACTCTGGCCTAATAGCTAAGGTCTTAACTCTTACTCTGGCCTAATAGCTAAGGTCTTAGACTCGTACTCTGGCCTAATGGGTAAGGTCTTAGACTCGTACTCTGGCCTAATGGTTAAGGTCTTAACTCTTACTCTGGCCTACTGGTTATGGTCTTAACTCTTATTCTAGCCTAATAGCTAAGGTCTTAACTCTTACTCTGGCCTATTAGCAAATGTTTTAGACTCGTAATCTGGCCTAATAGCTAAGGTCTTAACTCTTACTCTGGCCTAATAGCTAAGATCTTAGACTCGTACTTTGGCCTAATGGTTAAGGTCTTAACTCTTACTCTGGCCTACTGGTTAAGGTCTTAGACTCGTACTCTGGCTTAATAGCTAAGGTCTTACACTCGTACTCTGGCCTAATGGTTAAGGTCTTAACTCTTACTCTGGCCTACTGGTTAAGGTCTTAACTCTTACTCTGGCCTACTGGTTAAGGTCTTAACCCTTACTCTGGCCTAATAGCTAAGGTCTTAACACTTACTCTGGCCTAATAGCTAAGGTCTTAGACTCGTACACTGGCCTAATGGTTAAGGTCTTAACTCTTACTCTGGCCTAATAGCTAAGGTCTTAACTCTTACTCTGGCCTAATAGCTAAGGTCTTAGACTCGTACTCTGGCCTAATAGCTAAGGTCCTAGACTCGTACTCTGGCCTAATGGTTAAGGTCTTAACTCTTACTCTGGCCTAATAGCTAAGGTCTTAGACTCGTATTCTGGCCTAATGGTTAAGGTCTTAACTTTTACTCTGGCCTAATAGCTAAGGTCTTAACTCTTACTCTGGCCTAATAGCTAAGGTCTTAGCTTCGTACTCTGGCCTACTGGTTAAGGTCTTAACTCGTACTCTGGCCTAATGGTTAAGGTCTTAACGCTTACTCTGCTCTAATAGCTAAGGTCTTAGACTCGTACTCTGGCCTAATAGCTAAGGTCTTAGACTCAAACTCTGGCCTAATGGTTAAGGTCTTAACTCTTACTCTGGCCTAATAGCTAAGGTCTTAGACTCGTACTCTGGCCTAATAGCTAAGGTCTTAACTCTTACTCGGGCCTAATAGCTAATGTCTTAACTTTTACTCTGGCCTAATAGCTAAGGTCTTAGACTCGTACACTGGCCTAATAGCTAAGGTCTTAACTCTTACTCTGGCCTACTGGTTAAGGTCTTAACTCTTACTCTGACCTAATAGCTAAGGTCTTAGACTCGTACTCTGGCCTAATAGCTAAGGTCTTAACTCTTACTCGGGCCTAATAGCTAATGTCTTAACTATTACTCTGGCCTAATAGCTAAGGTCTTAGACTCGTACTCTGGCCTAATGGTTAAGGTCTTAACTCTTACTCTGGCCTACTGGTTAAGGTCTTAACTTTTACTCTGGCCTAATAGCTAAGGTCTTAGACTCATACTTTGGCCTAATAGTTAAGGTTTTAACTCTTACTCTGGCCTAATAGCTAAGGTCCTAACTCTTACTCTGGCCTAATAGCTAAGGTCTTAACTCTTACTCTGGCCTACTGGTTAAGGTCTTAACTCTTACTCTGGCCTAATAGCTAAGGTCTTAGACTTGTACTCTGGCCTACAGGTTAAGGTCTTAGACTTGTACTCTGGCCTACAGGTTAAGGTCTTAACTCTTACTCTGGCCTACTGGTTAAGGTCTTTACCCTTACTCTGGCATAATAGCTAAGGTCTTAGACTCGTACTCTGGCCTAATGGTTAAGGTCTTAACTCTTACTCTGGCCTAATAGCTAGGGTCTTAACTCGTACTCTGGCCTAATAGCTAAGGTCTTAGACTCGTACTCTGGCCTAATGGTTAAGGTCTTAACTCTTACACTGGCCTAATAGCTAAGGTCTTAGACTCGTACTCTGGCCTACTGGTTAAGGTCTTAACTGTTACTCTGGCCTAATAGCTAAGGTCTCAACTCTTACTCTGTCCTAATAGCTAAGGTCTTAGACTCGTACTCTGGCCTAATGGGTAAGGTTTTAACTCTTACTCTGGCCTACTGGTTAAGGTCTTAACTCTTACTCTAGCCTAATAGCTAAGGTCTTAACTCTTACTCTGGCCTAATAGCAAATGTTTTAGACTCGTAATCTGGCCTAATAGCTAAGGTCTTAACTCTTACTCTGGCCTAATAGCTAAGATCTTAGACTCGTACTTTGGCCTAATGGTCAAGGTCTTAACTCTTACTCTGGCCTACTTGTTAAGGTCTTAACTCTTACTCTGGCCTACTGGTTAAGGTCTTAACTCTTACTCTGGCCTACTGGTTAAGGTCTTAACCCTTACTCTGGCCTAATAGCTAAGGTCTTAACACTTACTCGGGCCTAATAGCTAAGGTCTTAGACTCGTACTCTGGCCTAATGGTTAAGGTCTTAACTCTTACTCTGGCCTACTGGTTAAGGTCTTAACTCTTACTCTGGCCTACTGGTTAAGGTCTTAACCCTTACTCTGGCCTAATAGCTAAGGTCTTAACACTTACTCTGGCCTAATAGCTAAGGTCTTAGACTCGTACACTGGCCTAATGGTTAAGGTCTTAACTCTTACTCTGGCCTAATAGCTAAGGTCTTAACTCTTACTCTGGCCTAATAGCTAAGGTCTTAGACTCGTACTCTGGCCTAATAGCTAAGGTCCTAGACTCGTACTCTGGCCTAATGGTTAAGGTCTTAACTCTTACTCTGGCCTAATAGCTAAGGTCTTAGACTCGTACTCTAGCCTAATGGTTAAGGTCTTACCTCTTACTCTGGCCTACTGGTTAAGATCTTAACTGTTACTCTGGCCTAATAGCCAAGGTCTTAACTCTTACTCTGGCCTAATAGCTAAGGTCTTAGACTTGTACTCTGGCCTACTGGTTAAGGTCTTAACTCTTACTCTGGCCTAATAGCTAAGGTCTCTACTCTTACTCTGTCCTAATAGCTAAGGTCTTAACTCTTACTCTGGCCTAATAGCTAAGGTCTTAGACTCGTACTCTGGCCTACTGGTTAAGGTCTTAACTCTTACTCTGGCCTACTGGTTAAGGTCTTAACTCTTACTCTGGCCTAATAGCTAAGGTCTTACCTCGTACTCTGGCCTACTGGTTAAGGTCTTAACTGTTACTCTGGCCTAATAGCTAAGGTCTTAACTCTTACTCTGGCCTAATAGCTAAGGTCTTAGACTCGTACTCTGGCCTACTGGTTAAGGTCTTAACTCTTACTCTGGCCTAATAGCTAAGGTCTCAACTCTTACTCTGTCCTAATAGCTAAGGTCTTAACTCTTACTCTGGCCTAATAGCTAAGGTCTTAGACTCGTACTCTGGCCTACTGGTTAAGGTCTTAACTCTTACTTTGGCCTACTGGTTAAGGTCTTAACTACTACTCTGGCCTAATAGCTAAGGTCTTAGACTCATACTCTGGCCTAATGGTTAAGGTCTTAACTCTTACTCTGGCCTACTGGTTAAGGTCTTAACTCTTACTCTGGCCTAATAGCTAAGGTCTTAACGCTTACTCTGGCCTAATAGCTAAGGTCTTAACTCTTACTCTGGCCTAATAGCTAAGGTCTTAGACTCGTACTCTGGCCTAATGGGTAAGGTTTTAACTCTTACTCTGGCCTACTGGTTAAGGTCTTAACTCTTACTCTAGCCTAATAGCTAAGGTCTTAACTCTTACTCTGGCCTAATAGCAAATGTTTTAGACTCGTAATCTGGCCTAATAGCTAAGGTCTTAACTCTTACTCTGGCCTAATAGCTAAGATCTTAGACTCGTACTTTGGCCTAATGGTCAAGGTCTTAACTCTTACTCTGGCCTACTGGTTAAGGTCTTAACTCTTACTCTGGCCTACTGGTTAAGGTCTTAACTCTTACTCTGGCCTACTGGTTAAGGTCTTAACCCTTACTCTGGCCTAATAGCTAAGGTCTTAACACTTACTCGGGCCTAATAGCTAAGGTCTTAGACTCGTACTCTGGCCTAATGGTTAAGGTCTTAACTCTTACTCTGGCCTACTGGTTAAGGTCTTAACTCTTACTCTGGCCTACTGGTTAAGGTCTTAACCCTTACTCTGGCCTAATAGCTAAGGTCTTAACTCTTACTCTGGCCTAATAGCTAAGGTCTTAGACTCGTACGCTGGCCTAATGGTTAAGGTCTTAACTCTTACTCTGGCCTAATAGCTAAGGTCTTAACTCTTACTCTGGCCTAATAGCTAAGGTCTTAGACTCGTACTCTGGCCTAATAGCTAAGGTCCTAGACTCGTACTCTGGCCTAATGGTTAAGGTCTTAACTCTTACTCTGGCCTAATGGCTAAGGTCTTAGACTCGTATTCTGGCCTAATGGTTAAGGTCTTAACTTTTACTCTGGCCTAATAGCTAAGGTCTTAACTCTTACTCTGGCCTAATAGCTAAGGTCTTAGCTTCGTACTCTGGCCTACTGGTTAAGGTCTTAACTCGTACTCTGGCCTAATGGTTAAGGTCTTAACGCTTAATCTGCTCTAATAGCTAAGGTCTTAGACTCGTACTCTGGCCTAATAGCTAAGGTCTTAGACTCATACTCTGGCCTAATGGTTAAGGTCTTAACTCTTACTCTGGCCTAATAGCTAAGGTCTTAGACTCGTACTCTGGCCTAATAGCTAAGGTCTTAACTCTTACTCGGGCCTAATAGCTAATGTCTTAACTTTTACTCTGGCCTAATAGCTAAGGTCTTAGACTCGTACTCTGGCCTAATAGCTAAGGTCTTAACTCTTACTCTGGCCTACTGGTTAAGGTCTTAACTCTTACTCTGACCTAATAGCTAAGGTCTTAGACTCGTACTCTGGCCTAATAGCTAAGGTCTTAACTCTTACTCGGGCCTAATAGCTAATGTCTTAACTATTACTCTGGCCTAATAGCTAAGGTCTTAGACTCGTACTCTGGCCTAATGGTTAAGGTCTTAACTCTTACTCTGGCCTACTGGTTAAGGTCTTAACTCTTACTCTGGCCTAATAGCTGAGGTCTTAACTCTTACTCTGGCCTACTGGTTAAGGTCTTAACTTTTACTCTGGCCTAATAGCTAAGGTCTTAGACTTATACTCTGGCCTAATAGTTAAGGTTTTAACTCTTACTCTGGCCTAAAACCTAAGGTCCTAACTCTTACTCTGGCCTAATAGCTAAGGTCTTAACTCTTACTCTGGCCTACTGGTTAAGGTCTTAACTCTTACTCTGGCCTAATAGCTAAGGTCTTAGACTTGTACTCTGGCCTACAGGTTAAGGTCTTAGACTTGTACTCTGGCCTACAGGTTAAGGTCTTAACTCTTACTCTGGCCTACTGGTTAAGGTCTTTACCCTTACTCTGGCATAATAGCCAAGGTCTTAGACTCGTACTCTGGCCTAATGGTTAAGGTCTTAACTCTTACTCTGGCCTAATAGCTAGGGTCTTAACTCGTACTCTGGCCTAATAGCTAAGGTCTTAGACTCGTACTCTGGCCTAATGGTTAAGGTCTTAACTCTTACACTGGCCTAATAGCTAAGGTCTTAGACTCGTACTCTGGCCTACTGGTTAAGGTCTTAACTCTTACTCTGGCCTAATAGCTAAGGTCTCAACTCTTACTCTGTCCTAATAGCTAAGGTCTTAACTCTTACTCTGGCCTAATAGCTAAGGTCCTAGACTCGTACTCTGGCCTAATGGTTAAGGTCTTAACTCTTACTCTGGCCTACTGGTTAAGGTCTTAACTCTTACTCTGGCCTAATAGCTAAGGTCTTAGATTTGTACTCTGGCCTAATGGTTAAGTTCTTAACTCTTACTCTGGCCTAATAGCTAAGGTCTTAGACTCGTACTCTGGCCTACTGGTTAAGGTCTTAACTCTTACTTTGGCCTACTGGTTAAGGTCTTAACTACTACTCTGGCCTAATAGTTAAGGTCTTAGACTCATACTCTGGCCTAATGGTTAAGGTCTTAACTCTTACTCTGGCCTACTGGTTAAGGTCTTAACTCTTACTCTGGCCTAATAGCTAAGGTCTTAACGCTTACTCTGGCCTAATAGCTAAGGTCTTAAATCTTACTCTGGCCTAATAGCTAAGCTCTTAGACTCGTACTCTGGCCTAATAGCTAAGGTCTTAACTCTTACTCTGGCCTACTGGTTAAGGTCTTAACTCTTACTCTGTCCTAATAGCTAAGGTATTAGACTCGTACTCTGGCCTAATAGCTAAGGTCTTAACTCTTACTCTGGACTAATAGCTAAGGTCTTAACTCTTACTATGGCCTACTGGTTAAGGTCTTAACTCTTACTCTGGCCTAATAGCTAAGGTCTTAGACTTATACTCTGGCCTAATGGTTAAGGTCTTAACTCTTACTCTGGCCTACTGGTTAAGGTCTTTACCCTTACTCTGGCCTAATAGCTAAGGTCTTAGACTCGTACTCTGGCCTAATAGCTAAGGTCTTAGACTCGTACTCTGGCCTAATGGTTAAGCTTTTAACTCCTACTCTGGCCTAATAGCTAAGGTCTTAACTCTTACTCTGGCCTACTGGTTAAGGTCTTAACTCTTACTCTGGCCTAATAGCTAAGGTCTTAACTCTTAATCTGGCCTACTGGTTAAGGTCTTAACTCTTACTCAGGCCTTCTGGTTAAGGTCTTAACTCTTACTCTGGCCTAATAGCTAAGGTCTTAGACTCGTACTCTGGCCTAATAGCTAAGGTCTTATACTCGTACTCTGGCCTAATAGTTAAGGTCTTAACTCTTACTCTGGCCAACAGGTTAAGGTCTTAAATCTTACTCTGGCCTACTGGTTAAGGTCTTTACCCTTACTCTGGCATAATAGCTAAGGTCTTAACTCGTACTCTGGCCTAATAGCTAAGGTCTTAGACTCGTACTCTGGCCTACTGGTTAAGGTCTTAACTCTTACTCTGGCCTACTAGCTAAGGTCTTATACTCGTACTCTGGCCTAATGGTTAAGGTCTTAACTCTTACTCTGGCCTAATAGCTAAGGTCTTAACTCTTAATCTGGCCTACTGGTTAAGGTCTTAACTCTTACTCAGGCCTTCTGGTTAAGGTCTTAACTCGTACTCTGGCCTAATGGTTAAGGTCTTAACTCTTACTCTGGCCTACTAGCTAAGGTCTTATACTCGTACTCTGGCCTAATGGTTAAGGTCTTAACTCTTACTCTGGCCTAATAGCTAGGGTCTTAACTCGTACTCTGGCCTAATAGCTAAGGTCTTAGACTCGTACTCTGGTCTAATGGTTGAGGTCTTACCTCTTACTCTGGCCTACTGGTTAAGGTCATAACTGTTACTCTGGCCTAATAGCTAAGGTCTTAACTCTTACACTGGCCTAATAGCTAAGGTCTTAGACTCGTACTCTGGCCTAATAGCTAAGGTCTTAGACTCATACTCTGGCCTAATGGTTAAGGTCTTAACTCCTACTCTGGCCTAAAAGCTAAGGTCTTAGACTCGTACTCTGGCCTAATGTTTAAGGTCTTAACTTTTACTCTGGCCTAATAGCTAAGGTCTTAAGTCTTACACTGGACTAATAGCTAAGGTCTTAGACTTGTACTCTGGCCTACTGGTTAAGGTCTTAACTCTTACTCTGGCCTACTGGTTAAGGTCTTAACTCTTACTCTGGCCTAATAGCTAAGGTCTTAGACTCGTACTCTGGCCTAATAGCTAAGGTCTTAGACTCATACTCTGGCCTAATGGTTAAGCTTTTAACTCCTACTCTGGCCTAATAGCTAAGGTCTTAACTCTTAATCTGGCCTACTGGTTAAGGTCTTAACTCTTACTCAGGCCTTCTGGTTAAGGTCTTAACTCTTACTCTGGCCTAATAGCTAAGGTCTTAGACTCGTACTCTGGCCTAATAGCTAAGGTCTTATACTCGTACTCTGGCCTAATAGTTAAGGTCTTAACTCTTACTCTGGCCTACAGGTTAAGGTCTTAACTCTTACTCTGGCCTACTGGTTAAGGTCTTAACTGTTACTCTGGCCTAATAGCTAAGGTCTCAACTCTTACTCTGTCCTAATAGCTAAGGTCTTAACTCTTACTCTGGCCTAATAGCTAAGGTCCTATACTGGTACTCTGGCCTAATGGTTAAGGTCTTAACTCTTACTCTGGCCTACTGGTTAAGGTCTTAACTCTTACTCTGGCCTAATAGCTAAGGTCTTAGATTTGTACTCTGGCCTAATGGTTAAGGTCTTAACTCTTACTCTGGCCTAATAGCTAAGGTCTTAGACTCGTACTCTGGCCTACTGGTTAAGGTCTTAACTCTTACTTTGGCCTACTGGTTAAGGTCTTAACTACTACTCTGGCCTAATAGCTAAGGTCTTAGACTCATACTCTGGCCTACTGGTTAAGGTCTTACCTCTTACTCTGGCCTACTGGTTAAGGTCTTAACTGTTACTCTGGCTTAATAGCTAATTTCTTAACTCTCACTCTGGCCTAATAGCTAAGGTCTTAGACTCGTACTCTGGCCTACTGGTTAAGGTCTTAACTCTTACTCTGGCCTAATAGCTAAGGTCTCAACTCTTACTCTGTCCTAATAGCTAAGGTCTTAACTCTTACTCTGGCCTAATAGCTAAGGTTCTAGACTTGTACTCTGGCCTAATGGTTAAGGTCTTAACTCTTACTCTGGCCTACTGGTTAAGGTCTTAACTCTTACTCTGGCCTAATAGCTAAGGTCTTAGATTTGTACTCTGGCCTAATGGTTAAGGTCTTAACTCTTACTCTGACCTAATAGCTAAGGTCTTAGACTCGTACTCTGGCCTACTGGTTAAGGTCTTAACTCTTACTTTGGCCTACTGGTTAAGGTCTTAACTACTACTCTGGCCTAATAGCTAAGGTCTTAGACTCATACTCTGGCCTAATGGTTAAGGTCTTAACTCTTACTCTGGCCTACTGGTTAAGGTCTTAACTCTTACTCTGGCCTAATAGCTAAGGTCTTAACGCTTACTCTGGCCTAATAGCTAATGTCTTAACTCTTACTGTGGCCTAATAGCTAATGTCTTAGACTCGTACTCTGGCCTAATGGGTAAGGTTTTAACTCTTACTCTGGCCTACTGGTTAAGGTCTTTAACTCTTACTCTGGCCTAATAGCTAAGGTCTTAGACTCGTACTCTGGCCTAATGGTTAAGGTCTTAACTCTTACTCTGGCCTACTGGTTATGGTCTTAACTCTTACTCTAGCCTAATAGCTAAGGTCTTAACTCTTACTCTGGCCTAATAGCAAATGTTTTAGACTCGTAATCTGGCCTAATAGCTAAGGTCTTAACTCTTACTCTGGCCTAATAGCTAAGATCTTAGACTCGTACTTTGGCCTAATGGTTAAGGTCTTAACTCTAACTCTGGCCTACTGGTTAAGGTCTTAGACTCGTACTCTGGCCTAATAGCTAAGGTCTTAGACTCGTACTCTGGCCTAATGGTTAAGGTCTTAACTCTTACTCTGGCCTACTGGTTAAGGTCTTAACTCTTACTCTGGCCTACTGGTTAAGGTCTTAACCCTTACTCTGGCCTAATAGCTAAGGTCTTAACACTTACTCTGGCCTAATAGCTAAGGTCTTAAACTTGTACTCTGGCCTAATGGTTAAGGTCTTAACTCTTACTCTGGCCTAATAGCTAAGGTCTTAACTCTTACTCTGGCCTAATAGCTAAGGTCTTAGACTCGTACTCTGGCCTAATAGCTAAGGTCCTAAACTCGTACTCTGGCCTAATGGTTAAGGTCTTAACTCTTACTCTGGCCTAATAGCTAAGGTCTTAACTCTTACTCTGGCCTAATAGCTAAGATCTTAGACTCGTACTTTGGCCTAATGGTTAAGGTCTTAACTCTAACTCTGGCCTACTGGTTAAGGTCTTAGACTCGTACTCTGGCCTAATAGCTAAGGTCTTAGACTCGTACTCTGGCCTAATGGTTAAGGTCTTAACTCTTACTCTGGCCTACTGGTTAAGGTCTTAACTCTTACTCTGGCCTACTGGTTAAGGTCTTAACACTTACTCTGGCCTAATAGCTAAGGTCTTAACACTTACTCTGGCCTAATAGCTAAGGTCTTAGACTCGTACTCTGGCCTAATGGTTAAGGTCTTAACTCTTACTCTGGCCTAATAGCTAAGGTCTTAACTCTTACTCTGGCCTAATAGCTAAGGTCTTAGACTCGTACTCTGGCCTAATGGTTAAGGTCTTAACTCTTACTCTGGCCTACTGGTTAAGGTCTTAACTCTTACTCTGGCCTAATAGCTGAGGTCTTAACTCTTACTCTGGCCTACTGGTTAAGGTCTTAACTTTTACTCTGGCCTAATAGCTAAGGTCTTAGACTCATACTCTGGCCTAATGGTTAAGGTCTTAACTCTTACTCTGGCCTAATAGCTAAGGTCCTAACTCTTACTCTGGCCTAATAGCTAATGTCTTAACTCTCACTCTGGCCTACTGGTTAAGATCTTAACTCTTACTCTGGCCTATTAGCTAAGGTCTTAGACTCGTACTCTGGCCTAATAGCTAAGGTCTTAGACTCGTACTCTGGCCTAATAGTTAAGGTCTTAACTCTTACTCTGGCCTACAGGTTAAGGTCTTAACTCTTACTCTGGCCTACTGGTTAAGGTCTTTACCCTTACTCTGGCATAATAGCTAAGGTCTTAGACTCGTACTCTGGCCTAATGGTTAAGGTCTTAACTCTTACTCTGGCCTAATAGCTAGGGTCTTAACTCGTACTCTGGCCTAATAGCTAAGGTCTTAGACTCGTACTCTGGCCTACTGGTTAAGGTCTTACCTCTTACTCTGGCCTACTGGTTAAGGTCTTAACTGTTACTCTGGCCTAATAGCTAATTTCTTAACTCTTACTCTGGCCTAATAGCTAAGGTCTTAGACTCGTACTCTGGCCTACTGGTTAAGGTCTCAACTCTTACTCTGTCCTAATAGCTAAGGTCTTAACTCTTACTCTGGCCTAATAGCTAAGGTCCTAGACTCGTACTCTGGCCTAGTGGTTAAGGTCTTAACTCTTACTCTGGCCTACTGGTTAAGGTCTTAATTCTTACTCTGGCCTAATAGCTAAGGTCTTAGATTTGTACTCTGGCCTAATGGTTAAGGTCTTAACTCTTACTCTGGCCTAATAGCTAAGGTCTTAGACTCGTACTCTGGCCTACTGGTTAAGGTCTTAACTCTTACTTTGGCCTACTGGTTAAGGTCTTAACTACTACTCTGGCCTAATAGCTAAGGTCTTAGACTCATACTCTGGCCTAATGGTTAAGGTCTTAACTCTTACTCTGGCCTACTGGTTAAGGTCTTAACTCTTGCTCTGGCCTAATAGCTAAGGTCTTAACGCTTACTCTGGCCTAATAGCTAAGGTCTTAACTCTTACTCTGGCCTAATAGCTAAGGTCTTAGACTCGTACTCTGGCCTAATGGGTAAGGTCTTAGACTCGTACTCTGGCCTAATGGTTAAGGTCTTAACTCTTACTCTGGCCTACTGGTTATGGTCTTAACTCTTATTCTAGCCTAATAGCTAAGGTCTTAACTCTTACTCTGGCCTATTAGCAAATGTTTTAGACTCGTAATCTGGCCTAATAGCTAAGGTCTTAACTCTTACTCTGGCCTAATAGCTAAGATCTTAGACTCGTACTTTGGCCTAATGGTTAAGGTCTTAACTCTTACTCTGGCCTACTGGTTAAGGTCTTAGACTCGTACTCTGGCTTAATAGCTAAGGTCTTACACTCGTACTCTGGCCTAATGGTTAAGGTCTTAACTCTTACTCTGGCCTACTGGTTAAGGTCTTAACTCTTACTCTGGCCTACTGGTTAAGGTCTTAACCCTTACTCTGGCCTAATAGCTAAGGTCTTAACACTTACTCTGGCCTAATAGCTAAGGTCTTAGACTCGTACACTGGCCTAATGGTTAAGGTCTTAACTCTTACTCTGGCCTAATAGCTAAGGTCTTAACTCTTACTCTGGCCTAATAGCTAAGGTCTTAGACTCGTACTCTGGCCTAATAGCTAAGGTCCTAGACTCGTACTCTGGCCTAATGGTTAAGGTCTTAACTCTTACTCTGGCCTAATAGCTAAGGTCTTAGACTCGTATTCTGGCCTAATGGTTAAGGTCTTAACTTTTACTCTGGCCTAATAGCTAAGGTCTTAACTCTTACTCTGGCCTAATAGCTAAGGTCTTAGCTTCGTACTCTGGCCTACTGGTTAAGGTCTTAACTCGTACTCTGGCCTAATGGTTAAGGTCTTAACGCTTACTCTGCTCTAATAGCTAAGGTCTTAGACTCGTACTCTGGCCTAATAGCTAAGGTCTTAGACTCAAACTCTGGCCTAATGGTTAAGGTCTTAACTCTTACTCTGGCCTAATAGCTAAGGTCTTAGACTCGTACTCTGGCCTAATAGCTAAGGTCTTAACTCTTACTCGGGCCTAATAGCTAATGTCTTAACTTTTACTCTGGCCTAATAGCTAAGGTCTTAGACTCGTACACTGGCCTAATAGCTAAGGTCTTAACTCTTACTCTGGCCTACTGGTTAAGGTCTTAACTCTTACTCTGACCTAATAGCTAAGGTCTTAGACTCGTACTCTGGCCTAATAGCTAAGGTCTTAACTCTTACTCGGGCCTAATAGCTAATGTCTTAACTATTACTCTGGCCTAATAGCTAAGGTCTTAGACTCGTACTCTGGCCTAATGGTTAAGGTCTTAACTCTTACTCTGGCCTACTGGTTAAGGTCTTAACTTTTACTCTGGCCTAATAGCTAAGGTCTTAGACTCATACTTTGGCCTAATAGTTAAGGTTTTAACTCTTACTCTGGCCTAATAGCTAAGGTCCTAACTCTTACTCTGGCCTAATAGCTAAGGTCTTAACTCTTACTCTGGCCTACTGGTTAAGGTCTTAACTCTTACTCTGGCCTAATAGCTAAGGTCTTAGACTTGTACTCTGGCCTACAGGTTAAGGTCTTAGACTTGTACTCTGGCCTACAGGTTAAGGTCTTAACTCTTACTCTGGCCTACTGGTTAAGGTCTTTACCCTTACTCTGGCATAATAGCTAAGGTCTTAGACTCGTACTCTGGCCTAATGGTTAAGGTCTTAACTCTTACTCTGGCCTAATAGCTAGGGTCTTAACTCGTACTCTGGCCTAATAGCTAAGGTCTTAGACTCGTACTCTGGCCTAATGGTTAAGGTCTTAACTCTTACACTGGCCTAATAGCTAAGGTCTTAGACTCGTACTCTGGCCTACTGGTTAAGGTCTTAACTGTTACTCTGGCCTAATAGCTAAGGTCTCAACTCTTACTCTGTCCTAATAGCTAAGGTCTTAACTTTTACTCTGGCCTAATAGCTAAGGTCCTAGACTCGTACTCTGGCCTAATGGTTAAGGTCTTAACTCTTACTCTGGCCTACTGGTTAAGGTCTTAACTCTTACTCTGGCCTACTGGTTAAGGTCTTAACTCTTACTCTGGCCTAATAGCTAAGGTCTTAGATTTGTACTCTGGCCTAATGGTTAAGTTCTTAACTCTTACTCTGGCCTAATAGCTAAGGTCTTAGACTCGTACTCTGGCCTACTGGTTAAGGTCTTAACTCTTACTTTGGCCTACTGGTTAAGGTCTTAACTACTACTCTGGCCTAATAGTTAAGGTCTTAGACTCATACTCTGGCCTAATGGTTAAGGTCTTAACTCTAACTCTGGCCTACTGGTTAAGGTCTTAACTCTTACTCTGGCCTAATAGCTAAGGTCTTAACGCTTACTCTGGCCTAATAGCTAAGGTCTTAAATCTTACTCTGGCCTAATAGCTAAGCTCTTAGACTCGTACTCTGGCCTAATAGCTAAGGTCTTAACTCTTACTCTGGCCTACTGGTTAAGGTCTTAACTCTTACTCTGTCCTAATAGCTAAGGTATTAGACTCGTACTCTGGCCTAATAGCTAAGGTCTTAACTCTTACTCTGGACTAATAGCTAAGGTCTTAACTCTTACTATGGCCTACTGGTTAAGGTCTTAACTCTTACTCTGGCCTAATAGCTAAGGTCTTAGACTTATACTCTGGCCTAATGGTTAAGGTATTAACTCTTACTCTGGCCTACTGGTTAAGGTCTTTACCCTTACTCTGGCATAATAGCTAAGGTCTTCGACTCGTACTCTGGCCTAATGGTTAAGGTCTTAACTCTTACTCTGGCCTAATAGCTAAGGTCTTAACTCTTACTCTGGCCTAATAGCTAAGGTCTTAGACTTGTACTCTTGCCTAATAGCTAAGGTCTTAGACTCCTACTCTGGCCTAATGGTTAAGGTCTTAGATTCGTACTCTGGCCTAATAGCTAAGGTCTTAGACTCGTACTCTGGCCTAATGGTTAAGGTCTTAACTCTTACTCTGGCCTAATAGCTAAGGTCTTAGACTCGTACTGTGGCCTAATGGTTAAGGTCTTAACTTTTACTCTGGCCTAATAGCTAAGGTCTTAACTCTTACTCTGGCATAATAGCTAAGTTCTTAGCCTCGTACTCTGGCCTACTGGTTAAGGTTTTAACTCTTACTCTGGCCTACTAGTTAAGGTCTTAACTCTTACTCTGGCCTAATAGCTAAGGTCTTAGACTCGTACTCTGGCCTAATAGCTAAGGTCTTAGACTCGTACTCTGGCCTAATGGTTAAAGTCTTAACTCTTACTCTGGCCTAATAGCTATGGTCTTAACTCTTACTCTGGCCTACTGGTTAAGGTCTTAACTCTTACTCTGGCCTACTGGTTAAGGTCTTAACTCTTACTATGGCCTAATAGCTAAGGTCTTAGACTCGTACTCTGGCCTAATAGCTAAGGTCTTAACTCTTACTCTGGCCTAATAGCTAAGATCTCAGACTCTAACTCTGGCCTACTGGTTAAGGTCTTAACTCTTACTCTGGCCTACTGGTTAAGGTCTTAACTCTTACTATGGCCTAATAGCTAAGGTCTTAACTCTTACTCTGGCCTACTGGTTAAGGTCTTAACTCTTACTCTGGCCTACTGGTTAAGGTCTTAACTCTTACCTTGGCCTAATAGCTAAGGTCTTAGACTCGTACTCTAGCCTAATGGTTAAGGTCTTAACTCTTACTCTGGCCTAATAGCTAAGGTCTTAACTCTTAATCTGGCCTACTGGTTAAGGTCTTAACTCTTACTATGGCCTAATAGCTAAGGTCTTAGACTCGTACTCTGGCCTAATAGCTAAGGTCTTAACTCTTACTCTGGCCTAATAGCTAAGATCTTAGACTCGTACTCTGGCCTACTGGTTAAGGTCTTATCTCTTACTCTGGCCTACTGGTTAAGGTCTTAACTCTTACTCTGGCCTAATAGCTAAGGTCTTACTCGTACTCTGGCCTAATGTTTAAGGTCTTAACTCTTACTCTGGCCTACTGGTTAAGGTCTTAACTCTTACTCTGGCCTAATAGCTAAGGTCTTAACGCTTACTCTGGCCTAATAGCTAAGGTCTTAAATCTTACTCTGGCCTAATAGCTAAGCTCTTAGACTCGTACTCTGGCCTAATAGCTAAGGTCTTAACTCTTACTCTGGCCTACTGGTTAAGGTCTTAACTCTTACTCTGTCCTAATAGCTAAGGTATTAGACTCGTACTCTGGCCTAATAGCTAAGGTCTTAACTCTTACTCTGGACTAATAGCTAAGGTCTTAACTCTTACTATGGCCTACTGGTTAAGGTCTTAACTCTTACTCTGGCCTAATAGCTAAGGTCTTAGACTTATACTCTGGCCTAATGGTTAAGGTATTAACTCTTACTCTGGCCTACTGGTTAAGGTCTTTACCCTTACTCTGGCATAATAGCTAAGGTCTTCGACTCGTACTCTGGCCTAATGGTTAAGGTCTTAACTCTTACTCTGGCCTAATAGCTAAGGTCTTAACTCTTACTCTGGCCTAATAGCTAAGGTCTTAGACTTGTACTCTTGCCTAATAGCTAAGGTCTTAGACTCCTACTCTGGCCTAATGGTTAAGGTCTTAGATTCGTACTCTGGCCTAATAGCTAAGGTCTTAGACTTGTACTCTGGCCTAATGGTTAAGGTCTTAACTCTTACTCTGGCCTAATAGCTAAGTTCTTAACTCTTACTCTGGCCTAATAGCTAAGGTCCTAGACTCGTACTCTGGCCTAATGGTTAAGGTCTTAACTCTTACTCTGGCCTACTGGTTAAGGTCTTAACTCTTACTCTGGCCTAATAGCTAAGGTCTTAGATTTGTACTCTGGCCTAATGGTTAAGTTCTTAACTCTTACTCTGGCCTAATAGCTAAGGTCTTAGACTCGTACTCTGGCCTACTGGTTAAGGTCTTAACTCTTACTTTGGCCTACTGGTTAAGGTCTTAACTACTACTCTGGCCTAATAGTTAAGGTCTTAGACTCATACTCTGGCCTAATGGTTAAGGTCTTAACTCTTACTCTGGCCTACTGGTTAAGGTCTTAACTCTTACTCTGGCCTAATAGCTAAGGTCTTAACGTTTACTCTGGCCTAATAGCTAAGGTCTTAAATCTTACTCTGGCCTAATAGCTAAGCTCTTAGACTCGTACTCTGGCCTAATAGCTAAGGTCTTAACTCTTACTCTGGCCTACTGGTTAAGGTCTTAACTCTTACTCTGTCCTAATAGCTAAGGTATTAGACTCGTACTCTGGCCTAATAGCTAAGGTCTTAACTCTTACTCTGGACTAATAGCTAAGGTCTTAACTCTTACTATGGCCTACTGGTTAAGGTCTTAACTCTTACTCTGGCCTAATAGCTAAGGTCTTAGACTTATACTCTGGCCTAATGGTTAAGGTATTAACTCTTACTCTGGCCTACTGGTTAAGGTCTTTACCCTTACTCTGGCATAATAGCTAAGGTCTTCGACTCGTACTCTGGCCTAATGGTTAAGGTCTTAACTCTTACTCTGGCCTAATAGCTAAGGTCTTAACTCTTACTCTGGCCTAATAGCTAAGGTCTTAGACTTGTACTCTTGCCTAATAGCTAAGGTCTTAGACTCCTACTCTGGCCTTATGGTTAAGGTCTTAGATTCGTACTCTGGCCTAATAGCTAAGGTCTTAGACTCGTACTCTGGCCTAATGGTTAAGGTCTTAACTCTTACTCTGGCCTAATAGCTAAGGTCTTAGACTCGTACTGTGGCCTAATGGTTAAGGTCTTAACTTTTACTCTGGCCTAATAGCTAAGGTCTTAACTCTTACTCTGGCATAATAGCTAAGTTCTTAGCCTCGTACTCTGGCCTACTGGTTAAGGTTTTAACTCTTACTCTGGCCTACTAGTTAAGGTCTTAACTCTTACTCTGGCCTAATAGCTAAGGTCTTAGACTCGTACTCTGGCCTAATAGCTAAGGTCTTAGACTCGTACTCTGGCCTAATGGTTAAAGTCTTAACTCTTACTCTGGCCTAATAGCTAAGGTCTTAACTCTTACTCTGGCCTACTGGTTAAGGTCTTAACTCTTACTCTGGCCTACTGGTTAAGGTCTTAACTCTTACTATGGCCTAATAGCTAAGGTCTTAGACTCGTACTCTGGCCTAATAGCTAAGGTCTTAACTCTTACTCTGGCCTAATAGCTAAGATCTCAGACTCTAACTCTGGCCTACTGGTTAAGGTCTTAACTCTTACTCTGGCCTACTGGTTAAGGTCTTAACTCTTACTATGGCCTAATAGCTAAGGTCTTAACTCTTACTCTGGCCTACTGGTTAAGGTCTTAACTCTTACTCTGGCCTACTGGTTAAGGTCTTAACTCTTACCTTGGCCTAATAGCTAAGGTCTTAGACTCGTACTCTAGCCTAATGGTTAAGGTCTTAACTCTTACTCTGGCCTAATAGCTAAGGTCTTAACTCTTAATCTGGCCTACTGGTTAAGGTCTTAACTCTTACTATGGCCTAATAGCTAAGGTCTTAGACTCGTACTCTGGCCTAATAGCTAAGGTCTTAACTCTTACTCTGGCCTAATAGCTAAGATCTTAGACTCGTACTCTGGCCTACTGGTTAAGGTCTTATCTCTTACTCTGGCCTACTGGTTAAGGTCTTAACTCTTACTCTGGCCTAATAGCTAAGGTCTTACTCGTACTCTGGCCTAATGGTTAAGGTCTTAACTCTTACTCTGGCCTACTGGTTAAGGTCTTAACTCTTACTCTGGCCTAATAGCTAAGGTCTTAACGCTTACTCTGGCCTAATAGCTAAGGTCTTAAATCTTACTCTGGCCTAATAGCTAAGCTCTTAGACTCGTACTCTGGCCTAATAGCTAAGGTCTTAACTCTTACTCTGGCCTACTGGTTAAGGTCTTAACTCTTACTCTGTCCTAATAGCTAAGGTATTAGACTCGTACTCTGGCCTAATAGCTAAGGTCTTAACTCTTACTCTGGACTAATAGCTAAGGTCTTAACTCTTACTATGGCCTACTGGTTAAGGTCTTAACTCTTACTCTGGCCTAATAGCTAAGGTCTTAGACTTGTACTCTGGCCTACAGGTTAAGGTCTTAGACTTGTACTCTGGCCTACAGGTTAAGGTCTTAACTCTTACTCTGGCCTACTGGTTAAGGTCTTACCCTTACTCTGGCATAATAGCTAAGGTCTTAGACTCGTACTCTGGACTAATGGTTAAGGTCTTAACTCTTAATCTGGCCTAATAGCTAGGGTCATAACACGTACTCTGGCCTAATAGCTAAGGTCTTAGACTCGTACTCTAGCCTAATGGTTAAGGTCTTACCTCTTACTCTGGCCTACTGGTTAAGATCTTAACTGTTACTCTGGCCTAATAGCTAAGGTCTTAACTCTTACTCTGGCCTAATAGCTAAGGTCTTAGACTTGTACTCTGGCCTACTGGTTAAGGTCTTAACTCTTACTCTGGCCTAATAGCTAAGGTCTCGACTCTTACTCTGTCCTAATAGCTAAGGTCTTAACTCTTACTCTGGCCTAATAGCTAAGGTCTTAGACTCGTACTCTGGCCTACTGGTTAAGGTCTTAACTCTTACTCTGGCCTACTGGTTAAGGTCTTAACTCTTACTCTGGCCTAATAGCTAAGGTCTTACCTCTTACTCTGGCCTACTGGTTAAGGTCTTAACTGTTACTCTGGCCTAATAGCTAAGGTCTTAACTCTTACTCTGGCCTAATAGCTAAGGTCTTAGACTCGTACTCTGGCCTACTGGTTAAGGTCTTAACTCTTACTCTGGCCTAATAGCTAAGGTCTCAACTCTTACTCTGTCCTAATAGCTAAGGTCTTAACTCTTACTCTGGCCTAATAGCTAAGGTCTTAGACTCGTACTCTGGCCTACTGGTTAAGGTCTTAACTCTTACTTTGGCCTACTGGTTAAGGTCTTAACTACTACTCTGGCCTAATAGCTAAGGTCTTAGACTCATACTCTGGCCTAATGGTTAAGGTCTTAACTCTTACTCTGGCCTACTGGTTAAGGTCTTAACTCTTACTCTGGCCTAATAGCTAAGGTCTTAACGCTTACTCTGGCCTAATAGCTAAGGTCTTAACTCTTACTCTGGCCTAATAGCTAAGGTCTTAGACTCGTACTCTGGCCTAATGGGTAAGGTTTTAACTCTTACTCTGGCCTACTGGTTAAGGTCTTAACTCTTACTATAGCCTAATAGCTAAGGTCTTAACTCTTACTCTGGCCTAATAGCAATTGTTTTAGACTCGTAATCTGGCCTAATAGCTAAGGTCTTAACTCTTACTCTGGCCTAATAGCTAAGATCTTAGACTTGTACTTTGGCCTAATGGTCAAGGTCTTAACTCTTACTCTGGCCTACTGGTTAAGGTCTTAGACTCGTACTCTGGCCTAATAGCTAAGGTCTTAGACTCGTACTCTGGCCTAATGGTTAAGGTCTTAACTCTTACTCTGGCCTACTGGTTAAGGTCTTAACTCTTACTCTGGCCTACTGGTTAAGGTCTTAACCCTTACTCTGGCCTAATAGCTAAGGTCTTAACACTTACTCTGGCCTAATAGCTAAGGTCTTAGACTCGTACACTGGCCTAATGGTTAAGGTCTTAACTCTTACTCTGGCCTAATAGCTAAGGTCTTAACTCTTACTCTGGCCTAATAGCTAAGGTCTTAGACTCGTACTCTGGCCTAATAGCTAAGGTCCTAGACTCGTACTCTGGCCTAATGGTTAAGGTCTTAACTCTTACTCTGGCCTAATAGCTAAGGTCTTAGACTCGTATTCTGGCCTAATGGTTAAGGTCTTAACTTTTACTCTGGCCTAATAGCTAAGGTCTTAACTCTTACTCTGGCCTAATAGCTAAGGTCTTAGCTTCGTACTCTGGCCTACTGGTTAAGGTCTTAACTCGTACTCTGGCCTAATGGTTAAGGTCTTAACGCTTACTCTGCTCTAATAGCTAAGGTCTTAGACTCGTACTCTGGTCTAATAGCTAAGGTCTTAGACTCATACTCTGGCCTAATGGTTAAGGTCTTAACTCTTACTCTGGCCTAATAGCTAAGGTCTTAGACTCGTACTCTGGCCTAATAGCTAAGGTCTTAACTCTTACTCGGGCCTAATAGCTAATGTCTTAACTTTTACTCTGGCCTAATAGCTAAGGTCTTAGACTCGTACTCTGGCCTAATAGCTAAGGTCTTAACTCTTACTCTGGCCTACTGGTTAAGGTCTTAACTCTTACTCTGACCTAATAGCTAAGGTCTTAGACTCATACTCTGGCCTAATAGCTAAGGTCTTAACTCTTACTCGTGCCTAATAGCTAATGTCTTAACTATTACTCTGGCCTAATAGCTAAGGTCTTAGACTCGTACTCTGGCCTAATGGTTAAGGTCTTAACTCTTACTCTGGACTACTGGTTAAGGTCTTAACTCTTACTCTGGCCTAATAGCTGAGGTCTTAACTCTTACTCTGGCCTACTGGTTAAGGTCTTAACTTTTACTCTGGCCTAAAAGCTAAGGTCTTAGACTCATACTCTGGCCTAATAGTTAAGGTTTTAACTCTTACTCTGGCCCAATAGCTAAGGTCCTAACTCTTACTCTGGCCTAATAGCTAAGGTCTTAACTCTTACTCTGGCCTACTGGTTAAGGTCTTAACTCTTACTCTGGCCTAATAGCTAAGGTCTTAGACTTGTACTCTGGCCTACAGGTTAAGGTCTTAGACTTGTACTCTGGCCTACAGGTTAAGGTCTTAACTCTTACTCTGGCCTACTGGTTAAGGTCTTTACCCTTACTCTGGCATAATAGCTAAGGTCTTAGACTCGTACTCTGGCCTAATGGTTAAGGTCTTAACTCTTACTCTGGCCTAATAGCTAGGGTCTTAACTCGTACTCTGGCCTAATAGCTAAGGTCTTAGACTCGTACTCTGGCCTAATGGTTAAGGTCTTAACTCTTACACTGGCCTAATAGCTAAGGTCTTAGACTCGTACTCTGGCCTACTGGTTAAGGTCTTAACTCTTACTCTGGCCTAATAGCTAAGGTCTCAACTCTTACTCTGTCCTACTAGCTAAGGTCTTAACTCTTACTCTGGCCTAATAGCTAAGGTCCTAGACTCGTACTCTGGCCTAATGGTTAAGGTCTTAACTCTTACTCTGGCCTACTGGTTAAGGTCTTAACTCTTACTCTGGCCTAATAGCTAAGGTCTTAGATTTGTACTCTGGCCTAATGGTTAAGTTCTTAACTCTTACTCTGGCCTAATAGCTAAGGTCTTAGACTCGTACTCTGGCCTACTGGTTAAGGTCTTAACTCTTACTTTGGCCTACTGGTTAAGGTCTTAACTACTACTCTGGCCTAATAGTTAAGGTCTTAGACTCATACTCTGGCCTAATGGTTAAGGTCTTAACTCTTACTCTGGCCTACTGGTTAAGGTCTTAACTCTTACTCTGGCCTAATAGCTAAGGTCTTAACGCTTACTCTGGCCTAATAGCTAAGGTCTTAAATCTTACTCTGGCCTAATAGCTAAGCTCTTAGACTCGTACTCTGGCCTAATAGCTAAGGTCTTAACTCTTACTCTGGCCTACTGGTTAAGGTCTTAACTCTTACTCTGTCCTAATAGCTAAGGTATTAGACTCGTACTCTGGCCTAATAGCTAAGGTCTTAACTCTTACTCTGGACTAATAGCTCAGGTCTTAACTCTTACTATGGCCTACTGGTTAAGGTCTTAACTCTTACTCTGGCCTAATAGCTAAGGTCTTAGACTTATACTCTGGCCTAATGGTTAAGGTATTAACTCTTACTCTGGCCTACTGGTTAAGGTCTTTACCCTTACTCTGGCATAATAGCTAAGGTCTTCGACTCGTACTCTGGCCTAATGGTTAAGGTCTTAACTCTTACTCGGGCCTAATAGCTAAGGTCTTAACTCTTACTCTGGCCTAATAGCTAAGGTCTTAGACTTGTACTCTTGCCTAATAGCTAAGGTCTTAGACTCCTACTCTGGCCTAATGGTTAAGGTCTTAGATTCGTACTCTGGCCTAATAGCTAAGGTCTTAGACTCGTACTCTGGCCTAATGGTTAAGGTCTTAACTCTTACTCTGGCCTAATAGCTAAGGTCTTAGACTCGTACTGTGGCCTAATGGTTAAGGTCTTAACTTTTACTCTGGCCTAATAGCTAAGGTCTTAACTCTTACTCTGGCATAATAGCTAAGTTCTTAGCCTCGTACTCTGGCCTACTGGTTAAGGTTTTAACTCTTACTCTGGCCTACTAGTTAAGGTCTTAACTCTTACTCTGGCCTAATAGCTAAGGTCTTAGACTCGTACTCTGGCCTAATAGCTAAGGTCTTAGACTCGTACTCTGGCCTAATGGTTAAAGTCTTAACTCTTACTCTGGCCTAATAGCTAAGGTCTTAACTCTTACTCTGGCCTACTGGTTAAGGTCTTAACTCTTACTCTGGCCTACTGGTTACGGTCTTAACTCTTACTATGGCCTAATAGCTAAGGTCTTAGACTCGTACTCTGGCCTAATAGCTAAGGTCTTAACTCTTACTCTGGCCTAATAGCTAAGATCTCAGACTCTAACTCTGGCCTACTGGTTAAGGTCTTAACTCTTACTCTGGCCTACTGGTTAAGGTCTTAACTCTTACTATGGCCTAATAGCTAAGGTCTTAACTCTTACTCTGGCCTACTGGTTAAGGTCTTAACTCTTACTCTGGCCTACTGGTTAAGGTCTTAACTCTTACCTTGGCCTAATAGCTAAGGTCTTAGACTCGTACTCTAGCCTAATGGTTAAGGTCTTAACTCTTACTCTGGCCTAATAGCTAAGGTCTTAACTCTTAATCTGGCCTACTGGTTAAGGTCTTAACTCTTACTATGGCCTAATAGCTAAGGTCTTAGACTCGTACTCTGGCCTAATAGCTAAGGTCTTAACTCTTACTCTGGCCTAATAGCTAAGATCTTAGACTCGTACTCTGGCCTACTGGTTAAGGTCTTATCTCTTACTCTGGCCTACTGGTTAAGGTCTTAACTCTTACTCTGGCCTAATAGCTAAGGTCTTACTCGTACTCTGGCCTAATGGTTAAGGTCTTAACTCTTACTCTGGCCTACTGGTTAAGGTCTTAACTCTTACTCTGGCCAAATAGCTACGGTCTTAGACTTGTACTCTGGCCTAATGGTTAAGGTCTTAACTCTTACTCTGGCCTACTGGTTAAGGTCTTAACTCTTAGTCAGGCCAAATAGCTAAGGTCTTAACTCTTACTCTGGCCTAATAGCAAAGGTCTTAGACTCGTAATATGGCCTAATAGCTAAGGTCTTAACTCTTACTCTGGCCTAATAGCTAAGGTCTTAGACTCGTACTATGGCCTACAGGTTAAGGTCTTAACTCTTACTCTGGCCTACTGGTTAAGGTCTTAACTCTTACTCTGGCCTAATAGCTAAGGTCTTAGACTCGTACTCTGGCCTACTGGTTAAGGTCTTAATGCTTACTCTGGCCTAATAGCTAAGGTCTTAACTCTTACTCCTGCCTAATAGCTAAGGTCTTAGACTCATACTCCGGCCTAATGGTTAAGGTCTTAACTCTTACTCTGGCCTACTGGTTAAGGTCTTAGACTCGTACTCTGGCCTAATAGCTAAGGTCTTAGACTCGTACTCTGGCCCAATGGTTAAGGTCTTAACTCTTACTCTGTCCTACTGGTTAAGGTCCTAACTCTTACTCTGGCCTACTGGTTAAGGTCTTAACTCTTACTCTGGCCTAATAGCTAAGGTCTTAACTCTTACTCTGGACTAATAGCTAAGGTATTAGACTCGTACTCTGGCCTAATGGTTAAGATCTTAACTCTTACTCTGGCCTAATAGCTATGGTCTTAGACTCGTATTCTGGCATAATAGTTAAGGTCTTAACTCTTACTCTGGCCTAATAGCTAAGGTCTTAGACTCGTACTCTGGCCTACTAGCTAAGGTCTTAGACTTGTACTCTGGCCTAATGGTTAAGGTCTTAACTCTTACTCTGGCCTAATAGCTAAGGTCTTAACTCTTACTCTGGCCTACTGGTTAAGGTCTTAACTCTTACTCTGGCCTAATAGCTAAGGTCTTAGACTCGTACTCTGGCCTAATAGCTAAGGTCTTAACTCTTACTCTGGCCTAATCGGTAAGGTCTTAGACTCGTACTCTGGCCTACTGGTTAAGGTCTTAACTTGTACTCTGGCCTAATAGCTAAGGTCTTAGGCTCGTACTCTGGCCTATTGTTTAAGGTCTTAACTCCTACTCTGGCCTAATAGCTAAGGTCTTAGACTCGTACTCTGGCCTAATGGTTAAGGTCTTAACTTTTACACTGGACTAATAGCTAAGGTCTTAACTCTTACTCTGGACTAATAGCTAAGGTCTTAGACTCGTACTCTGGCCTACTGGTTAAGGTCTTAACTCTTACTCTGGCCTACTGGTTAAGGTCTTAACTCTTACTCTGGCCTAATAGCTAAGGTCTTAACTCTCACTCTGGCCTAATAGCTAAGGTCTTAGACTCGTACTCTGGCCTAATGGTTAAGGTCTTAACTCTTACTCTGGCCTACTGGTTAAGGTCTTAACTCTTACTCTGGCCTAATAGCTATGGTCTTAGACTCGTACTCTGGCCTAATGGTTAAGGTCTTAACTCTTACTCTGGCCTACTGGTTAAGGTCTTAACTCTTACTCTTGCCTAATAGCTAAGGTTTTAGACTCGTACTCTGGCCTACTGGTTAAGGTCTTAACTCTTACTCTGGGATAATAGCTAAGGTCTTAGACTCATACTCTGGCCTAATAGCTAAGGTCTTAACTCTTACTCGGGCCTAATAGCTAAGGTCTTAGCTTCGTACTCTGGCCTACTGGTTAAGGTCTTAACTCGTACTCTGGCCTAATGGTTAAGGTCTTAACGCTTACTCTGCTCTAATAGCTAAGGTCTTAGACTTGTACTCTGGCCTAATAGCTAAGGTCTTAACCCTACTCTGGCCTAATAGCTAAGGTCTTAGACTCGTACTGTGGCCTAATGGTTAAGGTCTTAACTTTTACTGTGGCCTAATAGCTAAGGTTTTAACTCTTACTCTGGCCTAATAGCTAAGGTCTTAGCCTCGTGCCCTGGCCTACTGGTTAAGGTCTTAACTCTTACTCTGGCCTACTGGTTAAGGTCTTAACTCTTACTCTGGCCTAATAGCTAAGGTCTTAGACTCGTACTCTGGCCTAGTAGCTAAGGTTTTAGACTCGTACTCTGGCCTAATGGTTAAGGTCTTAACTCCTACTCTGGCCTAATAGCTAAGGTCTTAGACTCGTACTCTGGCCTAATGGTTAAGGTCTTAACTTTTACTCTGGCCTAATAGCTAAGGTCTTAGACTCGTACTCTGGCCTAATAGCTAAGGTCTTAGACTCGTACTCTGGCCTAATGGTTAAGCTTTTAACTCCTACTCTGGCCTAATAGCTAAGGTCTTAATTCTGACTCTGGCCTAATAGCTAAGGTCTTAGACTCATACTCTGGCCTAATGGTTAAGGTTTTAAGTCTTACTCTGGCCTACTGGTTAAGGTCTTAACTCTTACTCTGGCCTAATAGCTAAGGTTTTAGACTCGTACTCTGGCCTACTGGTTAAGGTCTTAACTCTTACTCTGGCCTAATAGCTAAGGTCTTAAACTCGTACTCTGGCCTGCAGGTTAAGGTCTTAACTCTTACTCGGGCCTTCTGTTGAAGGTCTTAACTCTTACTCTGGCCTAATAGCTAAGGTCTTAGACTCGTACTCTGGCCTAATGGTTAAGGTATTAACTCTTACTCTGGCCTACTGGTTAAGGTCTTAACTCTTACTCTGGCCTAATAGCTGAGGTCTAAACTCTTACTCTGGCCTACTGGTTAAGGTCTTAACTTTTACTCTGGCCTAATAGCTAAGGTCTTAGACTCATGCTCTGGCCTAATGGTTAAGGTCTTAACTCTTACTCTGGCCTAATAGCTAAGGTCCTAACTCTTACTCTGGCCTAATAGCTAAGGTCATAACTCTCACTCTGGCCTACTGGTTAAGATCTTAACTCTTACTCTGGCCTAATAGCTAAGGTCTTAGACTCGTACTCTGGCCTAATAGCTAAGGTCTTAGACTTGTACTCTGGCCTACAGGTTAAGGTCTTAACTCTTACTCTGGCCTACTGGTTAAGGTCTTTACCCTTACTCTGGCATAATAGCTAAGGTCTTAGACTCGTACTCTGGCCTAATGGTTAAGGTCTTAACTCTTACTCTGGCCTAATAGCTAGGGTCTTATCTCGTACTCTGGCCTAATAGCTAAGGTCTTAGACTCGTACTCTGGCCTAATGGTTAAGGTCTTAACTCTTACACTGGCCTAATAGCTAAGGTCTTAGACTCGTACTCTGGCCTACTGGTTAAGGTCTTAACTCTTACTCTGGCCTAATAGCTAAGGTCTCCACTCTTACTCTGTCCTAATAGCTAAGGTCTTAACTCTTACTCTGGCCTAATAGCTAAGGTCCTAGACTCGTACTCTGGCCTAATGGTTAAGGTCTTAACTCTTACTCTGGCCTACTGGTTAAGGTCTTAACTCTTACTCTGGCCTAATAGCTAAGGTCTTAGATTTGTACTCTGGCCTAATGGTTAAGTTCTTAACTCTTACTCTGGCCTAATAGCTAAGGTCTTAGACTCGTACTCTGGCCTACTGGTTAAGGTCTTAACTCTTACTTTGGCCTACTGGTTAAGGTCTTAACTACTACTCTGGCCTAATAGTTAAGGTCTTAGACTCATACTCTGGCCTAATGGTTAAGGTCTTAACTCTTACTCTGGCCTACTGGTTAAGGTCTTAACTCTTACTCTGGCCTAATAGCTAAGGTCTTAACGCTTACTCTGGCCTAATAGCTAAGGTCTTAAATCTTACTCTGGCCTAATAGCTAAGCTCTTAGACTCGTACTCTGGCCTAATAGCTAAGGTCTTAACTCTTACTCTGGCCTACTGGTTAAGGTCTTAACTCTTACTCTGTCCTAATAGCTAAGGTATTAGACTCGTACTCTGGCCTAATAGCTAAGGTCTTAACTCTTACTCTGGACTAATAGCTAAGGTCTTAACTCTTACTATGGCCTACTGGTTAAGGTCTTAACTCTTACTCTGGCCTAATAGCTTATGTCTTAGACTTATACTCTGGCCTAATGGTTAAGGTATTAACTCTTACTCTGGCCTACTGGTTAAGGTCTTTACCCTTACTCTGGCATAATAGCTAAGGTCTTCGACTCGTACTCTGGCCTAATGGTTAAGGTCTTAACTCTTACTCTGGCCTAATAGCTAAGGTCTTAACTCTTACTCTGGCCTAATAGCTAAGGTCTTAGACTTGTACTCTTGCCTAATAGCTAAGGTCTTAGACTCCTACTCTGGCCTAATGGTTAAGGTCTTAGATTCGTACTCTGGCCTAATAGCTAAGGTCTTAGACTCGTACTCTGGCCTAATGGTTAAGGTCTTAACTCTTACTCTGCCCTAATAGCTAAGGTCTTAGACACGTGCTCTGGCCTAATGGTTAAGGTCTTAACTTTTACTCTGGCCTAATAGCTAAGGTCTTAACTCTTACTCTGGCCTAATAGCTAAGGTCTTAGCCTCGTACTCTGGCCTACTGGTTAACGTCTTAACTCATACTCTGGCCTAATGGTTAAGGTCTTAACGCTTACTCTGGCCTAATAGCTAAGGTCTTAGACTCGTACTCTGGCCTGATGGTTAAGGTCTTAACTCTTACTCTGGCCTAATAGCTAAGGTCTTAGACTCGTACTGTGGCCTAATGGTTAAGGTCTTAACTTTTACTCTGGCCTAATAGCTAAGGTCTTAACTCTTACTCTGGCATAATAGCTAAGTTCTTAGCCTCGTACTCTGGCCTACTGGTTAAGGTTTTAACTCTTACTCTGGCCTACTGGTTAAGGTCTTAACTCTTACTCTGGCCTAATAGCTAAGGTCTTAGACTCGTACTCTGGCCTAATAGCTAAGGTCTTAGACTCGTACTCTGGCCTAATGGTTAAAGTCTTAACTCTTACTCTGGCCTAATAGCTAAGGTCTTAACTCTTACTCTGGCCTACTGGTTAAGGTCTTAACTCTTACTCTGGCCTACTGGTTAAGGTCTTAACTCTTACTATGGCCTAATAGCTAAGGTCTTAGACTCGTACTCTGGCCTAATAGCTAAGGTCTTAACTCTTACTCTGGCCTAATAGCTAAGATCTCAGACTCTAACTCTGGCCTACTGGTTAAGGTCTTAACTCTTACTCTGGCCTACTGGTTAAGGTCTTAACTCTTACTATGGCCTAATAGCTAAGGTCTTAACTCTTACTCGGGCCTACTGGTTAAGGTCTTAACTCTTACTCTGGCCTACTGGTTAAGGTCTTAACTCTTACTATGGCCTAATAGCTAAGGTTTTAGACTCGTACTCTGGCCTAATAGCTAAGGTCTTAACTCTTACTCTGGCCTAATAGCTAAGATCTTGGACTCGTACTCTGGCCTACTGGTTAAGGTCTTATCTCTTACTCTGACCTACTGGTTAAGGTCTTAACTCTTACTCTGGCCTAATAGCTAAGGTCTTACTCGTACTCTGGCCTAATGGTTAAGGTCTTAACTCTTACTCTGGCCTACTGGTTAAGGTCTTAACTCTTACTCTGGCCAAATAGCTACGGTCTTAGACTTGTACTCTGGCCTAATGGTTAAGGTCTTAACTCTTACTCTGGCCTACTGTTTAAGGTCTTAACTTTTAGTCAGGCCAAATAGCTAAGGTCTTAACTCTTACTCTGGCCTAATAGCAAAGGTCTTACACTCGTAATATGACCTAATAGCTAAGGTCTTAACTCTTACTCTGGCCTAATAGCTAAGGTCTTAGACTCGTACTATGGCCTACAGGTTAAGGTCTTAACTCTTACTCTGGCCTACTGGTTAAGGTCTTAACTCTTACTCTGGCCTAATAGCTAAGGTCTTAGACTCGTACTCTGGCCTACTGGTTAAGGTCTTAGACTCGTACTCTGGCCTAATAGCTAAGGTCTTAGACTCGTACTCTGGCCCAATGGTTAAGGTCTTAACTCTTACTCTGTCCTACTGGTTAAGGTCCTAACTCTTACTCTGGCCTACTGCTTAAGGTCTTAACTCTTACTCTGGCCTAATAGCTAAGGTCTTAACTCTTACTCTGGACTAATAGCTAAGGTATTAGACTCGTACTCTGGCCTAATGGTTAAGGTCTTAACTCTTACTCTGGCCTAATAGCTATGGTCTTAGACTCGTATTCTGGCATAATGGTTAAGGTCTTAACTCTTACTCTGGCCTAATAGCTAAGGTCTTAGACTCGTACTCTGGCCTACTAGCTAAGGTCTTAGACTCGTACTCTGGCCTAATGGTTAAGGGCTTAACTCTTACTCTGGCCTAATAGCTAAGGTCTTAACTCTTACTCTGGCCTACTGGTTAAGGTCTTAACTCTTACTCTGGCCTAATAGCTAAGGTCTTAGACTCGTACTCTGGCCTAATAGCTAAGGTCTTAACTCTTACTCTGGCCTAATAGGTAAGGTCTTAGACTCGTACTCTGGCCTACTGGTTAAGGTCTTAACTTGTACTCTGGCCTAATAGCTAAGGTCTTAGGCTCGTACTCTGGCCTATTGTTTAAGGTCTTAACTCCTACTCTGGCCTAATAGCTAAGGTCTTAGACTCGTACTCTGGCCTAATGGTTAAGGTCTTAACTTTTACACTGGACTAATAGCTAAGGTCTTAACTCTTACTCTGGACTAATAGCTAAGGTCTTAGACTCGTACTCTGGCCTACTGGTTAAGGTCTTAACTCTTACTCTGGCCTACTGGTTAAGGTCTTAACTCTTACTCTGGCCTAATAGCTAAGGTCTTAACTCTCACTCTGGCCTAATAGCTAAGGTCTTAGACTCGTACTCTGGCCTAATGGTTAAGGTCTTAACTCTTACTCTGGCCTACTGGTTAGGGTCTTAACTCTTACTCTGGCCTAATAGCTATGGTCTTAGACTCGTACTCTGGCCTACTGGTTAAGGTCTTAACTCTTACTCTGGCCTAACAGCTAAGGTCTTAACTCTTACTCCTGCCTAATAGCTAAGGTCTTAGACTCATACTCTATCCTAATGGTTAAGGTCTTAACTCTTACTCTGGCCTACTGGTAAAGGTCTTAGACTCGTACTCTGGCCTAATAGCTAAGGTCTTAGACTCGTACTCTGGCCTAATGGTTAAGGTCTTAACTCTTACTGTGGCCGACTGGTTAAGGTCTTAACTCTTACTCTGGCCTAATAGCTAAGGTCTTAGACTCGTACTCTGGCCTAATAGTTAAGGTCTTAGACTTGTACTCTGGCCTAATGGTTAAGGTCTTAACTCTTACTCTGGCCTAATAGCTAAGGTCTTAGACTCGTACTCTGGCCTAATAGCTAAGGTCTTAGACTCGTACTCTGGCCTAATAGCTAAGGTCTTAGATTTGTACTCTGGCCTAATGGTTAAGGTCTTAACTCTCACTCTAGACTAATAGCTAAGGTCTTAACTCTTACTCTGTCCTACTGGTTAAGGTCTTAACTCTTACTCTGGCCTAATAGCTAATGTCTTAGACTCGTACTCTGGCCTAATAGCTAAGGTCTTAACTCTTACTCTGGACTAATAGCTAAGGTCTTAACTCTTACTCTGGCCTACTGGTTAAGGTCTTAACTCTTACTCTGGCCTAATAGCTAAGGTCTTAGACTCATACTCTGGCCTAATGGTTAAGGTCTTAACTCTTACTCTGGCCTAATAGCTAAGGTCCTAACACTTACTCTGGCCTAATAGCTAAGGTCTTAACTCTTACTCTGGCCTACTGGTTAAGGTCTTAGACTCGTACTCTGGCCTAATAGCTAAGGTCTTAGACTCGTACTCTGGCCCAATGGTTAAGGTCTTAACTCTTACTCTGTCCTACTGGTTAAGGTCCTAACTCTTACTCTGGCCTACTGGTTAAGGTCTTAACTCTTACTCTGGCCTAATAGCTAAGGTCTTAACTCTTACTCTGGACTAATAGCTAAGGTCGTAGACTCGTACTCTGGCCTAATGGTTAAGGTCTTAACTCTTACTCTGGCCTAATAGCTAAGGTCTTAGACTCGTATTCTGGCATAATGGTTAAGGTCTTAACTCTTACTCTGGCCTAATAGTACTCTGGCCTAATAGTTAAGGTCGTAGACTCGTACTCTGGCCTAATGGTTAAGGTCTTAACTCTTACTCTGGCCTAATAGCTAGGGTCTTAACTCTTACTCTGGCCTACTGGTTAAGGTCTTAACTCTTACTCTGGCCTAATAGCTAAGGTCTTAGACTCGTACTCTGGCCTAATAGCTAAGGTCTTAACTCTTACTCTGGCCTAATAGCTAAGGTCTTAGAATCGTACTCTGGCCTACTGGTTAAGGTCTTAACTCTTACTCTGGCCTAATAGCTAAGGTCTTAGACTCGTACTCTGGCCTAATAGCTAAGGTCTTAGGCTCGTACTCTGGCCTATTGGTTAAGATCTTAACTCCTACTCTGGCCTAATAGCTAAGGTCTTAGACTCGTACTCTGGCCTAATGGATAAGGTCTTAACTTTTACACTGGACTAATAGCTAAGGTCTTAACTCTTACTCTGGACTAATAGCTAAGGTCTTAGACTCGTACTCTGGCCTACTGGTTAAGGTCTTAACTCTTACTCTGGCCTAATGGTTGAGGTCTTAACTCTTACTCTGGCCTACTGGTTAAGGTCTTAACTCTTACTATGGCCTAATAGCTAAGGTCTTAGACTCGTACTCTGGCCTAATAGCTAAGGTCTTAACTCTTACTCTGGCCTAATAGCTAAGATCTCAGACTCTAACTCTGGCCTACTGGTTAAGGTCTTAACTCTTACTCTGGCCTACTGGTTAAGGTCTTAACTCTTACTATGGCCTAATAGCTAAGGTCTTAACTCTTACTCGGGCCTACTGGTTAAGGTCTTAACTCTTACTCTGGCCTACTGGTTAAGGTCTTAACTCTTACTATGGCCTAATAGCTAAGGTTTTAGACTCGTACTCTGGCCTAATAGCTAAGGTCTTAACTCTTACTCTGGCCTAATAGCTAAGATCTTAGACTCGTACTCTGGCCTACTGGTTAAGGTCTTATCTCTTACTCTGACCTACTGGTTAAGGTCTTAACTCTTACTCTGGCCTAATAGCTAAGGTCTTACTCGTACTCTGGCCTAATGGTTAAGGTCTTAACTCTTACTCTGGCCTACTGGTTAAGGTCTTAACTCTTACTCTGGCCAAATAGCTACGGTCTTAGACTTGTACTCTGGCCTAATGGTTAAGGTCTTAACTCTTACTCTGGCCTACTGTTTAAGGTCTTAACTTTTAGTCAGGCCAAATAGCTAAGGTCTTAACTCTTACTCTGGCCTAATAGCAAAGGTCTTAGACTCGTAATATGGCCTAATAGCTAAGGTCTTAACTCTTACTCTGGCCTAATAGCTAAGGTCTTAGACTCGTACTATGGCCTACAGGTTAAGGTCTTAACTCTTACTCTGGCCTACTGGTTAAGGTCTTAACTCTTACTCTGGCCTAATAGCTAAGGTCTTAGACTCGTACTCTGGCCTACTGGTTAAGGTCTTAGACTCGTACTCTGGCCTAATAGCTAAGGTCTTAGACTCGTACTCTGGCCCAATGGTTAAGGTCTTAACTCTTACTCTGTCCTACTGGTTAAGGTCCTAACTCTTACTCTGGCCTACTGCTTAAGGTCTTAACTCTTACTCTGGCCTAATAGCTAAGGTCTTAACTCTTACTCTGGACTAATAGCTAAGGTATTAGACTCGTACTCTGGCCTAATGGTTAAGGTCTTAACTCTTACTCTGGCCTAATAGCTATGGTCTTAGACTCGTATTCTGGCATAATGGTTAAGGTCTTAACTCTTACTCTGGCCTAATAGCTAAGGTCTTAGACTCGTACTCTGGCCTACTAGCTAAGGTCTTAGACTCGTACTCTGGCCTAATGGTTAAGGGCTTAACTCTTACTCTGGCCTAATAGCTAAGGTCTTAACTCTTACTCTGGCCTACTGGTTAAGGTCTTAACTCTTACTCTGGCCTAATAGCTAAGGTCTTAGACTCGTACTCTGGCCTAATAGCTAAGGTCTTAACTCTTACTCTGGCCTAATAGGTAAGGTCTTAGACTCGTACTCTGGCCTACTGGTTAAGGTCTTAACTTGTACTCTGGCCTAATAGCTAAGGTCTTAGGCTCGTACTCTGGCCTATTGTTTAAGGTCTTAACTCCTACTCTGGCCTAATAGCTAAGGTCTTAGACTCGTACTCTGGCCTAATGGTTAAGGTCTTAACTTTTACACTTGACTAATAGCTAAGGTCTTAACTCTTACTCTGGACTAATAGCTAAGGTCTTAGACTCGTACTCTGGCCTAATGGTTAAGGTCTTAACTCTTACTCTGGCCTACTGGTTAAGGTCTTAACTCTTACTCTGGCCTAATAGCTAAGGTCTTAACTCTCACTCTGGCCTAATAGCTAAGGTCTTAGACTCGTACTCTGGCCTAATGGTTAAGGTCTTAACTCTTACTCTGGCCTACTGGTTAGGGTCTTAACTCTTACTCTGGCCTAATAGCTATGGTCTTAGACTCGTACTCTGGCCTACTGGTTAAGGTCTTAACTCTTACTCTGGCCTAACAGCTAAGGTCTTAACTCTTACTCCTGCCTAATAGCTAAGGTCTTAGACTCATACTCTGGCCTAATGGTTAAGGTCTTAACTCTTACTCTGGCCTACTGGTAAAGGTCTTAGACTCGTACTCTGGCCTAATAGCTAAGGTCTTAGACTCGTACTCTGGCCTAATGGTTAAGGTCTTAACTCTTACTGTGGCCGACTGGTTAAGGTCTTAACTCTTACTCTGGCCTAATAGCTAAGGTCTTAGACTCGTACTCTGGCCTAATAGTTAAGGTCTTAGACTTGTACTCTGGCCTAATGGTTAAGGTCTTAACTCTTACTCTGGCCTAATAGCTAAGGTCTTAGACTCGTACTCTGGCCTAATAGCTAAGGTCTTAGATTTGTACTCTGGCCTAATGGTTAAGGTCTTAACTCTCACTCTGGACTAATAGCTAAGGTCTTAACTCTTACTCTGTCCTACTGGTTAAGGTCTTAACTCTTACTCTGGCCTAATAGCTAATGTCTTAGACTCGTACTCTTGCCTAATAGCTAAGGTCTTAACTCTTACTCTGGACTAATAGCTAAGGTCTTAACTCTTACTCTGGCCTACTGGTTAAGGTCTTAACTCTTACTCTGGCCTAATAGCTAAGGTCTTAGACTCATACTCTGGCCTAATGGTTAAGGTCTTAACTCTTACTCTGGCCTAATAGCTAAGGTCCTAACACTTACTCTGGCCTAATAGCTAAGGTCTTAACTCTTACTCTGGCCTACTGGTTAAGGTCTTAGACTCGTACTCTGGCCTAATAGCTAAGGTCTTAGACTCGTACTCTGGCCCAATGGTTAAGGTCTTAACTCTTACTCTGTCCTACTGGTTAAGGTCCTAACTCTTACTCTGGCCTACTGGTTAAGGTCTTAACTCTTACTCTGGCCTAATAGCTAAGGTCTTAACTCTTACTCTGGACTAATAGCTAAGGTCGTAGACTCATACTCTGGCCTAATGGTTAAGGTCTTAACTCTTACTCTGGCCTAATAGCTAAGGTCTTAGACTCGTATTCTGGCATAATGGTTAAGGTCTTAACTCTTACTCTGGCCTAATAGTACTCTGGCCTAATAGTTAAGGTCGTAGACTCGTACTCTGGCCTAATGGTTAAGGTCTTAACTCTTACTCTGGCCTAATAGCTAGGGTCTTAACTCTTACTCTGGCCTACTGGTTAAGGTCTTAACTCTTACTCTGGCCTAATAGCTAAGGTCTTAGACTCGTACTCTGGCCTAATAGCTAAGGTCTTAACTCTTACTCTGGCCTAATAGCTAAGGTCTTAGAATCGTACTCTGGCCTACTGGTTAAGGTCTTAACTCTTACTCTGGCCTAATAGCTAAGGTCTTAGACTCGTACTCTGGCCTAATAGCTAAGGTCTTAGGCTCGTACTCTGGCCTATTGGTTAAGATCTTAACTCCTACTCTGGCCTAATAGCTAAGGTCTTAGACTCGTACTCTGGCCTAATGGATAAGGTCTTAACTTTTACACTGGACTAATAGCTAAGGTCTTAACTCTTACTCTGGACTAATAGCTAAGGTCTTAGACTCGTACTCTGGCCTACTGGTTAAGGTCTTAACTCTTACTCTGGCCTAATGGTTGAGGTCTTAACTCTTACTCTGGCCTACTGGTTAAGGTCTTAACTCTTACTCTGGCCTAATAGCTAAGGTCTTAGACTCGTACTCTGGCCTAATAGTTAAGGTCTTAGACTTGTACTCTAGCCTAATGGTTAAGGTCTTAACTCTTACTCTGGCCTAATAGCTAAGGTCTTAACTCTTACTCTGGCCTATTGGTTAAGGTCTTAACTCTTACTCTGGCCTAATAGCCAAGGTCTTAGACTCGTACTCTGGCCTAATAGCTAAGGTATTAGACTCGTACTCTGGCCTAATAGCTAAGGTCTTAACTCTTACTCTGGACTAATAGCTAAGGTCTTAACTCTTACTATGGCCTACTGGTTAAGGTCTTAACTCTTACTCTGGCCTAATAGCTTATGTCTTAGACTTATACTCTGGCCTAATGGTTAAGGTATTAACTCTTACTCTGGCCTACTGGTTAAGGTCTTTACCCTTACTCTGGCATAATAGCTAAGGTCTTCGACTCGTACTCTGGCCTAATGGTTAAGGTCTTAACTCTTACTCTGGCCTAATAGCTAAGGTCTTAACTCTTACTCTGGCCTAATAGCTAAGGTCTTAGACTTGTACTCTTGCCTAATAGCTAAGGTCTTAGACTCCTACTCTGGCCTAATGGTTAAGGTCTTAGATTCGTACTCTGGCCTAATAGCTAAGGTCTTAGACTCGTACTCTGGCCTAATGGTTAAGGTCTTAACTCTTACTCTGGCCTAATAGCTAAGGTCTTAGACACGTGCTCTGGCCTAATGGTTAAGGTCTTAACTTTTACTCTGGCCTAATAGCTAAGGTCTTAACTCTTACTCTGGCCTAATAGCTAAGGTCTTAGCCTCGTACTCTGGCCTACTGGTTAACGTCTTAACTCATACTCTGGCCTAATGGTTAAGGTCTTAACGCTTACTCTGGCCTAATAGCTAAGGTCTTAGACTCGTACTCTGGCCTGATGGTTAAGGTCTTAACTCTTACTCTGGCCTAATAGCTAAGGTCTTAGACTCGTACTGTGGCCTAATGGTTAAGGTCTTAACTTTTACTCTGGCCTAATAGCTAAGGTCTTAACTCTTACTCTGGCATAATAGCTAAGTTCTTAGCCTCGTACTCTGGCCTACTGGTTAAGGTTTTAACTCTTACTCTGGCCTACTGGTTAAGGTCTTAACTCTTACTCTGGCCTAATAGCTAAGGTCTTAGACTCGTACTCTGGCCTAATAGCTAAGGTCTTAGACTCGTACTCTGGCCTAATGGTTAAAGTCTTAACTCTTACTCTGGCCTAATAGCTAAGGTCTTAACTCTTACTCTGGCCTACTGGTTAAGGTCTTAACTCTTACTCTGGCCTACTGGTTAAGGTCTTAACTCTTACTATGGCCTAATAGCTAAGGTCTTAGACTCGTACTCTGGCCTAATAGCTAAGGTCTTAACTCTTACTCTGGCCTAATAGCTAAGATCTCAGACTCTAACTCTGGCCTACTGGTTAAGGTCTTAACTCTTACTCTGGCCTACTGGTTAAGGTCTTAACTCTTACTATGGCCTAATAGCTAAGGTCTTAACTCTTACTCGGGCCTACTGGTTAAGGTCTTAACTCTTACTCTGGCCTACTGGTTAAGGTCTTAACTCTTACTATGGCCTAATAGCTAAGGTTTTAGACTCGTACTCTGGCCTAATAGCTAAGGTCTTAACTCTTACTCTGGCCTAATAGCTAAGATCTTAGACTCGTACTCTGGCCTACTGGTTAAGGTCTTATCTCTTACTCTGACCTACTGGTTAAGGTCTTAACTCTTACTCTGGCCTAATAGCTAAGGTCTTACTCGTACTCTGGCCTAATGGTTAAGGTCTTAACTCTTACTCTGGCCTACTGGTTAAGGTCTTAACTCTTACTCTGGCCAAATAGCTACGGTCTTAGACTTGTACTCTGGCCTAATGGTTAAGGTCTTAACTCTTACTCTGGCCTACTGTTTAAGGTCTTAACTTTTAGTCAGGCCAAATAGCTAAGGTCTTAACTCTTGCTCTGGCCTAATAGCAAAGGTCTTAGACTCGTAATATGGCCTAATAGCTAAGGTCTTAACTCTTACTCTGGCCTAATAGCTAAGGTCTTAGACTCGTACTATGGCCTACAGGTTAAGGTCTTAACTCTTACTCTGGCCTACTGGTTAAGGTCTTAACTCTTACTCTGGCCTAATAGCTAAGGTCTTAGACTCGTACTCTGGCCTACTGGTTAAGGTCTTAGACTCGTACTCTGGCCTAATAGCTAAGGTCTTAGACTCGTACTCTGGCCCAATGGTTAAGGTCTTAACTCTTACTCTGTCCTACTGGTTAAGGTCCTAACTCTTACTCTGGCCTACTGCTTAAGGTCTTAACTCTTACTCTGGCCTAATAGCTAAGGTCTTAACTCTTACTCTGGACTAATAGCTAAGGTATTAGACTCGTACTCTGGCCTAATGGTTAAGGTCTTAACTCTTACTCTGGCCTAATAGCTATGGTCTTAGACTCGTATTCTGGCATAATGGTTAAGGTCTTAACTCTTACTCTGGCCTAATAGCTAAGGTCTTAGACTCGTACTCTGGCCTACTAGCTAAGGTCTTAGACTCGTACTCTGGCCTAATGGTTAAGGGCTTAACTCTTACTCTGGCCTAATAGCTAAGGTCTTAACTCTTACTCTGGCCTACTGGTTAAGGTCTTAACTCTTACTCTGGCCTAATAGCTAAGGTCTTAGACTCGTACTCTGGCCTAATAGCTAAGGTCTTAACTCTTACTCTGGCCTAATAGGTAAGGTCTTAGACTCGTACTCTGGCCTATTGTTTAAGGTCTTAACTCCTACTCTGGCCTAATAGCTAAGGTCTTAGACTCGTACTCTGGCCTAATGGTTAAGGTCTTAACTTTTACACTGGACTAATAGCTAAGGTCTTAACTCTTACTCTGGACTAATAGCTAAGGTCTTAGACTCGTACTCTGGCCTACTGGTTAAGGTCTTAACTCTTACTATGGCCTAATAGCTAAGGTTTTAGACTCGTACTCTGGCCTAATAGCTAAGGTCTTAACTCTTACTCTGGCCTAATAGCTAAGATCTTAGACTCGTACTCTGGCCTACTGGTTAAGGTCTTATCTCTTACTCTGACCTACTGGTTAAGGTCTTAACTCTTACTCTGGCCTAATAGCTAAGGTCTTACTCGTACTCTGGCCTAATGGTTAAGGTCTTAACTCTTACTCTGGCCTACTGGTTAAGGTCTTAACTCTTACTCTGGCCAAATAGCTACGGTCTTAGACTTGTACTCTGGCCTAATGGTTAAGGTCTTAACTCTTACTCTGGCCTACTGTTTAAGGTCTTAACTTTTAGTCAGGCCAAATAGCTAAGGTCTTAACTCTTACTCTGGCCTAATAGCAAAGGTCTTAGACTCGTAATATGGCCTAATAGCTAAGGTCTTAACTCTTACTCTGGCCTAATAGCTAAGGTCTTAGACTCGTACTATGGCCTACAGGTTAAGGTCTTAACTCTTACTCTGGCCTACTGGTTAAGGTCTTAACTCTTACTCTGGCCTAATAGCTAAGGTCTTAGACTCATACTCTGGCCTACTGGTTAAGGTCTTAGACTCGTACTCTGGCCTAATAGCTAAGGTCTTAGACTCATACTCTGGCCCAATGGTTAAGGTCTTAACTCTTACTCTGTCCTACTGGTTAAGGTCCTAACTCTTACTCTGGCCTACTGCTTAAGGTCTTAACTCTTACTCTGGCCTAATAGCTAAGGTCTTAACTCTTACTCTGGACTAATAGCTAAGGTATTAGACTCGTACTCTGGCCTAATGGTTAAGGTCTTAACTCTTACTCTGGCCTAATAGCTATGGTCTTAGACTCGTATTCTGGCATAATGGTTAAGGTCTTAACTCTTACTCTGGCCTAATAGCTAAGGTCTTAGACTCGTACTCTGGCCTACTAGCTAAGGTCTTAGACTCGTACTCTGGCCTAATGGTTAAGGGCTTAACTCTTACTCTGGCCTAATAGCTAAGGTCTTAACTCTTACTCTGGCCTACTGGTTAAGGTCTTAACTCTTACTCTGGCCTAATAGCTAAGGTCTTAGACTCGTACTCTGGCCTAATAGCTAAGGTCTTAACTCTTACTCTGGCCTAATAGGTAAGGTCTTAGACTCGTACTCTGGCCTATTGTTTAAGGTCTTAACTCCTACTCTGGCCTAATAGCTAAGGTCTTAGACTCGTACTCTGGCCTAATGGTTAAGGTCTTAACTTTTACACTGGACTAATAGCTAAGGTCTTAACTCTTACTCTGGACTAATAGCTAAGGTCTTAGACTCGTACTCTGGCCTACTGGTTAAGGTCTTAACTCTTACTCTGGCCTACTGGTTAAGGTCTTAACTCTTACTCTGGCCTAATAGCTAAGGTCTTAACTCTCACTCTGGCCTAATAGCTAAGGTCTTAGACTCGTACTCTGGCCTAATGGTTAAGGTCTTAACTCTTACTCTGGCCTACTGGTTAGGGTCTTAACTCTTACTCTGGCCTAATAGCTATGGTCTTAGACTCGTACTCTGGCCTACTGGTTAAGGTCTTAACTCTTACTCTGGCCTAACAGCTAAGGTCTTAACTCTTACTCCTGCCTAATAGCTAAGGTCTTAGACTCATACTCTGGCCTAATGGTTAAGGTCTTAACTCTTACTCTGGCCTACTGGTAAAGGTCTTAGACTCGTACTCTGGCCTAATAGCTAAGGTCTTAGACTCGTACTCTGGCCTAATGGTTAAGGTCTTAACTCTTACTGTGGCCGACTGGTTAAGGTCTTAACTCTTACTCTGGCCTAATAGCTAAGGTCTTAGACTCGTACTCTGGCCTAATAGTTAAGGTCTTAGACTTGTACTCTGGCCTAATGGTTAAGGTCTTAACTCTTACTCTGGCCTAATAGCTAAGGTCTTAGACTCGTACTCTGGCCTAATAGCTAAGGTCTTAGATTTGTACTCTGGCCTAATGGTTAAGGTCTTAACTCTCACTCTGGACTAATAGCTAAGGTCTTAACTCTTACTCTGTCCTACTGGTTAAGGTCTTAACTCTTACTCTGGCCTAATAGCTAATGTCTTAGACTCGTACTCTGGCCTAATAGCTAAGGTCTTAACTCTTACTCTGGACTAATAGCTAAGGTCTTAACTCTTACTCTGGCCTACTGGTTAAGGTCTTAACTCTTACTCTGGCCTAATAGCTAAGGTCTTAGACTCATACTCTGGCCTAATGGTTAAGGTCTTAACTCTTACTCTGGCCTAATAGCTAAGGTCCTAACACTTACTCTGGCCTAATAGCTAAGGTCTTAACTCTTACTCTGGCCTACTGGTTAAGGTCTTAGACTCGTACTCTGGCCTAATAGCTAAGGTCTTAGACTCGTACTCTGGCCCAATGGTTAAGGTCTTAACTCTTACTCTGTCCTACTGGTTAAGGTCCTAACTCTTACTCTGGCCTACTGGTTAAGGTCTTAACTCTTACTCTGGCCTAATAGCTAAGGTCTTAACTCTTACTCTGGACTAATGGCTAAGGTCGTAGACTCGTACTCTGGCCTAGTGGTTAAGGTCTTAACTCTTACTCTGGCCTAATAGCTAAGGTCTTAGACTCGTATTCTGGCATAATGGTTAAGGTCTTAACTCTTACTCTGGCCTAATAGTACTCTGGCCTAATAGTTAAGGTCGTAGACTCGTACTCTGGCCTAATGGTTAAGGTCTTAACTCTTACTCTGGCCTAATAGCTAGGGTCTTAACTCTTACTCTGGCCTACTGGTTAAGGTCTTAACTCTTACTCTGGCCTAATAGCTAAGGTCTTAGACTCGTACTCTGGCCTAATAGCTAAGGTCTTAACTCTTACTCTGGCCTAATAGCTAAGGTCTTAGAATCGTACTCTGGCCTACTGGTTAAGGTCTTAACTCTTACTCTGGCCTAATAGCTATGGTCTTAGACTCGTACTCTGGCCTAATAGCTAAGGTCTTAGGCTCGTACTCTGGCCTATTGGTTAAGATCTTAACTCCTACTCTGGCCTAATAGCTAAGGTCTTAGACTCGTACTCTGGCCTAATGGATAAGGTCTTAACTTTTACACTTGACTAATAGCTAAGGTCTTAACTCTTACTCTGGACTAATAGCTAAGGTCTTAGACTCGTACTCTGGCCTACTGGTTAAGGTCTTAACTCTTACTCTGGCCTAATGGTTGAGGTCTTAACTCTTACTCTGGCCTACTGGTTAAGGTCTTAACTCTTACTCTGGCCTAATAGCTAAGGTCTTAGACTCGTACTCTGGCCTAATAGTTAAGGTCTTAGACTTGTACTCTAGCCTAATGGTTAAGGTCTTAACTCTTACTCTGGCCTAATAGCTAAGGTCTTAACTCTTACTCTGGCCTATTGGTTAAGGTCTTAACTCTTACTCTGGCCTAATAGCCAAGGTCTTAGACTCGTACTCTGGCCTAATAGCTAAGGTCTTAACTCTTACTCTGGCCTGATAGCTAAGGTCTTAGACTCGTACTCTGGCCTACTGGTTAAGGTCTTAACTCTTACTCTGGCCTACTGGTTAAGGTCTTAACTCTTACTCTGGCCCAATAGCTAAGGTCTTAACTCTTACTCTGGCCTACTGGTTAAGGTCTTAACTCTTACTCTGGCCTAATAGCTAAGGTCTTAACTCGTACTCTGGCCTAATAGCTAAGGTTTTAGACTCGTACTCTGGCATAATGGTTAAGGTCTTAATTCTTACTCTGGCCTACTGGTTAAGGTATTAACTCTTACTCTGGCCTAATAGCTAAGGTCTTAGACTCGTACTCTGGCCTAATGGTTAAGGTCTTAAATCTTACTCTGGCCTAATAGCTAAGGTCTTAGACTCGTACTCTGGCCTACTGGTAAAGGTCTTAGCTCTTACTCTGGCCTACTGGTTAAGGTCTTAACTCTTACTCTGGCCTAATAGCTAAGGTCTTAGACTCGTACTCTGGCCTACTGGTAAAGGTCTTAACTCTTACTCTGGCCTAATAGCTAAGGTCTTAGACTCGTACTCTGGCCTAATGGTTAAGGTCTTAACGCTTACTCTGCTCCAATAGCTAAGGTCTTAGACTCGTACTCTGGCCTAATGGTTAAGGTCTTAACTCTTACTCTGGCCTAATAGCTAAGGTCTTAGACTTGTACTGTGGCCTAATGGTTAAGGTCTTAACTTTTACTCTTGCCTAATAGCTAAGGTTTTAACTCTTACTCTGGCCTAATAGCTAAGGTCTTAGCCTCGTACTCTGGCCTACTGGTTAAGGTCTTAACTCTTACTCTGGCCTACTGGTTAAGGTCTTAACTCTTACTCTGGCCTACTGGTTAAGGTCTTAACTCTTACTCTGGCCTAATAGCTAAGGTCTTAGACTAGTACTCTGGCCTAATAGCTAAGGTCTTAGACTCGTACTCTGGCCTAATGGTTACGGTCTTAACTCCTACTCTGGCCTAATAGCTAAGGTCTTAGACTCGTACTCTGGCCTAATGTTTAAGGTCTTAACTTTTACTCTGGCCTAATAGCTAAGGTCTTAACTCTTACACTGGACTAATAGCTAAGGTCTTAAACTCGTACTTAGGCCTACTGGTTAAGGTCTTAACTCTTACTCTTGCCTACTGGTTAAGGTCTTAACTCTTACTCTGGCCTAATAGCTAAGGTCTTAGACTCGTACTCTGGCCTAATAGCTAAGGTCTTAGACTCGTACTCTGGCCTAATGGTTAAGCTTTTAACTCCTACTCTGGCCTAATAGCTAAAGTCTTAACTCTTACTCTGGCCTACTGGTTCAGGTTTTAACTCTTACTCTGGCCTAATAGGTAAGGTCTTAACTCTTACTCTGGCCTAATAGCTAAGGTCTTAGACTCATACTCTGGCCTAATGGTTAAGGTCTTAACTCTTACTCTGGCCTACTGGTTAAGGTCTTAACTCTTACTCTGGCCTAATAGCTAAGGTTTTAGACTCGTACTCTGGCCTACTGGTTAAGGTCTTAACTCTTACTCTGGGATAATAGCTAAGGTCTTAGACTCGTACTCTGGCCTAAGAGCTAAGGTCTTAACTCTTACTCGGGCCTAATAGCTAATGTCTTAACTCTTACTCTGGCCTAATAGCTAAGGTCTTAACTCTTACTCTGGCCTAATAGCTAAGGTCTTAACTCTTACTCTGGCCTATTGGTTAAGGTCTTAACTCTTACTCTGGCCTAATAGCCAAGGTCTTAGACTCGTACTCTGACCTAATAGCTAAGGTCTTAACTCTTACTCTGGCCTGATAGCTAAGGTCTTAGACTCGTACTCTGGCCTACTGGTTAAGGTCTTAACTCTTACTCTGGCCTACTGGTGAAGGTCTTAACTCTTACTCTGGCCTAATAGCTACGGTCTTAGACTCGTACTCTGGCCTAATGGTTAAGGTCTTAACTCTTATTCTGGCCTACTGGTTAAGGTCTTAACTCTTAGTGAGGCCTAATAGCTAAGGTCTTAACTCTTACTCTGGCCTAATAGCTAAGGTCTTAGACTCGTACTCTGGCCTAATAGCTAAGGTCTTAGACTCGTACTCTGGCCTAATGGTTAAGCTTTTAACTCCTACTCTGGCCTAATAGCTAAGGTCTTATCTCTTACTCTGGCCTACTGGTTAAGGTTTTAACTCTTACTCTGGCCTAATAGCTAAGGTCTTAACTCTTACTCTGGCCTAATAGCTAATGTCTTAGACTCATACTCTGGCCTAATGGTTATGGTCTTAACTCTTACTCTGGCCTACTGGTTAAGGTCTTAACTCTTACTCTGGCCTAATAGCTAAGGTTTTAGACTCGTACTCTGGCCTACTGGTTAAGGTCTTAACTCCTACTCTGGGATAATAGCTAAGGTCTTAGACTCGTACTCTGGCCTAATAGCTAAGGTCTTAACTCTTACTCGGGCCTAATAGCTAATGTCTTAACTCTTACTCTGGCCTAATAGCTAAAGGTCTTAGACTCGTACTCTGGCCTAATAGCTAAGGTCTTAACTCTTACTCTGGCCTACTGGTTAAGGTCTTAACTCTTACTCTGGCCTAATAGCTAAGGTATTAGACTCATATTCTGGCCTAATAGGTAAGGTCTTAGACTCGTACTCTGGCCTGCAGGTTAAGGTCTTAACTCTTACTCGGGCCTTCTGGTTAAGGTCTTAACTCTTACTCAGGCCTAATAGCTAAGGTCTTTGCTCGTACTCTGGCCTAATGTTTAAGGTCTTAACTCTTACTCTGGCCTACTGGTTAAGGTCTTAACTCTTACTCTGGACTAATAGTTGAGGTCTTAAGTCTTACTCTGGCATACTGGTTAAGGTCTTAACTTTTACTCTGGCCTAATAGCTAAGGTCTTAGACTCATACTCTGGCCTAATGGTTAAGGTCTTAACTCTTACTCTGGCCTACTGGTTAAGGTCTTAACTCTTACTCTGGCCTAATAGCTAAGGTCTTAACTCTTACTCTGGCCTACTGGTTAAGGTCTTAACTCTTACTCTGGCCTAATAGCTAAGGTCTTAGACTCGTACTCTGGCCTAATAGCTAAGGTCTTAGACTTGTACTCTGGCCTACAGGTTAAGGTCTTAACTCTTACTCTGGCCTACTGGTTAAGGTCTTAACTCTTACTCTGGCCTAATAGCTAAGGTCTTAGACTCGTACTCTGGCCTACTGGTTACGGTCTTAACTCTTTCTCTGGCCTAATAGCTAAGGTCTTAACTCTTACTCTGGCCTAATAGCTAAGGTCTTAGACTCGTACTCTGACCTAATGGTTAAGGTATTAACTCTTACTCTGGCCTACTGGTTAAGGTCTTTACCCTTACTCTGGCATAATAGCTAAGGTCTTAGACTCGTACTCTGGCCTAATGGTTAAGGTCTCAACTCTTACTCTGGCCTAATAGCTAGGGTCTTAACTCGTACTCTGGCCTAATAGCTAAGGTCTTAGACTCGTACTTTGGCCTAATGGTTAAGGTCTTACCTCTTACTCTGGCCTACTGGTTAAGGTCTTAACTATTACTCTGGCCTAATAGCTAAGGTCTTAACTCTTACTCTGGCCTAATAGCTAAGGTCTTAGACTCGTACTCTGGCCTACTGGTTAAGGTCTTAAACTCGTACTCTGGCCTAATAGCTCAGGTCTTAGACTCGTACTCTGGCCTAATGGTTAAGGTCTTAACTCTTACTCTGGCCTACTGGTTAAGGTCTTAACGCTTACTCTGGCGTAATAGCTAAGGTCTTAACACTTACTCTGGCCTAATAGCTAAGGTCTTAGACTCGTACTCTGGCCTAATGGTTAAGGTCTTAACACTTACTCTGGCCTAATAGCTAAGGTCTAAACTCTTACTCTGGCTTAATAGCTAAGGTCTTAGACTCGTACTCTGGCCTAATAGCTAAGGTCCTAGACTCGTACTCTGGCCTAATGGTTAAGGTCTTAACTTTTACTCTGGCCTAATAGCTAAGGTCTTAACTCTTACTCTGGCCTAATAGCTAAGGTCTTAGCTTCGTACTCTGGCCTACTGGTTAAGGTCTTAACTCATACTCTGGCCTAATGGTTAAGGTCTTAACGCTTACTCTGCTCTAATAGCTAAGGTCTTAGACTCGTACTCTGGCCTAATAGCTAAGGTCTTAGACTCATACTCTGGCCTAATGGTTAAGGTCTTAACTCTTACTCTGGCCTAATAGCTAAGGTCTTAGACTCGTACTGTGGCCTAATGGTTAAGGTCTTAACTTTTACTCTGGCCTAATGGCTAAAGTTTTAACTCTTACTCTGGCCTAATAGCTAAGGTCTTAGCCTCGTACTCTGGCCTACTGGTTAAGGTCTTAACTCTTACTCTGGCCTACTGGTTAAGGTCTTAACTCTTACTCTGGCCTAATAGCTAAGGTCTTAGACTCGTACTCTGGCCTAATAGCTAAGGTCTTAGACTCGTACACTGGCCTAATGGTTAAGGTCTTAACTCTTACTCTGGCCTACTGGTTAAGGTCTTAACTCTTACTCTGGCCTAATAGCTAAGGTCTTAGACTCGTACTCTGGCCTACTGGTTACGGTTTTAACTCTTACTCTGGCCTAATAGCTAAGGTCTTAACTCTTACTCTGGACTAATAGCTAAGGTCTTAGTCTCGTACTCTGGCCTAATAACTAAGGTCTTAGACTCGTACTCTGGCCTAATGGTTAAGGTCTTAGACTCGTACTCTGGCCTAATAGCTAAGGTCTTCGACTCGTACTCTGGCCTAATGGTTAAGGTCTTAACTCTTACTCTGGCCTAATAGCTAAGGTCTTAGACTCGTGCTCTGGCCTAATGGTTAAGGTCTTAACTTTTACTCTGGCCTAATAGCTAAGGTCTTAACTCTTACTCTGGCCTAATAGCTAAGGTCTTAGCCTCGTACTCTGGCCTACTGGTTAAGGTCTTAACTCGTACTCTGGCCTAATAGCTAAGGTCTTAGACTCGTACTCTGGCCTAATGGTCAAGGTCTTAACTTTTACTCTGGCCTAATAGCTAAGGTCTTAGCTTCGTATTCTGGCCTACTGGTTAAGGTCTTAACTCGAACTCTGGCCTACTGGTTAAGGTCTTAGACTCGTACTCTGGCATAATAGCTAAGGTCTTAGACTCGTACTCTGGCCTAATGGTTAAGGTCTTAACTCTTACTCTGGCCTACTTTTTAAGGTCTTAACCCTTGCTCTGGCCTAATAGTTAAGGTCTTAACACTTACTCTGGCCTAATAGCTAAAGTCTTAGACTCGTACTCTGGCCTAATGGTTAAGGTCTTAACTCTTACTCTGGCCTAATAGCTAAGGTCTTAACTCTTACTCTGGCCTAATAGCTAAGGTCTTAGACTCGTACTCTGGCCTACTGGTTAAGGTCTTAGACTCGTACTCTGGCCTAATAGCTAAGGTCTTAGACTTGTACTCTGGCCTAATGGTTAAGGTCTTAACTCTTACTCTGGCCTACTGGTTAAGGTCTTAACTCTTACTCTGGCCTAATAGCTAAGGTCATAACACTTACTCTGGCCTAATAGCTAAGGTCTTAGACTCGTACTCTGACCTAATGGTTAAGGTCTTAACACTTACTCTGGCCTAATAGCTAAGGTCTTAACTCTTACTCTGGCTTAATAGCTAAGGTCTTAGACTCGTACTCTGGCCTAATAGCTAAGGTCCTAGACTCGTACTCTGGCCTAATGGTTAAGGTCTTAACTTTTACTCTGGCCTAATAGCTAAGGTCTTAACTCTTACTCTGGCCTAATAGCTAAGGTCTTAGCTTCGTACTCTGGCCTCCTGGTTAAGGTCTTAACTCGTACTCTGGCCTAATGGTTAAGGTCTTAACGCTTACTCTGGCCTAATAGCTAAGATCTTAGACTCGTACTTTGGCCTAATGGTTAAGGTCTTAACTCTTACTCTGGCCTACTGGTTAAGGTCTTAAACTCGTACTCTGGCCTAATAGCTAAGGTCTTAGACTCGTACTCTGGCCTAATGGTTAAGGTCTTAACTCTTACTCTGGCCTACTGGTTAAGGTCTTAACTCTTACTCTGGCCAACTAGTTAAGGTCTTAACTCTTTCTCTGGCCTAATAGCTAAGGTCTTAACACTTACTCTGGCCTAATAGCTAAGGTCTTAGACTCGTACTCTGGCCTAATGGTTAAGGTCTTAACACTTACTCTGGCCTAATAGCTAAGGTCTTAACTCTTACTCTGGCTTAATAGCTAAGGTCTTAGACTCGTACTCTGGCCTAATAGCTAAGGTCCTAGACTCGTACTCTGGCCTAATGGTTAAGGTCTTAACTTTTACTCTGGCCTAATAGCTAAGGTCTTAACTCTTACTCTGGCCTAATAGCTAAGGTCTTAGCTTCGTACTCTGGCCTCCTGGTTAAGGTCTTAACTCGTACTCTGGCCTAATGGTTAAGGTCTTAGACTCGTACTCTGGCCTAATGGTTAAGGTCTTAACTCTTACTCTGGCCTAATAGCTAAGGTCTTAGACTCGTACTGTGGCCTAATAGCTAAGGTCTTAGATTTGTACTCTGGCCTAATGGTTAAGGTCTAAACATTTACTCTGGCCTAATAGCTAAGGTCTTAGACTCGTACTCTGGCCTACTGGTTAAGGTCTTAACTCTTACTTTGGCCTACTGGTTAAGGTCTTAACTACTACTCTGGCCTAATAGCTAAGGTCTTAGACTCATACTCTAGCCTAATGGTTAAGGTCTTAACTCTTACTCTGGCCTACTGTTTAAGGTCTTAACTCTTACTCTGCTCTAATAGCTAAGGTCTTAGACTCGTACTCTGGCCTAATAGCTAAGGTCTTAGACTCGTACTCTGGCCTAATGGTTAAGGTCTTAACTCTTACTCTGGCCTAATAGCTAAGGTCTTAGACTCGTACTGTGGCCTAATAGCTAAGGTCTTAGATTTGTACTCTGGCCTAATGGTTAAGGTCTAAACATTTACTCTGGCCTAATAGCTAAGGTCTTAGACTCGTACTCTGGCCTACTGGTTAAGGTCTTAACTCTTACTTTGGCCTACTGGTTAAGGTCTTAACTACTACTCTGGCCTAATAGCTAAGGTCTTAGACTCATACTCTAGCCTAATGGTTAAGGTCTTAACTCTTACTCTGGCCTACTGTTTAAGGTCTTAACTCTTACTCTGGCCTAATAGCTAAGGTCTTAACGCTTACTCTGGCCTAATAGCTAAGGTCTTAACTCTTACTCTGGCCTAATAGCTAAGGTCTTAGACTCGTAATCTGGCCTAATGGGTAAGGTCTTAACTCTTACTCTGGCCTACTGGTTAAGGTCTTTAACTCTTACTCTGGCCTAATAGCTAAGGTCTTAGACTCGTACTCTGGCCTAATGGTTAAGGTCTTAACTCTTACTCTGGCCTACTGGTTAAGGTCTTAACTCTTACTCTAGCCTAATAGCTAAGGTCTTAACTCTTACTCTGGCCTAATAGCAAATGTCTTAGACTCGTAATCTGGCCTAATAGCTAAGGTCTTAACTCTTACTCTGGCCTAATAGCTAAGATCTTAGACTCGTACTTTGGCCTAATGGTTAAGGTCTTAACTCTTACTCTGGCCTACTGGTTAAGGTCTCAACTCTTACTCTGGCCTACTTTTTAAGGTCTTAACCCTTACTCTGGCCTAATAGTTAAGGTCTTAACACTTACTCTGGCCTAATAGCTAAGGTCTTAGACTCGTACTCTGGCCTAATGGTTAAGGTCTTAACTCTTACTCTGGCCTAATAGCTAAGGTCTTAACTCTTACTCTGGCCTAATAGCTAAGGTCCTAGACCCGTACTCTAGCCTAATGGTTAAGGTCTTAACTCTTACTCTGGCCTAATAGCTAAGGTCTTTGACTCGTACTCTGGCCTAATGGTCAAGGTCTTAACTTTTACTCTGGCCTAATAGCTAAGGTCTTAACTCTTACTCCGGCCTAATAGCTAAGGTCTTAGCTTCGTACTCTGGCCTACTGGTTAAGGTCTTAACTCGTACTCTGGCCTAATGGTTAAGGTCTTAACGCTTACTCTGCTCTAATAGCTAAGGTCTTAGACTCGTACTCTGGCCTAATAGCTAAGGTCTTAGACTCGTACTCTGGCCTAATAGCTAAGGTCTTAGACTCGTACTCTGGCCTAATGGTTAAGGTCTTAACTCTTACTCTGGCCTAATAGCTAAGGTCTTAGACTCGTACTATGGCCTAATGGTTAAGGTCTTAACTTTTACTCTGGCCTAATAGCTAAAGTTTTAACTCTTACTCTGGCCTAATAGCTAAGGTCTTAGCCTCGTACTCTGGCCTACTGGTTAAGGTCTTAACTCTTACTCTGGCCTACTGGTTGTAGGTCTTAACTCTTACTCTGGCCTAATAGCTAAGGTCTTAGACTCGTACTCTGGCCTAATAGATAAGGTCTTAGACTCGTACACTCGCCTAATGGTTAAGGTCTTAACTCTTACTCTGGCCTACTGGTTAAGGTCTTAACTCTTACTCTGGCCTAATAGCTAAGGTCTTAGACTCGTACTCTGGCCTACTGGTTACGGTCTTAACTCTTACTTTCGCCTAATAGCTAAGGTCTTAACTCTTACTCTGGCCTAATAGCTAAGGTCTTAGTCTCGTACTCTGGCCTAATAGCTAAGGTCTTAGACTCGTACTCTGGCCTAATGGTTAAGGTCTTAGACTCGTACTCTGGCCTAATAGCTAAGGTCTTCGACTCGTGCTCTGGCCTAATGGTTAAGGTCTTAACTTTTACTCTGGCCTAATAGCTAAGGTCTTAACTCTTACTCTGGCCTAATAGCTAAGGTCTTAGCCTCGTACTCTGGCCTACTAGTTAAGGTCTTAACTCATACTCTGGCCTAATGGTTAAGGTCTTAACGCTTACTCTGGCCTAATAGCTAAGGTCTTAGACTCATACTCTGGTCTAATAGCTAAGGTCTTAGACTCGTACTCTGGCCTAATGGTTAAGGTCTTAACTCTTACTCTGGCCTAATAGCTAAGGTCTTAAACTCGTACTGTGGCCTAATGGTTAAGGTCTTAACTTTTACTCTGGCCTATTAGCTAAGGTCTTAACTCTTACTCTGGCCTTAATAGCTAAGGTCTTAGACTCGTACTCTGGCCTACTGGTTAAGGTCTTAACTTTAACTCTGGCCTAATGGTTAAGGTCTTAACGCTTACTCTGGCCTAATAGCTAAGGTCTTAGACTCATACTCTGGCCTAATAGCTAAGGTCTTAGACTCGTACTGTGGCCTAATGGTTAAGGTCTTAACTTTTACTCTGGCCTAATAGATAAAGTTTTAACTCTTACTCTGGCCTAATAGCTAAGGTCTTAGCCTCGTACTCTGGCCTACTGGTTAAGGTCTTAACTCTTAATCTGGCCTACTGGTTAAGGTCTTAACTCTTACTCTGGCCTAATAGCTAAGGTCTTAGACTCGTACTCTGGCCTAATAGCTAAGGTCTTAGACTCGTACACTGGCCTAATGGTTAAGGTCTTAACTCTTACTCTGGCCTACTGGTTAAGGTCTTAACTCTTACTCTGGCCTAATAGCTAAGGTCTTAGACTCGTACTCTGGCCTACTGGTTACGGTCTTAACTCTTACTCTGGCCTAATAGCTAAGGTATTAACTCTTACTCTGGCCTAATAGCTAAGGTCTTAGTCTCGTACTCTGGCCTAATAGCTAAGGTCTTAGACTCATACTCTGGCCTAATGGTTAAGGTCTTAGACTAGTACTCTGGCCTAATAGCTAAGGTCTTCGACTCATACTCTGGCCTAATGGTTAAGGTCTTAACTCTTACTCTGGCCTAATAGCTAAGGTCTTAAGACTCGTGCTCTGGCATAATGGTTAAGGTCTTAACTTTTACTCTGGCCTAATAGCTAAGGTCTTAACTCTTACTCTGGCCTAATAGCTAAGGTCTTAGCCTCGTACTCTGGCCTACTGGTTAAGGTCTTAACTCGTACTCTGGCCTAATGGTTAAGGTCTTAACGCTTACTCTGGCCTAATAGCTAAGGTCTTAGACTCATACTCTGGCCTAATAGCTAAGGTCTTAGACTCGTACTCTGGCCTACTGGTTAAGGTCTTAACTCTTACTTTGGCCTACTGGTTAAGGTCTTAACTACTACTCTGGCCTCATAGCTAAGGTCTTAGACTCATACTCTGGCCTAATGGTTAAGGTCTTAACTCTTACTCTGGCCTACTGGTTAAGGTCTTAACTCTTACTCTGGCCTAATAGCTAAGGTCTTAACGCTTACTCTGGCCTAATAGCTGAGGTCTTAACTCTTACTCTGGCCTAATAGCTAAGGTCTTAGACTCGTACTCTGGCCTAAAGGGTAAGGTCTTAACTCTTACTCTGGCCTACTGGTTAAGGTCTTTAACTCTTACTCTGGCCTAATAGCTAAGGTCTTAGACTCGTACTCTGGCCTAATGGTTAAGGTCTTAACTCTTACTCTGGCCTACTGGTTAAGGTCTTAACTCTTACTCTAGCCTAATAGCTAAGGTCTTAGACTCGTAATCTGGCCTAATAGCTAAGGTCTTAACTCTTACTCTGGCCTAATAGCTAAGATCTTAGACTCGTACTTTGGCCTAATGGTTAAGGTCTTAACTCTTACTCTGGCCTACTGGTTAAGGTCTTAGACTCGTACTCTGGCCTAATAGATAAGGTCTTAGACTCGTACTCTGGCCTAATGGTTAAGGTCTTAACTCTTACTCTGGCCTACTGGTTAAGGTCTTAACTCTTACTCTGGCCTACTTTTTAAGGTCTTAACCCTTACTCTGGCCTAATAGTTAAGGTCTTAACACTTACTCTGGCCTAATAGCTAAGGTCTTAGACTCGTACTCTGGCCTAATGGTTAAGGTCTTAACTCTTACTCTGGCCTAATAGCTAAGGTCTTAACTCTTACTCTGGCCTAATAGCTAAGGTCCTAGACTCGTACTCTGGCCTAATGGTTAAGGTCTTAACTCTTACTCTGGCCTAATAGCTAAGGTCTTAGACTCGTACTCTGGCCTAAGGGTCAAGGTCTTAACTTTTACTCTGGCCTAATAGCTAAGGTCTTAACTCTTACTCTGGCCTAATAGCTAAGGTCTTAGACTTGTACTCTGGCCTAATAGCTAAGGTCTTAGACTCGTACTCTGGCCTAATGGTTAAGGTCTAAGACTCGTACTCTGGCCTAATGGTTAAGGTCTTAACTCGTACTCTGGCCTACTGGTTAAGGTCTTAGACTCGTACTCTGGCCTAATGGTTAAGGTCTTAACTCTTACTCTGGCCTACTTTTTAAGGTCTTAACCCTTACTCTGGCCTAATAGTTAAGGTCTTAACACTTACTCTGGCCTAATAGCTAAGGTCTTAGACTCGTACTCTGGCCTACTGGTTAAGGTCTTAACTCTTACTCTGGCCTACTGGTTAAGGTCTTAACTCTTACTCTGGCCTAATAGCTAAGGTCATAACACTTACTCTGGCCTAATAGCTAAGGTCTTAGACTCGTACTCTGGCCTACTGGTTAAGGTCTTAACTCTTACTCTGGCCTAATAGCTAAGGTCTTAACTCTTACTCTGGCCTAATAGCTAAGATCTTAGACTCGTACTTTGGCCTAATGGTTAAGGTCTTAACTCTTACTCTGGCCTACTGGTTAAGGTCTTAAACTCGTACTCTGGCCTAATGGCTAAGGTCTTAGACTCGTACTCTGGCCTAACGGTTAAGGTCTTAACTCTTACTCTGGCCTACTGGTTAAGGTCTTAACTCTTACTCTGGCCTACTGGTTAAGGTCTTAACTCTTACTCTGGCCTAATAGCTAAGGTCTTAACACTTACTCTGGCCTAATAGCTAAGGTCTTAGACCCGTACTCTGGCCTAATGGTTAAGGTCTTAACACTTACTCTGGCCTAATAGCTAAGGTCTTAACTCTTACTCTGGCTTAATAGCTAAGGTCTTAGACTCGTACTCTGGCCTAATAGCTAAGGTCCTAGACTCATACTCTGGCCTAATGGTTAAGGTCTTAACTTTTACTCTGGCCTAATAGCTAAGGTCTTAACTCTTACTCTGGCCTAATAGCTAAGGTCTTAGCTTCGTACTCTGGCCTACTGGTTAAGGTCTTAACTCGTACTCTGGCCTAATGGTTAAGGTCTTAACGCTTACTCTGCTCTAATAGCTAAGGTCTTAGACTCGTACTCTGGCCTAATAGCTAAGGTCTTAGACTCGTACTCTGGCCGAATGGTTAAGGTCTTAACTCTTACTCTGGCCTAATAGCTAAGGTCTTAGACTCGTACTGTGGCCTAATGGTTAAGGTCTTAACTTTTACTCTGGCCTAATAGCTAAAGTTTAAACTCTTACTCTGGCCTAATAGCTAAGGTCTTAGCCTCGTACTCTGGCCTACTGGTTAAGGTCTTAACTCTTACTCTGGCCTACTGGTTAAGGTCTTAACTCTAACTCTGGCCTAATAGCTAAGGTCTTAGACTCGTACTCTGGCCTAATAGCTAAGGTCTTAGACTCGTACACTGGCCTAATGGTTAAGGTCTTAACTCTTACTCTGGCCTACTGGTTAAGGTCTTAACTCTTACTCTGGCCTAATAGCTAAGGTCTTAGACTCGTACTCTGGCCTACTGGTTACGGTCTTAACTCTTACTCTGGCCTAATAGCTAAGGTCTTAACTCTTACTCTGGCCTAATAGCTAAGGTCTTAGTCTCGTACTCTGGCCTAATAGCTAAGGTCTTAGACTCGTACTCTGGCCTAATGGTTAAGGTCTTAGACTCGTACTCTGGCCTAATAGCTAAGGTCTTCGACTCGTACTCTGGCCTAATGGTTAAGGTCTTAACTCTTACTCTGGCCTAATAGCTAAGGTCTTAGACTCGTGCTCTGGCCTAATGGTTAAGGTCTTAACTTTTACTCTGGCCTAATAGCTAAGGTCTTAGCCTCGTACTCTGGCCTACTGGTTAAGGTCTTAACTCCTACTCTGGCCTAATGGTTAAGGTCTTAACGCTTACTCTGGCCTAATAGCTAAGGTCTTAGACTCATACTCTGGCCTAATAGCTAAGGTCTTAGACTCGTACTCTGGCCTAATGGTTAAGGTCTTAACTCTTACTCTGGCCTAATAGCTAAGGTCTTAGACTCGTACTGTGGCCTAATGGTTAAGGTCTTAACTTTTACTCTGGCCTATTAGCTAAGGTCTTAACTCTTACTCTGGCCTTAATAGCTAAGGTCTTAGACTCGTACTCTGGCCTACTGGTTAAGGTCTTAACTCTAACTCTGGCCTACTGGTTAAGGTCTTAACTCTTACTCTGGCCTAATAGCTAAGGTCTTAGACTCATACTCTGGCCTAATAGCTAAGGTCTTAGACTCGTACTCTGGCCTAATGGTTAAGGTCTTAACTCTTACTCTGGCCTAATAGCTAAGGTCTTAGACTCGTACTGTGGCCTAATGGTTAAGGTCTTAACTTTTACTCTGGCCTATTAGCTAAGGTCTTAACTCTTACTCTGGCCTTAATAGCTAAGGTCTTAGACTCGTACTCTGGCCTACTGGTTAAGGTCTTAACTCTAACTCTGGCCTACTGGTTAAGGTCTTAACTCTTACTCTGGCCTAATAGCTAAGGTCTTAGACTCGTACTCTGGCCTAATAGCTAAGGTCTTAGACTCGTACTCTGGCCTAATGGTTAAGGTCTTAACTCTTTCTCTGGCCTAATAGCTAAGGTCTTAGATTTGTACTCTGGCCTAATGGTTAAGGTCTTAACTCTAACTCTGGCCTACTGGTTAAGGTCTTAACTCTTACTCTGGCCTAATAGCTAAGGTCTTAGACTCGTACTCTGGCCTAATAGCTAAGGTCTTAGACTCGTACTCTGGCCTAATGGTTAAGGTCTTAACTCTTTCTCTGGCCTAATAGCTAAGGTCTTAGATTTGTACTCTGGCCTAATGGTTAAGGTCTAAACACTTACTCTGGCCTAATAGCTAAGGTCTTAGACTCGTACTCTGGCCTACTGGTTAAGGTCTTAACTCTTACTTTGGCCTACTGGTTAAGGTCTTAACTACTACTCTGGCCTAATAGCTAAGGTCTTAGACTCATACTCTGGCCTAATGGTTAAGGTCTTAACTCTTACTCTGGCCTACTGGTTAAGGTCTTAACTCTTACTCTGGCCTAATAGCTAAGGTCTTAACGCTTACTCTGGCCTAATAGCTAAGGTCTTAACTCTTACTCTGGCCTAATAGCTAAGGTCTTAGACTCGTACTCTGGCCTAATGGGTAAGGTCTTAACTCTTACTCTGGCCTACTGGTTAAGGTCTTTAACTCTTACTCTGGCCTAATAGCTAAGGTCTTAGACTCGTACTCTGGCCTAATGGTTAAGGTCTTAACTCTTACTCTGGCCTACTGGTTAAGGTCTTAACTCTTACTCTAGCCTAATAGCTAAGGTCTTAACTCTTACTCTGGCCTAATAGCAAATGTCTTAGACTCGTAATCTGGCCTAATAGCTAAGGTCTTAACTCTTACTGTGGCCTAATAGCTAAGATCTTAGACTCGTACATTGGCCTAATGGTTAAGGTCTTAACTCTTACTCTGGCCTACTGGTTAAGGTCTTAGACTCGTACTCTGGCCTAATAGATAAGGTCTTAGACTCGTACTCTGGCCTAATGGTTAAGGTCTTAACTCTTACTCTGGCCTAATGGTTAAGGTCTTAACTCTTACTCTGGCCTACTGGTTAAGGTCTTAACTCTTACTCTGGCCTAATAGCTAAGGTCTTAACACTTACTCTGGCCTAATAGCTAAGGTCTTAGACTCGTACTCTGGCCTAATGGTTAAGGTCTTAACACTTACTCTGGCCTAATAGCTAAGGTCCTAACTCTTACTCTGGCTTAATAGCTAAGGTCTTAGACTCGTACTCTGGCCTAATAGCTAAGGTCCTAGACTCGTACTCTGGCCTAATGGTTAAGGTCTTAACTTTTACTCTGGCCTAATAGCTAAGGTCTTAACTCTTACTCTGGCCTAATAGCTAAGGTCTTAGCTTCGTACTCTGGCCTCCTGGTTAAGGTCTTAACTCGTACTCCGGCCTACTGGTTAAGGTCTTAACTCTTACTCTGGCCTAATAGCTAAGGTCTTAGACTCGTACTCTGGCCTAATAGCTAAGGTCTTAGACTCGTACACTGGCCTAATGGTTAAGGTCCTAACTCTTACTCTGGCCTACTGGTTAAGGTCTTAACTCTTACTCTGGCCTAATAGCTAAGGTCTGAGACTCGTACTCTGGCCTACTGGTTACGGTCTTAACTCTTACTCTGGCCTAATAGCTAAGGTCTTAACTCTTACTCTGGCCTAATAGCTAAGGTCTTAGTCTCGTACTCTGGCCTAATAGCTAAGGTCTTAGACTCGTACTCTGGCCTAATGGTTAAGGTCTTAGACTCGTACTCTGGCCTAATAGCTAAGGTCTTCGACTCGTACTCTGGCCTAATGGTTAAGGTCTTAACTCTTACTCTGGCCTAATAGCTAAGGTCTTAGACTCGTACTGTGGCCTAATGGTTAAGGTCTTAACTTTTACTCTGGCCTATTAGCTAAGGTCTTAACTCTTACTCTGGCCTTAATAGCTAAGGTCTTAGACTCATACTCTGGCCTACTGGTTAAGGTCTTAACTCTGACTCTGGCCTACTGGTTAAGGTCTTAACTCTTACTCTGGCCTAATAGCTAAGGTCTTAGATTTGTACTCTGGCCTAATGGTTAAGGTCTAAACACTTACTCTGGCCTAATAGCTAAGGTCTTAGACTCGTACTCTGGCCTACTGGTTAAGGTCTTAACTCTTACTCTGGCCTACTGGTTAAGGTCTTAACTCTTACTCTGGCCTAATAGCTAAGGTCTTAACGCTTACTCTGGCCTAATAGCTAAGGTCTTAACTCTTACTCTGGCCTAATAGCTAAGGTCTTAGACTCGTACTCTGGCCTAATTGGTAAGGTCTTTAACTCTTACTCTGGCCTAATAGCTAAGGTCTTAGACTCGTACTCTGGCCTAATGGTTAAGGTCTTAACTCTTACTCTGGCCTACTGGTTAAGGTCTTAACTCTTACTCTAGCCTAATAGCTAAGGTCTTAACTCTTACTCTGGCCTAATAGCAAATGTCTTAGACTCGTAATCTGGCCTAATAGCTAAGGTCTTAACTCTTACTCTGGCCTAATAGCTAAGATCTTAGACTCGAACTTTGGCCTAATGGTTAAGGTCTTAACTCTTACTCTGGCCTACTGGTTAAGGTCTTAGACTCGTACTCTGGCCTAATAGATAAGGTCTTGGACTCGTACTCTGGCCTAATGGTTAAGGTCTTAACTCTTACTCTGGCCTACTGGTTAAGGGCTTAACTCTTACTCTAGCCTAATAGCTAAGGTCTTAACTCTTACTCTGGCCTAATAGCAAATGTCTTAGACTCGTAATCTGGCCTAATAGCTAAGGTCTTAACTCTTACTCTGGCCTAATAGCTAAGATCTTAGACTCGTACATTGGCCTAATGGTTAAGGTCTTAACTCTTACTCTGGCCTACTGGTTAAGGTCTTAGACTCGTACTCTGGCCTAATAGATAAGGTCTTAGACTTGTACTCTGGCCTAATGGTTAAGGTCTTAACTCTTACTCTGGCCTATTGGTTAAGGTCTTAACTCTTACTCTGGCCTACTGGTTAAGGTCTTAACTCTTACTCTGGCCTACTGGTTAAGGTCTTAACTCTTACTCTGGCCTAATAGCTAAGGTCCTAACACTTACTCTGGCCTAATAGCTAAGGTCTTAGACTCGTACTCTGGCCTAATGGTTAAGGTCTTAACACTTACTCTGGCCTAATAGCTAAGGTCTTAACTCTTACTCTGGCTTAATAGCTAAGGTCTTAGACTCGTACTCTGGCCTAATAGCTAAGGTCTTAACTCTTACTCTGGCCTAATAGCTAAGATCTTAGACTCGAACTTTGGCCTAATGGTTAAGGTCTTAACTCTTACTCTGGCCTAATAGCTAAGGTCTTAGACTCGTACTCTGGCCTAATGGTTAAGGTCTTAACTCTTACTCTGGCCTACTGGTTAAGGTCTTAACTCTTACTCTAGCCTAATAGCTAAGGTCTTAACTCTTACTCTGGCCTAATAGCAAATGTCTTAGACTCGTAATCTGGCCTAATAGCTAAGGTCTTAACTCTTACTCTGGCCTAATAGCTAAGATCTTAGACTCGAACTTTGGCCTAATGGTTAAGGTCTTAACTCTTACTCTGGCCTACTGGTTAAGGTCTTAGACTCGTACTCTGGCCTAATAGATAAGGTCTTGGACTCGTACTCTGGCCTAATGGTTAAGGTCTTAACTCTTACTCTGGCCTACTGGTTAAGGGCTTAACTCTTACTCTAGCCTAATAGCTAAGGTCTTAACTCTTACTCTGGCCTAATAGCAAATGTCTTAGACTCGTAATCTGGCCTAATAGCTAAGGTCTTAACTCTTACTCTGGCCTAATAGCTAAGATCTTAGACTCGTACATTGGCCTAATGGTTAAGGTCTTAACTCTTACTCTGGCCTACTGGTTAAGGTCTTAACTCTTACTCTGGCCTAATAGCTAAGGTCTTAGACTCGTACTCTGGCCTACTGGTTACGGTCTTAACTCTTACTCTGGCCTAATAGCTAAGGTCTTAACTCTTACTCTGGCCTAATAGCTAAGGTCTTAGTCTCGTACTCTGGCCTAATAGCTAAGGTCTTAGACTCATACTCTGGCCTAATGGTTAAGGTCTTAGACTCGTACTCTGGCCTAATAGCTAAGGTCTTCGACTCATACTCTGGCCTAATGGTTAAGGTCTTAACTCTTACTCTGGCCTAATAGCTAAGGTCTTAGACTCGTGCTCTGGCCTAATGGTTAAGGTCTTAACTTTTACTCTGGCCTAATAGCTAAGGTCTTAACTCTTACTCTGGCCTAATAGCTAAGGTCTTAGCCTCGTACTCTGGCCTACTGATTAAGGTCTTAACTCGTACTCTGGCCTAATGGTTAAGGTCTTAACGCTTACTCTGGCCTAATAGCTAAGGTCTTAGACTCATACTCTGGCCTAATAGCTAAGGTCTTAGACTCGTACTCTGGCCTACTGGTTAAGGTCTTAACTCTTACTTTGGCCTACTGGTTAAGGTCTTAACTACTACTCTGGCCTCATAGCTAAGGTCTTAGACTCATACTCTGGCCTAATGGTTAAGGTCTTAACTCTTACTCTGGCCTACTGGTTAAGGTCTTAACTCTTACTCTGGCCTAATAGCTAAGGTCTTAACGCTTACTCTGGCCTAATAGCTGAGGTCTTAACTCTTACTCTGGCCTAATAGCTAAGGTCTTAGACTCGTACTCTGGCCTAATGGGTAAGGTCTTAACTCTTACTCTGGCCTACTGGTTAAGGTCTTTAACTCTTACTCTGGCCTAATAGCTAAGGTCTTAGACTCGTACTCTGGCCTAATGGTTAAGGTCTTAACTCTTACTCTGGCCTACTGGTTAAGGTCTTAACTCTTACTCTAGCCTAATAGCTAAGGTCTTAACTCTTACTCTGGCCTAATAGCAAATGTCTTAGACTCGTAATCTGGCCTAATAGCTAAGGTCTTAACTCTTACTCTGGCCTAATAGCTAAGATCTTAGACTCGTACTTTGGCCTAATGGTTAAGGTCTTAACTCTTACTCTGGCCTACTGGTTAAGGTCTTAGACTCGTACTCTGGCCTAATAGATAAGGTCTTAGACTCGTACTCTGGCCTAATGGTTAAGGTCTTAACTCTTACTCTGGCCTACTGGTTAAGGTCTTAACTCTTACTCTGGCCTACTTTTTAAGGTCTTAACCCTTACTCTGGCCTAATAGTTAAGGTCTTAACACTTACTCTGGCCTAATAGCTAAGGTCTTAGACTCGTACTCTGGCCTAATGGTTAAGGTCTTAACTCTTACTCTGGCCTAATAGCTAAGGTCTTAACTCTTACTCTGGCCTAATAGCTAAGGTCCTAGACTCGTACTCTGGCCTAATGTTTAAGGTCTTAACTCTTACTCTGGCCTAATAGCTAAGGTCTTAGACTCGTACTCTGGCCTAATGGTCAAGGTCTTAACTTTTACTCTGGCCTAATAGCTAAGGTCTTAACTCTTACTCTGGCCTAATAGCTAAGGTCTTAGACTTGTACTCTGGCCTAATAGCTAAGGTCTTAGACTCGTACTCTGGCCTAATGGTTAAGGTCTAAGACTCGTACTCTGGCCTAATGGTTAAGGTCTTAACTCGTACTCTGGCCTACTGGTTAAGGTCTTAGACTCGTACTCTGGCCTAATAGCTAAGGTCTTAGACTCGTACTCTGGCCTAATGGTTAAGGTCTTAACTCTTACTCTGGCCTACTTTTTAAGGTCTTAACCCTTACTCTGGCCTAATAGTTAAGGTCTTAACACTTACTCTGGCCTAATAGCTAAGGTCTTAGACTCGTACTCTGGCCTACTGGTTAAGGTCTTAACTCTTACTCTGGCCTACTGGTTAAGGTCTTAACTCTTACTCTGGCCTAATAGCTAAGGTCATAACACTTACTCTGGCCTAATAGCTAAGGTCTTAGACTCGTACTCTGGCCTACTGGTTAAGGTCTTAACTCTTACTCTGGCCTAATAGCTAAGGTCTTAACTCTTACTCTGGCCTAATAGCTAAGATCTTAGACTCGTACTTTGGCCTAATGGTTAAGGTCTTAACTCTTACTCTGGCCTACTGGTTAAGGTCTTAAACTCGTACTCTGGCCTAATGGCTAAGGTCTTAGACTCGTACTCTGGCCTAACGGTTAAGGTCTTAACTCTTACTCTGGCCTACTGGTTAAGGTCTTAACTCTTACTCTGGCCTACTGGTTAAGGTCTTAACTCTTACTCTGGCCTAATAGCTAAGGTCTTAACACTTACTCTGGCCTAATAGCTAAGGTCTTAGACCCGTACTCTGGCCTAATGGTTAAGGTCTTAACACTTACTCTGGCCTAATAGCTAAGGTCTTAACTCTTACTCTGGCTTAATAGCTAAGGTCTTAGACTCGTACTCTGGCCTAATAGCTAAGGTCCTAGACTCATACTCTGGCCTAATGGTTAAGGTCTTAACTTTTACTCTGGCCTAATAGCTAAGGTCTTAACTCTTACTCTGGCCTAATAGCTAAGGTCTTAGCTTCGTACTCTGGCCTACTGGTTAAGGTCTTAACTCGTACTCTGGCCTAATGGTTAAGGTCTTAACGCTTACTCTGCTCTAATAGCTAAGGTCTTAGACTCGTACTCTGGCCTAATAGCTAAGGTCTTAGACTCGTACTCTGGCCGAATGGTTAAGGTCTTAACTCTTACTCTGGCCTAATAGCTAAGGTCTTAGACTCGTACTGTGGCCTAATGGTTAAGGTCTTAACTTTTACTCTGGCCTAATAGCTAAAGTTTAAACTCTTACTCTGGCCTAATAGCTAAGGTCTTAGCCTCGTACTCTGGCCTACTGGTTAAGGTCTTAACTCTTACTCTGGCCTACTGGTTAAGGTCTTAACTCTAACTCTGGCCTAATAGCTAAGGTCTTAGACTCGTACTCTGGCCTAATAGCTAAGGTCTTAGACTCGTACACTGGCCTAATGGTTAAGGTCTTAACTCTTACTCTGGCCTACTGGTTAAGGTCTTAACTCTTACTCTGGCCTAATAGCTAAGGTCTTAGACTCGTACTCTGGCCTACTGGTTACGGTCTTAACTCTTACTCTGGCCTAATAGCTAAGGTCTTAACTCTTACTCTGGCCTAATAGCTAAGGTCTTAGTCTCGTACTCTGGCCTAATAGCTAAGGTCTTAGACTCGTACTCTGGCCTAATGGTTAAGGTCTTAGACTCGTACTCTGGCCTAATAGCTAAGGTCTTCGACTCGTACTCTGGCCTAATGGTTAAGGTCTTAACTCTTACTCTGGCCTAATAGCTAAGGTCTTAGACTCGTGCTCTGGCCTAATGGTTAAGGTCTTAACTTTTACTCTGGCCTAATAGCTAAGGTCTTAGCCTCGTACTCTGGCCTACTGGTTAAGGTCTTAACTCCTACTCTGGCCTAATGGTTAAGGTCTTAACGCTTACTCTGGCCTAATAGCTAAGGTCTTAGACTCATACTCTGGCCTAATAGCTAAGGTCTTAGACTCGTACTCTGGCCTAATGGTTAAGGTCTTAACTCTTACTCTGGCCTAATAGCTAAGGTCTTAGACTCGTACTGTGGCCTAATGGTTAAGGTCTTAACTTTTACTCTGGCCTATTAGCTAAGGTCTTAACTCTTACTCTGGCCTTAATAGCTAAGGTCTTAGACTCGTACTCTGGCCTACTGGTTAAGGTCTTAACTCTAACTCTGGCCTACTGGTTAAGGTCTTAACTCTTACTCTGGCCTAATAGCTAAGGTCTTAGACTCATACTCTGGCCTAATAGCTAAGGTCTTAGACTCGTACTCTGGCCTAATGGTAAGGTCTTAACTCTTACTCTGGCCTAATAGCTAAGGTCTTAGACTCGTACTGTGGCCTAATGGTTAAGGTCTTAACTTTTACTCTGGCCTATTAGCTAAGGTCTTAACTCTTACTCTGGCCTTAAAAGCTAAGGTCTTAGACTCGTACTCTGGCCTACTGGTTAAGGTCTTTACTCTAACTCTGGCCTACTGGTTAAGGTCTTAACTCTTACTCTGGCCTAATAGCTAAGGTCTTAGACTCGTACTCTGGCCTAATAGCTAAGGTCTTAGACTCGTACTCTGGCCTAATGGTTAAGGTCTTAACTCTTTCTCTGGCCTAATAGCTAAGGTCTTAGATTTGTACTCTGGCCTAATGGTTAAGGTCTTAACTCTAACTCTGGCCTACTGGTTAAGGTCTTAACTCTTACTCTGGCCTAATAGCTAAGGTCTTAGACTCGTACTCTGGCCTAATAGCTAAGGTCTTAGACTCGTACTCTGGCCTAATGGTTAAGGTCTTAACTCTTTCTCTGGCCTAATAGCTAAGGTCTTAGATTTGTACTCTGGCCTAATGGTTAAGGTCTAAACACTTACTCTGGCCTAATAGCTAAGGTCTTAGACTCGTACTCTGGCCTACTGGTTAAGGTCTTAACTCTTACTTTGGCCTACTGGTTAAGGTCTTAACTACTACTCTGGCCTAATAGCTAAGGTCTTAGACTCATACTCTGGCCTAATGGTTAAGGTCTTAACTCTTACTCTGGCCTACTGGTTAAGGTCTTAACTCTTACTCTGGCCTAATAGCTAAGGTCTTAACGCTTACTCTGGCCTAATAGCTAAGGTCTTAACTCTTACTCTGGCCTAATAGCTAAGGTCTTAGACTCGTACTCTGGCCTAATGGGTAAGGTCTTAACTCTTACTCTGGCCTACTGGTTAAGGTCTTTAACTCTTACTCTGGCCTAATAGCTAAGGTCTTAGACTCGTACTCTGGCCTAATGGTTAAGGTCTTAACTCTTACTCTGGCCTACTGGTTAAGGTCTTAACTCTTACTCTAGCCTAATAGCTAAGGTCTTAACTCTTACTCTGGCCTAATAGCAAATGTCTTAGACTCGTAATCTGGCCTAATAGCTAAGGTCTTAACTCTTACTGTGGCCTAATAGCTAAGATCTTAGACTCGTACATTGGCCTAATGGTTAAGGTCTTAACTCTTACTCTGGCCTACTGGTTAAGGTCTTAGACTCGTACTCTGGCCTAATAGATAAGGTCTTAGACTCGTACTCTGGCCTAATGGTTAAGGTCTTAACTCTTACTCTGGCCTAATGGTTAAGGTCTTAACTCTTACTCTGGCCTACTGGTTAAGGTCTTAACTCTTACTCTGGCCTAATAGCTAAGGTCTTAACACTTACTCTGGCCTAATAGCTAAGGTCTTAGACTCGTACTCTGGCCTAATGGTTAAGGTCTTAACACTTACTCTGGCCTAATAGCTAAGGTCTTAACTCTTACTCTGGCTTAATAGCTAAGGTCTTAGACTCGTACTCTGGCCTAATAGCTAAGGTCCTAGACTCGTACTCTGGCCTAATGGTTAAGGTCTTAACTTTTACTCTGGCCTAATAGCTAAGGTCTTAACTCTTACTCTGGCCTAATAGCTAAGGTCTTAGCTTCGTACTCTGGCCTCCTGGTTAAGGTCTTAACTCGTACTCTGGCCTACTGGTTAAGGTCTTAACTCTTACTCTGGCCTAATAGCTAAGGTCTTAGACTCGTACTCTGGCCTAATAGCTAAGGTCTTAGACTCGTACACTGGCCTAATGGTTAAGGTCCTAACTCTTACTCTGGCCTACTGGTTAAGGTCTTAACTCTTACTCTGGCCTAATAGCTAAGGTCTGAGACTCGTACTCTGGCCTACTGGTTACGGTCTTAACTCTTACTCTGGCCTAATAGCTAAGGTCTTAACTCTTACTCTGGCCTAATAGCTAAGGTCTTAGTCTCGTACTCTGGCCTAATAGCTAAGGTCTTAGACTCGTACTCTGGCCTAATGGTTAAGGTCTTAGACTCGTACTCTGGCCTAATAGCTAAGGTCTTCGACTCGTACTCTGGCCTAATGGTTAAGGTCTTAACTCTTACTCTGGCCTAATAGCTAAGGTCTTAGACTCGTACTGTGGCCTAATGGTTAAGGTCTTAACTTTTACTCTGGCCTATTAGCTAAGGTCTTAACTCTTACTCTGGCCTTAATAGCTAAGGTCTTAGACTCATACTCTGGCCTACTGGTTAAGGTCTTAACTCTGACTCTGGCCTACTGGTTAAGGTCTTAACTCTTACTCTGGCCTAATAGCTAAGGTCTTAGATTTGTACTCTGGCCTAATGGTTAAGGTCTAAACACTTACTCTGGCCTAATAGCTAAGGTCTTAGACTCGTACTCTGGCCTACTGGTTAAGGTCTTAACTCTTACTCTGGCCTACTGGTTAAGGTCTTAACTCTTACTCTGGCCTAATAGCTAAGGTCTTAACGCTTACTCTGGCCTAATAGCTAAGGTCTTAACTCTTACTCTGGCCTAATAGCTAAGGTCTTAGACTCGTACTCTGGCCTAATTGGTAAGGTCTTTAACTCTTACTCTGGCCTAATAGCTAAGGTCTTAGACTCGTACTCTGGCCTAATGGTTAAGGTCTTAACTCTTACTCTGGCCTACTGGTTAAGGTCTTAACTCTTACTCTAGCCTAATAGCTAAGGTCTTAACTCTTACTCTGGCCTAATAGCAAATGTCTTAGACTCGTAATCTGGCCTAATAGCTAAGGTCTTAACTCTTACTCTGGCCTAATAGCTAAGATCTTAGACTCGAACTTTGGCCTAATGGTTAAGGTCTTAACTCTTACTCTGGCCTACTGGTTAAGGTCTTAGACTCGTACTCTGGCCTAATAGATAAGGTCTTGGACTCGTACTCTGGCCTAATGGTTAAGGTCTTAACTCTTACTCTGGCCTACTGGTTAAGGGCTTAACTCTTACTCTAGCCTAATAGCTAAGGTCTTAACTCTTACTCTGGCCTAATAGCAAATGTCTTAGACTCGTAATCTGGCCTAATAGCTAAGGTCTTAACTCTTACTCTGGCCTAATAGCTAAGATCTTAGACTCGTACATTGGCCTAATGGTTAAGGTCTTAACTCTTACTCTGGCCTACTGGTTAAGGTCTTAGACTCGTACTCTGGCCTAATAGATAAGGTCTTAGACTTGTACTCTGGCCTAATGGTTAAGGTCTTAACTCTTACTCTGGCCTATTGGTTAAGGTCTTAACTCTTACTCTGGCCTACTGGTTAAGGTCTTAACTCTTACTCTGGCCTACTGGTTAAGGTCTTAACTCTTACTCTGGCCTAATAGCTAAGGTCTTAACACTTACTCTGGCCTAATAGCTAAGGTCTTAGACTCGTACTCTGGCCTAATGGTTAAGGTCTTAACACTTACTCTGGCCTAATAGCTAAGGTCTTAACTCTTACTCTGGCTTAATAGCTAAGGTCTTAGACTCGTACTCTGGCCTAATAGCTAAGGTCCTAGACTCGTACTCTGGCCTAATGGTTAAGGTCTTAACTTTTACTCTGGCCTAATAGCTAAGGTCTTAACTCTTACTCTGGCCTAATAGCTAAGGTCTTAGCTTCGTACTCTGGCCTCCTGGTTAAGGTCTTAACTCGTACTCTGGCCTAATGGTTAAGGTCTTAACTCTTACTCTGGCCTAATAGCTAAGGTCTTAGACTCGTACTGTGGCCTAATGGTTAAGGTCTTAACTTTTACTCTGGCCTAATAGCTAAAGTTTTAACTCTTACTCTGGCCTAATAGCTAAGGTCTTAGCCTCGTACTCTGGCCTAATGGTTAAGGTCTTAACTCTTACTCTGGCCTAATAGCTAAGGTCTTAGACTCGTACTGTGGCCTAATGGTTAAGGTCTTAACTTTTACTCTGGCCTAATAGCTAAAGTTTTAACTCTGACTCTGGCCTACTGGTTAAGGTCTTAACTCTTACTCTGGCCTAATAGCTAAGGTCTTAGATTTGTACTCTGGCCTAATGGTTAAGGTCTTAACTCTTACTCTGGCCTAATAGCTAAGGTCTTAGACTCGTACTCTGGCCTACTGGTTAAGGTCTTAACTCTTACTTTGGCCTACTGGTTAAGGTCTTAACTACTACTCTGGCCTAATAGCTAAGGTCTTAGACTCATACTCTGGCCTAATGGTTAAGGTCTTAACTCTTACTCTGGCCTACTGGTTAAGGTCTTAACTCTTACTCTGGCCTAATAGCTAAGGTTTTAACGCTTACTCTGGCCTAATAGCTAAGGTCTTAAATCTTACTCTGGCCTAATAGCTAAGGTCTTAGACTCGTACTCTGGCCTAATAGCTAAGGTCTTAACTCTTACTCTGGCCTACTGGTTAAAGTCTTAACTCTTACTCTGTCCTAATAGCTAAGGTCTTAGACTCGTACTGTGGCCTAATGGTTAAGGTCTTAACTTTTACTCTGGCCTAATAGCTAAAGTTTAAACTCTTACTCTGGCCTAATAGCTAAGGTCTTAGCCTCGTACTCTGGCCTACTGGTTAAGGTCTTAACTCTTACTCTGGCCTACTGGTTAAGGTCTTAACTCTTACTCTGGCCTAATAGCTAAGGTCTTAGACTCGTACTCTGGCCTAATAGCTAAGGTCTTAGACTCGTACACTGGCCTAATGGTTAAGGTCTTAACTCTTACTCTGGCCTACTGGTTAAGGTCTTAACTCTTACTCTGGCCTAATAGCTAAGGTCTTAGACTCGTATTCTGGCCTACTGGTTACGGTCTTAACTCTTACTCTGGCCTAATAGCTAAGGTCTTAACTCTTACTCTGGCCTAATAGCTAAGGTCTTAGTCTCGTACTCTGGCCTAATAGCTAAGGTCTTAGACTCGTACTCTGGCCTAATGGTTAAGGTCTTAGACTCGTACTCTGGCCTAATAGCTAAGGTCTTCGACTCGTACTCTGGCCTAATGGTTAAGGTCTTAACTCCTACTCTGGCCTAATAGCTAAGGTCTTAGACTCGTACTCTGGCCTAATGGTTAAGGTCTTAACTCTTACTCTGGCCTAATAGCTAAGGTCTTAGACTCGTACTGTGGCCTAATGGTTAAGGTCTTAACTTTTACTCTGGCCTATTAGCTAAGGTCTTAACTCTTACTCTGGCCTTAATAGCTAAGGTCTTAGACTCGTACTCTGGCCTACTGGTTAAGGTCTTAACTCTAACTCTGGCCTACTGGTTAAGGTCTTAACTCTTACTCTGGCCTAATACCTAAGGTCTTAGACTCGTACTCTGGCCTAATAGCTAAGGTCTTAGACTTGTACTCTGGCCTAATGGTTGAGGTCTTAACTCTTACTCTGGCCTACTGGTTAAGGTCTTAGACTCGTACTCTGGCCTAATAGATAAGGTCTTAGACTCGTACTCTGGCCTAATGGTTAAGGTCTTAACTCCTTACTCTGGCCTACTGGTTAAGGTCTTAACTCTTACTCTGGCCTACTTTTTAAGGTCTTAACCCTTACTCTGGCCTAATAGTTAAGGTCTTAACACTTACTCTGGCCTAATAGCTAAGGTCTTAGACTCGTACTCTGGCCTAATGGTTAAGGTCTTAACTCTTACTCTGGCCTAATAGCTAAGGTCTTAACTCTTACTCTGGCCTAATAGCTAAGGTCCTAGACTCGTACTCTGGCCTAATGGTTAAGGTCTTAACTCTTACTCTGGCCTAATATCTAAGGTCTTAGACTCGTACTCTGGCCTAATGGTCAAGGTCCTAACTTTTACTCTGGCCTAATAGCTAAGGTCTTAACTCTTACTCTGGCCTAATAGCTAAGGTCTTAGCTTCGTATTCTGGCCTACTGGTTAAGGTCTTAACTCGTACTCTGGCCTAATGGTTAAAGTCTTAACTCTTACTCTGGCCTACTTTTTAAGGTCTTAACCCTTACTCTGGCCTAAAAGTTAAGGTCTTAACACTTACTCTGGCCTAATAGCTAAGGTCTTAGACTCGTACTCTGGCCTAATGGTTAAGGTCTTAACTCTTACTCTGGCCTAATAGCTAAGGTCTTAACTCTTACTCTGGCCTAATAGCTAAGGTCTTAGACTCGTACTCTGGCCTATTGGTTAAGGTCTTAGACTTGTACTCTGGCCTAATGGTTAAGGTCTTAACTCTTACTCTGGCCTACTGGTTAAGGTCTTAACTCTTACTCTGGCCTACTGGTTAAGGTCTTAACTCTTACTCTGGCCTAATAGCTATGGTCATAACACTTACTCTGGCCTAATAGCTAAGGTCTTAGACTCGTACTCTGGCCTACTGGTTAAGGTCTTAACTCTTACTCTGGCCTAATAGCTAAGGTCTTAACTCTTACTCTGGCCTAATAGCTAAGATCTTAGACTCGTACTTTGGCCTAATGGTTAAGGTCTTAACTCTTACTCTGGCCTACTGGTTAAGGTCTTAAACTCGTACTCTGGCCTAATGGCTAAGGTCTTAGACTCGTACTCTGGCCTAACGGTTAAGGTCTTAACTCTAACTCTGGCCTACTGGTTAAGGTCTTAACTCTTACTCTGGCCTACTGGTTAAGGTCTTAACTCTTACTCTGGCCTAATAGCTAAGGTCTTAACACTTACTCTGGCCTAATAGCTAAGGTCTTAGACTCGTATTCTGGCCAAATGGTTAAGGTCTTAACACTTACTCTGGCCTAATAGCTAAGGTCTTAACTCTTACTCTGGCTTAATAGCTAAGGTCTTAGACTCGTACTCTGGCCTAATAGCTAAGGTCCTAGACTCATACTCTGGCCTAATGGTTAAGGTCTTAACTTTTACTCTGGCCTAATAGCTAAGGTCTTAACTCTTACTCTGGCCTAATAGCTAAGGTCTTAGCTTCGTACTCTGGCCTACTAGTTAAGGTCTTAACTCGTACTCTGGCCTAATGGTTAAGGTCTTAACGCTTACTCTGCTCTAATAGCTAAGGTCTTAGACTCGTACTCTGGCCTAATAGCTAAGGTCTTAGACTCGTACTCTGGCCGAATGGTTAAGGTCTTAACTCTTACTCTGGCCTACTGGTTAAGGTCTTAACTCTTACTCTGGCCTAATAGCTAAGGTCTTAGACTCGTACTCTGGCCTACTGGTTACAGTCTTAACTCTTACTCTGGCCTAATAGCTAAGGTCTTAACTCTTACTCTGGCCTAATAGCTAAGGTCTTAGTCTCGTACTCTGGCCTAATAGCTAAGGTCTTAGACTCGTACTCTGGCCTAATGGTTAAGGTCTTAGACTCGTACTCTGGCCTAATAGCTAAGGTCTTCGACTCGTACTCTGGCCTAATGGTTAAGGTCTTAACTCTTACTCTGGCCTAATAGCTAAGGTCTTAGACTCGTGCTCTGGCCTAATGGTTAAGGTCTTAACTCTTACTCTGGCCTAATAGCTAAGGTCTTAGCCTCGTACTCTGGCCTACTGGATAAGGTCTTAACTCCTACTCTGGCCTAATGGTTAAGGTCTTAACGCTTACTCTGGCCTAATAGCTAAGGTCTTAGACTCATACTCTGGCCTAATAGCTAAGGTCTTAGACTCGTACTCTGGCCTAATGGTTAAGGTCTTAACTCTTACTCTGGCCTAATAGCTAAGGTCTTAGACTCGTACTGTGGCCTAATGGTTAAGGTCTTAACTTTTACTCTGGCCTATTAGCTAAGGTCTTAACTCTTACTCTGGCCTTAATAGCTAAGGTCTTAGACTCGTACTCTGGCCTACTGGTTAAGGTCTTAACTCTAACTCTGGCCTACTGGTTAAGGTCTTAACTCTTACTCTGGCCTAATAGCTAAGGTCTTAGACTCATACTCTGGCCTAATAGCTAAGGTCTTAGACTCGTACTCTGGCCTAATGGTTAAGGTCTTAACTCTTACTCTGGCCTAATAGCTAAGGTCTTAGACTCGTACTGTGGCCTAATGGTTAAGGTCTTAACTTTTACTCTGGCCTATTAGCTAAGGTCTTAACTCTTACTCTGGCCTTAATAGCTAAGGTCTTAGACTCGTACTCTGGCCTACTGGTTAAGGTCTTAACTCTAACTCTGGCCTACTGGTTAAGGTCTTAACTCTTACTCTGGCCTAATAGCTAAGGTCTTAGACTCGTACTCTGGCCTAATAGCTAAGGTCTTAGACTCGTACTCTGGCCTAATGGTTAAGGTCTTAACTCTTTCTCTGGCCTAATAGCTAAGGTCTTAGATTTGTACTCTGGCCTAATGGTTAAGGTCTAAACACTTACTCTGGCCTAATAGCTAAGGTCTTAGACTCGTACTCTGGCCTACTGGTTAAGGTCTTAACTCTTACTTTGGCCTACTGGTTAAGGTCTTAACTACTACTCTGGCCTAATAGCTAAGGTCTTAGACTCATACTCTGGCCTAATGGTTAAGGTCTTAACTCTTACTCTGGCCTACTGGTTAAGGTTTTAACTCTTACTCTGGCCTAATAGTTAAGGTCTTAACGCTTACTCTGGCCTAATAGCTAAGGTCTTAACTCTTACTCTGGCCTAATAGCTAAGGTCTTAGACTCGTACTCTGGCCTAATGGGTAAGGTCTTAACTCTTACTCTGGCCTACTGGTTAAGGTCTTTAACTCTTACTCTGGCCTAATAGCTAAGGTCTTAGACTCGTACTCTGGCCTAATGGTTAAGGTCTTAACTCTTACTCTGGCCTACTGGTTAAGGTCTTAACTCTTACTCTAGCCTAATAGCTAAGGTCTTAACTCTTACTCTGGCCTAATAGCAAATGTCTTAGACTCGTAATCTGGCCTAATAGCTAAGGTCTTAACTCTTACTCTGGCCTAATAGCTAAGATCTTAGACTCGTACATTGGCCTAATGGTTAAGGTCTTAACTCTTACTCTGGCCTACTGGTTAAGGTCTTAGACTCGTACTCTGGCCTAATAGATAAGGTCTTAGACTCGTACTCTGGCCTAATGGTTAAGGTCTTAACTCTTACTCTGGCCTAATGGTTAAGGTCTTAACTCTTACTCTGGCCTACTGGTTAAGGTCTTAACTCTTACTCTGGCCTACTGGTTAAGGTCTTAACTCTTACTCTGGCCTAATAGCTAAGGTCTTAACACTTACTCTGGCCTAATAGCTAAGGTCTTAGACTCGTACTCTGGCCTAATAGCTAAGGTCTTAACTCTTACTCTGGCTTAATAGCTAAGGTCTTAGACTCGTACTCTGGCCTAATAGCTAAGGTCCTAGACTCATACTCTGGCCTAATGGTTAAGGTCTTAACTTTTACTCTGGCCTAATAGCTAAGGTCTTAACTCTTACTCTGGCCTAATAGCTAAGGTCTTAGCTTCGTACTCTGGCCTCCTGGTTAAGGTCTTAACTCGTACTCTGGCCTACTGGTTAAGGTCTTAACTCTTACTCTGGCCTAATAGCTAAGGTCTTAGACTCGTACTCTGGCCTAATAGCTAAGGTCTTAGACTCGTACACTGGCCTAATGGTTAAGGTCCTAACTCTTACTCTGGCCTACTGGTTAAGGTCTTAACTCTTACTCTGGCCTAATAGCTAAGGTCTTAGACTCATACTCTGGCCTACTGGTTACGGTCTTAACTCTTACTCTGGCCTAATAGCTAAGGTCTTAACTCTTACTCTGGCCTAATAGCTAAGGTCTTAGTCTCGTACTCTGGCCTAATAGCTAAGGTCTTAGACTCGTACTCTGGCCTAATGGTTAAGGTCTTAGACTCGTACTCTGGCCTAATAGCTAAGGTCTTCGACTCATACTCTGGCCTAATGGTTAAGGTCTTAACTCTTACTCTGGCCTAATAGCTAAGGTCTTAGACTCGTGCTCTGGCCTAATGGTTAAGGTCTTAACTTTTACTCTGGCCTAATAGCTAAGGTCTTAACTCTTACTCTGGCCTAATAGCTAAGGTCTTAGCCTCGTCCTCTGGCCTACTGGTTAAGGTCTTAACTCGTACTCTGGCCTAATGGTTAAGGTCTTAACGCTTACTCTGGCCTAATAGCTAAGGTCTTAGACTCATACTCTGGCCTAATAGCTAAGGTCTTAGACTCGTACTCTGGCCTAATGGTTAAGGTCTTAACTCTTACTCTGGCCTAATAGCTAAGGTCTTAGACTCGTACTGTGGCCTAATGGTTAAGGTCTTAACTTTTACTCTGGCCTATTAGCTAAGGTCTTAACTCTTACTCTGGCCTTAATGGTTAAGGTCTTAGACTCATACTCTGGCCTACTGGTTAAGGTCTTAACTCTGACTCTGGCCTACTGGTTAAGGTCTTAACTCTTACTCTGGCCTAATAGCTAAGGTCTTAGATTTGTACTCTGGCCTAATGGTTAAGGTCTAAACACTTACTCTGGCCTAATAGCTAAGGTCTTAGACTCGTACTCTGGCCTACTGGTTAAGGTCTTAACTCTTACTTTGGCCTACTGGTTAAGGTCTTAACTACTACTCTGGCCTAATAGCTAAGGTCTTAGACTCATACTCTGGCCTAATGGTTAAGGTCTTAACTCTTACTCTGGCCTACTGGCTAAGGTCTTAACTCTTACTCTGGCCTAATAGCTAAGGTCTTAACGCTTACTCTGGCCTAATAGCTAAGGTCTTAACTCTTACTCTGGCCTAATAGCTAAGGTCTTAGACTCGTACTCTGGCCTAATTGGTAAAGTCTTAACTCTTACTCTGGCCTACTGGTTAAGGTCTTTAACTCTTACTCTGGCCTAATAGCTAAGGTCTTAGACTCGTACTCTGGCCTAATGGTTAAGGTCTTAACTCTTACTCTGGCCTACTGGTTAAGGTCTTAACTCTTACTCTAGCCTAATAGCTAAGGTCTTAACTCTTACTCTGGCCTAATAGCAAATGTCTTAGACTCGTAATCTGGCCTAATAGCTAAGGTCTTAACTCTTACTCTGGCCTAATAGCTAAGATCTTAGACTCGTACTTTGGCCTAATGGTTAAGGTCTTAACTCTTACTCTGGCCTACTGGTTAAGGTCTTAGACTCGTACTCTGGCCTAATAGATAAGGTCTTGGACTCGTACTCTGGCCTAATGGTTAAGGTCTTAACTCTTACTCTGGCCTACTGGTTAAGGGCTTAACTCTTACTCTAGCCTAATAGCTAAGGTCTTAACTCTTACTCTGGCCTAATAGCAAATGTCTTAGACTCGTAATCTGGCCTAATAGCTAAGGTCTTAACTCTTACTCTGGCCTAATAGCTAAGATCTTAGACTCGTACATTGGCCTAATGGTTAAGGTCTTAACTCTTACTCTGGCCTACTGGTTAAGGTCTTAGACTCGTACTCTGGCCTAATAGATAAGGTCTTAGACTCGTACTCTGGCCTAATGGTTAAGGTCTTAACTCTTACTCTGGCCTAATGGTTAAGGTCTTAACTCTTACTCTGGCCTACTGGTTAAGGTCTTAACTCTTACTCTGGCCTACTGGTTAAGGTCTTAACTCTTACTCTGGCCTAATAGCTAAGGTCTTAACACTTACTCTGGCCTAATAGCTAAGGTCTTAGACTCGTACTCTGGCCTAATGGTTAAGGTCTTAACACTTACTCTGGCCTAATAGCTAAGGTCTTAACTCTTACTCTGGCTTAATAGCTAAGGTCTTAGACTCGTACTCTGGCCTAATAGCTAAGGTCCTAGACTCGTACTCTGGCCTAATGGTTAAGGTCTTAACTTTTACTCTGGCCTAATAGCTAAGGTCTTAACTCTTACTCTGGCCTAATAGCTAAGGTCTTAGCTTCGTACTCTGGCCTCCTGGTTAAGGTCTTAACTCGTACTCTGGCCTAATGGTTAAGGTCTTAACTCTTACTCTGGCCTAATAGCTAAGGTCTTAGACTCGTACTGTGGCCTAATGGTTAAGGTCTTAACTTTTACTCTGGCCTAATAGCTAAAGTTTTAACTCTTACTCTGGCCTAATAGCTAAGGTCTTAGCCTCGTACTCTGGCCTAATGGTTAAGGTCTTAACTCTTACTCTGGCCTAATAGCTAAGGTCTTAGACTCGTACTGTGGCCTAATGGTTAAGGTCTTAACTTTTACTCTGGCCTAATAGCTAAAGTTTTAACTCTTACTCTGGCCTAATGGTTAAGGTCTTAACGCTTACTCTGCTCTAATAGCTAAGGTCTTAGACTCGTACTCTGGCCTAATAGCTAAGGTCTTAGACTCATACTCTGGCCTAATGGTTAAGGTCTTAACTCTTACTCTGGCCTAATAGCTAAGGTCTTAGACTCGTACTGTGGCCTAATGGTTAAGGTCTTAACTTTTACTCTGGCCTAATAGCTAAAGTTTAAACTCTTACTCTGGCCTAATAGCTAAGGTCTTAGCCTCGTACTCTGGCCTACTGGTTAAGGTCTTAACTCTTACTCTGGCCTACTGGTTAAGGTCTTAACTCTTACTCTGGCCTAATAGCTAAGGTCTTAGACTCGTACTCTGGCCTAATAGCTAAGGTCTTAGACTCGTACACTGGCCTAATGGTTAAGGTCTTAACTCTTACTCTGGCCTACTGGTTAAGGTCTTAACTCTTACTCTGGCCTAATAGCTAAGGTCTTAGACTCGTATTCTGGCCTACTGGTTACGGTCTTAACTCTTACTCTGGCCTAATAGCTAAGGTCTTAACTCTTACTCTGGCCTAATAGCTAAGGTCTTAGTCTCGTACTCTGGCCTAATAGCTAAGGTCTTAGACTCGTACTCTGGCCTAATGGTTAAGGTCTTAGACTCGTACTCTGGCCTAATAGCTAAGGTCTTCGACTCGTACTCTGGCCTAATGGTTAAGGTCTTAACTCCTACTCTGGCCTAATAGCTAAGGTCTTAGACTCCTGCTCTGGCCTAATGGTTAAGGTCTTAACTTTTACTTTGGCCTAATAGCTAAGGTCTTAACTCTTACTCTGGCCTAATAGCTAAGGTCTTAGCCTCGTACTCTGGCCTACTGGTTAAGGTCTTAACTCGTACTCTGGCCTAATGGTTAAGGTCTTAACGCTTACTCTGGCCTAATAGCTAAGGTCTTAGACTCATACTCTGGCCTAATAGCTAAGGTCTTAGACTCGTACTCTGGCCTAATGGTTAAGGTCTTAACTCTTACTCTGGCCTAATAGCTAAGGTCTTAGACTCGTACTGTGGCCTAATGGTTAAGGTCTTAACTTTTACTCTGGCCTATTAGCTAAGGTCTTAACTCTTACTCTGGCCTTAATAGCTAAGGTCTTAGACTCGTACTCTGGCCTACTGGTTAAGGTCTTAACTCTAACTCTGGCCTACTGGTTAAGGTCTTAACTCTTACTCTGGCCTAATACCTAAGGTCTTAGACTCGTACTCTGGCCTAATAGCTAAGGTCTTAGACTTGTACTCTGGCCTAATGGTTGAGGTCTTAACTCTTACTCTGGCCTACTGGTTAAGGTCTTAGACTCGTACTCTGGCCTAATAGATAAGGTCTTAGACTCGTACTCTGGCCTAATGGTTAAGGTCTTAACTCCTTACTCTGGCCTACTGGTTAAGGTCTTAACTCTTACTCTGGCCTACTTTTTAAGGTCTTAACCCTTACTCTGGCCTAATAGTTAAGGTCTTAACACTTACTCTGGCCTAATAGCTAAGGTCTTAGACTCGTACTCTGGCCTAATGGTTAAGGTCTTAACTCTTACTCTGGCCTAATAGCTAAGGTCTTAACTCTTACTCTGGCCTAATAGCTAAGGTCCTAGACTCGTACTCTGGCCTAATGGTTAAGGTCTTAACTCTTACTCTGGCCTAATATCTAAGGTCTTAGACTCGTACTCTGGCCTAATGGTCAAGGTCCTAACTTTTACTCTGGCCTAATAGCTAAGGTCTTAACTCTTACTCTGGCCTAATAGCTAAGGTCTTAGCTTCGTATTCTGGCCTACTGGTTAAGGTCTTAACTCGTACTCTGGCCTAATGGTTAAAGTCTTAACTCTTACTCTGGCCTACTTTTTAAGGTCTTAACCCTTACTCTGGCCTAAAAGTTAAGGTCTTAACACTTACTCTGGCCTAATAGCTAAGGTCTTAGACTCGTACTCTGGCCTAATGGTTAAGGTCTTAACTCTTACTCTGGCCTAATAGCTAAGGTCTTAACTCTTACTCTGGCCTAATAGCTAAGGTCTTAGACTCGTACTCTGGCCTATTGGTTAAGGTCTTAGACTTGTACTCTGGCCTAATGGTTAAGGTCTTAACTCTTACTCTGGCCTACTGGTTAAGGTCTTAACTCTTACTCTGGCCTACTGGTTAAGGTCTTAACTCTTACTCTGGCCTAATAGCTATGGTCATAACACTTACTCTGGCCTAATAGCTAAGGTCTTAGACTCGTACTCTGGCCTACTGGTTAAGGTCTTAACTCTTACTCTGGCCTAATAGCTAAGGTCTTAACTCTTACTCTGGCCTAATAGCTAAGATCTTAGACTCGTACTTTGGCCTAATGGTTAAGGTCTTAACTCTTACTCTGGCCTACTGGTTAAGGTCTTAAACTCGTACTCTGGCCTAATGGCTAAGGTCTTAGACTCGTACTCTGGCCTAACGGTTAAGGTCTTAACTCTAACTCTGGCCTACTGGTTAAGGTCTTAACTCTTACTCTGGCCTACTGGTTGAGGTCTTAACTCTTACTCTGGCCTAATAGCTAAGGTCTTAACACTTACTCTGGCCTAATAGCTAAGGTCTTAGACTCGTATTCTGGCCAAATGGTTAAGGTCTTAACACTTACTCTGGCCTAATAGCTAAGGTCTTAACTCTTACTCTGGCTTAATAGCTAAGGTCTTAGACTCGTACTCTGGCCTAATAGCTAAGGTCCTAGACTCATACTCTGGCCTAATGGTTAAGGTCTTAACTTTTACTCTGGCCTAATAGCTAAGGTCTTAACTCTTACTCTGGCCTAATAGCTAAGGTCTTAGCTTCGTACTCTGGCCTACTAGTTAAGGTCTTAACTCGTACTCTGGCCTAATGGTTAAGGTCTTAACGCTTACTCTGCTCTAATAGCTAAGGTCTTAGACTCGTACTCTGGCCTAATAGCTAAGGTCTTAGACTCGTACTCTGGCCGAATGGTTAAGGTCTTAACTCTTACTCTGGCCTACTGGTTAAGGTCTTAACTCTTACTCTGGCCTAATAGCTAAGGTCTTAGACTCGTACTCTGGCCTACTGGTTACAGTCTTAACTCTTACTCTGGCCTAATAGCTAAGGTCTTAACTCTTACTCTGGCCTAATAGCTAAGGTCTTAGTCTCGTACTCTGGCCTAATAGCTAAGGTCTTAGACTCGTACTCTGGCCTAATGGTTAAGGTCTTAGACTCGTACTCTGGCCTAATAGCTAAGGTCTTCGACTCGTACTCTGGCCTAATGGTTAAGGTCTTAACTCTTACTCTGGCCTAATAGCTAAGGTCTTAGACTCGTGCTCTGGCCTAATGGTTAAGGTCTTAACTCTTACTCTGGCCTAATAGCTAAGGTCTTAGCCTCGTACTCTGGCCTACTGGATAAGGTCTTAACTCCTACTCTGGCCTAATGGTTAAGGTCTTAACGCTTACTCTGGCCTAATAGCTAAGGTCTTAGACTCATACTCTGGCCTAATAGCTAAGGTCTTAGACTCGTACTCTGGCCTAATGGTTAAGGTCTTAACTCTTACTCTGGCCTAATAGCTAAGGTCTTAGACTCGTACTGTGGCCTAATGGTTAAGGTCTTAACTTTTACTCTGGCCTATTAGCTAAGGTCTTAACTCTTACTCTGGCCTTAATAGCTAAGGTCTTAGACTCGTACTCTGGCCTACTGGTTAAGGTCTTAACTCTAACTCTGGCCTACTGGTTAAGGTCTTAACTCTTACTCTGGCCTAATAGCTAAGGTCTTAGACTCATACTCTGGCCTAATAGCTAAGGTCTTAGACTCGTACTCTGGCCTAATGGTTAAGGTCTTAACTCTTACTCTGGCCTAATAGCTAAGGTCTTAGACTCGTACTGTGGCCTAATGGTTAAGGTCTTAACTTTTACTCTGGCCTATTAGCTAAGGTCTTAACTCTTACTCTGGCCTTAATAGCTAAGGTCTTAGACTCGTACTCTGGCCTACTGGTTAAGGTCTTAACTCTAACTCTGGCCTACTGGTTAAGGTCTTAACTCTTACTCTGGCCTAATAGCTAAGGTCTTAGACTCGTACTCTGGCCTAATAGCTAAGGTCTTAGACTCGTACTCTGGCCTAATGGTTAAGGTCTTAACTCTTTCTCTGGCCTAATAGCTAAGGTCTTAGATTTGTACTCTGGCCTAATGGTTAAGGTCTAAACACTTACTCTGGCCTAATAGCTAAGGTCTTAGACTCGTACTCTGGCCTACTGGTTAAGGTCTTAACTCTTACTTTGGCCTACTGGTTAAGGTCTTAACTACTACTCTGGCCTAATAGCTAAGGTCTTAGACTCATACTCTGGCCTAATGGTTAAGGTCTTAACTCTTACTCTGGCCTACTGGTTAAGGTCTTAACTCTTACTCTGGCCTAATAGCTAAGGTCTTAACGCTTACTCTGGCCTAATAGCTAAGGTCTTAACTCTTACTCTGGCCTAATAGCTAAGGTCTTAGACTCGTACTCTGGCCTAATGGGTAAGGTCTTAACTCTTACTCTGGCCTACTGGTTAAGGTCTTTAACTCTTACTCTGGCCTAATAGCTAAGGTCTTAGACTCGTACTCTGGCCTAATGGTTAAGGTCTTAACTCTTACTCTGGCCTACTGGTTAAGGTCTTAACTCTTACTCTAGCCTAATAGCTAAGGTCTTAACTCTTACTCTGGCCTAATAGCAAATGTCTTAGACTCGTAATCTGGCCTAATAGCTAAGGTCTTAACTCTTACTCTGGCCTAATAGCTAAGATCTTAGACTCGTACATTGGCCTAATGGTTAAGGTCTTAACTCTTACTCTGGCCTACTGGTTAAGGTCTTAGACTCGTACTCTGGCCTAATAGATAAGGTCTTAGACTCGTACTCTGGCCTAATGGTTAAGGTCTTAACTCTTACTCTGGCCTAATGGTTAAGGTCTTAACTCTTACTCTGGCCTACTGGTTAAGGTCTTAACTCTTACTCTGGCCTACTGGTTAAGGTCTTAACTCTTACTCTGGCCTAATAGCTAAGGTCTTAACACTTACTCTGGCCTAATAGCTAAGGTCTTAGACTCGTACTCTGGCCTAATAGCTAAGGTCTTAACTCTTACTCTGGCTTAATAGCTAAGGTCTTAGACTCGTACTCTGGCCTAATAGCTAAGGTCCTAGACTCATACTCTGGCCTAATGGTTAAGGTCTTAACTTTTACTCTGGCCTAATAGCTAAGGTCTTAACTCTTACTCTGGCCTAATAGCTAAGGTCTTAGCTTCGTACTCTGGCCTCCTGGTTAAGGTCTTAACTCGTACTCTGGCCTACTGGTTAAGGTCTTAACTCTTACTCTGGCCTAATAGCTAAGGTCTTAGACTCGTACTCTGGCCTAATAGCTAAGGTCTTAGACTCGTACACTGGCCTAATGGTTAAGGTCCTAACTCTTACTCTGGCCTACTGGTTAAGGTCTTAACTCTTACTCTGGCCTAATAGCTAAGGTCTTAGACTCATACTCTGGCCTACTGGTTACGGTCTTAACTCTTACTCTGGCCTAATAGCTAAGGTCTTAACTCTTACTCTGGCCTAATAGCTAAGGTCTTAGTCTCGTACTCTGGCCTAATAGCTAAGGTCTTAGACTCGTACTCTGGCCTAATGGTTAAGGTCTTAGACTCGTACTCTGGCCTAATAGCTAAGGTCTTCGACTCATACTCTGGCCTAATGGTTAAGGTCTTAACTCTTACTCTGGCCTAATAGCTAAGGTCTTAGACTCGTGCTCTGGCCTAATGGTTAAGGTCTTAACTTTTACTCTGGCCTAATAGCTAAGGTCTTAACTCTTACTCTGGCCTAATAGCTAAGGTCTTAGCCTCGTCCTCTGGCCTACTGGTTAAGGTCTTAACTCGTACTCTGGCCTAATGGTTAAGGTCTTAACGCTTACTCTGGCCTAATAGCTAAGGTCTTAGACTCATACTCTGGCCTAATAGCTAAGGTCTTAGACTCGTACTCTGGCCTAATGGTTAAGGTCTTAACTCTTACTCTGGCCTAATAGCTAAGGTCTTAGACTCGTACTGTGGCCTAATGGTTAAGGTCTTAACTTTTACTCTGGCCTATTAGCTAAGGTCTTAACTCTTACTCTGGCCTTAATAGTTAAGGTCTTAGACTCATACTCTGGCCTACTGGTTAAGGTCTTAACTCTGACTCTGGCCTACTGGTTAAGGTCTTAACTCTTACTCTGGCCTAATAGCTAAGGTCTTAGATTTGTACTCTGGCCTAATGGTTAAGGTCTAAACACTTACTCTGGCCTAATAGCTAAGGTCTTAGACTCGTACTCTGGCCTACTGGTTAAGGTCTTAACTCTTACTTTGGCCTACTGGTTAAGGTCTTAACTACTACTCTGGCCTAATAGCTAAGGTCTTAGACTCATACTCTGGCCTAATGGTTAAGGTCTTAACTCTTACTCTGGCCTACTGGCTAAGGTCTTAACTCTTACTCTGGCCTAATAGCTAAGGTCTTAACGCTTACTCTGGCCTAATAGCTAAGGTCTTAACTCTTACTCTGGCCTAATAGCTAAGGTCTTAGACTCGTACTCTGGCCTAATTGGTAAAGTCTTAACTCTTACTCTGGCCTACTGGTTAAGGTCTTTAACTCTTACTCTGGCCTAATAGCTAAGGTCTTAGACTCGTACTCTGGCCTAATGGTTAAGGTCTTAACTCTTACTCTGGCCTACTGGTTAAGGTCTTAACTCTTACTCTAGCCTAATAGCTAAGGTCTTAACTCTTACTCTGGCCTAATAGCAAATGTCTTAGACTCGTAATCTGGCCTAATAGCTAAGGTCTTAACTCTTACTCTGGCCTAATAGCTAAGATCTTAGACTCGTACTTTGGCCTAATGGTTAAGGTCTTAACTCTTACTCTGGCCTACTGGTTAAGGTCTTAGACTCGTACTCTGGCCTAATAGATAAGGTCTTGGACTCGTACTCTGGCCTAATGGTTAAGGTCTTAACTCTTACTCTGGCCTACTGGTTAAGGGCTTAACTCTTACTCTAGCCTAATAGCTAAGGTCTTAACTCTTACTCTGGCCTAATAGCAAATGTCTTAGACTCGTAATCTGGCCTAATAGCTAAGGTCTTAACTCTTACTCTGGCCTAATAGCTAAGATCTTAGACTCGTACATTGGCCTAATGGTTAAGGTCTTAACTCTTACTCTGGCCTACTGGTTAAGGTCTTAGACTCGTACTCTGGCCTAATAGATAAGGTCTTAGACTCGTACTCTGGCCTAATGGTTAAGGTCTTAACTCTTACTCTGGCCTAATGGTTAAGGTCTTAACTCTTACTCTGGCCTACTGGTTAAGGTCTTAACTCTTACTCTGGCCTACTGGTTAAGGTCTTAACTCTTACTCTGGCCTAATAGCTAAGGTCTTAACACTTACTCTGGCCTAATATCTAAGGTCTTAGACTCGTACTCTGGCCTAATGGTTAAGGTCTTAACACTTACTCTGGCCTAATAGCTAAGGTCTTAACTCTTACTCTGGCCTAATAGCTAAGGTCCTAGACACGTACTCTGGCCTAATGGTTAAGGTCTTAACTTTTACTCTGGCCTAATAGCTAAGGTCCTAACTCTTACTCTGGCCTAATAGCTAAGGTCTTAGCTTCGTACTCTGGCCTCCTGGTTAAGGTCTTAACTCGTACTCTGGCCTAATGGTTAAGGTCTTAACTCTTACTCTGGCCTAATAGCTAAGGGCTTAGACTCGTACTGTGGCCTAATGGTTAAGGTCTTAACTTTTACTCTGGCCTAATAGCTAAAGTTTTAACTCTTACTCTGGCCTAATAGCTAAGGTCTTAGCCTCGTACTCTGGCCTACTGGTTAAGGTCTTAACTCTTACTCTGGCCTACTGGTTAAGGTCTTAACTCTTACTCTGGCCTAATAGCTAAGGTCTTAGACTCGTACTCTGGCCTAATAGCTAAGGTCTTAGACTCGTACACTGGCCTAATGGTTAAGGTCTTAACTCTTACTCTGGCCTACTGGTTAAGGTCTTAACTCTTACTCTGGCCTAATAGCTAAGGTCTTAGACTCGTACTCTGGCCTACTGGTTACGGTCTTAACTCTTACTCTGGCCTAATAGCTAAGGTCTTAACTCTTACTCTGGCCTAATAGCTAAGGTCTTAGTCTCGTACTCTGGCCTAATAGCTAAGGTCTTAGACTCGTACTCTGGCCTAATGGTTAAGGTCTTAGACTCGTACTCTGGCCTAATAGCTAAGGTCTTCGACTCGTACTCTGGCCTAATGGTTAAGGTCTTAACTCTTACTCTGGCCTAATAGCTAAGGTCTTAGACTCGTGCTCTGGCCTAATGGTTAAGGTCTTAACTTTTACTCTGGCCTAATAGCTAAGGTCTTAACTCTTACTCTGGCCTAATAGCTAAGGTCTTAGCCTCGTACTCTGGCCTACTGGTTAAGGTCTTAACTCGTACTCTGGCCTAATGGTTAAGGTCTTAACTCTTACTCTGGCCTACTGGTTAAGGTCTTAACTCTTACTCTGGCCTAATAGCTAAGGTCATAACACTTACTCTGGCCTAATAGCTAAGGTCTTAGACTCGTACTCTGGCCTACTGGTTAAGGTCTTAACTCTTACTCTGGCCTAATAGCTAAGGTCTTAACTCTTACACTGGCCTAATAGCTAAGATCTTAGACTCGTACTTTGGCCTAATGGTTAAGGTCTTAACTCTTACTCTGGCCTACTAGTTAAGGTCTTAAACTCGTACTCTGGCCTAATGGCTAAGGTCTTAGACTCGTACTCTGGCCTAACGGTTAAGGTCTTAACTCTTACTCTGGCCTACTGGTTAAGGTCTTAACTCTTACTCTGGCCTACTGGTTAAGGTCTTAACTCTTACTCTAGCCTAATAGCTAAGGTCTTAACTCTTACTCTGGCCTAATAGCAAATGTCTTAGACTCGTAATCTGGCCTAATAGCTAAGGTCTTAACTCTTACTCTGGCCTAATAGCTAAGATCTTAGACTCGTACATTGGCCTAATGGTTAAGGTCTTAACTCTTACTCTGGCCTACTGGTTAAGGTCTTAGACTCGTACTCTGGCCTAATAGATAAGGTCTTAGACTCGTACTCTGGCCTAATGGTTAAGGTCTTAACTCTTACTCTGGCCTAATGGTTAAGGTCTTAACTCTTACTCTGGCCTACTGGTTAAGGTCTTAACTCTTACTCTGGCCTACTGGTTAAGGTCTTAACTCTTACTCTGGCCTAATAGCTAAGGTCTTAACACTTACTCTGGCCTAATAGCTAAGGTCTTAGACTCGTACTCTGGCCTAATGGTTAAGGTCTTAACACTTACTCTGGCCTAATAGCTAAGGTCTTAACTCTTACTCTGGCTTAATAGCTAAGGTCTTAGACTCGTACTCTGGCCTAATAGCTAAGGTCCTAGACTCGTACTCTGGCCTAATGGTTAAGGTCTTAACTTTTACTCTGGCCTAATAGCTAAGGTCTTAACTCTTACTCTGGCCTAATAGCTAAGGTCTTAGCTTCGTACTCTGGCCTCCTGGTTAAGGTCTTAACTCGTACTCTGGCCTAATGGTTAAGGTCTTAACTCTTACTCTGGCCTAATAGCTAAGGTCTTAGACTCGTACTGTGGCCTAATGGTTAAGGTCTTAACTTTTACTCTGGCCTAATAGCTAAAGTTTTAACTCTTACTCTGGCCTAATAGCTAAGGTCTTAGCCTCGTACTCTGGCCTAATGGTTAAGGTCTTAACTCTTACTCTGGCCTAATAGCTAAGGTCTTAGACTCGTACTGTGGCCTAATGGTTAAGGTCTTAACTTTTACTCTGGCCTAATAGCTAAAGTTTTAACTCTTACTCTGGCCTAATGGTTAAGGTCTTAACGCTTACTCTGCTCTAATAGCTAAGGTCTTAGACTCGTACTCTGGCCTAATAGCTAAGGTCTTAGACTCATACTCTGGCCTAATGGTTAAGGTCTTAACTCTTACTCTGGCCTAATAGCTAAGGTCTTAGACTCGTACTGTGGCCTAATGGTTAAGGTCTTAACTTTTACTCTGGCCTAATAGCTAAAGTTTAAACTCTTACTCTGGCCTAATAGCTAAGGTCTTAGCCTCGTACTCTGGCCTACTGGTTAAGGTCTTAACTCTTACTCTGGCCTACTGGTTAAGGTCTTAACTCTTACTCTGGCCTAATAGCTAAGGTCTTAGACTCGTACTCTGGCCTAATAGCTAAGGTCTTAGACTCGTACACTGGCCTAATGGTTAAGGTCTTAACTCTTACTCTGGCCTACTGGTTAAGGTCTTAACTCTTACTCTGGCCTAATAGCTAAGGTCTTAGACTCGTATTCTGGCCTACTGGTTACGGTCTTAACTCTTACTCTGGCCTAATAGCTAAGGTCTTAACTCTTACTCTGGCCTAATAGCTAAGGTCTTAGTCTCGTACTCTGGCCTAATAGCTAAGGTCTTAGACTCGTACTCTGGCCTAATGGTTAAGGTCTTAGACTCGTACTCTGGCCTAATAGCTAAGGTCTTCGACTCGTACTCTGGCCTAATGGTTAAGGTCTTAACTCCTACTCTGGCCTAATAGCTAAGGTCTTAGACTCCTGCTCTGGCCTAATGGTTAAGGTCTTAACTTTTACTTTGGCCTAATAGCTAAGGTCTTAACTCTTACTCTGGCCTAATAGCTAAGGTCTTAGCCTCGTACTCTGGCCTACTGGTTAAGGTCTTAACTCGTACTCTGGCCTAATGGTTAAGGTCTTAACGCTTACTCTGGCCTAATAGCTAAGGTCTTAGACTCATACTCTGGCCTAATAGCTAAGGTCTTAGACTCGTACTCTGGCCTAATGGTTAAGGTCTTAACTCTTACTCTGGCCTAATAGCTAAGGTCTTAGACTCGTACTGTGGCCTAATGGTTAAGGTCTTAACTTTTACTCTGGCCTATTAGCTAAGGTCTTAACTCTTACTCTGGCCTTAATAGCTAAGGTCTTAGACTCGTACTCTGGCCTACTGGTTAAGGTCTTAACTCTAACTCTGGCCTTCTGGTTAAGGTCTTAACTCTTACTCTGGCCTAATACCTAAGGTCTTAGACTCGTACTCTGGCCTAATAGCTAAGGTCTTAGACTTGTACTCTGGCCTAATGGTTGAGGTCTTAACTCTTACTCTGGCCTACTGGTTAAGGTCTTAGACTCGTACTCTGGCCTAATAGATAAGGTCTTAGACTCGTACTCTGGCCTAATGGTTAAGGTCTTAACTCCTTACTCTGGCCTACTGGTTAAGGTCTTAACTCTTACTCTGGCCTACTTTTTAAGGTCTTAACCCTTACTCTGGCCTAATAGTTAAGGTCTTAACACTTACTCTGGCCTAATAGCTAAGGTCTTAGACTCGTACTCTGGCCTAATGGTTAAGGTCTTAACTCTTACTCTGGCCTAATAGCTAAGGTCTTAACTCTTACTCTGGCCTAATAGCTAAGGTCCTAGACTCGTACTCTGGCCTAATGGTTAAGGTCTTAACTCTTACTCTGGCCTAATATCTAAGGTCTTAGACTCGTACTCTGGCCTAATGGTCAAGGTCCTAACTTTTACTCTGGCCTAATAGCTAAGGTCTTAACTCTTACTCTGGCCTAATAGCTAAGGTCTTAGCTTCGTATTCTGGCCTACTGGTTAAGGTCTTAACTCGTACTCTGGCCTAATGGTTAAAGTCTTAACTCTTACTCTGGCCTACTTTTTAAGGTCTTAACCCTTACTCTGGCCTAAAAGTTAAGGTCTTAACACTTACTCTGGCCTAATAGCTAAGGTCTTAGACTCGTACTCTGGCCTAATGGTTAAGGTCTTAACTCTTACTCTGGCCTAATAGCTAAGGTCTTAACTCTTACTCTGGCCTAATAGCTAAGGTCTTAGACTCGTACTCTGGCCTATTGGTTAAGGTCTTAGACTTGTACTCTGGCCTAATGGTTAAGGTCTTAACTCTTACTCTGGCCTACTGGTTAAGGTCTTAACTCTTACTCTGGCCTACTGGTTAAGGTCTTAACTCTTACTCTGGCCTAATAGCTATGGTCATAACACTTACTCTGGCCTAATAGCTAAGGTCTTAGACTCGTACTCTGGCCTACTGGTTAAGGTCTTAACTCTTACTCTGGCCTAATAGCTAAGGTCTTAACTCTTACTCTGGCCTAATAGCTAAGATCTTAGACTCGTACTTTGGCCTAATGGTTAAGGTCTTAACTCTTACTCTGGCCTACTGGTTAAGGTCTTAAACTCGTACTCTGGCCTAATGGCTAAGGTCTTAGACTCGTACTCTGGCCTAACGGTTAAGGTCTTAACTCTAACTCTGGCCTACTGGTTAAGGTCTTAACTCTTACTCTGGCCTACTGGTTAAGGTCTTAACTCTTACTCTGGCCTAATAGCTAAGGTCTTAACACTTACTCTGGCCTAATAGCTAAGGTCTTAGACTCGTATTCTGGCCAAATGGTTAAGGTCTTAACACTTACTCTGGCCTAATAGCTAAGGTCTTAACTCTTACTCTGGCTTAATAGCTAAGGTCTTAGACTCGTACTCTGGCCTAATAGCTAAGGTCCTAGACTCATACTCTGGCCTAATGGTTAAGGTCTTAACTTTTACTCTGGCCTAATAGCTAAGGTCTTAACTCTTACTCTGGCCTAATAGCTAAGGTCTTAGCTTCGTACTCTGGCCTACTAGTTAAGGTCTTAACTCGTACTCTGGCCTAATGGTTAAGGTCTTAACGCTTACTCTGCTCTAATAGCTAAGGTCTTAGACTCGTACTCTGGCCTAATAGCTAAGGTCTTAGACTCGTACTCTGGCCGAATGGTTAAGGTCTTAACTCTTACTCTGGCCTACTGGTTAAGGTCTTAACTCTTACTCTGGCCTAATAGCTAAGGTCTTAGACTCGTACTCTGGCCTACTGGTTACAGTCTTAACTCTTACTCTGGCCTAATAGCTAAGGTCTTAACTCTTACTCTGGCCTAATAGCTAAGGTCTTAGTCTCGTACTCTGGCCTAATAGCTAAGGTCTTAGACTCGTACTCTGGCCTAATGGTTAAGGTCTTAGACTCGTACTCTGGCCTAATAGCTAAGGTCTTCGACTCGTACTCTGGCCTAATGGTTAAGGTCTTAACTCTTACTCTGGCCTAATAGCTAAGGTCTTAGACTCGTGCTCTGGCCTAATGGTTAAGGTCTTAACTCTTACTCTGGCCTAATAGCTAAGGTCTTAGCCTCGTACTCTGGCCTACTGGATAAGGTCTTAACTCCTACTCTGGCCTAATGGTTAAGGTCTTAACGCTTACTCTGGCCTAATAGCTAAGGTCTTAGACTCATACTCTGGCCTAATAGCTAAGGTCTTAGACTCGTACTCTGGCCTAATGGTTAAGGTCTTAACTCTTACTCTGGCCTAATAGCTAAGGTCTTAGACTCGTACTGTGGCCTAATGGTTAAGGTCTTAACTTTTACTCTGGCCTATTAGCTAAGGTCTTAACTCTTACTCTGGCCTTAATAGCTAAGGTCTTAGACTCGTACTCTGGCCTACTGGTTAAGGTCTTAACTCTAACTCTGGCCTACTGGTTAAGGTCTTAACTCTTACTCTGGCCTAATAGCTAAGGTCTTAGACTCATACTCTGGCCTAATAGCTAAGGTCTTAGACTCGTACTCTGGCCTAATGGTTAAGGTCTTAACTCTTACTCTGGCCTAATAGCTAAGGTCTTAGACTCGTACTGTGGCCTAATGGTTAAGGTCTTAACTTTTACTCTGGCCTATTAGCTAAGGTCTTAACTCTTACTCTGGCCTTAATAGCTAAGGTCTTAGACTCGTACTCTGGCCTACTGGTTAAGGTCTTAACTCTAACTCTGGCCTACTGGTTAAGGTCTTAACTCTTACTCTGGCCTAATAGCTAAGGTCTTAGACTCGTACTCTGGCCTAATAGCTAAGGTCTTAGACTCGTACTCTGGCCTAATGGTTAAGGTCTTAACTCTTTCTCTGGCCTAATAGCTAAGGTCTTAGATTTGTACTCTGGCCTAATGGTTAAGGTCTAAACACTTACTCTGGCCTAATAGCTAAGGTCTTAGACTCGTACTCTGGCCTACTGGTTAAGGTCTTAACTCTTACTTTGGCCTACTGGTTAAGGTCTTAACTACTACTCTGGCCTAATAGCTAAGGTCTTAGACTCATACTCTGGCCTAATGGTTAAGGTCTTAACTCTTACTCTGGCCTACTGGTTAAGGTCTTAACTCTTACTCTGGCCTAATAGCTAAGGTCTTAACGCTTACTCTGGCCTAATAGCTAAGGTCTTAACTCTTACTCTGGCCTAATAGCTAAGGTCTTAGACTCGTACTCTGGCCTAATGGGTAAGGTCTTAACTCTTACTCTGGCCTACTGGTTAAGGTCTTTAACTCTTACTCTGGCCTAATAGCTAAGGTCTTAGACTCGTACTCTGGCCTAATGGTTAAGGTCTTAACTCTTACTCTGGCCTACTGGTTAAGGTCTTAACTCTTACTCTAGCCTAATAGCTAAGGTCTTAACTCTTACTCTGGCCTAATAGCAAATGTCTTAGACTCGTAATCTGGCCTAATAGCTAAGGTCTTAACTCTTACTCTGGCCTAATAGCTAAGATCTTAGACTCGTACATTGGCCTAATGGTTAAGGTCTTAACTCTTACTCTGGCCTACTGGTTAAGGTCTTAGACTCGTACTCTGGCCTAATAGATAAGGTCTTAGACTCGTACTCTGGCCTAATGGTTAAGGTCTTAACTCTTACTCTGGCCTAATGGTTAAGGTCTTAACTCTTACTCTGGCCTACTGGTTAAGGTCTTAACTCTTACTCTGGCCTACTGGTTAAGGTCTTAACTCTTACTCTGGCCTAATAGCTAAGGTCTTAACACTTACTCTGGCCTAATAGCTAAGGTCTTAGACTCGTACTCTGGCCTAATAGCTAAGGTCTTAACTCTTACTCTGGCTTAATAGCTAAGGTCTTAGACTCGTACTCTGGCCTAATAGCTAAGGTCCTAGACTCATACTCTGGCCTAATGGTTAAGGTCTTAACTTTTACTCTGGCCTAATAGCTAAGGTCTGAACTCTTACTCTGGCCTAATAGCTAAGGTCTTAGCTTCGTACTCTGGCCTCCTGGTTAAGGTCTTAACTCGTACTCTGGCCTACTGGTTAAGGTCTTAACTCTTACTCTGGCCTAATAGCTAAGGTCTTAGACTCGTACTCTGGCCTAATAGCTAAGGTCTTAGACTCGTACACTGGCCTAATGGTTAAGGTCCTAACTCTTACTCTGGCCTACTGGTTAAGGTCTTAACTCTTACTCTGGCCTAATAGCTAAGGTCTTAGACTCATACTCTGGCCTACTGGTTACGGTCTTAACTCTTACTCTGGCCTAATAGCTAAGGTCTTAACTCTTACTCTGGCCTAATAGCTAAGGTCTTAGTCTCGTACTCTGGCCTAATAGCTAAGGTCTTAGACTCGTACTCTGGCCTAATGGTTAAGGTCTTAGACTCGTACTCTGGCCTAATAGCTAAGGTCTTCGACTCATACTCTGGCCTAATGGTTAAGGTCTTAACTCTTACTCTGGCCTAATAGCTAAGGTCTTAGACTCGTGCTCTGGCCTAATGGTTAAGGTCTTAACTTTTACTCTGGCCTAATAGCTAAGGTCTTAACTCTTACTCTGGCCTAATAGCTAAGGTCTTAGCCTCGTCCTCTGGCCTACTGGTTAAGGTCTTAACTCGTACTCTGGCCTAATGGTTAAGGTCTTAACGCTTACTCTGGCCTAATAGCTAAGGTCTTAGACTCATACTCTGGCCTAATAGCTAAGGTCTTAGACTCGTACTCTGGCCTAATGGTTAAGGTCTTAACTCTTACTCTGGCCTAATAGCTAAGGTCTTAGACTCGTACTGTGGCCTAATGGTTAAGGTCTTAACTTTTACTCTGGCCTATTAGCTAAGGTCTTAACTCTTACTCTGGCCTTAATAGTTAAGGTCTTAGACTCATACTCTGGCCTACTGGTTAAGGTCTTAACTCTGACTCTGGCCTACTGGTTAAGGTCTTAACTCTTACTCTGGCCTAATAGCTAAGGTCTTAGATTTGTACTCTGGCCTAATGGTTAAGGTCTAAACACTTACTCTGGCCTAATAGCTAAGGTCTTAGACTCGTACTCTGGCCTACTGGTTAAGGTCTTAACTCTTACTTTGGCCTACTGGTTAAGGTCTTAACTACTACTCTGGCCTAATAGCTAAGGTCTTAGACTCATACTCTGGCCTAATGGTTAAGGTCTTAACTCTTACTCTGGCCTACTGGCTAAGGTCTTAACTCTTACTCTGGCCTAATAGCTAAGGTCTTAACGCTTACTCTGGCCTAATAGCTAAGGTCTTAACTCTTACTCTGGCCTAATAGCTAAGGTCTTAGACTCGTACTCTGGCCTAATTGGTAAAGTCTTAACTCTTACTCTGGCCTACTGGTTAAGGTCTTTAACTCTTACTCTGGCCTAATAGCTAAGGTCTTAGACTCGTACTCTGGCCTAATGGTTAAGGTCTTAACTCTTACTCTGGCCTACTGGTTAAGGTCTTAACTCTTACTCTAGCCTAATAGCTAAGGTCTTAACTCTTACTCTGGCCTAATAGCAAATGTCTTAGACTCGTAATCTGGCCTAATAGCTAAGGTCTTAACTCTTACTCTGGCCTAATAGCTAAGATCTTAGACTCGTACTTTGGCCTAATGGTTAAGGTCTTAACTCTTACTCTGGCCTACTGGTTAAGGTCTTAGACTCGTACTCTGGCCTAATAGATAAGGTCTTGGACTCGTACTCTGGCCTAATGGTTAAGGTCTTAACTCTTACTCTGGCCTACTGGTTAAGGGCTTAACTCTTACTCTAGCCTAATAGCTAAGGTCTTAACTCTTACTCTGGCCTAATAGCAAATGTCTTAGACTCGTAATCTGGCCTAATAGCTAAGGTCTTAACTCTTACTCTGGCCTAATAGCTAAGATCTTAGACTCGTACATTGGCCTAATGGTTAAGGTCTTAACTCTTACTCTGGCCTACTGGTTAAGGTCTTAGACTCGTACTCTGGCCTAATAGATAAGGTCTTAGACTCGTACTCTGGCCTAATGGTTAAGGTCTTAACTCTTACTCTGGCCTAATGGTTAAGGTCTTAACTCTTACTCTGGCCTACTGGTTAAGGTCTTAACTCTTACTCTGGCCTACTGGTTAAGGTCTTAACTCTTACTCTGGCCTAATAGCTAAGGTCTTAACACTTACTCTGGCCTAATAGCTAAGGTCTTAACTCTTACTCTGGCTTAATAGCTAAGGTCTTAGACTCGTACTCTGGCCTAATAGCTAAGGTCCTAGACACGTACTCTGGCCTAATGGTTAAGGTCTTAACTTTTACTCTGGCCTAATAGCTAAGGTCCTAACTCTTACTCTGGCCTAATAGCTAAGGTCTTAGCTTCGTACTCTGGCCTCCTGGTTAAGGTCTTAACTCGTACTCTGGCCTAATGGTTAAGGTCTTAACTCTTACTCTGGCCTAATAGCTAAGGTCTTAGACTCGTACTGTGGCCTAATGGTTAAGGTCTTAACTTTTACTCTGGCCTAATAGCTAAAGTTTTAACTCTTACTCTGGCCTAATAGCTAAGGTCTTAGCCTCGTACTCTGGCCTACTGGTTAAGGTCTTAACTCTTACTCTGGCCTACTGGTTAAGGTCTTAACTCTTACTCTGGCCTAATAGCTAAGGTCTTAGACTCGTACTCTGGCCTAATAGCTAAGGTCTTAGACTCGTACACTGGCCTAATGGTTAAGGTCTTAACTCTTACTCTGGCCTACTGGTTAAGGTCTTAACTCTTACTCTGGCCTAATAGCTAAGGTCTTAGACTCGTACTCTGGCCTACTGGTTACGGTCTTAACTCTTACTCTGGCCTAATAGCTAAGGTCTTAACTCTTACTCTGGCCTAATAGCTAAGGTCTTAGTCTCGTACTCTGGCCTAATAGCTAAGGTCTTAGACTCGTACTCTGGCCTAATGGTTAAGGTCTTAGACTCGTACTCTGGCCTAATAGCTAAGGTCTTCGACTCGTACTCTGGCCTAATGGTTAAGGTCTTAACTCTTACTCTGGCCTAATAGCTAAGGTCTTAGACTCGTGCTCTGGCCTAATGGTTAAGGTCTTAACTTTTACTCTGGCCTAATAGCTAAGGTCTTAACTCTTACTCTGGCCTAATAGCTAAGGTCTTAGCCTCGTACTCTGGCCTACTGGTTAAGGTCTTAACTCGTACTCTGGCCTAATGGTTAAGGTCTTAACTCTTACTCTGGCCTACTGGTTAAGGTCTTAACTCTTACTCTGGCCTAATAGCTAAGGTCATAACACTTACTCTGGCCTAATAGCTAAGGTCTTAGACTCGTACTCTGGCCTACTGGTTAAGGTCTTAACTCTTACTCTGGCCTAATAGCTAAGGTCTTAACTCTTACACTGGCCTAATAGCTAAGATCTTAGACTCGTACTTTGGCCTAATGGTTAAGGTCTTAACTCTTACTCTGGCCTACTAGTTAAGGTCTTAAACTCGTACTCTGGCCTAATGGCTAAGGTCTTAGACTCGTACTCTGGCCTAACGGTTAAGGTCTTAACTCTTACTCTGGCCTACTGGTTAAGGTCTTAACTCTTACTCTGGCCTACTGGTTAAGGTCTTAACTCTTACTCTAGCCTAATAGCTAAGGTCTTAACTCTTACTCTGGCCTAATAGCAAATGTCTTAGACTCGTAATCTGGCCTAATAGCTAAGGTCTTAACTCTTACTCTGGCCTAATAGCTAAGATCTTAGACTCGTACATTGGCCTAATGGTTAAGGTCTTAACTCTTACTCTGGCCTACTGGTTAAGGTCTTAGACTCGTACTCTGGCCTAATAGATAAGGTCTTAGACTCGTACTCTGGCCTAATGGTTAAGGTCTTAACTCTTACTCTGGCCTAATGGTTAAGGTCTTAACTCTTACTCTGGCCTACTGGTTAAGGTCTTAACTCTTACTCTGGCCTACTGGTTAAGGTCTTAACTCTTACTCTGGCCTAATAGCTAAGGTCTTAACACTTACTCTGGCCTAATAGCTAAGGTCTTAGACTCGTACTCTGGCCTAATGGTTAAGGTCTTAACACTTACTCTGGCCTAATAGCTAAGGTCTTAACTCTTACTCTGGCTTAATAGCTAAGGTCTTAGACTCGTACTCTGGCCTAATAGCTAAGGTCCTAGACTCGTACTCTGGCCTAATGGTTAAGGTCTTAACTTTTACTCTGGCCTAATAGCTAAGGTCTTAACTCTTACTCTGGCCTAATAGCTAAGGTCTTAGCTTCGTACTCTGGCCTCCTGGTTAAGGTCTTAACTCGTACTCTGGCCTACTGGTTAAGGTCTTAACTCTTACTCTGGCCTAATAGCTAAGGTCTTAGACTCGTACTCTGGCCTAATAGCTAAGGTCTTAGACTCGTACACTGGCCTAATGGTTAAGGTCCTAACTCTTACTCTGGCCTACTGGTTAAGGTCTTAACTCTTACTCTGGCCTAATAGCTAAGGTCTTAGACTCGTACTCTGGCCTACTGGTTACGGTCTTAACTCTTACTCTGGCCTAATAGCTAAGGTCTTAACTCTTACTCTGGCCTAATAGCTAAGGTCTTAGTCTCGTACTCTGGCCTAATGGTTAAGGTCTTAGACTCGTACTCTGGCCTAATAGCTAAGGTCTTCGACTCGTACTCTGGCCTAATGGTTAAGGTCTTAACTCTTACTCTGGCCTAATAGCTAAGGTCTTAGACTCGTGCTCTGGCCTAATGGTTAAGGTCTTAACTTTTACTCTGGCCTAATAGCTAAGGTCTTAACTCTTACTCTGGCCTAATAGCTAAGGTCTTAGCCTCGTCCTCTGGCCTACTGGTTAAGGTCTTAACTCGTACTCTGGCCTAATGGTTAAGGTCTTAATGCTTACTCTGGCCTAATAGCTAAGGTCTTAGACTCATACTCTGGCCTAATAGCTAAGGTCTTAGACTCGTACTCTGGCCTAATGGTTAAGGTCTTAACTCTTACTCTGGCCTAATAGCTAAGGTCTTAGACTCGTACTGTGGCCTAATGGTTAAGGTCTTAACTTTTACTCTGGCCTATTAGCTAAGGTCTTAACTCTTACTCTGGCCTTAATAGCTAAGGTCTTAGACTCATACTCTGGCCTACTGGTTAAGGTCTTAACTCTGACTCTGGCCTACTGGTTAAGGTCTTAACTCTTACTCTGGCCTAATAGCTAAGGTCTTAGATTTGTACTCTGGCCTAATGGTTAAGGTCTAAACACTTACTCTGGCCTAATAGCTAAGGTCTTAGACTCGTACTCTGGCCTACTGGTTAAGGTCTTAACTCTTACTTTGGCCTACTGGTTAAGGTCTTAACTACTACTCTGGCCTAATAGCTAAGGTCTTAGACTCATACTCTGGCCTAATGGTTAAGGTCTTATCTCTTACTCTGGCCTACTGGTTAAGGTCTTAACTCTTACTCTGGCCTAATAGCTAAGGTCTTAACGCTTACTCTGGCCTGATAGCTAAGGTCTTAACTCTTAATCTGGCCTAATAGCTAAGGTCTTAGACTCGTACTCTGGCCTAATTGGTAAGGTCTTAACTCTTACTCTGGCCTACTGGTTAAGGTCTTTAACTCTTACTCTGGCCTAATAGCTAAGGTCTTAGACTCGTACTCTGGCCTAATGGTTAAGGTCTTAACTCTTACTCTGGCCTACTGGTTAAGGTCTTAACTCTTACTCTAGCCTAATAGCTAAGGTCTTAACTCTTACTCTGGCCTAATAGCAAATGTCTTAGACTCGTAATCTGGCCTAATAGCTAAGGTCTTAACTCTTACTCTGGCCTAATAGCTAAGATCTTAGACTCGTACTTTGGCCTAATGGTTAAGGTCTTAACTCTTACTCTGGCCTACTGGTTAAGGTCTTAGACTCGTACTCTGGCCTAATAGATAAGGTCTTGGACTCGTACTCTGGCCTAATGGTTAAGGTCTTAACTCTTACTCTGGCCTACTGGTTAAGGGCTTAACTCTTACTCTAGCCTAATAGCTAAGGTCTTAACTCTTACTCTGGCCTAATAGCAAATGTCTTAGACTCGTAATCTGGCCTAATAGCTAAGGTCTTAACTCTTACTCTGGCCTAATAGCTAAGATCTTAGACTCGTACATTGGCCTAATGGTTAAGGTCTTAACTCTTACTCTGGCCTACTGGTTAAGGTCTTAGACTCGTACTCTGGCCTTAATAGCTAAGGTCTTAGACTCGTACTCTGGCCTACTGGTTAAGGTCTTAACTCTTACTCTGGCCTACTGGTTAAGGTCTTAACTCTTACTCTGGCCTAATAGCTAAGGTCTTAGACTCATACTCTGGCCTAATAGCTAAGGTCTTAGACTCGTACTCTGGCCTAATGGTTAAGGTCTTAACTCTTACTCTGGCCTAATAGCTAAGGTCTTAGACTCGTACTGTGGCCTAATGGTTAAGGTCTTAACTTTTACTCTGGCCTATTAGCTAAGGTCTTAACTCTTACTCTGGCCTTAATAGCTAAGGTCTTAGACTCGTACTCTGGCCTACTGGTTAAGGTCTTAACTCTAACTCTGGCCTACTGGTTAAGGTCTTAACTCTTACTCTGGCCTAATAGCTAAGGTCTTAGACTCGTACTCTGGCCTAATAGCTAAGGTCTTAGACTCGTACTCTGGCCTAATGGTTAAGGTCTTAAATCTTTCTCTGGCCTAAAAGCTAAGGTCTTAGATTTGTACTCTGGCCTAATGGTTAAGGTCTAAACACTTACTCTGGCCTAATAGCTAAGGTCTTAGACTCGTACTCTGGCCTACTGGTTAAGGTCTTAACTATTACTTTGGCCTACTGGTTAAGGTCTTAAATACTACTCTGGCCTAATAGCTAAGGTCTTAGACTCATACTCTGGCCTAATGGTTAAGGTCTTAACTCTTACTCTGGCCTACTGGTTAAGGTCTTAACTCTTACTCTGGCCTAATAGCTAAGGTCTTAACGCTTACTCTGGCCTAATAGCTAAGGTCTTAACTCTTACTCTGGCCTAATAGCTAAGGTCTTAGACTCGTACTCTGGCCTAATGGGTAAGGTCTTAACTCTTACTCTGGCCTACTGGTTAAGGTCTTTAACTCTTACTCTGGCCTAATAGCTAAGGTCTTAGACTCGTACTCTGGCCTAATGGTTAAGGTCTTAACTCTTACTCTGGCCTACTGGTTAAGGTCTTAACTCTTACTCTAGCCTAATAGCTAAGGTCTTAACTCTTACTCTGGCCTAATAGCAAATGTCTTAGACTCGTAATCTGGCCTAATAGCTAAGGTCTTAACTCTTACTCTGGCCTAATAGCTAAGATCTTAGACTCGTACATTGGCCTAATGGTTAAGGTCTTAACTCTTACTCTGGCCTACTGGTTAAGGTCTTAGACTCGTACTCTGGCCTAATAGATAAGGTCTTAGACTCGTACTCTGGCCTAATGGTTAAGGTCTTAACTCTTACTCTGGCCTAATGGTTAAGGTCTTAACTCTTACTCTGGCCTACTGGTTAAGGTCTTAACTCTTACTCTGGCCTACTGGTTAAGGTCTTAACTCTTACTCTGGCCTAATAGCTAAGGTCTTAACACTTACTCTGGCCTAATAGCTAAGGTCTTAGACTCGTACTCTGGCCTAATGGTTAAGGTCTTAACACTTACTCTGGCCTAATAGCTAAGGTCTTAACTCTTACTCTGGCTTAATAGCTAAGGTCTTAGACTCGTACTCTGGCCTAATAGCTAAGGTCCTAGACTCGTACTCTGGCCTAATGGTTAAGGTCTTAACTTTTACTCTGGCCTAATAGCTAAGGTCTTAACTCTTACTCTGGCCTAATAGCTAAGGTCTTAGCTTCGTACTCTGGCCTCCTGGTTAAGGTCTTAACTCGTACTCTGGCCTACTGGTTAAGGTCTTAACTCTTACTCTGGCCTAATAGCTAACGTCTTAGACTCGTACTCTGGCCTAATAGCTAAAGTCTTAGACTCGTACACTGGCCTAATGGTTAAGGTCCTAACTCTTACTCTGGCCTACTGGTTAAGGTCTTAACTCTTACTCTGGCCTAATAGCTAAGGTCTTAGACTCGTACTCTGGCCTACTGGTTACGGTCTTAACTCTTACTCTGGCCTAATAGCTAAGGTCTTAACTCTTACTCTGGCCTAATAGCTAAGGTCTTAGTCTCGTACTCTGGCCTAATGGTTAAGGTCTTAGACTCGTACTCTGGCCTAATAGCTAAGGTCTTCGACTCGTACTCTGGCCTAATGGTTAAGGTCTTAACTCTTACTCTGGCCTAATAGCTAAGGTCTTAGACTCGTGCTCTGGCCTAATGGTTAAGGTCTTAACTTTTACTCTGGCCTAATAGCTAAGGTCTTAACTCTTACTCTGGCCTAATAGCTAAGGTCTTAGCCTCGTCCTCTGGCCTACTGGTTAAGGTCTTAACTCGTACTCTGGCCTAATGGTTAAGGTCTTAATGCTTACTCTGGCCTAATAGCTAAGGTCTTAGACTCATACTCTGGCCTAATAGCTAAGGTCTTAGACTCGTACTCTGGCCTAATGGTTAAGGTCTTAACTCTTACTCTGGCCTAATAGCTAAGGTCTTAGACTCGTACTGTGGCCTAATGGTTAAGGTCTTAACTTTTACTCTGGCCTATTAGCTAAGGTCTTAACTCTTACTCTGGCCTTAATAGCTAAGGTCTTAGACTCATACTCTGGCCTACTGGTTAATGTCTTAACTCTGACTCTGGCCTACTGGTTAAGGTCTTAACTCTTACTCTGGCCTAATAGCTAAGGTCTTAGATTTGTACTCTGGCCTAATGGTTAAGGTCTAAACACTTACTCTGGCCTAATAGCTAAGGTCTTAGACTCGTACTCTGGCCTACTGGTTAAGGTCTTAACTATTACTTTGGCCTACTGGTTAAGGTCTTAAATACTACTCTGGCCTAATAGCTAAGGTCTTAGACTCATACTCTGGCCTAATGGTTAAGGTCTTAACTCTTACTCTGGCCTACTGGTTAAGGTCTTAACTCTTACTCTGGCCTAATAGCTAAGGTCTTAACGCTTACTCTGGCCTAATAGCTAAGGTCTTAACTCTTACTCTGGCCTAATAGCTAAGGTCTTAGACTCGTACTCTGGCCTAATGGGTAAGGTCTTAACTCTTACTCTGGCCTACTGGTTAAGGTCTTTAACTCTTACTCTGGCCTAATAGCTAAGGTCTTAGACTCGTACTCTGGCCTAATGGTTAAGGTCTTAACTCTTACTCTGGCCTACTGGTTAAGGTCTTAACTCTTACTCTAGCCTAATAGCTAAGGTCTTAACTCTTACTCTGGCCTAATAGCAAATGTCTTAGACTCGTAATCTGGCCTAATAGCTAAGGTCTTAACTCTTACTCTGGCCTAATAGCTAAGATCTTAGACTCGTACATTGGCCTAATGGTTAAGGTCTTAACTCTTACTCTGGCCTACTGGTTAAGGTCTTAGACTCGTACTCTGGCCTAATAGATAAGGTCTTAGACTCGTACTCTGGCCTAATGGTTAAGGTCTTAACTCTTACTCTGGCCTAATGGTTAAGGTCTTAACTCTTACTCTGGCCTACTGGTTAAGGTCTTAACTCTTACTCTGGCCTACTGGTTAAGGTCTTAACTCTTACTCTGGCCTAATAGCTAAGGTCTTAACACTTACTCTGGCCTAATAGCTAAGGTCTTAGACTCGTACTCTGGCCTAATGGTTAAGGTCTTAACACTTACTCTGGCCTAATAGCTAAGGTCTTAACTCTTACTCTGGCTTAATAGCTAAGGTCTTAGACTCGTACTCTGGCCTAATAGCTAAGGTCCTAGACTCGTACTCTGGCCTAATGGTTAAGGTCTTAACTTTTACTCTGGCCTAATAGCTAAAGTCTTAACTCTTACTCTGGCCTAATAGCTAAGGTCTTAGCTTCGTACTCTGGCCTCCTGGTTAAGGTCTTAACTCGTACTCTGGCCTACTGGTTAAGGTCTTAACTCTTACTCTGGCCTAATAGCTAACGTCTTAGACTCGTACTCTGGCCTAATAGCTAAAGTCATAGACTCGTACACTGGCCTAATGGTTAAGGTCCTAACTCTTACTCTGGCCTACTGGTTAAGGTCTTAACTCTTACTCTGGCCTAATAGCTAAGGTCTTAGACTCGTACTCTGGCCTACTGGTTACGGTCTTAACTCTTACTCTGGCCTAATAGCTAAGGTCTTAACTCTTACTCTGGCCTAATAGCTAAGGTCTTAGTCTCGTACTCTGGCCTAATGGTTAAGGTCTTAGACTCGTACTCTGGCCTAATAGCTAAGGTCTTCGACTCGTACTCTGGCCTAATGGTTAAGGTCTTAACTCTTACTCTGGCCTAATAGCTAAGGTCTTAGACTCGTGCTCTGGCCTAATGGTTAAGGTCTTAACTTTTACTCTGGCCTAATAGCTAAGGTCTTAACTCTTACTCTGGCCTAATAGCTAAGGTCTTAGCCTTGTCCTCTGGCCTACTGGTTAAGGTCTTAACTCGTACTCTGGCCTAATGGTTAAGGTCTTAATGCTTACTCTGGCCTAATAGCTAAGGTCTTAGACTCAAACTCTGGCCTAATAGCTAAGGTCTTAGACTCGTACTCTGGCCTAATGGTTAAGGTCTTAACTCTTACTCTGGCCTAATAGCTAAGGTCTTAGACTCGTACTGTGGCCTAATGGTTAAGGTCTTAACTTTTACTCTGGCCTATTAGCTAAGGTCTTAACTCTTACTCTGGCCTTAATAGCTAAGGTCTTAGACTCATACTCTGGCCTACTGGTTAATGTCTTAACTCTGACTCTGGCCTACTGGTTAAGGTCTTAACTCTTACTCTGGCCTAATAGCTAAGGTCTTAGATTTGTACTCTGGCCTAATGGTTAAGGTCTAAACACTTACTCTGGCCTAATAGCTAAGGTCTTAGACTCGTACTCTGGCCTACTGGTTAAGGTCTTAACTCTTACTTTGGCCTACTGGTTAAGGTCTTAACTACTACTCTGGCCTAATAGCTAAGGTCTTAGACTCATACTCTGGCCTAATGGTTAAGGTCTTAACTCTTACTCTGGCCTACTGGTTAAGGTCTTAACTCTTACTCTGGCCTAATAGCTAAGGTCTTAACGCTTACTCTGGCCTGATAGCTAAGGTCTTAACTCTTAATCTGGCCTAATAGCTAAGGTCTTAGACTCGTACTCTGGCCTAATTGGTAAGGTCTTAACTCTTACTCTGGCCTACTGGTTAAGGTCTTTAACTCTTACTCTGGCCTAATAGCTAAGGTCTTAGACTCGTACTCTGGCCTAATGGTTAAGGTCTTAACTCTTACTCTGGCCTACTGGTTAAGGTCTTAACTCTTACTCTAGCCTAATAGCTAAGGTCTTAACTCTTACTCTGGCCTAATAGCAAATGTCTTAGACTCGTAATCTGGCCTAATAGCTAAGGTCTTAACTCTTACTCTGGCCTAATAGCTAAGATCTTAGACTCGTACTTTGGCCTAATGGTTAAGGTCTTAACTCTTACTCTGGCCTACTGGTTAAGGTCTTAGACTCGTACTCTGGCCTAATAGATAAGGTCTTGGACTCGTACTCTGGCCTAATGGTTAAGGTCTTAACTCTTACTCTGGCCTACTGGTTAAGGGCTTAACTCTTACTCTAGCCTAATAGCTAAGGTCTTAACTCTTACTCTGGCCTAATAGCAAATGTCTTAGACTCGTAATCTGGCCTAATAGCTAAGGTCTTAACTCTTACTCTGGCCTAATAGCTAAGATCTTAGACTCGTACATTGGCCTAATGGTTAAGGTCTTAACTCTTACTCTGGCCTACTGGTTAAGGTCTTAGACTCGTACTCTGGCCTAATAGATAAGGTCTTAGACTCGTACTCTGGCCTAATGGTTAAGGTCTTAACTCTTACTCTGGCCTAATGGTTAAGGTCTTAACTCTTACTCTGGCCTACTGGTTAAGGTCTTAACTCTTACTCTGGCCTACTGGTTAAGGTCTTAACTCTTACTCTGGCCTAATAGCTAAGGTCTTAACACTTACTCTGGCCTAATATCTAAGGTCTTAGACTCGTACTCTGGCCTAATGGTTAAGGTCTTAACACTTACTCTGGCCTAATAGCTAAGGTCTTAACTCTTACTCTGGCTTAATAGCTAAGGTCTTAGACTCGTACTCTGGCCTAATAGCTAAGGTCCTAGACTCGAACTCTGGCCTAATGGTTAAGGTCTTAACTTTTACTCTGGCCTAATAGCTAAGGTCTTAACTCTTACTCTGGCCTAATAGCTAAGGTCTTAGCTTCGTACTCTGGCCTCCTGGTTAAGGTCTTAACTCGTACTCTGGCCTAATGGTTAAGGTCTTAACTCTTACTCTGGCCTAATAGCTAAGGTCTTAGACTCGTACTGTGGCCTAATGGTTAAGGTCTTAACTTTTACTCTGGCCTAATAGCTAAAGTTTTAACTCTTACTCTGGCCTAATAGCTAAGGTCTTAGCCTCGTACTCTGGCCTACTGGTTAAGGTCTTAACTCTTACTCTGGCCTACTGGTTAAGGTCTTAACTCTTACTCTGGCCTAATAGCTAAGGTCTTAGACTCGTACTCTGGCATAATAGCTAAGGTCTTAGACTCGTACACTGGCCTAATGGTTAAGGTCTTAACTCTTACTCTGGCCTACTGGTTAAGGTCTTAACTCTTACTCTGGCCTAATAGCTAAGGTCTTAGACTCGTACTCTGGCCTACTGGTTACGGTCTTAACTCTTACTCTGGCCTAATAGCTAAGGTCTTAACTCTTACTCTGGCCTAATAGCTAAGGTCTTAGTCTCGTACTCTGGCCTAATAGCTAAGGTCTTAGACTCGTACTCTGGCCTAATGGTTAAGGTCTTAGACTCGTACTCTGGCCTAATAGCTAAGGTCTTCGACTCGTACTCTGGCCTAATGGTTAAGGTCTTAACTCTTACTCTGGCCTAATAGCTAAGGTCTTAGACTCGTGCTCTGGCCTAATGGTTAAGGTCTTAACTTTTACTCTGGCCTAATAGCTAAGGTCTTAACTCTTACTCTGGCCTAATAGCTAAGGTCTTAGCCTCGTACTCTGGCCTACTGGTTAAGGTCTTAACTCGTACTCTGGCCTAATGGTTAAGGTCTTAACGCTTACTCTGGCCTACTGGTTAAGGTCTTAGACTCGTACTCTGGCCTAATAGATAAGGTCTTAGACTCGTACTCTGGCCTAATGGTTAAGGTCTTAACTCTTACTCTGGCCTAATGGTTAAGGTCTTAACTCTTACTCTGGCCTACTGGTTAAGGTCTTAACTCTTACTCTGGCCTACTGGTTAAGGTCTTAACTCTTACTCTGGCCTAATAGCTAAGGTCTTAACACTTACTCTGGCCTAATATCTAAGGTCTTAGACTCGTACTCTGGCCTAATGGTTAAGGTCTTAACACTTACTCTGGCCTAATAGCTACGGTCTTAACTCTTACTCTGGCTTAATAGCTAAGGTCTTAGACTCGTACTCTGGCCTAATAGCTAAGGTCCTAGACACGTACTCTGGCCTAATGGTTAAGGTCTTAACTTTTACTCTGGCCTAATAGCTAAGGTCCTAACTCTTACTCTGGCCTAATAGCTAAGGTCTTAGCTTCGTACTCTGGCCTCCTGGTTAAGGTCTTAACTCGTACTCTGGCCTAATGGTTAAGGTCTTAACTCTTACTCTGGCCTAATAGCTAAGGTCTTAGACTCGTACTGTGGCCTAATGGTTAAGGTCTTAACTTTTACTCTGGCCTAATAGCTAAAGTTTTAACTCTTACTCTGGCCTAATAGCTAAGGTCTTAGCCTCGTACTCTGGCCTACTGGTTAAGGTCTTAACTCTTACTCTGGCCTACTGGTTAAGGTCTTAACTCTTACTCTGGCCTAATAGCTAAGGTCTTAGACTCGTACTCTGGCCTAATAGCTAAGGTCTTAGACTCGTACACTGGCCTAATGGTTAAGGTCTTAACTCTTACTCTGGCCTACTGGTTAAGGTCTTAACTCTTACTCTGGCCTAATAGCTAAGGTCTTAGACTCGTACTCTGGCCTACTGGTTACGGTCTTAACTCTTACTCTGGCCTAATAGCTAAGGTCTTAACTCTTACTCTGGCCTAATAGCTAAGGTCTTAGTCTCGTACTCTGGCCTAATAGCTAAGGTCTTAGACTCGTACTCTGGCCTAATGGTTAAGGTCTTAGACTCGTACTCTGGCCTAATAGCTAAGGTCTTCGACTCGTACTCTGGCCTAATGGTTAAGGTCTTAACTCTTACTCTGGCCTAATAGCTAAGGTCTTAGACTCGTGCTCTGGCCTAATGGTTAAGGTCTTAACTTTTACTCTGGCCTAATAGCTAAGGTCTTAACTCTTACTCTGGCCTAATAGCTAAGGTCTTAGCCTCGTACTCTGGCCTACTGGTTAAGGTCTTAACTCGTACTCTGGCCTAATGGTTAAGGTCTTAACTCTTACTCTGGCCTACTGGTTAAGGTCTTAACTCTTACTCTGGCCTAATAGCTAAGGTCATAACACTTACTCTGGCCTAATAGCTAAGGTCTTAGACTCGTACTCTGGCCTACTGCTTAAGGTCTTAACTCTTACTCTGGCCTAATAGCTAAGGTCTTAACTCTTACACTGGCCTAATAGCTAAGATCTTAGACTCGTACTTTGGCCTAATGGTTAAGGTCTTAACTCTTACTCTGGCCTACTGGTTAAGGTCTTAAACTCGTACTCTGGCCTAATGGCTAAGGTCTTAGACTCGTACTCTGGCCTAACGGTTAAGGTCTTAACTCTTACTCTGGCCTACTGGTTAAGGTCTTAACTCTTACTCTGGCCTACTGGTTAAGGTCTTAACTCTTACTCTAGCCTAATAGCTAAGGTCTTAACTCTTACTCTGGCCTAATAGCAAATGTCTTAGACTCGTAATCTGGCCTAATAGCTAAGGTCTTAACTCTTACTCTGGCCTAATAGCTAAGATCTTAGACTCGTACATTGGCCTAATGGTTAAGGTCTTAACTCTTACTCTGGCCTACTGGTTAAGGTCTTAGACTCGTACTCTGGCCTAATAGATAAGGTCTTAGACTCGTACTCTGGCCTAATGGTTAAGGTCTTAACTCTTACTCTGGCCTAATGGTTAAGGTCTTAACTCTTACTCTGGCCTACTGGTTAAGGTCTTAACTCTTACTCTGGCCTACTGGTTAAGGTCTTAACTCTTACTCTGGCCTAATAGCTAAGGTCTTAACACTTACTCTGGCCTAATAGCTAAGGTCTTAGACTCGTACTCTGGCCTAATGGTTAAGGTCTTAACACTTACTCTGGCCTAATAGCTAAGGTCTTAACTCTTACTCTGGCTTAATAGCTAAGGTCTTAGACTCGTACTCTGGCCTAATAGCTAAGGTCCTAGACTCGTACTCTGGCCTAATGGTTAAGGTCTTAACTTTTACTCTGGCCTAATAGCTAAGGTCTTAACTCTTACTCTGGCCTAATAGCTAAGGTCTTAGCTTCGTACTCTGGCCTCCTGGTTAAGGTCTTAACTCGTACTCTGGCCTACTGGTTAAGGTCTTAACTCTTACTCTGGCCTAATAGCTAAGGTCTTAGACTCGTACTCTGGCCTAATAGCTAAGGTCTTAGACTCGTACACTGGCCTAATGGTTAAGGTCCTAACTCTTACTCTGGCCTACTGGTTAAGGTCTTAACTCTTACTCTGGCCTAATAGCTAAGGTCTTAGACTCGTACTCTGGCCTACTGGTTACGGTCTTAACTCTTACTCTGGCCTAATAGCTAAGGTCTTAACTCTTACTCTGGCCTAATAGCTAAGGTCTTAGTCTCGTACTCTGGCCTAATGGTTAAGGTCTTAGACTCGTACTCTGGCCTAATAGCTAAGGTCTTCGACTCGTACTCTGGCCTAATGGTTAAGGTCTTAACTCTTACTCTGGCCTAATAGCTAAGGTCTTAGACTCGTGCTCTGGCCTAATGGTTAAGGTCTTAACTTTTACTCTGGCCTAATAGCTAAGGTCTTAACTCTTACTCTGGCCTAATAGCTAAGGTCTTAGCCTCGTCCTCTGGCCTACTGGTTAAGGTCTTAACTCGTTCTCTGGCCTAATGGTTAAGGTCTTAATGCTTACTCTGGCCTAATAGCTAAGGTCTTAGACTCATACTCTGGCCTAATAGCTAAGGTCTTAGACTCGTACTCTGGCCTAATGGTTAAGGTCTTAACTCTTACTCTGGCCTAATAGCTAAGGTCTTAGACTCGTACTGTGGCCTAATGGTTAAGGTCTTAACTTTTACTCTGGCCTATTAGCTAAGGTCTTAACTCTTACTCTGGCCTTAATAGCTAAGGTCTTAGACTCATACTCTGGCCTACTGGTTAAGGTCTTAACTCTGACTCTGGCCTACTGGTTAAGGTCTTAACTCTTACTCTGGCCTAATAGCTAAGGTCTTAGATTTGTACTCTGGCCTAATGGTTAAGGTCTAAACACTTACTCTGGCCTAATAGCTAAGGTCTTAGACTCGTACTCTGGCCTACTGGTTAAGGTCTTAACTCTTACTTTGGCCTACTGGTTAAGGTCTTAACTACTACTCTGGCCTAATAGCTAAGGTCTTAGACTCATACTCTGGCCTAATGGTTAAGGTCTTAACTCTTACTCTGGCCTACTGGTTAAGGTCTTAACTCTTACTCTGGCCTAATAGCTAAGGTCTTAACGCTTACTCTGGCCTGATAGCTAAGGTCTTAACTCTTAATCTGGCCTAATAGCTAAGGTCTTAGACTCGTACTCTGGCCTAATTGGTAAGGTCTTAACTCTTACTCTGGCCTACTGGTTAAGGTCTTTAACTCTTACTCTGGCCTAATAGCTAAGGTCTTAGACTCGTACTCTGGCCTAATGGTTAAGGTCTTAACTCTTACTCTGGCCTACTGGTTAAGGTCTTAACTCTTACTCTAGCCTAATAGCTAAGGTCTTAACTCTTACTCTGGCCTAATAGCAAATGTCTTAGACTCGTAATCTGGCCTAATAGCTAAGGTCTTAACTCTTACTCTGGCCTAATAGCTAAGATCTTAGACTCGTACATTGGCCTAATGGTTAAGGTCTTAACTCTTACTCTGGCCTACTGGTTAAGGTCTTAGACTCGTACTCTGGCCTTAATAGCTAAGGTCTTAGACTCGTACTCTGGCCTACTGGTTAAGGTCTTAACTCTTACTCTGGCCTACTGGTTAAGGTCTTAACTCTTACTCTGGCCTAATAGCTAAGGTCTTAGACTCATACTCTGGCCTAATAGCTAAGGTCTTAGACTCGTACTCTGGCCTAATGGTTAAGGTCTTAACTCTTACTCTGGCCTAATAGCTAAGGTCTTAGACTCGTACTGTGGCCTAATGGTTAAGGTCTTAACTTTTACTCTGGCCTATTAGCTAAGGTCTTAACTCTTACTCTGGCCTTAATAGCTAAGGTCTTAGACTCGTACTCTGGCCTACTGGTTAAGGTCTTAACTCTAACTCTGGCCTACTGGTTAAGGTCTTAACTCTTACTCTGGCCTAATAGCTAAGGTCTTAGACTCGTACTCTGGCCTAATAGCTAAGGTCTTAGACTCGTACTCTGGCCTAATGGTTAAGGTCTTAAATCTTTCTCTGGCCTAATAGCTAAGGTCTTAGATTTGTACTCTGGCCTAATGGTTAAGGTCTAAACACTTACTCTGGCCTAATAGCTAAGGTCTTAGACTCGTACTCTGGCCTACTGGTTAAGGTCTTAACTATTACTTTGGCCTACTGGTTAAGGTCTTAAATACTACTCTGGCCTAATAGCTAAGGTCTTAGACTCATACTCTGGCCTAATGGTTAAGGTCTTAACTCTTACTCTGGCCTACTGGTTAAGGTCTTAACTCTTACTCTGGCCTAATAGCTAAGGTCTTAACGCTTACTCTGGCCTAATAGCTAAGGTCTTAACTCTTACTCTGGCCTAATAGCTAAGGTCTTAGACTCGTACTCTGGCCTAATGGGTAAGGTCTTAACTCTTACTCTGGCCTACTGGTTAAGGTCTTTAACTCTTACTCTGGCCTAATAGCTAAGGTCTTAGACTCGTACTCTGGCCTAATGGTTAAGGTCTTAACTCTTACTCTGGCCTACTGGTTAAGGTCTTAACTCTTACTCTAGCCTAATAGCTAAGGTCTTAACTCTTACTCTGGCCTAATAGCAAATGTCTTAGACTCGTAATCTGGCCTAATAGCTAAGGTCTTAACTCTTACTCTGGCCTAATAGCTAAGATCTTAGACTCGTACATTGGCCTAATGGTTAAGGTCTTAACTCTTACTCTGGCCTACTGGTTAAGGTCTTAGACTCGTACTCTGGCCTAATAGATAAGGTCTTAGACTCGTACTCTGGCCTAATGGTTAAGGTCTTAACTCTTACTCTGGCCTAATGGTTAAGGTCTTAACTCTTACTCTGGCCTACTGGTTAAGGTCTTAACTCTTACTCTGGCCTACTGGTTAAGGTCTTAACTCTTTCTCTGGCCTAATAGCTAAGGTCTTAACACTTACTCTGGCCTAATAGCTAAGGTCTTAGACTCGTACTCTGGCCTAATGGTTAAGGTCTTAACACTTACTCTGGCCTAATAGCTAAGGTCTTAACTCTTACTCTGGCTTAATAGCTAAGGTCTTAGACTCGTACTCTGGCCTAATAGCTAAGGTCCTAGACTCGTACTCTGGCCTAATGGTTAAGGTCTTAACTTTTACTCTGGCCTAATAGCTAAGGTCTTAACTCTTACTCTGGCCTAATAGCTAAGGTCTTAGCTTCGTACTCTGGCCTCCTGGTTAAGGTCTTAACTCGTACTCTGGCCTACTGGTTAAGGTCTTAACTCTTACTCTGGCCTAATAGCTAACGTCTTAGACTCGTACTCTGGCCTAATAGCTAAAGTCTTAGACTCGTACACTGGCCTAATGGTTAAGGTCCTAACTCTTACTCTGGCCTACTGGTTAAGGTCTTAACTCTTACTCTGGCCTAATAGCTAAGGTCTTAGACTCGTACTCTGGCCTACTGGTTACGGTCTTAACTCTTACTCTGGCCTAATAGCTAAGGTCTTAACTCTTACTCTGGCCTAATAGCTAAGGTCTTAGTCTCGTACTCTGGCCTAATGGTTAAGGTCTTAGACTCGTACTCTGGCCTAATAGCTAAGGTCTTCGACTCGTACTCTGGCCTAATGGTTAAGGTCTTAACTCTTACTCTGGCCTGATAGCTAAGGTCTTAACGCTTACTCTGGCCTGATAGCTAAGGTCTTAACTCTTAATCTGGCCTAATAGCTAAGGTCTTAGACTCGTACTCTGGCCTAATTGGTAAGGTCTTAACTCTTACTCTGGCCTACTGGTTAAGGTCTTTAACTCTTACTCTGGCCTAATAGCTAAGGTCTTAGACTCGTGCTCTGGCCTAATGGTTAAGGTCTTAACTTTTACTCTGGCCTAATAGCTAAGGTCTTAACTCTTACTCTGGCCTAATAGCTAAGGTCTTAGCCTCGTCCTCTGGCCTACTGGTTAAGGTCTTAACTCGTACTCTGGCCTAATGGTTAAGGTCTTAATGCTTACTCTGGCCTAATAGCTAAGGTCTTAGACTCATACTCTGGCCTAATAGCTAAGGTCTTAGACTCGTACTCTGGCCTAATGGTTAAGGTCTTAACTCTTACTCTGGCCTAATAGCTAAGGTCTTAGACTCGTACTGTGGCCTAATGGTTAAGGTCTTAACTTTTACTCTGGCCTATTAGCTAAGGTCTTAACTCTTACTCTGGCCTTAATAGCTAAGGTCTTAGACTCATACTCTGGCCTACTGGTTAAGGTCTTAACTCTGACTCTGGCCTACTGGTTAAGGTCTTAACTCTTACTCTGGCCTAATAGCTAAGGTCTTAGATTTGTACTCTGGCCTAATGGTTAAGGTCTAAACACTTACTCTGGCCTAATAGCTAAGGTCTTAGACTCGTACTCTGGCCTACTGGTTAAGGTCTTAACTCTTACTTTGGCCTACTGGTTAAGGTCTTAACTACTACTCTGGCCTAATAGCTAAGGTCTTAGACTCATACTCTGGCCTAATGGTTAAGGTCTTAACTCTTACTCTGGCCTACTGGTTAAGGTCTTAACTCTTACTCTGGCCTAATAGCTAAGGTCTTAACGCTTACTCTGGCCTGATAGCTAAGGTCTTAACTCTTAATCTGGCCTAATAGCTAAGGTCTTAGACTCGTACTCTGGCCTAATTGGTAAGGTCTTAACTCTTACTCTGGCCTACTGGTTAAGGTCTTTAACTCTTACTCTGGCCTAATAGCTAAGGTCTTAGACTCGTACTCTGGCCTAATGGTTAAGGTCTTAACTCTTACTCTGGCCTACTGGTTAAGGTCTTAACTCTTACTCTAGCCTAATAGCTAAGGTCTTAACTCTTACTCTGGCCTAATAGCAAATGTCTTAGACTCGTAATCTGGCCTAATAGCTAAGGTCTTAACTCTTACTCTGGCCTAATAGCTAAGATCTTAGACTCGTACTTTGGCCTAATGGTTAAGGTCTTAACTCTTACTCTGGCCTACTGGTTAAGGTCTTAGACTCGTACTCTGGCCTAATAGATAAGGTCTTGGACTCGTACTCTGGCCTAATGGTTAAGGTCTTAACTCTTACTCTGGCCTACTGGTTAAGGGCTTAACTCTTACTCTAGCCTAATAGCTAAGGTCTTAACTCTTACTCTGGCCTAATAGCAAATGTCTTAGACTCGTAATCTGGCCTAATAGCTAAGGTCTTAACTCTTACTCTGGCCTAATAGCTAAGATCTTAGACTCGTACATTGGCCTAATGGTTAAGGTCTTAACTCTTACTCTGGCCTACTGGTTAAGGTCTTAGACTCGTACTCTGGCCTAATAGATAAGGTCTTAGACTCGTACTCTGGCCTAATGGTTAAGGTCTTAACTCTTACTCTGGCCTAATGGTTAAGGTCTTAACTCTTACTCTGGCCTACTGGTTAAGGTCTTAACTCTTACTCTGGCCTACTGGTTAAGGTCTTAACTCTTACTCTGGCCTAATAGCTAAGGTCTTAACACTTACTCTGGCCTAATATCTAAGGTCTTAGACTCGTACTCTGGCCTAATGGTTAAGGTCTTAACACTTACTCTGGCCTAATAGCTAAGGTCTTAACTCTTACTCTGGCTTAATAGCTAAGGTCTTAGACTCGTACTCTGGCCTAATAGCTAAGGTCCTAGACTCGTACTCTGGCCTAATGGTTAAGGTCTTAACTTTTACTCTGGCCTAATAGCTAAGGTCTTAACTCTTACTCTGGCCTAATAGCTAAGGTCTTAGCTTCGTACTCTGGCCTCCTGGTTAAGGTCTTAACTCGTACTCTGGCCTAATGGTTAAGGTCTTAACTCTTACTCTGGCCTAATAGCTAAGGTCTTAGACTCGTACTGTAGCCTAATGGTTAAGGTCTTAACTTTTACTCTGGCCTAATAGCTAAAGTTTTAACTCTTACTCTGGCCTAATAGCTAAGGTCTTAGCCTCGTACTCTGGCCTACTGGTTAAGGTCTTAACTCTTACTCTGGCCTACTGGTTAAGGTCTTAACTCTTACTCTGGCCTAATAGCTAAGGTCTTAGACTCGTACTCTGGCATAATAGCTAAGGTCTTAGACTCGTACACTGGCCTAATGGTTAAGGTCTTAACTCTTACTCTGGCCTACTGGTTAAGGTCTTAACTCTTACTCTGGCCTAATAGCTAAGGTCTTAGACTCGTACTCTGGCCTACTGGTTACGGTCTTAACTCTTACTCTGGCCTAATAGCTAAGGTCTTAACTCTTACTCTGGCCTAATAGCTAAGGTCTTAGTCTCGTACTCTGGCCTAATAGCTAAGGTCTTAGACTCGTACTCTGGCCTAATGGTTAAGGTCTTAGACTCGTACTCTGGCCTAATAGCTAAGGTCTTCGACTCGTACTCTGGCCTAATGGTTAAGGTCTTAACTCTTACTCTGGCCTAATAGCTAAGGTCTTAGACTCGTGCTCTGGCCTAATGGTTAAGGTCTTAACTTTTACTCTGGCCTAATAGCTAAGGTCTTAACTCTTACTCTGGCCTAATAGCTAAGGTCTTAGCCTCGTACTCTGGCCTACTGGTTAAGGTCTTAACTCGTACTCTGGCCTAATGGTTAAGGTCTTAACGCTTACTCTGGCCTAATAGCTAAGGTCTTAGACTCATACTCTGGCCTAATAGCTAAGGTCTTAGACTCGTACTCTGGCCTAATGGTTAAGGTCTTAACTCTTACTCTGGCCTAATAGCTAAGGTCTTAGACTCGTACTGTGGCCTAATGGTTAAGGTCTTAACTTTTACTCTGGCCTATTAGCTAAGGTCTTAACTCTTACTCTGGCCTTAATAGCTAAGGTCTTAGACTCATACTCTGGCCTACTGGTTAAGGTCTTAACTCTAACTCTGGCCTACTGGTTAAGGTCTTAACTCTTACTCTGGCCTAATAGCTAAGGTCTTAGATTTGTACTCTGGCCTAATGGTTAAGGTCTAAACACTTACTCTGGCCTAATAGCTAAGGTCTTAGACTCGTACTCTGGCCTACTGGTTAAGGTCTTAACTCTTACTTTGGCCTACTGGTTAAGGTCTTAACTACTACTCTGGCCTAATAGCTAAGGTCTTAGACTCATACTCTGGCCTAATGTTTAAGGTCTTAACTCTTTCTCTGGCCTACTGGTTAAGGTCTTAACTCTTACTCTGGCCTAATAGCTAAGGTCTTAACGCTTACTCTGGCCTAATAGCTAAGGTCTTAACTCTTACTCTGGCCTAATAGCTAAGGTCTTAGACTCGTACTCTGGCCTAATGGGTAAGGTCTTAACTCTTACTCTGGCCTACTGGTTAAGGTCTTTAACTCTTACTCTGGCCTAATAGCTAAGGTCTTAGACTCGTACTCTGGCCTAATGGTTAAGGTCTTAACTCTTACTCTGGCCTACTGGTTAAGGTCTTAACTCTTACTCTAGCCTAATAGCTAAGGTCTTAACTCTTACTCTGGCCTAATAGCAAATGTCTTAGACTCGTAATCTGGCCTAATAGCTAAGGTCTTAACTCTTACTCTGGCCTAATAGTTAAGATCTTAGACTCGTACTTTGGCCTAATTGTTAAGGTCTTAACTCTTACTCTGGCCTACTGGTTAAGGTCTTAGACTCGTACTCTGGCCTAATAGATAAGGTCTTAGACTCGTACTCTGGCCTAATGGTTAAGGTCTTAACTCTTACTCTGGCCTACTGGTTAAGGTCTTAACTCTTACTCTGGCCTACTTTTTAAGGTCTTAACCCTTACTCTGGCCTAATAGTTAAGGTCTTAACACTTACTCTGGCCTAATAGCTAAGGTCTTAGACTCGTACTCTGGCCTAATGGTTAAGGTCTTAACTCTTACTCTGGCCTAATAGCTAAGGTCTTAACTCTTACTCTGGCCTAATAGCTAAGGTCCTAGACCCATACTCTGGCCTAATGGTTAAGGTCTTAACTCTTACTCTGGCCTAATAGCTAAGGTCTTAACACTTACTCTGGCCTAATAGCTAAGGTCTTAGACTCGTACTCTGGCCTAATGGTTAAGGTCTTAACACTTACTCTGGCCTAATAGCTAAGGTCTTAACTCTTACTCTGGCTTAATAGCTAAGGTCTTAGACTCGTACTCTGGCCTAATAGCTAAGGTCCTAGACTCGTACTCTGGCCTAATGGTTAAGGTCTTAACTTTTACTCTGGCCTAATAGCTAAGGTCTTAACTCTTACTCTGGCCTAATAGCTAAGGTCTTAGCTTCGTACTCTGGCCTCCTGGTTAAGGTCTTAACTCGTACTCTGGCCTACTGGTTAAGGTCTTAACTCTTACTCTGGCCTAATAGCTAACGTCTTAGACTCGTACTCTGGCCTAATAGCTAAAGTCTTAGACTCGTACACTGGCCTAATGGTTAAGGTCCTAACTCTTACTCTGGCCTACTGGTTAAGGTCTTAACTCTTACTCTGGCCTAATAGCTAAGGTCTTAGACTCGTACTCTGGCCTACTGGTTACGGTCTTAACTCTTACTCTGGCCTAATAGCTAAGGTCTTAACTCTTACTCTGGCCTAATAGCTAAGGTCTTAGTCTCGTACTCTGGCCTAATGGTTAAGGTCTTAGACTCGTACTCTGGCCTAATAGCTAAGGTCTTCGACTCGTACTCTGGCCTAATGGTTAAGGTCTTAACTCTTACTCTGGCCTGATAGCTAAGGTCTTAACGCTTACTCTGGCCTGATAGCTAAGGTCTTAACTCTTAATCTGGCCTAATAGCTAAGGTCTTAGACTCGTACTCTGGCCTAATTGGTAAGGTCTTAACTCTTACTCTGGCCTACTGGTTAAGGTCTTTAACTCTTACTCTGGCCTAATAGCTAAGGTCTTAGACTCGTGCTCTGGCCTAATGGTTAAGGTCTTAACTTTTACTCTGGCCTAATAGCTAAGGTCTTAACTCTTACTCTGGCCTAATAGCTAAGGTCTTAGCCTCGTCCTCTGGCCTACTGGTTAAGGTCTTAACTCGTACTCTGGCCTAATGGTTAAGGTCTTAATGCTTACTCTGGCCTAATAGCTAAGGTCTTAGACTCATACTCTGGCCTAATAGCTAAGGTCTTAGACTCGTACTCTGGCCTAATGGTTAAGGTCTTAACTCTTACTCTGGCCTAATAGCTAAGGTCTTAGACTCGTACTGTGGCCTAATGGTTAAGGTCTTAACTTTTACTCTGGCCTATTAGCTAAGGTCTTAACTCTTACTCTGGCCTTAATAGCTAAGGTCTTAGACTCATACTCTGGCCTACTGGTTAAGGTCTTAACTCTGACTCTGGCCTACTGGTTAAGGTCTTAACTCTTACTCTGGCCTAATAGCTAAGGTCTTAGATTTGTACTCTGGCCTAATGGTTAAGGTCTAAACACTTACTCTGGCCTAATAGCTAAGGTCTTAGACTCGTACTCTGGCCTACTGGTTAAGGTCTTAACTCTTACTTTGGCCTACTGGTTAAGGTCTTAACTACTACTCTGGCCTAATAGCTAAGGTCTTAGACTCATACTCTGGCCTAATGGTTAAGGTCTTAACTCTTACTCTGGCCTACTGGTTAAGGTCTTAACTCTTACTCTGGCCTAATAGCTAAGGTCTTAACGCTTACTCTGGCCTGATAGCTAAGGTCTTAACTCTTAATCTGGCCTAATAGCTAAGGTCTTAGACTCGTACTCTGGCCTAATTGGTAAGGTCTTAACTCTTACTCTGGCCTACTGGTTAAGGTCTTTAACTCTTACTCTGGCCTAATAGCTAAGGTCTTAGACTCGTACTCTGGCCTAATGGTTAAGGTCTTAACTCTTACTCTGGCCTACTGGTTAAGGTCTTAACTCTTACTCTAGCCTAATAGCTAAGGTCTTAACTCTTACTCTGGCCTAATAGCAAATGTCTTAGACTCGTAATCTGGCCTAATAGCTAAGGTCTTAACTCTTACTCTGGCCTAATAGCTAAGATCTTAGACTCGTACTTTGGCCTAATGGTTAAGGTCTTAACTCTTACTCTGGCCTACTGGTTAAGGTCTTAGACTCGTACTCTGGCCTAATAGATAAGGTCTTGGACTCGTACTCTGGCCTAATGGTTAAGGTCTTAACTCTTACTCTGGCCTACTGGTTAAGGGCTTAACTCTTACTCTAGCCTAATAGCTAAGGTCTTAACTCTTACTCTGGCCTAATAGCAAATGTCTTAGACTCGTAATCTGGCCTAATAGCTAAGGTCTTAACTCTTACTCTGGCCTAATAGCTAAGATCTTAGACTCGTACATTGGCCTAATGGTTAAGGTCTTAACTCTTACTCTGGCCTACTGGTTAAGGTCTTAGACTCGTACTCTGGCCTAATAGATAAGGTCTTAGACTCGTACTCTGGCCTAATGGTTAAGGTCTTAACTCTTACTCTGGCCTAATGGTTAAGGTCTTAACTCTTACTCTGGCCTACTGGTTAAGGTCTTAACTCTTACTCTGGCCTACTGGTTAAGGTCTTAACTCTTACTCTGGCCTAATAGCTAAGGTCTTAACACTTACTCTGGCCTAATATCTAAGGTCTTAGACTCGTACTCTGGCCTAATGGTTAAGGTCTTAACACTTACTCTGGCCTAATAGCTAAGGTCTTAACTCTTACTCTGGCTTAATAGCTAAGGTCTTAGACTCGTACTCTGGCCTAATAGCTAAGGTCCTAGACTCGTACTCTGGCCTAATGGTTAAGGTCTTAACTTTTACTCTGGCCTAATAGCTAAGGTCTTAACTCTTACTCTGGCCTAATAGCTAAGGTCTTAGCTTCGTACTCTGGCCTCCTGGTTAAGGTCTTAACTCGTACTCTGGCCTAATGGTTAAGGTCTTAACTCTTACTCTGGCCTAATAGCTAAGGTCTTAGACTCGTACTGTAGCCTAATGGTTAAGGTCTTAACTTTTACTCTGGCCTAATAGCTAAAGTTTTAACTCTTACTCTGGCCTAATAGCTAAGGTCTTAGCCTCGTACTCTGGCCTACTGGTTAAGGTCTTAACTCTTACTCTGGCCTACTGGTTAAGGTCTTAACTCTTACTCTGGCCTAATAGCTAAGGTCTTAGACTCGTACTCTGGCATAATAGCTAAGGTCTTAGACTCGTACACTGGCCTAATGGTTAAGGTCTTAACTCTTACTCTGGCCTACTGGTTAAGGTCTTAACTCTTACTCTGGCCTAATAGCTAAGGTCTTAGACTCGTACTCTGGCCTACTGGTTACGGTCTTAACTCTTACTCTGGCCTAATAGCTAAGGTCTTAACTCTTACTCTGGCCTAATAGCTAAGGTCTTAGTCTCGTACTCTGGCCTAATAGCTAAGGTCTTAGACTCGTACTCTGGCCTAATGGTTAAGGTCTTAGACTCGTACTCTGGCCTAATAGCTAAGGTCTTCGACTCGTACTCTGGCCTAATGGTTAAGGTCTTAACTCTTACTCTGGCCTAATAGCTAAGGTCTTAGACTCGTGCTCTGGCCTAATGGTTAAGGTCTTAACTTTTACTCTGGCCTAATAGCTAAGGTCTTAACTCTTACTCTGGCCTAATAGCTAAGGTCTTAGCCTCGTACTCTGGCCTACTGGTTAAGGTCTTAACTCGTACTCTGGCCTAATGGTTAAGGTCTTAACGCTTACTCTGGCCTAATAGCTAAGGTCTTAGACTCATACTCTGGCCTAATAGCTAAGGTCTTAGACTCGTACTCTGGCCTAATGGTTAAGGTCTTAACTCTTACTCTGGCCTAATAGCTAAGGTCTTAGACTCGTACTGTGGCCTAATGGTTAAGGTCTTAACTTTTACTCTGGCCTATTAGCTAAGGTCTTAACTCTTACTCTGGCCTTAATAGCTAAGGTCTTAGACTCATACTCTGGCCTACTGGTTAAGGTCTTAACTCTAACTCTGGCCTACTGGTTAAGGTCTTAACTCTTACTCTGGCCTAATAGCTAAGGTCTTAGATTTGTACTCTGGCCTAATGGTTAAGGTCTAAACACTTACTCTGGCCTAATAGCTAAGGTCTTAGACTCGTACTCTGGCCTACTGGTTAAGGTCTTAACTCTTACTTTGGCCTACTGGTTAAGGTCTTAACTACTACTCTGGCCTAATAGCTAAGGTCTTAGACTCATACTCTGGCCTAATGTTTAAGGTCTTAACTCTTTCTCTGGCCTACTGGTTAAGGTCTTAACTCTTACTCTGGCCTAATAGCTAAGGTCTTAACGCTTACTCTGGCCTAATAGCTAAGGTCTTAACTCTTACTCTGGCCTAATAGCTAAGGTCTTAGACTCGTACTCTGGCCTAATGGGTAAGGTCTTAACTCTTACTCTGGCCTACTGGTTAAGGTCTTTAACTCTTACTCTGGCCTAATAGCTAAGGTCTTAGACTCGTACTCTGGCCTAATGGTTAAGGTCTTAACTCTTACTCTGGCCTACTGGTTAAGGTCTTAACTCTTACTCTAGCCTAATAGCTAAGGTCTTAACTCTTACTCTGGCCTAATAGCAAATGTCTTAGACTCGTAATCTGGCCTAATAGCTAAGGTCTTAACTCTTACTCTGGCCTAATAGTTAAGATCTTAGACTCGTACTTTGGCCTAATTGTTAAGGTCTTAACTCTTACTCTGGCCTACTGGTTAAGGTCTTAGACTCGTACTCTGGCCTAATAGATAAGGTCTTAGACTCGTACTCTGGCCTAATGGTTAAGGTCTTAACTCTTACTCTGGCCTACTGGTTAAGGTCTTAACTCTTACTCTGGCCTACTTTTTAAGGTCTTAACCCTTACTCTGGCCTAATAGTTAAGGTCTTAACACTTACTCTGGCCTAATAGCTAAGGTCTTAGACTCGTACTCTGGCCTAATGGTTAAGGTCTTAACTCTTACTCTGGCCTAATAGCTAAGGTCTTAACTCTTACTCTGGCCTAATAGCTAAGGTCCTAGACCCATACTCTGGCCTAATGGTTAAGGTCTTAACTCTTACTCTGGCCTAATAGCTAAGGTCTTTGACTCGTACTCTGGCCTAATGGTCAAGGTCTTAACTTTTACTCTGGCCTAATAGCTAAGGTCTTAACTCTTACTCCGGCCTAATAGCTAAGGTCTTAGCTTCGTACTCTGGCCTACTGGTTAAGGTCTTAACTCGTACTCTGGCCTAATGGTTAAGGTCTTAACGCTTACTCTGCTCTAATAGCTAAGGTCTTAGACTCGTACTGTGGCCTAATGGTTAAGGTCTTAACTTTTACTCTGGCCTAATAGCTAAAGTTTTAACTCTTACTCTGGCCTAATAGCTAAGGTCTTAGCCTCGTACTCTGGCCTACTGGTTAAGGTCTTAACTCTTACTCTGGCCTACTGGTTAAGGTCTTAACTCTTACTCTGGCCTAATAGCTAAGGTCTTAGACTCGTACTCTGGCCTAATAGCTAAGGTCTTAGACTCGTACACTGGCCTAATGGTTAAGGTCTTAACTCTTACTCTGGCCTAATAGCTAAGGTCTTAGACTCATACTCTGGCCTACTGGTTACGGTCTTAACTCTTACTCTGGCCTAATAGCTAAGGTCTTAACTCTTACTCTGGCCTAATAGCTAAGGTCTTAGTCTCGTACTCTGGCCTAATAGCTAAGGTCTTAGACTCGTACTCTGGCCTAATGGTTAAGGTCTTAGACTCGTACTCTGGCCTAATAGCTAAGGTCTTCGACTCGTACTCTGGCCTAATGGTTAAGGTCTTAACTCTTACTCTGGCCTAATAGCTAAGGTCTTAGACTCGTGCTCTGGCCTAATGGTTAAGGTCTTAACTTTTACTCTGGCCTAATAGCTAAGGTCTTAACTCTTACTCTGGCCTAATAGCTAAGGTCTTAGCCTCGTACTCTGGCCTACTGGTTAAGGTCTTAACTCTTACTCTGGCCTAATAGCTAAGGTCTTAGACTCGTACTCTGGCCTACTGGTTACGGTCTTAACTCTTACTCTGGCCTAATAGCTAAGGTCTTAACTCTTACTCTGGCCTAATAGCTAAGGTCTTAGTCTCGTACTCTGGCCTAATAGCTAAGGTCTTAGACTCGTACTCTGGCCTAATGGTTAAGGTCTTAGACTCGTACTCTGGCCTAATAGCTAAGGTCTTCGACTCATACTCTGGCCTAATGGTTAAGGTCTTAACTCTTACTCTGGCCTAATAGCTAAGGTCTTAGACTCGTGCTCTGGCCTAATGGTTAAGGTCTTAACTTTTACTCTGGCCTAATAGCTAAGGTCTTAACTCTTACTCTGGCCTAATAGCTAAGGTCTTAGCCTCGTACTCTGGCCTACTGGTTAAGGTCTTAACTCGTACTCTGGCCTAATGGTTAAGGTCTTAACGCTTACTCTGGCCTAATAGCTAAGGTCTTAGACTCATACTCTGGCCTAATAGCTAAGGTCTTAGACTCGTACTCTGGCCTAATGGTTAAGGTCTTAACTCTTACTCTGGCCTAATAGCTAAGGTCTTAGACTCGTACTGTGGCCTAATGGTTAAGGTCTTAACTTTTACTCTGGCCTATTAGCTAAGGTCTTAACTCTTACTCTGGCCTTAATAGCTAAGGTCTTAGACTCGTACTCTGGCCTACTGGTTAAGGTCTTAACTCTAACTCTGGCCTACTGGTTAAGGTCTTAACTCTTACTCTGGCCTAATAGCTAAGGTCTTAGATTTGTACTCTGGCCTAATGGTTAAGGTCTAAACACTTACTCTGGCCTAATAGCTAAGGTCTTAGACTCGTACTCTGGCCTACTGGTTAAGGTCTTAACTCTTACTTTGGCCTACTGGTTAAGGTCCTAACTACTACTCTGGCCTAATAGCTAAGGTCTTAGACTCATACTCTGGCCTAATGTTTAAGGTCTTAACTCTTACTCTAGCCTACTGGTTAAGGTCTTAACTCTTACTCTGGCCTAATAGCTAAGGTCTTAACGCTTACTCTGGCCTAATAGCTAAGGTCTTAACTCTTACTCTGGCCTAATAGCTAAGGTCTTAGACTCGTACTCTGGCCTAATGGTTAAGGTCTTAACTCTCACTCTGGCCTACTGGTTAAGGTCTTAACTCTTACTCTAGCCTAATAGCTAAGGTCTTAACTCTTACTCTGGCCTAATAGCAAATGTCTTAGACTCGTAATCTGGCCTAATAGCTAAGGTCTTAACTCTTACTCTGGCCTAATAGCTAAGATCTTAGACTCGTACTTTGGCCTAATGGTTAAGGTCTTAACTCTTACTCTGGCCTACTGGTTAAGGTCTTAGACTCGTACTCTGGCCTAATAGATAAGGTCTTAGACTCGTACTCTGGCCTAATGGTTAAGGTCTTAACTCTTACTCTGGCCTACTGGTTAAGGTCTTAACTCTTACTCTGGCCTACTTTTTAAGGTCTTAACCCTTACTCTGGCCTAATAGTTAAGGTCTTAACACTTACTCTGGCCTAATAGCTAAGGTCTTAGACTCGTACTCTGGCCTAATGGTTAAGGTCTTAACTCTTACTCTGGCCTAATAGCTAAGGTCTTAACTCTTACTCTGGCCTAATAGCTAAGGTCCTAGACCCATACTCTGGCCTAATGGTTAAGGTCTTAACTCTTACTCTGGCCTAATAGCTAAGGTCTTTGACTCGTAATCTGGCCTAATGGTCAAGGTCTTAACTTTTACTCTGGCCTAATAGCTAAGGTCTTAACTCTTACTCCGGCCTAATAGCTAAGGTCTTAGCTTCGTACTCTGGCCTACTGGTTAAGGTCTTAACTCGTACTCTGGCCTAATGGTTAAGGTCTTAACGCTTACTCTGCTCTAATAGCTAAGGTCTTAGACTCGTACTCTGGCCTAATAGCTAAGGTCTTAGACTCGTACTCTGGCCTAATGGTTAAGGTCTTAACTCTTACTCTGGCCTAATAGCTAAGGTCTTAGACTCGTACTGTGGCCTAATGGTTAAGGTCTTAACTTTTACTCTGGCCTAATAGCTAAAGTTTTAACTCTTACTCTGGCCTAATAGCTAAGGTCTTAGCCTCGTACTCTGGCCTACTGGTTAAGGTCTTAACTCTTACTCTGGCCTACTGGTTAAGGTCTTAACTCTTACTCTGGCCTAATAGCTAAGGTCTTAGACTCGTACTCTGGCCTAATAGCTAAGGTCTTAGACTCGTACACTGGCCTAATGGTTAAGGTCTTAACTCTTACTCTGGCCTACTGGTTAAGGTCTTAACTCTTACTCTGGCCTAATAGCTAAGGTCTTAGACTCGTACTCTGGCCTACTGGTTATGGTCTTAACTCTTACTCTGGCCTAATAGCTAAGGTCTTAACTCTTACTCTGGCCTAATAGCTAAGGTCTTAGTCTCGTACTCTGGCCTAATAGCTAAGGTCTTAGACTCGTACTCTGGCCTAATGGTTAAGGTCTTAGACTCGTACTCTGGCCTAATAGCTAAGGTCTTCGACTCATACTCTGGCCTAATGGTTAAGGTCTTAACTCTTACTCTGGCCTAATAGCTAAGGTCTTAGACTCGTGCTCTGGCCTAATGGTTAAGGTCTTAACTTTTACTCTGGCCTAATAGCTAAGGTCTTAACTCTTACTCTAGCCTAATAGCTAAGGTCTTAGCCTCGTACTCTGGCCTACTGGTTAAGGTCTTAACCCGTACTCTGGCCTAATGGTTAAGGTCTTAACGCTTACTCTGGCCTAATAGCTAAGGACTTAGACTCATACTCTGGCCTAATAGCTAAGGTCTTAGACTCGTACTCTGGCCTAATGGTTAAGGTCTTAACTCTTACTCTGGCCTAATAGCTAAGGTCTTAGACTCGTACTGTGGCCTAATGGTTAAGGTCTTAACTTTTACTCTGGCCTATTAGCTAAGGTCTTAACTCTTACTCTGGCCTAAATAGCTAAGGTCTTAGACTCGTACTCTGGCCTACTGGTTAAGGTCTTAACTCTAACTCTGGCCTACTGGTTAAGGTCTTAACTCTTACTCTGGCCTAATAGCTAAGGTCTTAGTCTCGTACTCTGGCCTAATAGCTAAGGTCTTAGACTCGTACTCTGGCCTAATGGTTAAGGTCTTAACTCTTACTCTGGCCTAATAGCTAAGGTCTTAGATTTGTACTCTGGCCTAATGGTTAAGGTCTAAACACTTACTCTGGCCTAATAGCTAAGGTCTTAGACTCGTACTCTGGCCTACTGGTTAAGGTCTTAACTCTTACTTTGGCCTACTGGTTAAGGTCTTAACTACTACTCTGGCCTAATAGCTAAGGTCTTAGACTCATACTCTGGCCTAATGGTTAAGGTCTTAACTCTTACTCTGGCCTACTGGTTAAGGTCTTAACTCTTACTCTGGCCTAATAGCTAAGGTCTTAACGCTTACTCTGGCCTAATAGCTAAGGTCTTAACTCTTACTCTGGCTTAATAGCTAAGGTCTTAGACTCGTACTCTGGCCTAATGGGTAAGGTCTTAACTCTTACTCTGGCCTACTGATTAAGGTCTTTAACTCTTACTCTGGCCTAATAGCTAAGGTCTTAGACTCGTACTCTGGCCTAATGGTTAAGGTCTTAACTCTTACTCTGGCCTACTGGTTAAGGTCTTAACTCTTACTCTAGCCTAATAGCTAAGGTCTTAACTCTTACTCTGGCCTAATAGCAAATGACTTAGACTCGTAATCTGGCCTAATAGCTAAGGTCTTAACTCTTACTCTGGCCTAATAGCTAAGATCTTAGACTCGTACTTTGGCCTAATGGTTAAGGTCTTAACTCTTACTCTGGCCTACTGGTTAAGGTCTTAGACTCGTACTCTGGCCTAATAGATAAGGTCTTAGACTCGTACTCTGGCCTAATGGTTAAGATCTTAACTCTTACTCTGGCCTACTGGTTAAGGTCTTAACTCTTACTCTGGCCTACTTTTTAAGGTCTTAACCCTTACTCTGGCCTAATAGTTAAGGTCTTAACACTTACTCTGGCCTAATAGCTAAGGTCTTAGACTCGTACTCTGGCCTAATGGTTAAGGTCTTAACTCTTACTCTGGCCTAATAGCTAAGGTCTTAACTCTTACTCTGGCCTAATAGCTAAGGTCCTAGACTCGTACTCTGGCCTAATGGTTAAGGTCTTAACTCTTACTCTGGCCTAATAGCTAAGGTCTTAGACTCGTACTCTGGCCTAATGGTCAAGGTCTTAACTTTTACTCTGGCCTAATAGCTAAGGTCTTAACTCTTACTCTGGCCTAATAGCTAAAGTCTTAGCTTTGTATTCTGGCCTACTGGTTAAGGTCTTAACCCGTACTCTGGCCTACTGGTTACGGTCTTAGACTCGTACTCTGGCCTAATAGCTAAGGTCTTAGACTCGTACTCTGGTCTAATGGTTAAGGTCTTAACTCTTACTCTGGCCTACTTTTTAAGGTCTTAACCCTTACTCTGACCTAATAGTTAAGGTCTTAACACTTACTCTGGCCTAATAGCTAAGGTCTTAGACTCGTAATCTGGCCTAATGGTTAAGGTCTTAACTTTTACTCTGGCCTAATAGCTAAGGTCTTAACTCTTACTCTGGCCTAATAGCTAAGGTCTTAGACTCGTACTCTGGCCTACTGGTTAAGGTCTTAGACTCGTACTCTGGCCTAATAGCTAAGGTCTTAGACTCGTACTCTGGCCTAATAGCTAAGGTCTTAGACTTGTACTCTGGCCTACTGGTTAAGGTCTTAACTCTTACTCTGGCCTACTGGTTAAGGTCTTAACTCTTACTCTGGCCTAATAGCTAAGGTCATAACACTTACTCTGGCCTAATAGCTAAGGTCTTAGACTCGTACTCTGGCCTACTGGTTAAGGTCTTAACTCTTACTCTGGCCTAATAGCTAAGGTCTTAACTCTTACTCTGGCCTAATAGCTAAGATCTTAGACTCGTACTTTGGCCTAATGGTTAAGGTCTTAACTCTTACTCTGGCCTACTGGTTAAGGTCTTAAACTCATACTCTGGCCTAATTGCTAAGGTCTTAGACTCGTACTCTGGCCTAATGGTTAAGGTCTTAACTCTTACTCTGGCCTACTGGTTAAGGTCTTAACTCTTACTCTGGCCTACTGGTTAAGGTCTTAACTCTTACTCTGGCCTAATAGCTAAGGTCTTAACACTTACTCTGGCCTAATAGCTAAGGTCTTAGACTCGTACTCTGGCCTAATGGTTAAGGTCTTAACACTTACTCTGGCCTAATAGCTAAGGTCTTAACTCTTACTCTGGCTTAATAGCTAAGGTCTTAGACTCGTACTCTGGCCTAATAGCTAAGGTCCTAGACTCGTACTCTGGCCTAATGGTTAAGGTCTTAACTTTTACTCTGGCCTAATAGCTAAGGTCTTAACTCTTACTCTGGCCTAATAGCTAAGGTCTTAGCTTCGTACTCTGGCCTACTGGTTAAGGTCTTAACTCGTACTCTGGCCTAATGGTTAAGGTCTTAACGCTTACTCTGCTCTAATAGCTAAGGTCTTAGACTCGTACTCTGGCCTAATAGCTAAGGTCTTAGACTCGTACTCTGGCCTAATGGTTAAGGTCTTAACTCTTACTCTGGCCTAATAGCTAAGGTCTTAGACTCGTACTGTGGCCTAATGGTTAAGGTCTTAACTTTTACTCTGGCCTAATAGCTAAAGTTTTAACTCTTACTCTGGCCTAATAGCTAAGGTCTTAGCCTCGTACTCTGGCCTACTGGTTAAGGTCTTAACTCTTACTCTGGCCTACTGGTTAAGGTCTTAACTCTTACTCTGGCCTAATAGCTAAGGTCTTAGACTCGTACTCTGGCCTAATAGCTAAGGTCTTAGACTCGTACAGTGGCCTAATGGTTAAGGTCTTAACTCTTACTCTGGCCTACTGGTTAAGGTCTTAACTCTTACTCTGGCCTAATAGCTAAGGTCTTAGACTCGTACTCTGGCCTACTGGTTACGGTCTTAACTCTTACTCTGGCCTAATAGCTAAGGTCTTAACTCTTACTCTGGCCTAATAGCTAAGATCTTAGTCTCGTACTCTGGCCTAATAGCTAAGGTCTTAGACTCGTACTCTGGCCTAATGGTTAAGGTCTTAGACTCGTACTCTGGCCTAATAGCTAAGGTCTTCGACTCGTACTCTGGCCTAATGGTTAAGGTCTTAACTCTTACTCTGGCCTAATAGCTAAGGTCTTAACTTTTACTCTGGCCTAATAGCTAAGGTCTTAACTCTTACTCTGGCCTAATAGCTAAGGTCTTAGCCTCGTATTCTGACCTACTGGTTAAGGTCTTAACTCGTACTCTGGCCTAATGGTTAAGGTCTTAACGCTTACTCTGGCCTTATAGCTAAGGTCTTAGACTCATACTCTGGCCTAATAGCTAAGGTCTTAGACTCGTACTCTGGCCTAATGGTTAAGGTCTTAACTCTTACTCTGGCCTAATAGCTAAGGTCTTAGACTCGTACTGTGGCCTAATGGTTAAGGTCTTAACTTTTACTCTGGCCTATTAGCTAAGGTCTTAACTCTTACTCTGGCCTTAATAGCTAAGGTCTTAGACTCGTACTCTGGCCTACTGGTTAAGGTCTTAACTCTAACTCTGGCCTACTGGTTAAGGTCTTAACTCTTACTCTGGCCTAATAGCTAAGGTCTTAGACTCGTACTCTGGCCTAATGGTTAAGGTCTTAACTCTTACTCTGGCCTAATAGCTAAGGTCTTAGATTTGTACTCTGGCCTAATGGTTAAGGTCTAAACACTTACTCTGGCCTAATAGCTAAGGTCTTAGACTCGTACTCTGGCCTACTGGTTAAGGTCTTAACTCTTACTTTGGCCTACTGGTTAAGGTCTTAGACTCGTACTCTGGCCTAATAGCTAAGGTCTTAACTCTTACTCTGGCCTAATAGCTAAGGTCTTAGACTCGTACTCTGGCCTAATGGGTAAGGTCTTAACTCTTACTCTGGCCTACTGGTTAAGGTCTTTAACTCTTACTCTGGCCTAATAGCTAAGGTCTTAGACTCTTACTCTGGCCTAATGGTTAAGGTCTTAACTCTTACTCTGGCCTACTGGTTAAGGTCTTAACTCTTACTCTAGCCTAATAGCTAAGGTCTTAACTCTTACTCTGGCCTAATAGCAAATGTCTTAGACTCGTAATCTGGCCTAATAGCTAAGGTCTTAACTCTTACTCTGGCCTAATAGCTAAGATCTTAGACTCGTACATTGGCCTAATGGTTAAGGTCTTAACTCTTACTCTGGCCTACTGGTTAAGGTCTTAGACTCGTACTCTGGCCTAATAGAAAAGGTCTTAGACTCGTACTCTGGCCTAATGGTTAAGGTCTTAACTCTTACTCTGGCCTAATAGCTAAGGTCTTAACTCTTACTCTGGCCTAATAGCTAAGGTCCTAGACTCGTACTCTGGCCTAATGGTTAAGGTCTTAACTCTTACTCTGGCCTAATAGCTAAGGTCTTTGGCTCGTACTCTGGCCTAATGGTCAAGGTCTTAACTTTTACTCTGGCCTAATAGCTAAGGTCTTAACTCTTACTCTGGCCTAATAGCTACGGTCTTAGCTTCGTATTCTGGCCTACTGGTTAAGGTCTTAACTCGTACTCTGGCCTAATGGTTAAGGTCTTAACGCTTACTCTGCTCTAATAGCTAAGGTCTTAGACTCGTACTCTGGCCTAATAGCTAAGGTCTTAGACTCGTACTCTGGCCTAATGGTTAAGGTCTTAACTCTTACTCTGGCCTAATAGCTAAGGTCTTAGACTCGTACTCTGGCCTAATAGCTAAGGTCTTAACTTTTACTCAGGCCTAATAGCTAATGTCTTAACTCTTACTCTGGCATAATAGCTAAGGTCTTAGACTTGTACTCTCACCTAATAGCTAAGGTCTTAACTCTTACTCTGGCCTAATAGCTAAGGTATTAGACTCGTATTCTGGCCTAATAGGTAAGGTCTTAGACTTGTACTCTGGCCTAATGGTTAAGGTCTTAACTCTTACTCTGGCCTAATAGCGAAGTTCTTAACTCTGACTCTGGCCTACTGGTTAGGGTCTTAACTCTTACTCTGGCCTAACAGCTAAGGTCTTAGACTCGTACTCTGGCCTAATGGTTAAGGTCTTAACTCTTACTCTGGCCTAATAGCTAAGGTCTTAACTCTTACTCTGGCCTAATAGCTAAGGTCCTAGACTCGTACTCTGGCCTAATGGTTAAGGTCTTAACTCTTACTCTGGCCTAATAGCTAAGGTCTTTGACTCATACTCTGGCCTAATGGTCAAGGTCTTAACTTTTACTCTGGCCTAATAGCTAAGGTCTTAACTCTTACTCTGGCCTAATAGCTAAGGTCTTAGCTGCGTATTCTGGCCTACTGGTTAAGGTCTTAACTCGTACTCTGGCCTAATGGTTAAGGTCTTAACGCTTACTCTGCTCTAATAGCTAAGGTCTTAGACTCGTACTCTGGCCTAATAGCTAAGGTCTTAGACTCGTACTCTGGCCTAATGGTTAAGGTCTTAACTCTTACTCTGGCCTAATAGCTAAGGTCTTAGACTCGTACACTGGCCTAATAGCTAAGGTCTTAACTTTTACTCGGGCCTAATAGCTAATGTCTTAACTCTTACTCTGGCCTAATAGCTAAGGTCTTAGACTTGTACTCTGGCCTAATAGCTAATGTCTTAACTCTTACTCTGGCCTAATAGCTAAGGTCTTAGACTTGTACTCTGGCCTAATAGCTAAGGTCTTAACTCTTACTCTGGCCTAATAGCTAAGGTATTAGACTCGTATTCTGGCCTAATAGGTAAGGTCTTAGACTTGTACTCTGGCCTAATGGTTAAGGTCTTAACTCTTACTCTGGCCTAATAACGAAGTTCTTAACTCTGACTCTGGCCTACTGGTTAGGGTCTTAACTCTTACTCTGGCCTAACAGCTAAGGTCTTAGACTCGTACTCTGGCCTAATAGCTAAGGTCTTAGACTCGTACTCTGGCCTGCAGGTTAAGGTCTTAACTCTTACTCTGGCCTACTGGTTAAGGTCTTAACTCTTACTCTGGCCTAATAGCTAAGGTCTTAACTCTTACCCTGGCCTACTGGTTAAGGTCTTAACTTTTACTCTGGCCTAATAGCTAAGGTCTTAGACTCATACTCTGGCCTAATGGTTAAGGTCTTTAACTCTTACTCTGGCCTAATAGCTAAGGTCTTAACTCTTACTCAGGCCTAATAGCTAAGGTCTTAACTCTTACTCTGGCCTACTGGTTAAGGTCTTAACTCTTACTTTGGCCTACTGGTTAAGGTCTTTACCCTTACTCTGGCATAATAGCTAAGGTCTTAGACTCGTACTCTGGCCTAATGGTTAAGGTCTTAACTCTTACTCTGGCCTAATAGCTAGGGTCTTAACTCGTACTCTGGCCTAATAGCTAAGGTCTTAGACTCATACACTGGCCTAATGGTTAAGGTCTTACCTCTTACTCTGGCCTACTGGTTAAGGTCTTAACTGTTACTCTGGCCTAATAGCTACGGTCTTAACTCTTACTCTGGCCTAATAGCTAAGGTCTTAGACTCGTACTCTGGCCTACTGGTTAAGGTCTTAACTCTTACTCTGGCCTAATAGCTAAGGTCTCAACTCTTACTCTGTCCTAATAGCTAAGGTCTTAACTCTTACTCTGGCCTAATAGCTAAGGTCTTAGACTCGTACTCTGGCCTAATGGTTAAGGTCTTAACTCTTACTTTGGCCTACTGGTTAAGGTATTAACTCTTACTTTGGCCTAATAGCTAAGGTCTTAGACTCGTACTCTGGCCTACTGGTTAAGGTCTTAACTCTAACTCTGGCCTACTGGTTAAGGTCTTAACTCTTACTCTGGCCTAATAGCTAAGGTCTTAGTCTCGTACTCTGGCCTAATAGCTAAGGTCTTAGACTCGTACTCTGGCCTAATGGTTAAGGTCTTAACTCTTACTCTGGCCTAATAGCTAAGGTCTTAGATTTCTACTCTGGCCTAATGGTTAAGGTCTAAACACTTACTCTGGCCTAATAGCTAAGGTCTTAGACTCGTACTCTGGCCTACTGGTTAAGGTCTTAACTCTTACTTTGGCCTACTGGTTAAGGTCTTAACTACTACTCTGGCCTAATAGCTAAGGTCTTAGACTCATACTCTGGCCTAATGGTTAAGGTCTTAACTCTTACTCTGGCCTACTGGTTAAGATCTTAACTCCTACTCTGGCCTAATAGCTAAGGTCTTAACGCTTACTCTGGCCTAATAGCTAAGGTCTTAACTCTTACTCTGGCCTAATAGCTAAGGTCTTAGACTCGTACTCTGGCCTAATGGGTAAGGTCTTAACTCTTACTCTGGCCTACTGGTTAAGGTCTTTAACTCTTACTCTGGCCTAATAGCTAAGGTCTTAGACTCGTACTCTGGCCTAATGGTCAAGGTCTTAACTTTTACTCTGGCCTAATAGCTAAGGTCTTAACTCTTACTCTGGCTAATAGCTAAGGTCTTAGCTTCGTATTCTGGCCTACTGGTTAAGGTCTTAACCCGTACTCTGGCCTACTGGTTAAGGTCTTAACTCTTACTCTGGCCTACTTTTTAAGGTCTTAACCCTTACTCTGGCCTAATAGTTAAGGTCTTAACACTTACTCTGGCCTAATAGCTAAGGTCTTAGACGCGTACTCTGGCCTAATGGTTAAGGTCTTAACTCTTACTCTGGCCTAATAGCTAAGGTCTTAACTCTTACTCTGGCCTAATAGCTAAGGACTTAGACTCGTACTCTGGCCTACTGGTTAAGGTCTTAGACTCGTACTCTGGCCTAATAGCTAAGGTCTTAGACTTGTACTCTGGCCTAATGGTTAAGGTCTTAACTCTTACTCTGGCCTACTGGTTAAGGTCTTAACTCTTACTCTGGCCTACTGGTTAAGGTCTTAACTCTTACTCTGGCCTAATAGCTAAGGTCATAACACTTACTCTGGCCTAATAGCTAAGGTCTTAGACTCGTACTCTGGCCTACTGGTTAAGGTCTTAACTCTTACTCTGGCCTAATAGCTAAGGTCTTAACTCTTACTCTGGCCTAATAGCTAAGATCTTAGACTCGTACTTTGGCCTAATGGTTAAGGTCTTAACTCTTACTCTGGCCTACTGGTTAAGGTCTTAAACTCGTACTCTGGCCTAATAGCTAAGGTCTTAGACTCGTACTCTGGCCTAATAGCTAAGGTCCTAGACTCGTACTCTGGCCTAATGGTTCAGGTCTTAACTTTTACTCTGGCCTAATAGCTAAGGTCTTAACTCTTACTCTGGCCTAATAGCTAAGGTCTTAGTTTCGTACTCTGGCCTACTGGTTAAGGTCTTAACTCGTCCTCTGGCCTAATGGTTAAGGTCTTAACGCTTACTCTGCTCTTATAGCTAAGGTCTTAGACTCGTACTCTGGCCTAATAGCTAAGGTCTTAGACTCGTACTCTGGCCTAATGGTTAAGGTCTTAACTCTTACTCTGTCCTAATAGCTAAGGTCTTAGACTCGTACTGTGGCCTAATGGTTAAGGTCTTAACTTTTACTCTGGCCTAATAGCTAAGGTTTTAACTCTTACTCTGGCCTACTGGTTAAGGTCTTAACTCTTACTCTGGCCTAATAGCTAAGGTCTGAACTCCTACTCTGGCCTAATAGCTAAGGTCTTAGACTCATACTCTGGCCTAATGGTTAAGGTCTTAACTCTTACTCTGGCCTGCTGGTTAAGGTCTTAGACTCGTACTCTGGCCTAATAGCTAAGGTCTTAGACTCATACTCTGGCCTAATGGTTAAGGTCTTAACTCTTACTCTGGCCTACTGGTTACGGTCTTAACTCTTACTCTGGCCTAATAGCTAAGGTCTTAACTCTTACTCTGGCCTAATAGCTAAGGTCTTAGACTCATACTCTGGCCTAATGGTTGAGGTCTTAACTCTTACTCTGGCCTACTGGTTAAGGTCTTAACTCTTACTCTGGCCTAATAGCTAAGGCCTTAGACTCGTACTCTGGCCTAATAGTTAAGGTCTTAGACTCGTACTCTGGCCTAATGGTTAAGGTCTTAACTCTTACTCTGGCCTAATAGCTAAGGTCTTAACTCTTACGCTGGCCTATTGGTTAAGGTCTTAACTCTTACTCTGGCCTAATAGCTAAGGTCTTAGACTCGTACTCTGGCCTAATAGTTACGGTCTTAACTCTTACTCTGGCCTAATAGCTAAGGTCTTAGACTCGTACTCTGGCCTACTGGTTAAGGTCTTAACTCTTACTCTGGCCTACTGGTTAAGGTCTTAACTCTTACTCTGGCCTAATAGCTAAGGTCTTAACTCTTACTCTGGCCTACTGGTTAAGGTCTTAACTCTTACTCTGGCCTAATAGCTAAGGTCTTAACTCGTACTCTGGCCTAATAGCTAAGGTTTTAGACTCGTACTCTGGCCTAATGGTTAAGGTCTTAATTCTTACTCTGGCCTACTGGTTAAGGTATTAACTCTTACTCTGGCCTAATAGCTAAGGTCTTAGACTCGTACTCTGGCCTAATGGTTAAGGTCTTAAATCTTACTCTGGCCTAATAGCTAAGGTCTTAGACTCGTACTCTGGCCTACTGGTAAAGGTCTTAACTCTTACTCTGGCCTACTGGTTAAGGTCTAAACTTTTACTCTGGCCTAATAGCTAAGGTCTTAGACTCGTACTCTGGCCTAATGGTTAAGGTCTTAACGCTTACTCTGCTCTAATAGCTAAGGTCTTAGACTCGTACTCTGGCCTGATGGTTAAGGTCTTAACTCTTACTCTGGCTTAATAGCTAAGGTCTAAGACTCGTACTGTGGCCTAATGGTTAAGGTCTTAACTTTTACTCTTGCCTAATAGCTAAGGTTTTAACTCTTACTCTGGCCTACTGGTTAAGGTCTTAACTCTTACTCTGGCCTAATAGCTAAGGTCTTAGACTCGTACTCTGGCCTAATGGTTAAGGTCTTAACTCCTACTCTGGCCTAATAAATAAGGTCTTAGACTCGTACTCTGGCCTAATGTTTAAGGTCTTAACTTTTACTCTGGCCTAATAGCTAAGGTCTTAACTCTTACACTGGACTAATAGCTAAGGTCTTAGACTCGTACTCTGGACTACTGGTTAAGGTCTTAACTCTTACTCTGGCCTACTGGTTAAGGTCTTAACTCTTACTCTGGCCTAATAGCTAAGGTCTTAGACTCGTACTCTGGCCTAATAGCTAAGGTCTTAGACTCGTACTCTGGCCTAATGGTTAAGCTTTTAACTCCTACTCTGGCCTAATAGCTAAGGTCTTAACTCTTACTCTGGCCTACTGGTTAAGGTCTTAACTCTTACTCTGGCCTAATAGCTAAGGTCTTAACTCTTACTCTGGCCTAATAGCTAAGGTCTTAGACTCATACTCTGGCCTAATAGTTAAGGTCTTAACTCTTACTCTGGCCTACTGGTTAAGGTGTTAACTCTTACTCTGGCCTAATAGCTAAGGTTTTAGACTCGTACTCTGGCCTACTGGTTAAGGTCTTAACTCTTACTCTGGGATAATAGCTAAGGTCTTAGACTCGTACTCTGGCCTAATAGCTAAGGTCTTAACTCTTACTCGGGCCTAATAGCTAATGTCTTAACTCTTACTCTGGCCTAATAGCTAAGGTCTTAGACTCATACTCTGGCCTAATAGCTAAGGTCTTAGACTCGTACTTTGGCCTGCAGGTTAAGGTCTTAACTCCTACTCAGGCCTACTGGTTAAGGTCTTAACTCTTACTCTGGCCTACTGGTTAAGGTCTTAACTCTTACTCTGGCCTAATAGCTAAGGTCTTAACTCTTACTCTGGCCTAATAGCTAAGGTCTTAGACTCGTACTCTGGCCTACTGGTAAAGGTCTTAACTCTTACTCTGGCCTACTGGTTAAGGTCTTAACACTTACTCTGGACTAATAGCTAAGGTCTTAGACTCGTACTCTGGCCTAATGGTTAAGGTCTTAACGCTTACTCTGCTCTAATAGCTAAGGACTTAAACTCGTACTCTGGCCTAATGGTTAAGGTCTTAACATTTACTCTGGCTTAATAGCTAAGGTCTTAGACTCGTACTGTGGCCTAATGGTTAAGGTCTTAACTTTTACTCTTGCCTAATAGCTAAGGTTTTAACTCTTACTCTGGCCTACTGGTTAAGGTCTTAACTCTTACTCTGGCCTAATAGCTAAGGTCTTAGACTCGTACTCTGGCCTAATAGCTAAGGTCTTAGACTCGTACTCTGGCCTAATGGTTAAGGTCTTAACTCCTACTCTGGCCTAATAGCTAAGGTCTTAGACTCATACTCTGGCCTAATGGTTAAGGTCTTAACTCTTACTCTGGCCTACTGGTTAAGGTCTTAGACTCGTACTCTGGCCTAATAGCTAAGGTCTTAACTCTTACTCTGGCCTAATAGCTAAGGTCTTAGACTCGTACTCTGGCCTAATAGCTAAGGTCTTAGACTTGTACTCTGGCCTACTGGTTACGGTCTTAACTCTTACTCTGGCCTAATAGCTAAGGTCTTAACTCTTACTCTGGCCTAATAGCTAAGGTCTTAGACTCGTACTCTGACCTAATGGTTAAGGTATTAACTCTTACTCTGGCCTACTGGTTAAGGTCTTTACCCTTACTCTGGCATAATAGCTAAGGTCTTAGACTCGTACTCCCGCCTAATGGTTAAGGTCTTAGACTCGTACTTTGGCCTAATGGTTAAGGTGTTACCTCTTACTCTGGCCTACTGGTTAAGGTCTTAACTCTTACTCTGGCCTAATAGCTAAGGTCTTAACTCTTACTCTGGCCTAATAGCTAAGGTCTTAGACTCGTACTCTGGCCTACTGGTTAAGGTCTTAGACTCTTACTCTGTCCTAATAGCTAAGGTCTTAGACTCGTACTCTGGCCTAATGGTTAAGGTCTTAACTCTTACTCTGGCCTACTGGTTAAGGTCTTAACTCTTACTCTGGCCTACTGGTTAAGGTCTTAACTCTTACTCTGGCCTAATAGCTAAGGTCTTAACACTTACTCTGGCCTAATAGCTAAGGTCTTAGACTCATACTCTGGCCTAATGGTTAAGGTCTTAACTCTTACTCTAGCCTAATAGCTAAGGTCTTAACTCTTACTCTGGCCTAATAGCTAAGGTCTTAGACTCGTACTCTGGCCTAATAGCTAAGGTCCTAGACTCGTACTCTGGCCTAATGGTTAAGGTCTTAACTCTTACTCTGGCCTAATATCTAAGGTCTTAGACTCGTACTCTGGCCTAATGGTTAAGGTCTTAACTTTTACTCTGGCCTAATAGCTAATGTCTTAACTCTTACTCTGGCCTAATAGCTAAGGTCTTAGCTTCGTACTCTGGCCTACTGGTTAAGATCTTAACTCGTACTCTGGCCTAATGTTTAAGGTCTTAACGCTTACTCTGCTCTAATAGCTAAGTCCTTAGACTCGTACTCTGGCCTAATAGCTAAGGTCTTAGACTCGTACTCTGGCCTAATGGTTAAGGTCTTAACTCTTACTCTGGCCTAATAACTAAGGTCTTAGACTCGTACTGTGGCCTAATGGTTAAGGTCTTAACTTTTACTCTGGCCTAATAGCTAAGGTTTTAACTCTTACTCTGGCCTAATAGCTAAGGTCTTAGCCTTGTACTCTGGCCTACTGGTTAAGGTCTTAACTCTTACTCTGGCCTACTGGTTAAGGTCTTAACTCTTACTCTGGCCTAATAGCTAAGGTCTTAGACTCGTACTCTGGCCTAATAGCTAAGGTCTTAGACTCGTACTCTGGCCTAATGGTTAAGGTCTTAACTCCTACTCTGGCCTAATAGCTAAGGTCTTAGACTCGTACTCTGGCCTAATGGTTAAGGTCTTAACTTTTACTCTGGCCTAATATCTAAGGTCTTAACACTTACACTGGACTAATAGCTAAGGTCTTAGACTCGTACTCTGGCCTACTGGTTAAGGTCTTAACTCTTACTCTGGCCTAATAGCTAAGGTCTTAGACTCGTACTCTGGCCTAATAGCTAAGGTCTTAGACTCGTACTCTGGCCTAATAGCTAAGGTCCTAGACTCGTACTCTGGCCTAATGGTTAAGCTTTTAACTCCTACTCTGGCCTAATAGCTAAGGTCTTAACTCTTACTCTGGCCTACTGGTTAAGGTCTTAACTCTCACTCTAGCCTAATAGCTAAGGTCTTAACTCTTACTCTGGCCTAATAGCTAAGGTCTTAGACTCATACTCTGGCCTAATGGTTAAGGTCTTAACTCTTACTCTGGCCTACTGGTTAAGGTCTTAACTCTTACTCTGGCCTAATAGCTAGGTTTTACACTCATACTCTGGCCTACTGGTTAAGGTCTTAACTCTTACTCTGGGATAATAGCTAAGGTCTTAGACTCGTACTCTGGCCTACTGGTTAAGGTCTTAACTCTTACTCTGGCCTAATAGCTAAGGTCTTAGACTCGTACTCTGGCCTAATAGCTAAGGTCTTAACTCTTACTCTGGCCTACTGGTTAAGGTCTTAACTCTTACTCTGTCCTAATAGCTAAGGTATTAGACTCGTATTCTGGCCTAATAGGTAAGGTCTTAGACTCGTACTCTGGCCTAATGGTTAAGGTCTTAACTTTCACTCTGGCCTAATAGCTAAGTTCCTAACTCTGACTCTGGCCTACTGGTTAGGGTCTTAACTCTTACTCTGGCCTAACAGCTAAGGTCTTAGACTCGTAATCTGGCCTAATAGCTAAGGTCTTAGACTCGTACTCTGGCCTGCAGGTTAAGGTCTTAACTCTTACTCGGACCTTCTGGTTAAGGTCTTAACTCTTACTCTGGCCTAATAGCTAAGGTCTTAGACTCGTACTCTGGCCTAATATCTAAGGTCTTAACTCTTACTCTGGCCTAATAGCTAAGGTCTTAGACTTGTACTCTGGCCTAATAGCTAAGGTCCTAGACTTGTACTCTGGCCTAATGGTTAAGGTCTTAACTCTTACTCCGGCATAATAGCTAAGGTCTTAGACTCATACTCTGGCCTAATGGTTAAGGTCTTAACTTTTTCTCTGGCCTAATAGCTAAGGTCTTAACTCTTACTCTGGCCTAATAGCTAAGGTCTTAGCTTCGTACTCTGGCCTACTGGTTAAGGTCTTAACTCATACTCTGGCCTAATGGTTAAGGCCTTAACGCTTACTCTGCTCTAATAGCTAAGGTCTTAGACTCGTACTCTGGCCTAATAGCTAAGGTCTTAGACTCGTACTCTGGCCTAATGGTTAAGGTCTTAACTCTTACTCTGGCCTACTGGTTAAGGTCTTAACTCTTACTCTGGCCTAATAGCTAAGGTCTTAACACTTACTCTGGCCTAATAGCTAAGGTCTTAGACTCGTACTCTGGCCTAATGGTTAAGGTCTTAACTCTTACTCTGGCCTAATAGCTAAGGTCTTAACACTTACTCTGGCCTAATAGCTAAGGTCTTAGACTCGTACTCTGGCCTAATGGTTAAGGTCTTAACTCTTACTCTGGCCTAATAGCTAAGGTCTTAACTCTTACTCTGGCCTAATAGCTAAGGTCTTAGACTCGTACTCTGGCCTAATAGCTAAGGTCCTAGACTCGTACTCTGGCCTAATGGTTAAGGTCTTAACTCTTACTCTTGCCTAATAGCTAAGGTCTTAGACTTGTACTCTGGCCTAATGGTTAAGGTCTTAACTTTTACTCTGGCCTAATAGCTAAGGTCTTAACTCTTACTCTGGCCTAATAGCTAAGGTCTTAGCTTCGTAATCTGGCCTACTGGTTAAGGTCTTAACTCGTACTCTGGCCTAATGGTTAAGGTCTTAACGCTTACTCTGCTCTAATAGCTAAGGTCTTAGACTCGTACTCTGGCCTAATAGATAAGGTCTTAGACTCGTACTCTGGCCTAATGGTTAAGGTCTTAACTCTTACTCTGGCCTAATAGCTAAGGTCTTAGACTCGTACTGTGGCCTAATGGTTAAGGTCTTAACTTTTACTTTGGCCTAATAGCTAAGGTTTTAACTCTTACTCTGGCCTAATAGCTAAGGTCTTAGCCTTGTACTCTGGCCTACTGGTTAAGGTCTTAACTCTTACTCTGGCGTACTGGTTAAGGTCTTAACTCTTACTCTAGCATAATAGCTAAGGTCTTAGACTCGTACTCTGGCCTAATAGCTAAGGTCTCAGACTCGTACTCTGGCCTAATGGTTAAGGTCTTAACTCTTACTCTGGCCTAATAGCTAAGGTCTTAGACTCGTACTCTGGCCTAATGGTTAAGGTCTTAACTTTTACTCTGGCCTAATAGCTAAGGTCTTAACTCTTACACTGGACTAATAGCTAAGGTCTTAGACTCGTACTCTGGCCTACTGGTTAAGGTCTTAACTCTTACTCTGGCCTACTGGTTAAGGTCTTAACTCTTACTCTGGCCTAATAGCTAAGGTCTTAACTTTTACTCTGGCCTAATAGCTAAGGTCTTAACTCTTACTCTGGCCTAATAGCTAAGGTCTTAGCTTCGTAATCTGGCCTACTGGTTAAGGTCTTAACTCGTACTCTGGCCTAATGGTTAAGGTCTTAACGCTTACTCTGCCCTGATGGTTAAGGTCTTAACTCTTACTCTGGCCTAATAGCTAAGGTCTTAGACTCGTACTGTGGCCTAATGGTTAAGGTCTTAACTTTTACTTTGGCCTAATAGCTAAGGTTTTAACTCTTACTCTGGCCTAATAGCTAAGGACTTAGCCTTGTACTCTGGCCTACTGCTTAAGGTCTTAACTCCTACTCTGGCCTACTGGTTAAGGTCTTAACTCTTACTCTGGCCTAATAGCTAAGGTCTTAGACTCGTACTCTGGCCTAATAGCTAAGGTCTTAGACTCGTACTCTGGCCTAATGGTTAAGGTCTTAACTCCTACTCTGGCCTAATAGCTAAGGTCTTAGACTCGTACTCTGGCCTAATGGTTAAGCTTTTAACTCCTACTCTGGCCTAATAGCTAAGGTCTTAACTCTTGCTCTGGCCTAATAGCTAAGGTCTTAGACTCATACTCTGGCCTAATGGTTAAGGTCTTAACTATTACTCTGGCCTACTGGTTAAGGTCTTAAATCTTACTCTGTCCTAATAGCTAAGGTATTAGACTCGTATTCTGGCCTAATAGGTAAGGTCTTAGACTTGTACTCTGGCCTAATGGTTAAGGTCTTAACTCTTACTCTGGCCTACTGGTTAAGGTCTTAACTCTTACTCTGGCCTAATGGTTAAGGTCTTAACTTTTACTCTGGCCTAATAGCTAAGGTCTTAACTCTTACACTGGACTAATAGCTAAGGTCTTATACACGTACTCTGGCCTACTGGTTAAGGTCTTAACTCTTACTCTGGCCTACTAGTTAAGGTCTTAACTCTTACTCTGACCTAATAGCTAAGGTCTTAGACTCGTACTCTGGCCTAATAGCTAAGGTCTTAGACTCGTACTCTGGCCTAATGGTTAAGCTTTTAACTCCTACTCTGGCCTAATAGCTAAGGTCTTAACTCTTACTCTGGACTAATAGCTAAGGTCTTAACTCTTTCTCTGGCCTAATAGCTAAGGTCTTAGACTCATACTCTGGCCTAATGGTTAAGGTCTTAACTCTTACTCTGGCCTACTGGTTAAGGTCTTAACTCTTACTCTGGCCTAATAGCTAAGGTTTTAGACTCGTACTCTGGCCTACTGGTTAAGGTCTTAACTCTTACTCTGGGATAATAGCTAAGGTCTTAGACTCGTACTCTGGCCTAATAGCTAAGGTCTTAACTCTTACTCGGGCCTAATAGCTAAGGTCTTAGCTTCGTACTCTGGCCTACTGGTTAAGGTCTTAACTCGTACTCTGGCCTAATGGTTAAGGTCTTAACGCTTACTCTGCTCTAATAGCTAAGATCTTAGACTCGTACTCTGGCCTAATTCCTAAGATCTTAGACTCGTACTCTGGCCTAATGGTTAAGGTCTTAACTCTTACTCTAGCCTAATAGCTAAGGTCTTAGACTCGTACTGTGGCCTAATGGTTAAGGTCTTAGCCTCGTACCCTGGCCTACTGGTTAAGGTCTTAACTCTTACTCTGGCCTACTGGTTAAGGTCTTAACTTTTACTCTGGCCTAATAGCTAAGGTTTTAACTCTTACTCTGGCCTAATAGCTAAGGTCTTAGCCTCGTACCCTGGCCTACTGGTTAAGGTCTTAACTCTTACTCTGGCCTACTGGTTAAGGTCTTAACTCTTACTCTGGCCTAATAGCTAAGGTCTTAGACTCGTACTCTGGCCTAATAGCTAAGGTCTTAGACTCGTACTCTGGCCTAATGGTTAAGCTTTTAACTCCTACTCTGGCCTAATAGCTAAGGTCTTAACTCTTGCTCTGGCCTAATAGCTAAGGTCTTAGACTCATACTCTGGCCTAATGGTTAAGGTCTTAACTATTACTCTGGCCTACTGGTTAAGGTCTTAACTCTTACTCTGTCCTACTAGCTAAGGTATTAGACTCTTATTCTGGCCTAATAGGTAAGGTCTTAGACTTGTACTCTGGCCTAATGGTTAAGGTCTTAACTCTTACTCTGGCCTACTGGTTAAGGTCTTAACTCTTACTCTGGCCTAATAGCTAAGGTCTTAACTTTTACTCTGGCCTAATAGCTAAGGTCTTAACTCTTACACTGGACTAATAGCTAAGGTCTTATACACGTACTCTGGCCTACTGGTTAAGGTCTTAACTCTTACTCTGGCCTACTAGTTAAGGTCTTAACTCTTACTCTGACCTAATAGCTAAGGTCTTAGACTCGTACTCTGGCCTAATAGCTAAGGTCTTAGACTCGTACTCTGGCCTAATGGTTAAGCTTTTAACTCCTACTCTGGCCTAATAGCTAAGGTCTTAACTCTTACTCTGGACTAATAGCTAAGGTCTTAACTCTTTCTCTGGCCTAATAGCTAAGGCCTTAGACTCATACTCTGGCCTAATGGTTAAGGTCTTAACTCTTACTCTGGCCTACTGGTTAAGGTCTTAACTCTTACTCTGGCCTAATAGCTAAGGTTTTAGACTCGTACTCTGGCCTACTGGTTAAGGTCTTAACTCTTACTCTGGGATAATAGCTAAGGTCTTAGACTCGTACTCTGGCCTAATAGCTAAGGTCTTAACTCTTACTCGGGCCTAATAGCTAAGGTCTTAGCTTCGTACTCTGGCCTACTGGTTAAGGTCTTAACTCGTACTCTGGCCTAATGGTTAAGGTCTTAACGCTTACTCTGCTCTAATAGCTAAGATCTTAGACTCGTACTCTGGCCTAATTCCTAAGATCTTAGACTCGTACTCTGGCCTAATGGTTAAGGTCTTAACTCTTACTCTAGCCTAATAGCTAAGGTCTTAGACTCGTACTGTGGCCTAATGGTTAAGGTCTTAGCCTCGTACCCTGGCCTACTGGTTAAGGTCTTAACTCTTACTCTGGCCTACTGGTTAAGGTCTTAACTTTTACTCTGGCCTAATAGCTAAGGTTTTAACTCTTACTCTGGCCTAATAGCTAAGGTCTTAGCCTCGTACCCTGGCCTACTGGTTAAGGTCTTAACTCTTACTCTGGCCTACTGGTTAAGGTCTTAACTCTTACTCTGGCCTAATAGCTAAGGTCTTAGACTCGTACTCTGGCCTAATAGCTAAGGTCTTAGACTCGTACTCTGGCCTAATGGTTAAGCTTTTAACTCCTACTCTGGCCTAATAGCTAAGGTCTTAACTCTTGCTCTGGCCTAATAGCTAAGGTCTTAGACTCATACTCTGGCCTAATGGTTAAGGTCTTAACTATTACTCTGGCCTACTGGTTAAGGTCTTAACTCTTACTCTGTCCTAATAGCTAAGGTATTAGACTCGTATTCTGGCCTAATAGGTAAGGTCTTAGACTTGTACTCTGGCCTAATGGTTAAGGTCTTAACTCTTACTCTGGCCTACTGGTTAAGGTCTTAACTCTTACTCTGGCCTAATAGCTAAGGTCTTAGATTTGTACTCTGGCCTAATGGTTAAGGTCTAAACTCTTACTCTGGCCTAATAGCTAAGGTCTTAGACTCGTACTCTGGCCTACTGGTTAAGGTCTTAACTCTTACTTTGGCCTAATGGTTAAGGTCTTAACTACTACTCTGGCCTAATAGCTAAGGTCTTAGACTCATACTCTGGCCTAATGGTTAAGGTCTTAACTCTTACTCTGGCCTACTGGTTAAGGTCTTAACTCTTACTCTAGCCTAATAGCTAAGGTCTTAACTCTTACTCTGGCCTAATAGCAAATGTCTTAGACTCGTAATCTGGCCTAATAGCTAAGGTCTTAACTCTTACTCTGGCCTAATAGCTAAGATCTTAGACTCGTACTTTGGCCTAATGGTTAAGGTCTTAACTCTTACTCTGGCCTACTGGTTAAGGTCTTAGACTCGTACTCTGGCCTAATAGCTAAGGTCTTAGACTCGTACTCTGGCCTAATGGTTAAGGTCTTAACTCTTACTCTGGCCTACTGGTTTAGGTCTTAACTCTTACTCTGGCCTACTGTTTAAGGTCTTAACCCTTACTCTGGCCTAATAGCTAAGGTCTTAGACTCGTACTCTGGCCTAATGGTTAAGGTCTTAACTCTTACTCTGGCCTAATAGCTAAGGTCTTAACTCTTACTCTGGCCTAATAGCTAAGGTCTTAGACTCGTACTCTGGCCTAATAGCTAAGGTCCTAGACTCGTACTCTGGCCTAATGGTTAAGGTCTTAACTCTTACTCTAGCCTAATAGCTAAGGTCTTAGACTCGTACTCTGGCCTAATGGTTAAGGTCTTAACTTTTACTCTGGCCTAATAGCTAAGGTCTTAACTCTTACTCTGGCCTAATAGCTAAGGTCTTAGCTTCGTACTCTGGCCTACTGGTTAAGGTCTTAACTCGTACTCTGGCCTAATGGTTAAGGTCTTAACACTTACTCTGCTCTAATAGCTAAGGTCTTAGACTCTTACTCTGGCCTAATAGCTAAGGTCTTAGACTCGTACTCTGGCCTAATGGTTAAGGTCTTAACTCTTACTCTGGCCTACTGGTAAAGGTCTTAACTCTTACTCTGGCCTAATAGCTGAGGTCTTAACTCTTACTCTGGCCTACTGGTTCAGGTCTTAACTCTTACTCTGGCCTAATAGCTAAGGTCTTAGACTCGTACTCTGGCCTAATAGCTAAGGTCTTAACTCTTACTCGGGCCTAATAGCTAATGTCTTAACTCTTACTCAGGCCTTCTGGTTAAGGTCTTAACTCTTACTCTGGCCTAATAGCTAAGGTCTTAGACTCGTACTCTGGCCTAATGGTTAAGGTCTTAACTCTTACTCTGGCCTAATAGCTAAGGTCTTAGACTCGTACTCTGGCCTAATAGCGAAGGTCTTAACTCTTACTCTGGCCTACTGGTTAGGTCTTAACTCTTACTCAGGCCTTCTGGTTAATGTCTTAACTCTTACTCTGGCCTAATAGCTAAGGTCTTAGACTCGTACTCTGGCCTAATGGTTAAGGTCTTAACTCTTACTCTGGCCTACTGGTTAAGGTCTTAACTCTTACTCTGGCCTAATAGCTGAGGTCTTAACTCTTACTCTGGCCTAATGGTTAAGGTCTTAACTCTTACTCTGGCCTAATAGCTAAGGTCCTAACTCTTACTCTGGCCTAATAGCTAAGGTCTTAACTCTTACTCTGGCCTACTGGTTAAGGTCTTAACTCTTACTCTGGCCTAATAGCTAAGGTCTTAGACTCGTACTCTGGCCTAATAGCTAAGGTCATAGACTTGTACTCTGGCCTACAGGTTAAGGTCTTAACTCTTACTCTGGCCTACTGGTTAAGGTCTTTACCCTTACTCTGGCATAATAGCTAAGGTCTTAGACTCGTACTCTGGCCTAATGGTTAAGGTCTTACCTCTTACTCTGGCCTACTGGTTAAGGTCTTAACTCTTACTCTGGCCTAATAGCTAAGGTCTTAACTCTTACTCTGGCCTAATAGCTAAGGTCTTAGACTTGTACTCTGGCCTACTGGTTAAGGTCTTAACTCTTACTCTGGCCTAATAGCTAAGGTCTCAACTCTTACTCTGTCCTAATAGCTAAGGTCTTAACTCTTACTCTGGCCTAATAGCTAAGGTCTTAGACTCGTACTCTGGCCTAATGGTTAAGGTCTTAACTCTTACTCTGGCCTACTGGTTAAGGTCTTAACTCTTACTCTGGCCTAATAGCTAAGGTCTTAGATTTGTACTCTGGCCTAATGGTTAAGGTCTTAACTCTTACTCTGGCCTAATAGCTAAGGTCTTAGACTCGTACTCTGGCCTAATGGTTAAGGTCTTAACTTTTACTCTGGCCTAATAGCTAAGGTCTTAACTCTTACTCTGGCCTAATAGCTAAGGTCTTAGATTCGTAATCTGGCCTACTGGTTAAGGACTTAACTTGTACTCTGGCCTAATGGTTAAGGTCTTAACGCTTACTCTGCTCTAATAGCTAAGGTCTTAGACTCGTACTCTGGCCTAATAGCTAAGGTCTTAGACTCGTACTCTGGCCTAATGGTTAAGGTCTTAACTCTTACTCTGGCCTAATAGCTAAGGTCTTAGACTCGTACTGTGGCCTAATGGTTAAGGTCTTAACTTTTACTTTGGCCTAATAGCTAAGGTTTTAACTCTTACTCTGGCCTATTAGCTAAGGTCTTAGCCTAGTACTCTGGCCTACTGGTTAAGGTCTTAACTCTTACTCTGGCCTACTGGTTAAGGTCTTAACTCTTACTCTGGCCTAATAGCTAAGGTCTTAGACTCGTACTCTGGCCTAATAGCTAAGGTCTTAGACTCGTACTCTGGCCTAATGGTTAAGGTCTTAACTCCTACTCTGGCCTAATAGCTAAGGTCTTAGACTTGTACTCTGGCCTAATGGTTAAGGTCTTAACTTTTACTCTGGCCTAATAGCTAAGGTCTTAACTCTTATACTGGACTAATAGCTAAGGTCTTAGACTCGTACTCTGGCCTACTGGTTAAGGTCTGAACTCTTACTCTGGCCTACTGGTTAAGGTCTTAACTCTTACTCTGGCCTAATAGCTAAGGTCTTAGACTCGTACTCTGGCCTAATAGCAAAGGTCTTAGACTCGTACTCTGGCCTAATGGTTAAGCTTTTAACTCCTACTCTGGCCTAATAGCTAAGGTCCTAACTCTTACTCTGGTCTAATAGCTAAGGTCTTAACTCTTACTCTGGCCTAATAGCTAAGGTCTTAACTCTTACTCTGGCCTACTGGTTAAGGTCTTTAACTCTTACTCTGGCCTAATAGCTAGGGTCTTAGACTCGTACTCTGGCCTAATGGTTAAGGTCTTAACTCTTACTCTGGCCTAATAGCTAAGGTCTTAGACTCGTACTCTGGCCTAATAGCGAAGGTCTTAACTCTTACTCTGGCCTACTGGTTAGGTCTTAACTCTTACTCAGGCCTTCTGGTTAATGTCTTAACTCTTACTCTGGCCTAATAGCTAAGGTCTTAGACCCGTACTCTGGCCTAATGGTTAAGGTCTTAACTCTTACTCTGGCCTACTGGTTAAGGTCTTAACTCTTACTCTGGCCTAATAGCTGAGGTCTTAACTCTTACTCTGGCCTACTGGTTCAGGTCTTAACTTTTACTCTGGCCTAATAGCTAAGGTCTTAGACTCATACTCTGGCCTAATGGTTAAGGTCTTAACTCTTACTCTGGCCTAATAGCTAAGGTCCTAACTCTTACTCTGGCCTAATAGCTAAGGTCTTAACTCTTACTCTGGCCTACTGGTTAAGGTCTTAACTCTTACTCTGGCCTAATAGCTAAGGTCTTAGACTCGTACTCTGGCCTAATAGCTAAGGTCATAGACTTGTACTCTGGCCTACAGGTTAAGGTCTTAACTCTTACTCTGGCCTACTGGTTAAGGTCTTTACCCTTACTCTGGCATAATAGCTAAGGTCTTAGACTCGTACTCTGGGCTAATGGTTAAGGTCTTAACTCTTACTCTGGCCAAATAGCTAGGGTCTTAACTCGTACTCTGGCCTAATAGCTAAGGTCTTAGACTCGTACTCTGGCCTAATGGTTAAGGTCTTACCTCTTACTCTGGCCTACTGGTTAAGGTCTTAACTCTTACTCTGGCCTAATAGCTAAGGTCTTAACTCTTACTCTGGCCTAATAGCTAAGGTCTTAGACTTGTACTCTGGCCTACTGGTTAAGGTCTTAACTCTTACTCTGGCCTAATAGCTAAGGTCTCAACTCTTACTCTGTCCTAATAGCTAAGGTCTTAACTCTTACTCTGGCCTAATAGCTAAGGTCTTAGACTCGTACTCTGGCCTAATGGTTAAGGTCTTAACTCTTACTCTGGCCTACTGGTTAAGGTCTTAACTCTTACACTGGGATAATAGCTAAGGTCTTAGACTCATACTCTGGCCTAATAGCTAAGGTCTTAACTCTTACTCGGGCCTAATAGCTAAGGTCTTAGCTTCGTACTCTGGCCTACTGGTTAAGGTCTTAACTCGTACTCTGGCCTAATGGTTAAGGTCTTAACGCTTACTCTGCTCTAATAGCTAAGGTCTTAACTCTTACTCTGGCCTAATAGCTAAGGTCTTAGACTTGTACTCTGGCCTACTGGTTAAGGTCTTAACTCTTACTCTGGCCTAATAGCTAAGGTCTCAACTCTTACTCTGTCCTAATAGCTAAGGTCTTAACTCTTACTCTGGCCTAATAGCTAAGGTCTTAGACTCGTACTCTGGCCTAATGGTTAAGGTCTTAACTCTTACTCTGGCCTACTGGTTAAGGTCTTAACTCTTACACTGGGATAATAGCTAAGGTCTTAGACTCATACTCTGGCCTAATAGCTAAGGTCTTAACTCTAACTCGGGCCTAATAGCTAAGGTCTTAGCTTCGTACTCTGGCCTACTGGTTAAGGTCTTAACTCGTACTCTGGCCTAATGGTTAAGGTCTTAACGCTTACTCTGCTCTAATAGCTAAGGTCTTAGACTCGTACTCTGGCCTAATAGCTAAGGTCTTAGACTCGTACTCTGTCCTAATGGTTAAGGTCTTAACTCTTACTCTGGCCTAATAGCTAAGGTCTTAGACTCGTACTCTGGCCTAATGGTTAAGGTCTTAACTCTTACTCTGGCCTACTGGTTAAGGTCTTAACTCTTACTCTGGCCTAATAGCTGAGGTCTTAACTCTTACTCTGGCCTACTGGTTAAGGTTTTAACTTTTACTCTGGCCTAATAGCTAAGGTCTTAGACTCATACTCTGGCCTAATGGTTAAGGTCTTAACTCTTACTCTGGCCTAATAGCTAAGGTCCTAACTCTTACTCTGGCCTAATAGCTAAGGTCTTAACTCTCACTCTGGCCTACTGGTTAAGATCTTAACTCTTACTCTGGCCTAATAGCTAAGGTCTTAGACTCGTACTCTGGCCTAATAGCTAAGGTCTTAACTCTTACTCTGGCCTAATAGCTAGGGTCTTAACTCGTACTGTGGCCTAATAGCTAAGGTCTTAGACTCGTACTCTGGCCTAATGGTTAAGGTTTTACCTCTTACTCTGGCCTACTGGTTAAGGTCTTAACTGTTACTCTGGCCTAATAGCTAAGGTCTTAACTCTTACTCTGGCCTAATAGCTAAGGTCTTAGACTCGTACTCTGGCCTAATGGTTAAGGTCTTAATTCTTACTCTGGCCTACTGGTTAAGGTCTTAACTCTTACTCTGGTCTAATAGCTAAGGTCTTAGATTTGTACTCTGGCCTAATGGTTAAGGTCTTAACTCTTACTCTGGCCTAATAGCTAAGGTCTTAGACTCGTACTCTGGCCTACTGGTTAAGGTCTTAACTCTTACTTTGGCCTACTGGTTAAGGTCTTAACTACTACTCTGGCCTAATAGCTAAGGTCTTAGACTCATACTCTGGCATAATGGTTAAGGTCTTAACTCATTCTCTGGCCTACTGGTTAAGGTCTTAACTCTTACTCTGGCCTAATAGCTAAGGTCTTAACGCTTACTCTGGCCTAATAGCTAAGGTCTTAACTCTTACTCTGGCCTAATAGCTGAGGTCTTAGACTCGTACTCTGGCCTAATGGGTAAGGTCTTAACTCTTACTCTGGCCTACTGGTTAAGGTCTTTAACTCTTACTCTGGCCTAATAGCTAAGGTCTTAGACTCGTACTCTGGCCCAATGGTTAAGGTCTTAACTCTTACTCTGGCCTACTGGTTAAGGTCTTAACTCTTACTCTAGCCTAATAGCTAAGGTCTTAACTCTTACTCTGGCCTAATAGCAAATGTCTTAGACTCGTAATCTGGCCTAATAGCTAAGGTCTTAACTCTTACTCTGGCCGAACAGCTAAGATCTTAGACTCGTACTTTGGCCTAATGTTTAAGGTCTTAACACTTACTCTGGCCTACTGGTTAAGGTCTTAGACTCGTACTCTGGCCTAATAGCTAAGGTCTTAGACTCGTACTCTGGCCTAATGGTTAAGGTCTTAACTCTTACTCTGGCCTACTGGTTGAGGTCTTAACTCTTACTCTGGCCTACTGGTTAAGGTCTTAACCCTTACTCTGGCCTAATAGCTAAGGTCTTAACACTTACTCTGCCCTAATAGCTAAGGTCTTAGACTCGTACTCTGGCCTAATGGTTAAGGTCTTAACTCTTACTCTGGCCTAATAGCTAAGGTCTTAACTCTTACTCTGGCCTAATAGCTAAGGTCTTAGACTCATAGTCTGGCCTAATAGCTAAGGTCCTAGACTCGTACTCTGGCCTAATGGTTAAGGTCTTAAGTCTTACTCTGGCCTAATAGCTAAAGTCTTAACTCTTACTCTGGCCTAATAGCTAAGGTCTTAGCTTCGTACTCTGGCCTACTGGTTAAGGTCTTAACTCGTACTCTGGCCTAATGGTTAAGGTCTTAACGCTTACTCTGCTCTAATAGCTAAGGTCTTAGACTCGTACTCTGGCCTAATAGCTAAGGTCTTAGACTCGTACTCTGGCCTAATGGTTAAGGTCCTAACTCTTACTCTGGCCTAATTGCTAAGGTCTTAGACTCGTACTCTGGCCTAATAGCTAAGGTCTTAACTCTTACTCGGGCCTAATAGCTAATGTCTTAACTCTTACTCTGGCCTAATAGCTAAGGTCTTAGACTCGTACTCTGGCCTAATAGCTAAGGTCTTAACTCTTACTCTGGCCTACTGGTTAAGGTCTTAACTCTTACTCGGGCCTTCTGGTTAAGGTCTTAACTCTTACTCTGGCCTAATAGCTAAGGTCTTAGAGTCGTACTCTGGCCTAATGGTTAAGGTCTTAACTCTTACTCTGGCCTACTGGTTAAGGTCTTATCTCTTACTCTGGCCTAATAGCTGAGGTCTTAACTTTTACTCTGGCCTACTGGTAAGGTCTTAACTTTTACTCTGGCCTAATAGCTAAGGTCTTAGACTCATGCTCTGGCCTAATGGTTAAGGTCTTAACTCTTACTCTGGCCTAATAGCTAAGGTCCTAACTCTTACTCTGGCCTAATAGCTAAGGTCTTAACTCGTACTCTGGCCTACTGGTTAAGGTCTTAACTCTTACTCTTGCCTAATAGCTAAGGTCTTAGATTCGTACTCTGGCCTAATAGCTAAGGTCTTAGACTTGTACTCTGGCCTACAGGTTAAGGTCTTAACTCTTACTCTGGCCTACTGGTTAAGGTCTTTACCCTTACTCTGGCATAATAGCTAAGGTCTTAGACTCGTACTCTGGCCTAATGGTTAAGGTCTTAACTCTTACTCTGGCCTAATAGCTAGGGTCTTAACTCGTACTCTGGCCTAATAGCTAAGGTCTTAGACTCATACTCTGGCCTAATAGCTAAGGTCTTAGACTCGTACTTTGGCCTGCAGGTTAAGGTCTTAACTCCTACTCGGGCCTACTGGTTAAGGTCTTAACTCTTACTCTGGCCTAATAGCTAAGGTCTTAGTCTCGTACTCTGGCCTATTGGTTAAGGTCTTACCTCTTACTCTGGCCTACTGGTTAAGGTCTTAACTGTTACTCTGGCCTAATAACTAAGGTCTTAACTCTTACTTTGGCCTAATAGCTAAGGTTTTAGACTCATACTCTGGCCTACTGGTTAAGGTCTTAACTCTTACTCTGGCCTAATAGCTAAGGTCCCAACTCTTACTCTGTCCTAATAGCTAAGGTCTTAACTCTTACTCTGGCCTAATAGCTAAGGTCTTAGATTTGTACTCTGGCCTAATGGTTAAGGTCTTAACTCTTACTCTGGCCTAATAGCTAAGGTCTTAGACTCGTACTCTGGCCTACTGGTTAAGGTCTTAACTCTTACTTTGGCCTACTGGTTAAGGTCTTAACTACTACTCTGGCCTAATAGCTAAGGTCTTAGACTCATACTCTGGCCTAATGGTTAAGGTCTTAACTGTTACTCTGGCCTACTGGTTAAGGTCTTAACTCTTACTCTGGCCTAATAGCTAAGGTCTTAACGCTTACTCTGGCCTAATAGCTAAGGTCTTAGACTCGTACTCTGGCCTAATGGGTAAGGTCTTAACTCGTACTCTGGCCTAATGGTTAAGGTCTTAACTCTTACTCTGGCCTACTGGTTAAGGTCTTAACTCTTACTCTAGCCTAATAGCTAAGGTCTTAATTCTTACTCTGGCCTAATAGCAAATGTCTTAGACTCGTAATGTGGCCTAATAGCTAAGGTCTTAACTCTTACTCTGGCCTAATAGCTAGGGTCTTAACTCGTACTCTGGCCTAATAGCTAAGGTCTTAGTCTCGTACTCTGGCCTATTGGTTAAGGTCTTACCTCTTACTCTGGCCTACTGGTTAAGGTCTTAACTGTTACTCTGGCCTAATAGCTAAGGTCTTAACTCTTACTTTGGCCTAATAGCTAAGGTTTTAGACTCATACTCTGGCCTACTGGTTAAGGTCTTAACTCTTACTCTGGCCTAATAGCTAAGGTCCCAACTCTTACTCTGTCCTAAAAGTAAGGTCTTAACTCTTACTCTGGCCTAATAGCTAAGGTCTTAGACTTGTACTCTGGCCTACTGGTTAAGGTCTTAACTCTTACTCTGGCCTAATAGCTAAGGTCTCAACTCTTACTCTGTCCTAATAGCTAAGGTCTTAACTCTTACTCTGGCCTAATAGCTAAGGTCTTAGACTCGTACTCTGGCCTAATGGTTAAGGTCTTAACTCTTACTCTGGCCTACTGGTTAAGGTCTTAACTCTTACTCTGGCCTAATAGCTAAGGTCTTAGATTTGTACTCTGGCCTAATGGTTAAGGTCTTAACTCTTACTCTGGCCTAATAGCTAAGGTCTTAGACTCGTACTCTGGCCTAATGGTTAAGGTCTTAACTTTTACTCTGGCCTAATAGCTAAGGTCTTAACTCTTACTCTGGCCTAATAGCTAAGGTCTTAGCTTCGTAATCTGGCCTACTGGTTAAGGACTTAACTTGTACTCTGGCCTAATGGTTAAGGTCTTAACGCTTACTCTGCTCTAATAGCTAAGGTCTTAGACTCGTACTCTGGCCTAATAGCTAAGGTCTTAGACTCGTACTCTGGCCTAATGGTTAAGGTCTTAACTCTTACTCTGGCCTAATAGCTAAGGTCTTAGACTCGTACTGTGGCCTAATGGTTAAGGTCTTAACTTTTACTCTGGCCTAATAGCTAAGGTTTTAACTCTTACTCTGGCCTAATAGCTAAGGTCTTAGCCTAGTACTCTGGCCTACTGGTTAAGGTCTTAACTCTTACTCTGGCCTACTGGTTAAGGTCTTAACTCTTACTCTGGCCTAATAGCTAAGGTCTTAGACTCGTACTCTGGCCTAATAGCTAAGGTCTTAGACTCGTACTCTGGCCTAATGGTTAAGGTCTTAACTCCTACTCTGGCCTAATAGCTAAGGTCTTAGACTTGTACTCTGGCCTAATGGTTAAGGTCTTAACTTTTACTCTGGCCTAATAGCTAAGGTCTTAACTCTTATACTGGACTAATAGCTAAGGTCTTAGACTCGTACTCTGGCCTACTGGTTAAGGTCTGAACTCTTACTCTGGCCTACTGGTTAAGGTCTTAACTCTTACTCTGGCCTAATAGCTAAGGTCTTAGACTCGTACTCTGGCCTAATAGCAAAGGTCTTAGACTCGTACTCTGGCCTAATGGTTAAGCTTTTAACTCCTACTCTGGCCTAATAGCTAAGGTCTTAACTCTTACTCTGGCCTAATAGCTAAGGTCTTAACTCTTACTCTGGCCTAATAGCTAAGGTCTTAACTCTTACTCTGGCCTACTGGTTAAGGTCTTTAACTCTTACTCTGGCCTAATAGCTAGGGTCTTAGACTCGTACTCTGGCCTAATGGTTAAGGTCTTAACTCTTACTCTGGCCTAATAGCTAAGGTCTTAGACTCGTACTCTGGCCTAATAGCGAAGGTCTTAACTCTTACTCTGGCCTACTGGTTAGGTCTTAACTCTTACTCAGGCCTTCTGGTTAATGTCTTAACTCTTACTCTGGCCTAATAGCTAAGGTCTTAGACTCGTACTCTGGCCTAATGGTTAAGGTCTTAACTCTTACTCTGGCCTACTGGTTAAGGTCTTAACTCTTACTCTGGCCTAATAGCTGAGGTCTTAACTCTTACTCTGGCCTACTGGTTCAGGTCTTAACTTTTACTCTGGCCTAATAGCTAAGGTCTTAGACTCATACTCTGGCCTAATGGTTAAGGTCTTAACTCTTACTCTGGCCTAATAGCTAAGGTCCTAACTCTTACTCTGGCCTAATAGCTAAGGTCTTAACTCTTACTCTGGCCTACTGGTTAAGGTCTTAACTCTTACTCTGGCCTAATAGCTAAGGTCTTAGACTCGTACTCTGGCCTAATAGCTAAGGTCATAGACTTGTACTCTGGCCTACAGGTTAAGGTCTTAACTCTTACTCTGGCCTACTGGTTAAGGTCTTTACCCTTACTCTGGCATAATAGCTAAGGTCTTAGACTCGTACTCTGGCCTAATGGTTAAGGTCTTAACTCTTACTCTGGCCAAATAGCTAGGGTCTTAACTCGTACTCTGGCCTAATAGCTAAGGTCTTAGACTCGTACTCTGGCCTAATGGTTAAGGTCTTACCTCTTACTCTGGCCTACTGGTTAAGGTCTTAACTCTTACTCTGGCCTAATAGCTAAGGTCTTAACTCTTACTCTGGCCTAATAGCTAAGGTCTTAGACTTGTACTCTGGCCTACTGGTTAAGGTCCTAACTCTTACTCTGGCCTAATAGCTAAGGTCTCAACTCTTACTCTGTCCTAATAGCTAAGGTCTTAACTCTTACTCTGGCCTAATAGCTAAGGTCTTAGACTCGTACTCTGGCCTAATGGTTAAGGTCTTAACTCTTACTCTGGCCTACTGGTTAAGGTCTTAACTCTTACTCTGGCCTAATAGCTAAGGTCTTAGATTTGTACTCTGGCCTAATGGTTAAGGTCTTAACTCTTACTCTGGCCTAATAGCTAAGGTCTTAGACTCGTACTCTGGCCTAATGGTTAAGGTCTTAACTTTTACTCTGGCCTAATAGCTAAGGTCTTAACTCTTACTCTGGCCTAATAGCTAAGGTCTTAGCTTCGTAATCTGGCCTACTGGTTAAGGACTTAACTTGTACTCTGGCCTAATGGTTAAGGTCTTAACGCTTACTCTGCTCTAATAGCTAAGGTCTTAGACTCGTACTCTGGCCTAATAGCTAAGGTCTTAGACTCGTACTCTGGCCTAATGGTTAAGGTCTTAACTCTTACTCTGGCCTAATAGCTAAGGTCTTAGACTCGTACTTTGGCCTAATGGTTAAGGTCTTAACTTTTACTTTGGCCTAATAGCTAAGGTTTTAACTCTTACTCTGGCCTAATAGCTAAGGTCTTAGCCTAGTACTCTGGCCTACTGGTTAAGGTCTTAACTCTTACTCTGGCCTACTGGTTAAGGTCTTAACTCTTACTCTGGCCTAATAGCTAAGGTCTTAGACTCGTACTCTGGCCTAATAGCTAAGGTCTTAGACTCGTACTCTGGCCTAATGGTTAAGGTCTTAACTCCTACTCTGGCCTAATAGCTAAGGTCTTAGACTTGTACTCTGGCCTAATGGTTAAGGTCTTAACTTTTACTCTGGCCTAATAGCTAAGGTCTTAACTCTTATACTGGACTAATAGCTAAGGTCTTAGACTCGTACTCTGGCCTACTGGTTAAGGTCTGAACTCTTACTCTGGCCTACTGGTTAAGGTCTTAACTCTTACTCTGGCCTAATAGCTAAGGTCTTAGACTCGTACTCTGGCCTAATAGCAAAGGTCTTAGACTCGTACTCTGGCCTAATGGTTAAGCTTTTAACTCCTACTCTGGCCTAATAGCTAAGGTCTTAACTCTTACTCTGGCCTAATAGCTAAGGTCTTAACTCTTACTCTGGCCTAATAGCTAAGGTCTTAACTCTTACTCTGGCCTACTGGTTAAGGTCTTTAACTCTTACTCTGGCCTAATAGCTAGGGTCTTAGACTCGTACTCTGGCCTAATGGTTAAGGTCTTAACTCTTACTCTGGCCTATTGGTTAAGGTCTTAACTCTTAATCTGGCCTAATAGCTAAGGTTTTAGACTCGTACTCCGGCCTACTGGTTAAGGTCTTAACTCTTACACTGGGATAATAGCTAAGGTCTTAGACTCATACTCTGGCCTAATAGCTAAGGTCTTAACTCTTACTCGGGCCTAATAGCTAAGGTCTTAGCTTCGTACTCTGGCCTACTGGTTAAGGTCTTAACTCGTACTCTGGCCTAATGGTTAAGGTCTTAACGCTTACTCTGCTCTAATAGCTAAGGTCTTAGACTCGTACTCTGGCCTAATAGCTAAGGTCTTAGACTCGTACTCTGGCCTAATGGTTAAGGTCTTAACTCCTACTCTGGCCTAATAGCTAAGGTCTTAGACTCGTACTCTGGACTAATGGTTAAGGTCTTAACTTTTACTCTGGCCTAATAGCTAAGGTCTTAACTCTTACACTGGACTAATAGCTAAGGTCTTAGACTCGTACTCTGGCCTACTGGTTCACGTCTTAACTCTTACTCTGGCCTACTGGTTAAGGTCTTAACTCTTACTCTGGCCTAATAGCTAAGGTCTTAGACTCGTACTCTGGCCTAATAGCTAAGGTCTTAGACTCGTACTCTGGCCTAATGGTTAAGCTTTTAACTCCTACTCTGGCCTAATAGCTAAGGTCTTAACTCTTAATCTGGCCTAATAGCTAAGGTCTTAGACTCATACTCTGGCCTAATGGTTAAGGTCTTAACTCTTACTCTGGCCTACTGGTTAAGGTCTTAACTCTTACTCTGGCCTAATAGCTAAGGTTTTAGACTCGTACTCTGGCCTACTCGTTAAGGTCTTAACTCTTCCTCTGGGATAATAGCTAAGGTCTTAGACTCGTACTCTGGCCTGCAGGTTAAGGTCTTAACTCTTACTCGGGCCTTCTGGTTAAGGTCTTAACTCTTACTCTGGCCTAATAGCTAAGGTCTTAGACTCGTACTCTGGCCTAATGGTTAAGGTCTTAACTCTTACTCTGGCCTACTGGTTAAGGTCTTAACTCTTACTCTGGCCTAATAGCTGAGGTCTTAACTCTTACTCTGGCCTACTGGTTAAGGTTTTAACTTTTACTCTGGCCTAATAGCTAAGGTCTTAGACTCATACTCTGGCCTAATGGTTAAGGTCTTAACTCTTACTCTGGCCTAATAGCTAAGGTCCTAACTCTTACTCTGGCCTAATAGCTAAGGTCTTAACTCTCACTCTGGCCTACTGGTTAAGATCTTTACTCTTACTCTGGCCTAATAGCTAAGGTCTTAGACTCGTACTCTGGCCTAATAGCTAAGGTCTTAACTCTTACTCTGGCCTAATAGCTAGGGTCTTAACTCGTACTGTGGCCTAATAGCTAAGGTCTTAGACTCGTACTCTGGCCTAATGGTTAAGGTTTTACCTCTTACTCTGGCCTACTGGTTAAGGTCTTAACTGTTACTCTGGCCTAATAGCTAAGGTCTTAACTCTTACTCTGGCCTAATAGCTAAGGTCTTAGACTCGTACTCTGGCCTAATGGTTAAGGTCTTAATTCTTACTCTGGCCTACTGATTAAGGTCTTAACTCTTACTCTTGTCTAATAGCTAAGGTCTTAGATTTGTACTCTGGCCTAATGGTTAAGGTCTTAACTCTTACTCTGGCCTAATAGCTAAGGTCTTAGACTCGTACTCTGGCCTACTGGTTAAGGTCTTAACTCTTACTTTGGCCTACTGGTTAAGGTCTTAACTACTACTCTGGCCTAATAGCTAAGGTCTTAGACTCATACTCTGGCATAATGGTTAAGGTCTTAACTCATACTCTGGCCTACTGGTTAAGGTCTTAACTCTTACTCTGGCCTAATAGTTAAGGTCTTAACGCTTACTCTGGCCTAATAGCTAAGGTCTTAACTCTTACTCTGGCCTAATAGCTGAGGTCTTAGACTCGTACTCTGGCCTAATGGGTAAGGTCTTAACTCTTACTCTGGCCTACTGGTTAAGGTCTTTAACTCTTACTCTGGCCTAATAGCTAAGGTCTTAGACTCGTACTCTGGCCCAATGGTTAAGGTCTTAACTCTTACTCTGGCCTACTGGTTAAGGTCTTAACTCTTACTCTAGCCTAATAGCTAAGGTCTTAACTCTTAATCTGGCCTAATAGCTAAGGTCTTAACTCTTACTCTGGCCTACTGGTTAAGGTCTTTAACTCTTACTCTGGCCTAATAGCTAGGGTCTTAGACTCGTACTCTGGCCTAATGGTTAAGGTCTTAACTCTTACTCTGGCCTATTGGTTAAGGTCTTAACTCTTAATCTGGCCTAATAGCTAAGGTTTTAGACTCGTACTCCGGCCTACTGGTTAAGGTCTTAACTCTTACACTGGGATAATAGCTAAGGTCTTAGACTCATACTCTGGCCTAATAGCTAAGGTCTTAACTCTTACTCGGGCCTAATAGCTAAGGTCTTAGCTTCGTACTCTGGCCTACTGGTTAAGGTCTTAACTCGTACTCTGGCCTAATGGTTAAGGTCTTAACGCTTACTCTGCTCTAATAGCTAAGGTCTTAGACTCGTACTCTGGCCTAATAGCTAAGGTCTTAGACTCGTACTCTGGCCTAATGGTTAAGGTCTTAACTCCTACTCTGGCCTAATAGCTAAGGTCTTAGACTCGTACTCTGGACTAATGGTTAAGGTCTTAACTTTTACTCTGGCCTAATAGCTAAGGTCTTAACTCTTACACTGGACTAATAGCTAAGGTCTTAGACTCGTACTCTGGCCTACTGGTTCACGTCTTAACTCTTACTCTGGCCTACTGGTTAAGGTCTTAACTCTTACTCTGGCCTAATAGCTAAGGTCTTAGACTCGTACTCTGGCCTAATAGCTAAGGTCTTAGACTCGTACTCTGGCCTAATGGTTAAGCTTTTAACTCCTACTCTGGCCTAATAGCTAAGGTCTTAACTCTTAATCTGGCCTAATAGCTAAGGTCTTAGACTCATACTCTGGCCTAATGGTTAAGGTCTTAACTCTTACTCTGGCCTACTGGTTAAGGTCTTAACTCTTACTCTGGCCTAATAGCTAAGGTTTTAGACTCGTACTCTGGCCTACTGGTTAAGGTCTTAACTCTTCCTCTGGGATAATAGCTAAGGTCTTAGACTCGTACTCTGGCCTGCAGGTTAAGGTCTTAACTCTTACTCGGGCCTTCTGGTTAAGGTCTTAACTCTTACTCTGGCCTAATAGCTAAGGTCTTAGACTCGTACTCTGGCCTAATGGTTAAGGTCTTAACTCTTACTCTGGCCTACTGGTTAAGGTCTTAACTCTTACTCTGGCCTAATAGCTGAGGTCTTAACTCTTACTCTGGCCTACTGGTTAAGGTTTTAACTTTTACTCTGGCCTAATAGCTAAGGTCTTAGACTCATACTCTGGCCTAATGGTTAAGGTCTTAACTCTTACTCTGGCCTAATAGCTAAGGTCCTAACTCTTACTCTGGCCTAATAGCTAAGGTCTTAACTCTCACTCTGGCCTACTGGTTAAGATCTTAACTCTTACTCTGGCCTAATAGCTAAGGTCTTAGACTCGTACTCTGGCCTACTAGCTAAGGTCTTAACTCTTACTCTGGCCTAATAGCTAGGGTCTTAACTCGTACTGTGGCCTAATAGCTAAGGTCTTAGACTCGTACTCTGGCCTAATGGTTAAGGTTTTACCTCTTACTCTGGCCTACTGGTTAAGGTCTTAACTGTTACTCTGGCCTAATAGCTAAGGTCTTAACTCTTACTCTGGCCTAATAGCTAAGGTCTTAGACTCGTACTCTGGCCTAATGGTTAAGGTCTTAATTCTTACTCTGGCCTACTGATTAAGGTCTTAACTCTTACTCTGGTCTAATAGCTAAGGTCTTAGATTTGTACTCTGGCCTAATGGTTAAGGTCTTAACTCTTACTCTGGCCTAATAGCTAAGGTCTTAGACTCGTACTCTGGCCTACTGGTTAAGGTCTTAACTCTTACTTTGGCCTACTGGTTAAGGTCTTAACTACTACTCTGGCCTAATAGCTAAGGTCTTAGACTCATACTCTGGCATAATGGTTAAGGTCTTAACTCATACTCTGGCCTACTGGTTAAGGTCTTAACTCTTACTCTGGCCTAATAGTTAAGGTCTTAACGCTTACTCTGGCCTAATAGCTAAGGTCTTAACTCTTACTCTGGCCTAATAGCTGAGGTCTTAGACTCGTACTCTGGCCTAATGGGTAAGGTCTTAACTCTTACTCTGGCCTACTGGTTAAGGTCTTTAACTCTTACTCTGGCCTAATAGCTAAGGTCTTAGACTCGTACTCTGGCCCAATGGTTAAGGTCTTAACTCTTACTCTGGCCTACTGGTTAAGGTCTTAACTCTTACTCTAGCCTAATAGCTAAGGTCTTAACTCTTAATCTGGCCTAATAGCTAAGGTCTTAACTCTTACTCTGGCCTACTGGTTAAGGTCTTTAACTCTTACTCTGGCCTAATAGCTAGGGTCTTAGACTCGTACTCTGGCCTAATGGTTAAGGTCTTAACTCTTACTCTGGCCTATTGGTTAAGGTCTTAACTCTTAATCTGGCCTAATAGCTAAGGTTTTAGACTCGTACTCCGGCCTACTGGTTAAGGTCTTAACTCTTACACTGGGATAATAGCTAAGGTCTTAGACTCATACTCTGGCCTAATAGCTAAGGTCTTAACTCTTACTCGGGCCTAATAGCTAAGGTCTTAGCTTCGTACTCTGGCCTACTGGTTAAGGTCTTAACTCATACTCTGGCCTAATGGTTAAGGTCTTAACGCTTACTCTGCTCTAATAGCTAAGGTCTTAGACTCGTACTCTGGCCTAATAGCTAAGGTCTTAGACTCGTACTCTGGCCTAATGGTTAAGGTCTTAACTCCTACTCTGGCCTAATAGCTAAGGTCTTAGACTCGTACTCTGGACTAATGGTTAAGGTCTTAACTTTTACTCTGGCCTAATAGCTAAGGTCTTAACTCTTACACTGGACTAATAGCTAAGGTCTTAGACTCGTACTCTGGCCTACTGGTTCACGTCTTAACTCTTACTCTGGCCTACTGGTTAAGGTCTTAACTCTTACTCTGGCCTAATAGCTAAGGTCTTAGACTCGTACTCTGGCCTAATAGCTAAGGTCTTAGACTCGTACTCTGGCCTAATGGTTAAGCTTTTAACTCCTACTCTGGCCTAATAGCTAAGGTCTTAACTCTTAATCTGGCCTAATAGCTAAGGTCTTAGACTCATACTCTGGCCTAATGGTTAAGGTCTTAACTCTTACTCTGGCCTACTGGTTAAGGTCTTAACTCTTACTCTGGCCTAATAGCTAAGGTTTTAGACTCGTACTCTGGCCTACTGGTTAAGGTCTTAACTCTTCCTCTGGGATAATAGCTAAGGTCTTAGACTCGTACTCTGGCCTGCAGGTTAAGGTCTTAACTCTTACTCGGGCCTTCTGGTTAAGGTCTTAACTCTTACTCTGGCCTAATAGCTAAGGTCTTAGACTCGTACTCTGGCCTAATGGTTAAGGTCTTAACTCTTACTCTGGCCTACTGGTTAAGGTCTTAACTCTTACTCTGGCCTAATAGCTGAGGTCTTAACTCTTACTCTGGCCTACTGGTTAAGGTTTTAACTTTTACTCTGGCCTAATAGCTAAGGTCTTAGTCTCATACTCTGGCCTAATGGTTAAGGTCTTAACTCTTACTCTGGCCTAATAGCTAAGGTCCTAACTCTTACTCTGGCCTAATAGCTAAGGTCTTAACTCTCACTCTGGCCTACTGGTTAAGATCTTAACTCTTACTCTGGCCTAATAGCTAAGGTCTTAGACTCGTACTCTGGCCTAATAGCTAAGGTCTTAACTCTTACTCTGGCCTAATAGCTAGGGTCTTAACTCGTACTGTGGCCTAATAGCTAAGGTCTTAGACTCGTACTCTGGCCTAATGGTTAAGGTTTTACCTCTTACTCTGGCCTACTGGTTAAGGTCTTAACTGTTACTCTGGCCTAATAGCTAAGGTCTTAACTCTTACTCTGGCCTAATAGCTAAGGTCTTAGACTCGTACTCTGGCCTAATGGTTAAGGTCTTAATTCTTACTCTGGCCTACTGATTAAGGTCTTAACTCTTACTCTGGTCTAATAGCTAAGGTCTTAGATTTGTACTCTGGCCTAATGGTTAAGGTCTTAACTCTTACTCTGGCCTAATAGCTAAGGTCTTAGACTCGTACTCTGGCCTACTGGTTAAGGTCTTAACTCTTACTTTGGCCTACTGGTTAAGGTCTTAACTACTACTCTGGCCTAATAGCTAAGGTCTTAGACTCATACTCTGGCATAATGGTTAAGGTCTTAACTCATACTCTGGCCTACTGGTTAAGGTCTTAACTCTTACTCTGGCCTAATAGTTAAGGTCTTAACGCTTACTCTGGCCTAATAGCTAAGGTCTTAACTCTTACTCTGGCCTAATAGCTGAGGTCTTAGACTCGTACTCTGGCCTAATGGGTAAGGTCTTAACTCTTACTCTGGCCTACTGGTTAAGGTCTTTAACTCTTACTCTGGCCTAATAGCTAAGGTCTTAGACTCGTACTCTGGCCCAATGGTTAAGGTCTTAACTCTTACTCTGGCCTACTGGTTAAGGTCTTAACTCTTACTCTAGCCTAATAGCTAAGGTCTTAACTCTTACTCTGGCCTAATAGCAAATGTCTTAGACTCGTAATCTGGCCTAATAGCTTAAGTCTTAACTCTTACTCTGGCCTAACAGCTAAGATCTTAGACTCGTACTTTGGCCTAATGTTTAAGGTCTTAACTCTTACTCTGGCCTACTGGTTAAGGTCTTAGACTCGTACTCTGGCCTAATAGCTAAGGTCTTAAACTCGTACTCTGGCCTAATGGTTAAGGTCTTAACTCTTACTCTGGCCTACTGGTTGAGGTCTTAACTCTTACTCTGGCCTACTGGTTAAGGTCTTAACCCTTACTCTGGCCTAATAGCTAAGGTCTTAACACTTACTCTGCCCTAATAGCTAAGGTCTTAGACTCGTACTCTGGCCTAATGGTTAAGGTCTTAACTCTTACTCTGGCCTACTGGTTGAGGTCTTAACTCTTACTCTGGCCTACTGGTTAAGGTCTTAACTAGGGGTGGGCGGAATTTGCGGAATTAACCTTCGCAAATTATCGCGAGAATGTTTAAAATTATCGCAAACAAGCAGAAATATCGCGAAGATGCGGAAGTTTTTTTCCGGCATGTTCGCGCGATTTTCTGCATGGTTGCGGGTCGCCAACTTACCCATGTGGCTGCTTGCGGGCGCGGCCATCTTGTTTTGAGTTGTTCTCGCGGTGCATGATCGCGAGAAGAAAGACGTGATCGCGCGACGCATGACGTCACTGCGGGCGCGAACTGTCGCGAGACAGCGCAAATGGCTAAAAACAATACAACATCTCATGGAGAACGCGACCGGATCAAGAAAACTTGTCGGCGAACGCAGGGATTCAGGTAAGGCGATCGCGCGCGCGCGAGAATGTATCATTTTACAGCGCGAGCAAGAAACAAATTATCGCCAAGCTGCGGAAACCGGAATTTTTGACATTTTCGCGCTCTCCGCGGAACGCAAAAATGTCAAAATATCGCAATTTCCGCGAACGGAACGAAATTTTTGCCCAGGCCTAGTCTTAACCCTTACTCTGGCCTAATAGCTAAGGTCTTAACTCTTACTCTGGCCTAATAGCTAAGGTCTTAGACTCATAGTCTGGCCTAATAGCTAAGGTCCTAGACTCGTACTCTGGCCTAATGGTTAAGGTCTTAAGTCTTACTCTGGCCTAATAGCTAAGGTCTTAACTCTTACTCTGGCCTAATAGCTAAGGTCTTAGCTTCGTACTCTGGCCTACTGGTTAAGGTCTTAACTCGTACTCTGGCCTAATGGTTAAGGTCTTAACGCTTACTCTGCTCTAATAGCTAAGGTCTTAGACTCGTACTCTGGCCTAATAGCTAAGGTCTTAGACTCATACTCTGGCCTAATGGTTAAGGTCCTAACTCTTACTCTGGCCTAATAGCTAAGGTCTTAGACTCGTACTCTGGCCTAATAGCTAAGGTCTTAACTCTTACTCGGGCCTAATAGCTAATGTCTTAACTCTTACTCTGGCCTAATAGCTAAGGTCTTAGACTCGTACTCTGGCATAATAGCTAAGGTCTTAACTCTTACTCTGGCCTACTGGTTAAGGTCTTAACTCTTACTCGGGCCTTCTGGTTAAGGTCTTAACTCTTACTCTGGCCTACTGGTTAAGGTCTTATCTCTTACTCTGGCCTAATAGCTGAGGTCTTAACTTTTACTCTGGCCTACTGGTAAGGTCTTAACTTTTACTCTGGCCTAATAGCTAAGGTCTTAGACTCATGCTCTGGCCTAATGGTTAAGGTCTTAACTCTTACTCTGGCCTAATAGCTAAGGTCCTAACTCTTACTCTGGCCTAATAGCTAAGGTCTTAACTCGTACTCTGGCCTACTGGTTAAGGTCTTAACTCTTACTCTTGCCTAATAGCTAAGGTCTTAGATTCGTACTCTGGCCTAATAGCTAAGGTCTTAGACTTGTACTCTGGCCTACAGGTTAAGGTCTTAACTCTTACTCTGGCCTACTGGTTAAGGTCTTTACCCTTACTCTGGCATAATAGCTAAGGTCTTAGACTCGTACTCTGGCCTAATGGTTAAGGTCTTAACTCTTACTCTGGCCTAATAGCTAGGGTCTTAACTCATACTCTGGCCTAATAGCTAAGGTCTTAGACTCATACTCTGGCCTAATAGCTAAGGTCTTAGACTCGTACTTTGGCCTGCAGGTTAAGGTCTTAACTCCTACTCGGGCCTACTGGTTAAGGTCTTAACTCTTACTCTGGCCTAATAGCTAAGGTCTTAGTCTCGTACTCTGGCCTATTGGTTAAGGTCTTACCTCTTACTCTGGCCTACTGGTTAAGGTCTTAACTGTTACTCTGGCCTAATAGCTAAGGTCTTAACTCTTTCTTTGGCCTAATAGCTAAGGTTTTAGACTCATACTCTGGCCTACTGGTTAAGGTCTTAACTCTTACTCTGGCCTAATAGCTAAGGTCCCAACTCTTACTCTGTCCTAATAGCTAAGGTCTTAACTCTTACTCTGGCCTAATAGATAAGGTCTTAGACTCGTACTCTGGCCTAATGGTTAAGGTCTTAACTCTTACTCTGGCCTACTGGTTAAGGTCTTAACTCTTACTCTGGCCTAATAGCTAAGGTCTTAGATTTGTACTCTGGCCTAATGGTTAAGGTCTTAACTCTTACTCTGGCCTAATAGCTAAGGTCTTAGACTCGTACTCTGGCCTACTGGTTAAGGTCTTAACTCTTACTTTGGCCTACTGGTTAAGGTCTTAACTACTACTCTGGCCTAATAGCTAAGGTCTTAGACTCATACTCTGGCCTAATGGTTAAGGTCTTAACTGTTACTCTGGCCTACTGGTTAAGGTCTTAACTCTTACTTTGGCCTAATAGCTAAGGTCTTAACGCTTACTCTGGCCTAATAGCTAAGGTCTTAGACTCGTACTCTGGCCTAATGGGTAAGGTCTTAACTCGTACTCTGGCCTAATGGTTAAGGTCTTAACTCTTACTCTGGCCTACTGGTTAAGGTCTTAACTCTTACTCTAGCCTAATAGCTAAGGTCTTAATTCTTACTCTGGCCTAATAGCAAATGTCTTAGACTCGTAATGTGGCCTAATAGCTAAGGTCTTAACTCTTACTCTGGCCTAATAGCTAGGGTCTTAACTCGTACTCTGGCCTAATAGCTAAGGTCTTAGTCTCGTACTCTGGCCTATTGGTTAAGGTCTTACCTCTTACTCTGGCCTACTGGTTAAGGTCTTAACTGTTACTCTGGCCTAATAGCTAAGGTCTTAACTCTTACTTTGGTCTAATAGCTAAGGTTTTAGACTCATACTCTGGCCTACTGGTTAAGGTCTTAACTCTTACTCTGGCCTAATAGCTAAGGTCTTAACTCTTACTTTGGTCTAATAGCTAAGGTTTTAGACTCATACTCTGGCCTACTGGTTAAGGTCTTAACTCTTACTCTGTCCTAATAGCTAAGGTCTTAACTCTTACTCTGGCCTAATAGCTAAGGTCTTAGATTTGTACTCTGGCCTAATGGTTAAGGTCTTAACTCTTACTCTGGCCTAATAGCTAAGGTCTTAGACTCGTACTCTGGCCTACTGGTTAAGGTTTTAACTCTTACTTTGGCCTACTGGTTAAGGTCTTAACTACTACTCTGGCCTAATAGCTAAGGTCTTAACTCTTACTCTGGCCTAATAGCTAAGATCTTAGACTCATACTCTGGCCTAATGGTTAAGGTCTTAACTCTTACTCTGGCCTACTGGTTAAGGTCTTAACTCTTACTCTGGCCTAATAGCTAAGGTCTTAGACTCGTACTCTGGCCTAATGGTTAAGGTCTTAACTCTTACTCTGGCCTAATAGCTAAGATCTTAGACTCGTACTCTGGCCTATTGGTTAAGGTCTTATCTCTTACTCTGGCCTACTGGTTAAGGTCTTAACTCTTACTCTGGCCTACTGGTTAAGGTCTTAGACTCGTACTCTGGCCTAATAGCTAAGGTCTTAGACTCATACTCTGGCCTAATGGTTAAGGTCTTAACTCTTACTCTGGCCTACTGGTTAAGGTCTTAACTCTTACTCTAGCCTAATAGCTAAGGTCTTAACTCTTACTCTGGCCTAATAGCAAATGTCTTAGACTCGTAATCTGGCCTAATAGCTAAGGTCTTAACTCTTACTCTGGCCTAATAGCTAAGATCTTAAACTCGTACTTTGGCCTAATGGTTAAGGTCTTAACTCTTACTCTGGCCTACTGGTTAAGGTCTTAGACTCGTACTCTGGCCTAATAGCTAAGGTCTTAGACTTGTACTCTGGCCTAATGGTTAAGGTCTTAACTCTTACTCTGGCCTACTGGTTTAGGTCTTAACTCTTACTCTGGCCTACTGGTTAAAGTCTTAACCCTTACTCTGGCCTAATAGCTAAGGTCTTAGACTCGTACTCTGGCCTAATGGTTAAGGTCTTAACTCTTACTCTGGCCTAATAGCTATGGTCTTAACTCTTACTCTGGCCTAATAGCTAAGGTCTTAGACTCGTACTCTGGCCTAATAGCTAAGGTCCTAGACTCGTACTCTGGCCTAATGGTTAAGGTCTTAACTCTTACTCTGGCCTAATAGCTAAGGTCTTAGACTCGTACTCTGGCCTAATGGTTAAGGTCTTAACTTTTACTCTGGCCTAATAGCTAAGGTCTTAACTCTTACTCTGGCCTAATAGCTAAGGTCTTAGCTTCGTACTCTGGCCTACTGGTTAAGGTCTTAACTCGTACTCTGGCCTAATGGTTAAGGTCTTAACGCTTACTCTGCACTAATAGCTAAGGTCTTAGACTCGTACTCTGGCCTAATAGCTAAGGTCTTAGACTCGTACTCTGGCCTAATGGTTAAGGTCTTAACTCTTACTCTGGCCTAATAGCTAAGGTCTTAGACTCGTACTCTGGCCTAATAGCTAAGGTCTTAACTCTTACTCGGGCCTAATAGCTAATGTCTGAACTCTTACTCAGGCCTTCTGGTTAAGGTCTTAACTCTTACTCTGGCCTAATAGCTAAGGTATTAGACTCGTACTTTGGCCTAATGGTTAAGGTCTTAACTCTTACTCTGGCCTAATAGCTAAGGTCTTAGACTCGTACTCTGGCCTAATAGCTAAGGTCTTAACTCTTACTCTGGCCTACTGGTTAGGTCTTAACTCTTACTCAGGCCTTCTGGTTAAGGTCTTAACTCTTACTCTGGCCTAATAGCTAAGGTCTTAGACTCGTACTCTGGCCTAATGGTTAAGGTCTTAACTCTTACTCTGGCCTACTGGTTAAGGTCTTAACTCTTACTCTGGCCTAATAGCTGAGGTCTTAACTCTTACTCTGGCCTACTGGTTCAGGTCTTAACTTTTACTCTGGCCTAATAGCTAAGGTCTTAGACTCATACTCTGGCCTAATGGTTAAGGTCTTAACTCTTACTCTGGCCTAATAGCTAAGGTCCTAACTCTTACTCTGGCCTAATAGCTAAGGTCTTAACTCTTACTCTGGCCTACTGGTTAAGGTCTTAACTCTTACTCTGGCCTAATAGCTAAGGTCTTAGACTCGTACTCTGGCCTAATAGCTAAGGTCTTAGACGTGTACTCTGGCCTACAGGTTAAGGTCTTAACTCTTACTCTGGCCTACTGGTTAAGGTCTTTACCCTTACTCTGGCATAATAGCTAAGGTCTTAGACTCGTACTCTGGCCTAATGGTTAAGGTCTTAACTCTTACTCTGGCCAAATAGCTAGGGTCTTAACTCGTACTCTGGCCTAATAGCTAAGGTCTTAGACTCGTACTCTGGCCTAATGGTTAAGGTCTTACCTCTTACTCTGGCCTACTGGTTAAGGTCTTAACTGTTACTCTGGCCTAATAGCTAAGGTCTTAAGTCTTACTCTGGCCTAATAGCTAAGGTCTTAGACTTGTACTCTGGCCTACTGGTTAAGGTCTTAACTCTTACTCTGGCCTAATAGCTAAGGTCTTAGACTCGTACTCTGGCCGAATGGTTAAGGTCTTAACTCTTACTCTGGCCTAATAGCTAAGGTCTTAGACTCGTACTCTGGCCGAATGGTTAAGGTCTTAACTCTTACTCTGGCCTACTGGTTAAGGTCTTAACTCTTACTCTGGCCTAATAACTAAGGTCTTAGATTTGTACTCTGGTCTAATGGTTAAGGTCTTAACTCTTACTCTGGCCTAATAGCTAAGGTCTTAGACTCGTACTCTGGCCTAATGGTTAAGGTCTTAACTTTTACTCTGGCCTAATAGCTAAGGTCTTAACTCTTACTCTGGCCTAATAGCTAAGGCCTTAGCTTCGTAATCTGGCCTACTGGTTAAGGTCTTAACTCGTACTCTGGCCTAATGGTTAAGGTCTTAACGCTTACTCTGCTCTAATAGCTAAGGTCTTAGACTCGTACTCTGGCCTAATAGCTAAGGTCTTAGACTCGTACTCTGGCCTAATGGTTAAGGTCTTAACTCTTACTCTGGCCTAATAGCTAAGGTCTTAGACTCGTACTGTGGCCTAATGATTAAGGTCTTAACTTTTACTTTGGCCTAATAGCTAAGGTTTTAACTCTTACTCTGGCCTAATAGCTAAGGTCTTAGCCTCGTACTCTGGCCTACTGGTTAAGGTCTTAACTCTTACTCTGGCCTACTGGTTAAGGTCTTAACACTTACTCTGGCCTAATAGCTAAGGTCTTAGACTCGTACTCTGGCCTAATAGCTAAGGTCTTAGACTCGTACTCTGGCCTAATGGTTAAGGTCTTAACTCCTACTCTGGCCTAATAGCTAAGGTCTTAGACTTGTACTCTGGCCTAATGGTTAAGGTCTTAACTTTTACTCTGGCCTAATAGCTAAGGTCTTAACTCTTATACTGGACTAATAGCTAAGGTCTTAGACTCGTACTCTGGCCTACTGGTTAAGGTCTTAACTCTTACTCTGGCCTACTGGTTAAGGTCTTAACTCTTACTCTGGCCTAATAGCTAAGGTCTTAGACTCGTACTCTGGCCTAATAGCTAAGGTCTTAGACTCGTACTCTGGCCTAATGGTTAAGCTTTTAACTCCTACTCTGGCCTAATAGCTAAGGTCTTAGACTCGTACTGTGGCCTAATAGTTAAGGTCTTAACTTTTACTCTGGCCTAATAGCTAAGGTTTTAACTCTTACTCTGGCCTAATAGCTAAGGTCTTAGCCTCGTACCCTGGCCTACTGGTTAAGGTCTTAACTCTTACTCTGGCCTACTGGTTAAGGTCTTAACTCTTACTCTGGCCTAATAGCTAAGGTCTAAACACTTACTCTGGCCTAATAGCTAAGGTCTTAGACTCGTACTCTGGCCTAATGGTTAAGGTCTTAACTCTTACTCTGGCCTAATATCTAAGGTCTTAACTCTTACTCTGGCCTAATAGCTAAGGTCTTAGACTTGTACTCTGGCCTAATAGCTAAGGTCCTAGACTCGTACTCTGGCCTAATGGTTAAGGTCTTAACTCTTACTCCGGCCTAATAGCTAAGGTCTTAGACTCATACTCTGGCCTAATGGTTAAGGTCTTAACTTTTTCTCTGGCCTAATAGCTAAGGTCTTAACTCTTACTCTGGCCTAATAGCTAAGGTCTTAGCTTCGTACTCTGGCCTACTGGTTAAGGTCTTAACTCATACTCTGGCCTAATGGTTAAGGCCTTAACGCTTACTCTGCTCTAATAGCTAAGGTCTTAGACTCGTACTCTGGCCTAATAGCTAAGGTCTTAGACTCGTATTCTGGCCTAATGGTTAAGGTCTTAACTCTTACTCTGGCCTACTGGTTAAGGTCTTAACTCTTACTCTGGCCTAATAGCTAAGGTCTTAACACTTACTCTGGCCTAATAGCTAAGGTCTTAGACTCGTACTCTGGCCTAATGGTTAAGGTCTTAACTCTTACTCTGGCCTAATAGCTAAGGTCTTAACACTTACTCTGGCCTAATAGCTAAGGTCTTAGACTCGTACTCTGGCCTAATGGTTAAGGTCTTAACTCTTACTCTGGCCTAATAGCTAAGGTCTTAACTCTTACTCTGGCCTAATAGCTAAGGTCTTAGACTCGTACTCTGGCCTAATAGCTAAGGTCCTAGACTCGTACTCTGGCCTAATGGTTAAGGTCTTAACTCTTACTCTGGCCTAATAGCTAAGGTCTTAGACTTGTACTCTGGCCTAATGGTTAAGGTCTTAACTTTTACTCTGGCCTAATAGCTAAGGTCTTAACTCTTACTCTGGCCTAATAGCTAAGGTCTTAGCTTCGTAATCTGGCCTACTGGTTAAGGTCTTAACTCGTACTCTGGCCTAATGGTTAAGGTCTTAACGCTTACTCTGCTCTAATAGCTAAGGTCTTAGACTCGTACTCTGGCCTAATAGCTAAGGTCTTAGAATCGTACTCTGGCCTAATGGTTAAGGTCTTAACTCTTACTCTGGCCTAATAGCTAAGGTCTTAGACTCGTACTGTGGCCTAATGGTTAAGGTCTTAACTTTTACTTTGGCCTAATAGCTAAGGTTTTAACTCTTACTCTGGCCTAATAGCTAAGGTCTTAGACTCGTACTCTGGCCTAATAGCTAAGGTCTTAGACTCGTACTCTGGCCTAATGGTTAAGGTCTTAACTCCTACTCTGGCCTAATAGCTAAGGTCTTAGCCTTGTACTCTGGCCTACTGGTTAAGGTCTTAACTCTTACTCTGGCGTACTGGTTAAGGTCTTAACTCTTACTCTAGCCTAATAGCTAAGGTCTTAGACTCGTACTCTGGCCTAATAGCTAAGGTCTTAGACTCGTACTCTGGCCTAATGGTTAAGGTCTTAACTCCTACTCTGGCCTAATAGCTAAGGTCTTAGACTCGTACTCTGGCCTAATGGTTAAGGTCTTAACTTTTACTCTGGCCTAATAGCTAAGGTCTTAACTCTTACACTGGACTAATAGCTAAGGTCTTAGACTCGTACTCTGGCCTCCTGGTTAAGGTCTTAACTCGTACTCTGGCCTAATGGTTAAGGTCTTAACGCTTACTCTGCTCTAATAGCTAAGGTCTTAGACTCGTACTCTGGCCTAATAGCTAAGGTCTTATACTCGTACTCTGGCCAATGGTTAAGGTCTTAAATCTTACTCTGGCCTAATAGCTAAGGTCTTAACTTTTACTCTGGCCTAATAGCTAAGGTCTTAACTCTTACTCTGGCCTAATAGCTAAGGTCTTAGCTTCGTAATCTGGCCTACTGGTTAAGGTCTTAACTCGTACTCTGGCCTAATGGTTAAGGTCTTAACGCTTACTCTGCTCTAATAGCTAAGGTTTTAGACTCGTACTCTGGCCTAATAGCTAAGGTCTTAGACTCGTACTCTGGCCTAATGGTTAAGGTCTTAACTCTTACTCTGGCCTAATAGCTAAGGTCTTAGACTCGCACTGTGGCCTAATGGTTAAGGTCTTAACTTTTACTTTGGCCTAATAGCTAAGGTTTTAACACTTACTCTGGCCTAATAGCTAAGGTCTTAGCCTTGTACTCTGGCCTACTGGTTAAGGTCTTAACTCCTACTCTGGCCTACTGGTTAAGGTCTTAACTCTTACTCTGGCCTAATAGCTAAGGTCTTAGACTCGTACTCTGGCCTAATAGCTAAGGTCTTAGACTCGTACTCTGGCCTAATGGTTAAGGTCTTAACTCCTACTCTGGCCTAATAGCTAAGGTCTTAGACTCGTACTCTGGCCTAATGGTTAAGGTCTTAACTTTTACTCTGGCCTAATAGCTAAGGTCTTAACTCTTACACTGGACTAATAGCTAAGGTCTTAGACTCTTACTCTGGCCTACTGGTTAAGGTCTTAACTCTTACTCTGGCCTAATAGCTAAGGTCTTAGACTTGTACTCTGGCCTAATGGTTAAGGTCTTAACTTTTACTCTGGCCTAATAGCTAAGGTCTTAACTCTTACTCTGGCCTAATAGCTAAGGTCTTAACCAGTAGGCCAGATTACGAAGCTAAGGTCTTAACTCGTACTCTGGCCTAATGGTTAAGGTCTTAACGCTTACTCTGCTCTAATAGCTAAGGTCTTAGACTCGTACTCTGGCCTAATAGCTAAGGTCTTAGAATCGTACTCTGGCCTAATGGTTAAGGTCTTAACTCTTACTCTGGCCTAATAGCTAAGGTCTTAGACTCGTACTGTGGCCTAATGGTTAAGGTCTTAACTTTTACTTTGGCCTAATAGCTAAGGTTTTAACTCTTACTCTGGCCTAATAGCTAAGGTCTTAGCCTTGTACTCTGGCCTACTGGTTAAGGTCTTAACTCTTACTCTGGCGTACTGGTTAAGGTCTTAACTCTTACTCTAGCCTAATAGCTAAGGTCTTAGACTCGTACTCTGGCCTAATAGCTAAGGTCTTAGACTCGTACTCTGGCCTAATGGTTAAGGTCTTAACTCCTACTCTGGCCTAATAGCTAAGGTCTTAGACTCGTACTCTGGCCTAATGGTTAAGGTCTTAACTTTTACTCTGGCCTAATAGCTAAGGTCTTAACTCTTACACTGGACTAATAGCTAAGGTCTTAGACTCGTACTCTGGCCTCCTGGTTAAGGTCTTAACTCGTACTCTGGCCTAATGGTTAAGGTCTTAACGCTTACTCTGCTCTAATAGCTAAGGTCTTAGACTCGTACTCTGGCCTAATAGCTAAGGTCTTATACTTGTACTCTGGCCAATGGTTAAGGTCTTAAATCTTACTCTGGCCTAATAGCTAAGGTCTTAACTTTTACTCTGGCCTAATAGCTAAGGTCTTAACTCTTACTCTGGCCTAATAGCTAAGGTCTTAGCTTCGTAATCTGGCCTACTGGTTAAGGTCTTAACTCGTACTCTGGCCTAATGGTTAAGGTCTTAACGCTTACTCTGCTCTAATAGCTAAGGTTTTAGACTCGTACTCTGGCCTAATAGCTAAGGTCTTAGACTCGTACTCTGGCCTAATGGTTAAGGTCTTAACTCTTACTCTGGCCTAATAGCTAAGGTCTTAGACTCGTACTGTGGCCTAATGGTTAAGGTCTTAACTTTTACTTTGGCCTAATAGCTAAGGTTTTAACTCTTACTCTGGCCTAATAGCTAAGGTCTTAGACTCGTACTCTGGCCTAATAGCTAAGGTCTCAACTCTTACTCTGTCCTAATAGCTAAGGTCTTAACTCTTACTCTGTCCTAATAGCTAAGGTCTTAACTCTTACTCTGTCCTAATAGCTAAGGTTTTAACTCTTACTCTGGCCTACTGGTTAAGGTCTTAACTCTTACTATGGCCTACTGGTTAAGGTCTTAACTTTTACTCTGGCCTAATAGCTAAGGTCTTAACTCTCACTCTGGCCTAATAGCTAAGGTCTTAGCTTCGTACTCTGGCCTACTGGTTAAGGTCTTAACTCGTACACTGGCCTAATGGTTAAGGTCTTAACGCTTACTCTGCACTAATAGCTAAGGTCTTAGACTCGTACTCTGGCCTAATAGCTAAGGTCTTAGACTCGTACTCTGGCCTAATGGTTAAGGTCTTAACACTTACTCTGGCCTAATAGCTAAGGTCTTAGACTCGTACTCTGGCCTAATAGCTAAGGTCTTAACTCTTACTCGGGCCTAATAGCTAATGTCTTAACTCTTACTCAGGCCTTCTGGTTAAGGTCTTAACTCTTACTCTGGCCTAATAGCTAAGGTATTAGACTCGTACTTTGGCCTAATGGTTAAGGTCTTAACTCTTACTCTGGCCTAATAGCTAAGGTCTTAGACTCGTACTCTGGCCTAATAGCTAAGGTCTTAACTCTTACTCTGGCCTACTGGTTAGGTCTTAACTCTTACTCAGGCCTTCTGGTTAAGGTCTTAACTCTTACTCTGGCCTAATAGCTAAGGTCTTAGACTCGTACTCTGGCCTAATGGTTAAGGTCTTAACTCTTACTCTGGCCTACTGGTTAAGGTCTTAACTCTTACTCTGGCCTAATAGCTGAGGTCTTAACTCTTACTCTGGCCTACTGGTTCAGGTCTTAACTTTTACTCTGGCCTAATAGCTAAGGTCTTAGACTCATACTCTGGCCTAACGGTTAAGGTCTTAACTCTTACTCTGGCCTAATAGCTAAGGTCCTAACTCTTACTCTGGCCTAATAGCTAAGGTCTTAACTCTTACTCTGGCCTACTGGTTAAGGTCTTAACTCTTACTCTGGCATAATAGCTAACGTCTTAGACTCGTACTCTGGCCTAATAGCTAAGGTCTTAGACTTGTACTCTGGCCTACAGGTTAAGGTCTTAACTCTTACTCTGGCCTACTGGTTAAGGTCTTTACCCTTACTCTGGCATAATAGCTAAGGTCTTAGACTTGTACTCTGGCCTAATGGTTAAGGTCTTAACTCTTACTCTGGCCAAATAGCTAGGGTCTTAACTCGTACTCTGGCCTAATAGCTAAGGTCTTAGACTCGTACTCTGGCCTAATGGTTAAGGTCTTACCTCTTACTCTGGCCTACTGGTTAAGGTCTTAACTGTTACTCTGGCCGAATAGCTAAGGTCTTAAGTCTTACTCTGGCCTAATAGCTAAGGTCTTAGACTTGTACTCTGGCCTACTGGTTAAGGTCTTAACTCTTACTCTGGCCTAATAGCTAAGGTCTTAGACTCGTACTCTGGCCTAATGGTTAAGGTCTTAACTCTTACTCTGGCCTACTGGTTAAGGTCTTAACTCTTACTCTGGCCTAATAGCTAAGGTCTTAGATTTGTACTCTGGTCTAATGGTTAAGGTCTTAACTCTTACTCTGGCCTAATAGCTAAGGTCTTAGACTCGTACTCTGGCCTAATGGTTAAGGTCTTAACTTTTACTCTGGCCTAATAGCTAAGGTCTTAACTCTTACTCTGGCCTAATAGCTAAGGCCTTAGCTTCGTAATCTGGCCTACTGGTTAAGGTCTTAACTCCTACTCTGGCCTACTGGTTAAGGTCTTAACTCTTACTCTGGCCTAATAGCTAAGGTCTTAGACTCGTACTCTGGCCTAATGGTTAAGGTCTTAACTCCTACTCTGGCCTAATAGCTAAGGTCTTAGACTCATACTCTGGCCTAATGGTTAAGGTCTTAACTTTTACTCTGGCCTAATAGCTAAGGTCTTAACTCTTACACTGGACTAATAGCTAAGGTCTTAGACTCTTACTCTGGCCTACTGGTTAAGGTCTTAACTCTTACTCTGGCCTAATAGCTAAGGTCTTAGACTTGTACTCTGGCCTAATGGTTAAGGTCTTAACTTTTACTCTGGCCTAATAGCTAAGGTCTTAACTCTTACTCTGGCCTAATAGCTAAGGTCTTAGCTTCGTAATCTGGCCTACTGGTTAAGGTCTTAACTCGTACTCTGGCCTAATGGTTAAGGTCTTAACGCTTACTCTGCTCTAATAGCTAAGGTCTTAGACTCGTACTCTGGCCTAATAGCTAAGGTCTTAGAATCGTACTCTGGCCTAATGGTTAAGGTCTTAACTCTTACTCTGGCCTAATAGCTAAGGTCTTAGACTCGTACTGTGGCCTAATGGTTAAGGTCTTAACTTTTACTTTGGCCTAATAGCTAAGGTTTTAACTCTTACTCTGGCCTAATAGCTAAGGTCTTAGCCTTGTACTCTGGCCTACTGGTTAAGGTCTTAACTCTTACTCTGGCGTACTGGTTAAGGTCTTAACTCTTACTCTAGCCTAATAGCTAAGGTCTTAGACTTGTACTCTGGCCTAATAGCTAAGGTCTTAGACTCGTACTCTGGCCTAATGGTTAAGGTCTTAACTCCTACTCTGGCCTAATAGCTAAGGTCTTAGACTCGTACTCTGGCCTAATGGTTAAGGTCTTAACTTTTACTCTGGCCTAATAGCTAAGGTCTTAACTCTTACACTGGACTAATAGCTAAGGTCTTAGACTCGTACTCTGGCCTCCTGGTTAAGGTCTTAACTCGTACTCTGGCCTAATGGTTAAGGTCTTAACGCTTACTCTGCTCTAATAGCTAAGGTCTTAGACTCGTACTCTGGCCTAATATCTAAGGTCTTATACTCGTACTCTGGCCAATGGTTAAGGTCTTAAATCTTACTCTGGCCTAATAGCTAAGGTCTTAACTTTTACTCTGGCCTAATAGCTAAGGTCTTAACTCTTACTCTGGCCTAATAGCTAAGGTCTTAGCTTCGTAATCTGGCCTACTGGTTAAGGTCTTAACTCGTACTCTGGCCTAATGGTTAAGGTCTTAACGCTTACTCTGCTCTAATAGCTAAGGTTTTAGACTCGTACTCTGGCCTAATAGCTAAGGTCTTAGACTCGTACTCTGGCCTAATGGTTAAGGTCTTAACTCTTACTCTGGCCTAATAGCTAAGGTCTTAGACTCGTACTGTGGCCTAATGGTTAAGGTCTTAACTTTTACTTTGGCCTAATAGCTAAGGTTTTAACTCTTACTCTGGCCTAATAGCTAAGGTCTTAGCCTTGTACTCTGGCCTACTGGTTAAGGTCTTAACTCCTACTCTGGCCTACTGGTTAAGGTCTTAACTCTTACTCTGGCCTAATAGCTAAGGTCTTAGACTCGTACTCTGGCCTAATAGCTAAGGTCTTAGACTCGTACTCTGGCCTAATGGTTAAGGTCTTAACTCCTACTCTGGCCTAATAGCTAAGGTCTTAGACTCGTACTCTGGCCTAATGGTTAAGGTCTTAACTTTTACTCTGGCCTAATAGCTAAGGTCTTAACTCTTACACTGGACTAATAGCTAAGGTATTAGACTCGTACTCTGGCCTACTGGTTAAGGTCTTAACTCTTACTCTGGCCTACTGGTTAAGGTCTTAACTCTTACTCTGACCTAATAGCTAAGGTCTTAGACTCGTACTCTGGCCTAATAGCTAAGGTCTTAGACTCGTACTCTGGCCTAATGGTTAAGCTTTTAACACCTACTCTGGCCTAATAGCTAAGGTCTTAACTCTTACTCTGGCCTAATAGCTAAGGTCTTAACTCTTTCTCTGGCCTAATAGCTAAGGTCTTAGACTCATACTCTGGCCTAATGGTTAAGGTCTTAACTCTTACTCTGGCCTACTGGTTAAGGTCTTAACTCTTACTCTGGCCTAATAGCTAAGGTTTTAGACTCGTACTCTGGCCTACTGGTTAAGGTCTTAACTCTTACTCTGGGATAATAGCTAAGGTCTTAGACTCGTACTCTGGCCTAATAGCTAAGGTCTTAACTCTTACTCGGGCCTAATAGCTAAGGTCTTAGCTTCGTACTCTGGCCTACTGGTTAAGGTCTTAACTCGTACTCTGGCCTAATGGTTAAGGTCTTAACGCTTACTCTGCTCTAATAGCTAAGATCTTAGACTCGTACTCTGGCCTAATTCCTAAGATCTTAGACTCATACTCTGGCCTAATGGTTAAGGTCTTTAACTCTTACTCTGGCCTAATAGCTAAGGTCTTAGACTCGTACTCTGGCCTAATGGTTAAGGTCTTAACTCTTACTCTGGCCTACTGGTTAAGGTCTTAGACTCGTACTCTGGCCTAATAGCTAAGGTCTTAGACTCGTACTCTGGCCTACTGGTTAAGGTCTTAACTCTTACTCTGGCCTAATAGCTAAGGTCTCAACTCTTACTCTGTCCTAATAGCTAAGGTCTTAACTCTTACTCTGGCCTAATAGCTAAGTTCCTAGACTCGTACTCTGGCCTAATGGTTAAGGTCTTAACTCTTACTCTGGCCTACTGGTTAAGGTCTTAACTCTTACTCTAGCCTAATAGCTAAGGTCTTAACTCTTACTCTGGCCTAATAGCAAATGTCTTAGACTCGTAATCTGGCCTAATAGCTAAGGTCTTAACTCTTACTCTGGCCTAATAGCTAAGATCTTAAACTCGTACTTTGGCCTAATGGTTAAGGTCTTAACTCTTACTCTGGCCTACTGGTTAAGGTCTTAGACTCGTACTCTGGCCTAATAGCTAAGGTCTTAGACTCGTACTCTGGCCTAATGGTTAAGGTCTTAACTCTTACTCTGGCCTACTGGTTTAGGTCTTAACTCTTACTCTGGCCTACTGGTTAAAGTCTTAACCCTTACTCTGGCCTAATAGCTAAGGTCTTAACTCTTACTCTGGCCTAATAGCTAAGGTCTTAGACTCGTACTCTGGCCTAATAGCTAAGGTCCTAGACTCGTACTCTGGCCTAATGGTTAAGGTCTTAACTCTTAATCTGGCCTAATAGCTAAGGTCTTAGACTCGTACTCTGGCCTAATGGTTAAGGTCTTAACTTTTACTCTGGCCTAATAGCTAAGGTCTTAACTCTCACTCTGGCCTAATAGCTAAGGTCTTAGCTTCGTACTCTGGCCTACTGGTTAAGGTCTTAACTCGTACACTGGCCTAATGGTTAAGGTCTTAACGCTTACTCTGCACTAATAGCTAAGGTCTTAGACTCGTACTCTGGCCTAATAGCTAAGGTCTTAGACTCGTACTCTGGCCTAATGGTTAAGGTCTTAACACTTACTCTGGCCTAATAGCTAAGGTCTTAGACTCGTACTCTGGCCTAATAGCTAAGGTCTTAACTCTTACTCGGGCCTAATAGCTAATGTCTTAACTCTTACTCAGGCCTTCTGGTTAAGGTCTTAACTCTTACTCTGGCCTAATAGCTAAGGTATTAGACTCGTACTTTGGCCTAATGGTTAAGGTCTTAACTCTTACTCTGGCCTAATAGCTAAGGTCTTAGACTCGTACTCTGGCCTAATAGCTAAGGTCTTAACTCTTACTCTGGCCTACTGGTTAGGTCTTAACTCTTACTCAGGCCTTCTGGTTAAGGTCTTAACTCTTACTCTGGCCTAATAGCTAAGGTCTTAGACTCGTACTCTGGCCTAATGGTTAAGGTCTTAACTCTTACTCTGGCCTACTGGTTAAGGTCTTAACTCTTACTCTGGCCTAATAGCTGAGGTCTTAACTCTTACTCTGGCCTACTGGTTCAGGTCTTAACTTTTACTCTGGCCTAATAGCTAAGGTCTTAGACTCATACTCTGGCCTAATGGTTAAGGTCTTAACTGTTACTCTGGCCTAATAGCTAAGGTCCTAACTCTTACTCTGGCCTAATAGCTAAGGTCTTAACTCTTACTCTGGCCTACTGGTTAAGGTCTTAACTCTTACTCTGGCCTAATAGCTAACGTCTTAGACTCGTACTCTGGCCTAATAGCTAAGGTCTTAGACTTGTACTCTGGCCTACAGGTTAAGGTCTTAACTCTTACTCTGGCCTACTGGTTAAGGTCTTTACCCTTACTCTGGCATAATAGCTAAGGTCTTAGACTCGTACTCTGGCCTAATGGTTAAGGTCTTAACTCTTACTCTGGCCAAATAGCTAGGGTCTTAACTCGTACTCTGGCCTAATAGCTAAGGTCTTAGACTCGTACTCTGGCCTAATGGTTAAGGTCTTACCTCTTACTCTGGCCTACTGGTTAAGGTCTTAACTGTTACTCTGGCCTAATAGCTAAGGTCTTAAGTCTTACTCTGGCCTAATAGCTAAGGTCTTAGACTTGTACTCTGGCCTACTGGTTAAGGTCTTAACTCTTACTCTGGCCTAATAGCTAAGGTCTCAACTCTTACTCTGTCCTAATAGCTAAGGTCTTAACTCTTACTCTGGCCTAATAGCTAAGGTCTTAGACTCGTACTCTGGCCTAATGGTTAAGGTCTTAACTCTTACTCTGGCCTACTGGTTAAGGTCTTAACTCTTACTCTGGCCTAATAGCTAAGGTCTTAGATTTGTACTCTGGTCTAATGGTTAAGGTCTTAACTCTTACTCTGGCCTAATAGCTAAGGTCTTAGACTCGTACTCTGGCCTAATGGTTAAGGTCTTAACTTTTACTCTGGCCTAATAGCTAAGGTCTTAACTCTTACTCTGGCCTAATAGCTAAGGCCTTAGCTTCGTAATCTGGCCTACTGGTTAAGGTCTTAACTCGTACTCTGGCCTAATGGTTAAGGTCTTAACGCTTACTCTGCTCTAATAGCTAAGGTCTTAGACTCGTACTCTGGCCTAATAGCTAAGGTCTTAGACTCGTACTCTGGCCTAATGGTTAAGGTCTTAACTCTTACTCTGGCCTAATAGCTAAGGTCTTAGACTCGTACTGTGGCCTAATGGTTAAGGTCTTAACTTTTACTTTGGCCTAATAGCTAAGGTTTTAACTCTTACTCTGGCCTAATAGCTAAGGTCTTAGCCTCGTACTCTGGCCTACTGGTTAAGGTCTTAACTCTTACTCTGGCCTAATAGCTAAGGTCTTAGACTCGTACTCTGGCCTAATAGCTAAGGTCTTAGACTCGTACTCTGGCCTAATGGTTAAGGTCTTAACTCCTACTCTGGCCTAATAGCTAAGGTCTTAGACTTGTACTCTGGCCTAATGGTTAAGGTCTTAACTTTTACTCTGGCCTAATAGCTAAGGTCTTAACTCTTATACTGGACTAATAGCTAAGGTCTTAGACTCGTACTCTGGCCTACTGGTTAAGGTCTTAACTCTTACTCTGGCCTACTGGTTAAGGTCTTAACTCTTACTCTGGCCTAATAGCTAAGGTCTTAGACTCGTACTCTGGCCTAATGGTTAAGCTTTTAACTCCTACTCTGGCCTAATAGCTAAGGTCTTAGACTCGTACTGTGGCCTAATAGTTAAGGTCTTAACTTTTACTCTGGCCTAATAGCTAAGGTTTTAACTCTTACTCTGGCCTAATAGCTAAGGTCTTAGCCTCGTACCCTGGCCTACTGGTTAAGGTCTTAACTCTTACTCTGGCCTACTGGTTAAGGTCTTAACTCTTACTCTGGCCTAATAGCTAAGGTCTAAACACTTACTCTGGCCTAATAGCTAAGGTCTTAGACTCGTACTCTGGCCTAATGGTTAAGGTCTTAACTCTTACTCTGGCCTAATATCTAAGGTCTTAACTCTTACTCTGGCCTAATAGCTAAGGTCTTAGACTTGTACTCTGGCCTAATAGCTAAGGTCCTAGACTCGTACTCTGGCCTAATGGTTAAGGTCTTAACTCTTACTCCGGCCTAATAGCTAAGGTCTTAGACTCATACTCTGGCCTAATGGTTAAGGTCTTAACTTTTTCTCTGGCCTAATAGCTAAGGTCTTAACTCTTACTCTGGCCTAATAGCTAAGGTCTTAGCTTCGTACTCTGGCCTACTGGTTAAGGTCTTAACTCATACTCTGTCCTAATGGTTAAGGCCTTAACGCTTACTCTGCTCTAATAGCTAAGGTCTTAGACTCGTACTCTGGCCTAATAGCTAAGGTCTTAGACTCGTACTCTGGCCTAATGGTTAAGGTCTTAACTCTTACTCTGGCCTACTGGTTAAGGTCTTAACTCTTACTCTGGCCTAATAGCTAAGGTCTTAACACTTACTCTGGCCTAATAGCTAAGGTCTTAGACTCGTACTCTGGCCTAATGGTTAAGGTCTTAACTCTTACTCTGGCCTAATAGCTAAGGTCTTAACACTTACTCTGGCCTAATAGCTAAGGTCTTAGACTCGTACTCTGGCCTAATGGTTAAGGTCTTAACTCTTACTCTGGCCTAATAGCTAAGGTCTTAACTCTTACTCTGGCCTAATAGCTAAGGTCTTAGACTCGTACTCTGGCCTAATAGCTAAGGTCCTAGACTCGTACTCTGGCCTAATGGTTAAGTTCTTAACTCTTACTCTGGCCTAATAGCTAAGGTCTTAGACTTGTACTCTGGCCTAATGGTTAAGGTCTTAACTTTTACTCTGGCCTAATAGCTAAGGTCTTAACTCTTACTCTGGCCTAATAGCTAAGGTCTTAGCTTCGTAATCTGGCCTACTGGTTAAGGTCTTAACTCGTACTCTGGCCTAATGGTTAAGGTCTTAACGCTTACTCTGCTCTAATAGCTAAGGTCTTAGACTCGTACTCTGGCCTAATAGCTAAGGTCTTAGACTCGTACTCTGGCCTAATGGTTAAGGTCTTAACTCTTACTCTGGCCTAATAGCTAAGGTCTTAGACTCGTACTGTGGCCTAATGGTTAAGGTCTTAACTTTTACTTTGGCCTAATAGCTAAGGTTTTAACTCTTACTCTGGCCTAATAGCTAAGGTCTTAGCCTTGTACTCTGGCCTACTGGTTAAGGTCTTAACTCTTACTCTGGCGTACTGGTTAAGGTCTTAACTCTTACTCTAGCCTAATAGCTAAGGTCTTAGACTCGTACTCTGGCCTAATAGCTAAGGTCTTAGACTCGTACTCTTGCCTAATGGTTAAGGTCTTAACTCCTACTCTGGCCTAATAGCTAAGGTCTTAGACTCGTACTCTGGCCTAATGGTTAAGGTCTTAACTTTTACTCTGGCCTAATAGCTATGGTCTTAACTCTTACACTGGACTAATAGCTAAGGTCTTAGACTCGTACTCTGGCCTCCTGGTTAAGGTCTTAACTCGTACTCTGGCCTAATGGTTAAGGTCTTAACGCTTACTCTGCTCTAATAGCTAAGGTCTTAGACTCGTACTCTGGCCTAATAGCTAAGGTCTTAGACTCGTACTCTGGCCTAATGGTTAAGGTCTTAAATCTTACTCTGGCCTAATAGCTAAGGTCTTAACTTTTACTCTGGCCTAATAGCTAAGGTCTTAACTCTTACTCTGGCCTAATAGCTCAGGTCTTAGCTTCGTAATCTGGCCTACTGGTTAAGGTCTTAACTCGTACTCTGGCCTAATGGTTAAGGTCTTAACGCTTACTCTGCTCTAATAGCTAAGGTTTTAGACTCGTACTCTGGCCTAATAGCTAAGGTCTTAGACTCGTACTCTGGCCTAATGGTTAAGGTCTTAACTCTTACTCTGGCCTAATAGCTAAGGTCTTAGACTCGTACTGTGGCCTAATGGTTAAGGTCTTAACTTTTACTTTGGCCTAATAGCTAAGGTTTTAACTCTTACTCTGGCCTAATAGCTAAGGTCTTAGACTCGTACTGTGGCCTAATGGTTAAGGTCTTAACTTTTACTTTGGCCTAATAGCTAAGGTTTTAACTATTACTCTGGCCTAATAGCTAAGGTCTTAGCCTCGTACTCTGGCCTACTGGTTAAGGTCTTAACTCTTACTCTGGCCTACTGGTTAAGGTCTTAACACTTACTCTGGCCTAATAGCTATGGTCTTAACTCTTACACTGGACTAATAGCTAAGGTCTTAGACTCGTACTCTGGCCTCCTGGTTAAGGTCTTAACTCGTACTCTGGCCTAATGGTTAAGGTCTTAACGCTTACTCTGCTCTAATAGCTAAGGTCTTAGACTCGTACTCTGGCCTAATAGCTAAGGTCTTAGACTCGTACTCTGGCCTAATGGTTAAGGTCTTAAATCTTACTCTGGCCTAATAGCTAAGGTCTTAACTTTTACTCTGGCCTAATAGCTAAGGTCTTAACTCTTACTCTGGCCTAATAGCTAAGGTCTTAGCTTCGTAATCTGGCCTACTGGTTAAGGTCTTAACTCGTACTCTGGCCTAATGGTTAAGGTCTTAACGCTTACTCTGCTCTAATAGCTAAGGTTTTAGACTCGTACTCTGGCCTAATAGCTAAGGTCTTAGACTCGTACTCTGGCCTAATGGTTAAGGTCTTAACTCTTACTCTGGCCTAATAGCTAAGGTCTTAGACTCGTACTGTGGCCTAATGGTTAAGGTCTTAACTTTTACTTTGGCCTAATAGCTAAGGTTTTAACTCTTACTCTGGCCTAATAGCTAAGGTCTTAGACTCGTACTGTGGCCTAATGGTTAAGGTCTTAACTTTTACTTTGGCCTAATAGCTAAGGTTTTAACTATTACTCTGGCCTAATAGCTAAGGTCTTAGCCTCGTACTCTGGCCTACTGGTTAAGGTCTTAACTCTTACTCTGGCCTACTGGTTAAGGTCTTAACACTTACTCTGGCCTAATAGCTAAGGTCTTAGACTCGTACTCTGGCCTAATAGCTAAGGTCTTAGACTCGTACTCTGGCCTAATGGTTAAGGTCTTAACTCCTACTCTGGCCTAATAGCTAAGGTCTTAGACTTGTACTCTGGCCTAATGGTTAAGGTCTTAACTTTTACTCTGGCCTAATAGCTAAGGTCTTAACTCTTATACTGGACTAATAGCTAAGGTCTTAGACTCGTACTCTGGCCTACTGGTTAAGGTCTTAACTCTTACTCTGGCCTACTGGTTAAGGTCTTAACTCTTACTCTGGCCTAATAGCTAAGGTCTTAGACTCGTACTCTGGCCTAATAGCTAAGGTCTTAGACTCGTACTCTGGCCTAATGGTTAAGCTTTTAACTCCTACTCTGGCCTAATAGCTAAGGTCTTAGACTCGTACTGTGGCCTAATAGTTAAGGTCTTAACTTTTACTCTGGCCTAATAGCTAAGGTTTTAACTCTTACTCTGGCCTAATAGCTAAGGTCTTAGCCTCGTACCCTGGCCTACTGGTTAAGGTCTTAACTCTTACTCTGGCCTACTGGTTAAGGTCTTAACTCTTACTCTGGCCTAATAGCTAAGGTCTAAACACTTACTCTGGCCTAATAGCTAAGGTCTTAGACTCGTACTCTGGCCTAATGGTTAAGGTCTTAACTCTTACTCTGGCCTAATATCTAAGGTCTTAACTCTTACTCTGGCCTAATAGCTAAGGTCTTAGACTTGTACTCTGGCTTAATAGCTAAGGTCCTAGACTCGTACTCTGGCCTAATGGTTAAGGTCTTAACTCTTACTCCGGCCTAATAGCTAAGGTCTTAGACTCATACTCTGGCCTAATGGTTAAGGTCTTAACTTTTTCTCTGGCCTAATAGCTAAGGTCTTAACTCTTACTCTGGCCTAATAGCTAAGGTCTTAGCTTCGTACTCTGGCCTACTGGTTAAGGTCTTAACTCATACTCTGGCCTAATGGTTAAGGCCTTAACGCTTACTCTGCTCTAATAGCTAAGGTCTTAGACTCGTACTCTGGCCTAATAGCTAAGGTCTTAGACTCGTACTCTGGCCTAATGGTTAAGGTCTTAACTCTTACTCTGGCCTACTGGTTAAGGTCTTAACTCTTACTCTGGCCTAATAGCTAAGGTCTTAACACTTACTCTGGCCTAATAGCTAAGGTCTTAGACTCGTACTCTGGCCTAATGGTTAAGGTCTTAACTCTTACTCTGGCCTAATAGCTAAGGTCTTAACACTTACTCTGGCCTAATAGCTAAGGTCTTAGACTCGTACTCTGGCCTAATGGTTAAGGTCTTAACTCTTACTCTGGCCTAATAGCTAAGGTCTTAACTCTTACTCTGGCCTAATAGCTAAGGTCTTAGACTCGTACTCTGGCCTAATAGCTAAGGTCCTAGACTCGTACTCTGGCCTAATGGTTAAGGTCTTAACTCTTACTCTGGCCTAATAGCTAAGGTCTTATACTTGTACTCTGGCCTAATGGTTAAGGTCTTAACTTTTACTCTGGCCTAATAGCTAAGGTCTTAACTCTTACTCTGGCCTAATAGCTAAGGTCTTAGCTTCGTAATCTGGCCTACTGGTTAAGGTCTTAACTCGTACTCTGGCCTAATGGTTAAGGTCTTAACGCTTACTCTGCTCTAATAGCTAAGGTCTTAGACTCGTACTCTGGCCTAATAGCTAAGGTCTTAGAATCGTACTCTGGCCTAATGGTTAAGGTCTTAACTCTTACTCTGGCCTAATAGCTAAGGTCTTAGACTCGTACTGTGGCCTAATGGTTAAGGTCTTAACTTTTACTTTGGCCTAATAGCTAAGGTTTTAACTCTTACTCTGGCCTAATAGCTAAGGTCTTAGACTCGTACTCTGGCCTAATAGCTAAGGTCTTAGACTCGTACTCTGGCCTAATGGTTAAGGTCTTAACTCCTACTCTGGCCTAATAGCTAAGGTCTTAGCCTTGTACACTGGCCTACTGGTTAAGGTCTTAACTCTTACTCTGGCGTACTGGTTAAGGTCTTAACTCTTACTCTAGCCTAATAGCTAAGGTCTTAGACTCGTACTCTGGCCTAATAGCTAAGGTCTTAGACTCGTACTCTGGCCTAATGGTTAAGGTCTTAACTCCTACTCTGGCCTAATAGCTAAGGTCTTAGACTCGTACTCTGGCCTAATGGTTAAGGTCTTAACTTTTACTCTGGCCTAATAGCTAAGGTCTTAACTCTTACACTGGACTAATAGCTAAGGTCTTAGACTCGTACTCTGGCCTCCTGGTTAAGGTCTTAACTCGTACTCTGGCCTAATGGTTAAGGTCTTAACGCTTACTCTGCTCTAATAGCTAAGGTCTTAGACTCGTACTCCGGCCTAATAGCTAAGGTCTTATACTCGTACTCTGGCCAATGGTTAAGGTCTTAAATCTTACTCTGGCCTAATAGCTAAGGTCTTAACTTTTACTCTGGCCTAATAGCTAAGGTCTTAACTCTTACTCTGGCCTAATAGCTAAGGTCTTAGCTTCGTAATCTGGCCTACTGGTTAAGGTCTTAACTCGTACTCTGGCCTAATGGTTAAGGTCTTAACGCTTACTCTGCTCTAATAGCTAAGGTTTTAGACTCGTACTCTGGCCTAATAGCTAAGGTCTTAGACTCGTACTCTGGCCTAATGGTTAAGGTCTTAACTCTTACTCTGGCCTAATAGCTAAGGTCTTAGACTCGCACTGTGGCCTAATGGTTAAGGTCTTAACTTTTACTTTGGCCTAATAGCTAAGGTTTTAACACTTACTCTGGCCTAATAGCTAAGGTCTTAGCCTTGTACTCTGGCCTACTGGTTAAGGTCTTAACTCCAACTCTGGCCTACTGGTTAAGGTCTTAACTCTTACTCTGGCCTAATAGCTAAGGTCTTAGACTCGTACTCTGGCCTAATAGCTAAGGTCTTAGACTCGTACTCTGGCCTAATGGTTAAGGTCTTAACTCCTACTCTGGCCTAATAGCTAAGGTCTTAGACTCGTACTCTGGCCTAATGGTTAAGGTCTTAACTTTTACTCTGGCCTAATAGCTAAGGTCTTAACTCTTACACTGGACTAATAGCTAAGGTCTTAGACTCTTACTCTGGCCTACTGGTTAAGGTCTTAACTCTTACTCTGGCCTAATAGCTAAGGTCTTAGACTTGTACTCTGGCCTAATGGTTAAGGTCTTAACTTTTACTCTGGCCTAATAGCTAAGGTCTTAACTCTTACTCTGGCCTAATAGCTAAGGTCTTAGCTTCGTAATCTGGCCTACTGGTTAAGGTCTTAACTCGTACTCTGGCCTAATGGTTAAGGTCTTAACGCTTACTCTGCTCTAATAGCTAAGGTCTTAGACTCGTACTCTGGCCTAATAGCTAAGGTCTTAGAATCGTACTCTGGCCTAATGGTTAAGGTCTTAACTCTTACTCTGGCCTAATAGCTAAGGTCTTAGACTCGTACTGTGGCCTAATGGTTAAGGTCTTAACTTTTACTTTGGCCTAATAGCTAAGGTTTTAACTCTTACTCTGGCCTAATAGCTAAGGTCTTAGCCTTGTACTCTGGCCTACTGGTTAAGGTCTTAACTCTTACTCTGGCGTACTGGTTAAGGTCTTAACTCTTACTCTAGCCTAATAGCTAAGGTCTTAGACTCGTACTCTGGCCTAATAGCTAAGGTCTTAGACTCGTACTCTGGCCTAATGGTTAAGGTCTTAACTCCTACTCTGGCCTAATAGCTAAGGTCTTAGACTCGTACTCTGGCCTAATGGTTAAGGTCTTAACTTTTACTCTGGCCTAATAGCTAAGGTCTTAACTCTTACACTGGACTAATAGCTAAGGTCTTAGACTCGTACTCTGGCCTCCTGGTTAAGGTCTTAACTCGTACTCTGGCCTAATGGTTAAGGTCTTAACGCTTACTCTGCTCTAATAGCTAAGGTCTTAGACTCGTACTCTGGCCTAATAGCTAAGGTCTTATACTCGTACTCTGGCCAATGGTTAAGGTCTTAAATCTTACTCTGGCCTAATAGCTAAGGTCTTAACTTTTACTCTGGCCTAATAGCTAAGGTCTTAACTCTTACTCTGGCCTAATAGCTAAGGTCTTAGCTTCGTAATCTGGCCTATTGGTTAAGGTCTTAACTCGTACTCTGGCCTAATGGTTAAGGTCTTAACGCTTACTCTGCTCTAATAGCTAAGGTTTTAGACTCGTACTCTGGCCTAATAGCTAAGGTCTTAGACTCGTACTCTGGCCTAATGGTTAAGGTCTTAACTCTTACTCTGGCCTAATAGCTAAGGTCTTAGACTCGTACTGTGGCCTAATGGTTAAGGTCTTAACTTTTACTTTGGCCTAATAGCTAAGGTTTTAACTCTTACTCTGGCCTAATAGCTAAGGTCTTAGCCTTGTACTCTGGCCTACTGGTTAAGGTCTTAACTCCTACTCTGGCCTACTGGTTAAGGTCTTAACTCTTACTCTGGCCTAATAGCTAAGGTCTTAGACTCGTACTCTGGCCTAATAGCTAAGGTCTTAGACTCGTACTCTGGCCTAATGGTTAAGGTCTTAACTCCTACTCTGGCCTAATAGCTAAGGTCTTAGACTCGTACTCTGGCCTAATGGTTAAGGTCTTAACTTTTACTCTGGCCTAATAGCTAAGGTCTTAACTCTTACACTGGACTAATAGCTAAGGTCTTAGACTCGTACTCTGGCCTACTGGTTAAGGTCTTAACTCTTACTCTGGCCTACTGGTTAAGGTCTTAACTCTTACTCTGACCTAATAGCTAAGGTCTTAGACTCGTACTCTGGCCTAATAGCTAAGGTCTTAGACTCGTACTCTGGCCTAATGGTTAAGCTTTTAACACCTACTCTGGCCTAATAGCTAAGGTCTTAACTCTTACTCTGGCCTAATAGCTAAGGTCTTAACTCTTTCTCTGGCCTAATAGCTAAGGTCTTAGACTCATACTCTGGCCTAATGGTTAAGGTCTTAACTCTTACTCTGGCCTACTGGTTAAGGTCTTAACTCTTACTCTGGCCTAATAGCTAAGGTTTTAGACTCGTACTCTGGCCTACTGGTTAAGGTCTTAACTCTTACTCTGGGATAATAGCTAAGGTCTTAGACTCGTACTCTGGCCTAATAGCTAAGGTCTTAACTCTTACTCGGGCCTAATAGCTAAGGTCTTAGCTTCGTACTCTGGCCTACTGGTTAAGGTCTTAACTCGTACTCTGGCCTAATGGTTAAGGTCTTAACGCTTACTCTGCTCTAATAGCTAAGATCTTAGACTCGTACTCTGGCCTAATTCCTAAGATCTTAGACTCGTACTCTGGCCTAATGGTTAAGGTCTTTAACTCTTACTCTGGCCTAATAGCTAAGGTCTTAGACTCGTACTCTGGCCTAATGGTTAAGGTCTTAACTCTTACTCTGGCCTACTGGTTAAGGTCTTAGACTCGTACTCTGGCCTAATAGCTAAGGTCTTAGACTCGTACTCTGGCCTACTGGTTAAGGTCTTAACTCTTACTCTGGCCTAATAGCTAAGGTCTCAACTCTTACTCTGTCCTAATAGCTAAGGTCTTAACTCTTACTCTGGCCTAATAGCTAAGTTCCTAGACTCGTACTCTGGCCTAATGGTTAAGGTCTTAACTCTTACTCTGGCCTACTGGTTAAGGTCTTAACTCTTACTCTAGCCTAATAGCTAAGGTCTTAACTCTTACTCTGGCCTAATAGCAAATGTCTTAGACTCGTAATCTGGCCTAATAGCTAAGGTCTTAACTCTTACTCTGGCCTAATAGCTAAGATCTTAAACTCGTACTTTGGCCTAATGGTTAAGGTCTTAACTCTTACTCTGGCCTACTGGTTAAGGTCTTAGACTCGTACTCTGGCCTAATAGCTAAGGTCTTAGACTCGTACTCTGGCCTAATGGTTAAGGTCTTAACTCTTACTCTGGCCTACTGGTTTAGGTCTTAACTCTTACTCTGGCCTACTGGTTAAAGTCTTAACCCTTACTCTGGCCTAATAGCTAAGGTCTTAGACTCGTACTCTGGCCTAATGGTTAAGGTCTTAACTCTTACTCTGGCCTAATAGCTAAGGTCTTAACTCTTACTCTGGCCTAATAGCTAAGGTCTTAGACTCGTACTCTGGCCTAATAGCTAAGGTCCTAGACTCGTACTCTGGCCTAATGGTTAAGGTCTTAACTCTCACTCTGGCCTAATAGCTAAGGTCTTAGACTCGTACTCTGGCCTAATGGTTAAGGTCTTAACTTTTACTCTGGCCTAATAGCTAAGGTCTTAACTCTCACTCTGGCCTAATAGCTAAGGTCTTAGCTTCGTACTCTGGCCTACTGGTTAAGGTCTTAACTCATACACTGGCCTAATGGTTAAGGTCTTAACGCTTACTCTGCACTAATAGCTAAGGTCTTAGACTCGTACTCTGGCCTAATAGCTAAGGTCTTAGACTCGTACTCTGGCCTAATGGTTAAGGTCTTAACACTTACTCTGGCCTAATAGCTAAGGTCTTAGACTCGTACTCTGGCCTAATAGCTAAGGTCTTAACTCTTACTCGGGCCTAATAGCTAATGTCTTAACTCTTACTCAGGCCTTCTGGTTAAGGTCTTAACTCTTACTCTGGCCTAATAGCTAAGGTATTAGACTCGTACTTTGGCCTAATGGTTAAGGTCTTAACTCTTACTCTGGCCTAATAGCTAAGGTCTTAGACTCGTACTCTGGCCTAATAGCTAAGGTCTTAACTCTTACTCTGGCCTACTGGTTAGGTCTTAACTCTTACTCAGGCCTTCTGGTTAAGGTCTTAACTCTTACTCTGGCCTAATAGCTAAGGTCTTAGACTCGTACTCTGGCCTAATGGTTAAGGTCTTAACTCTTACTCTGGCCTACTGGTTAAGGTCTTAACTCTTACTCTGGCCTAATAGCTGAGGTCTTAACTCTTACTCTGGCCTACTGGTTCAGGTCTTAACTTTTACTCTGGCCTAATAGCTAAGGTCTTAGACTCATACTCTGGCCTAATGGTTAAGGTCTTAACTCTTACTCTGGCCTAATAGCTAAGGTCCTAACTCTTACTCTGGCCTAATAGCTAAGGTCTTAACTCTTACTCTGGCCTACTGGTTAAGGTCTTAACTCTTACTCTGGCCTAATAGCTAACGTCTTAGACTCGTACTCTGGCCTAATAGCTAAGGTCTTAGACTTGTACTCTGGCCTACAGGTTAAGGTCTTAACTCTTACTCTGGCCTACTGGTTAAGGTCTTTACCCTTACTCTGGCATAATAGCTAAGGTCTTAGACTCGTACTCTGGCCTAATGGTTAAGGTCTTAACTCTTACTCTGGCCAAATAGCTAGGGTCTTAACTCGTACTCTGGCCTAATAGCTAAGGTCTTAGACTCGTACTCTGGCCTAATGGTTAAGGTCTTACCTCTTACTCTGGCCTACTGGTTAAGGTCTTAACTGTTACTCTGGCCTAATAGCTAAGGTCTTAAGTCTTACTCTGGCCTAATAGCTAAGGTCTTAGACTCGTACTCTGGCCTAATGGTTAAGGTCTTAACTCTTACTCTGGCCTACTGGTTAAGGTCTTAGACTCGTACTCTGGCCTAATAGCTAAGGTCTTAGACTCGTACTCTGGCCTACTGGTTAAGGTCTTAACTCTTACTCTGGCCTAATAGCTAAGGTCTCAACTCTTACTCTGTCCTAATAGCTAAGGTCTTAACTCTTACTCTGGCCTAATAGCTAAGTTCCTAGACTCGTACTCTGGCCTAATGGTTAAGGTCTTAACTCTTACTCTGGCCTACTGGTTAAGGTCTTAACTCTTACTCTAGCCTAATAGCTAAGGTCTTAACTCTTACTCTGGCCTAATAGCAAATGTCTTAGACTCGTAATCTGGCCTAATAGCTAAGGTCTTAACTCTTACTCTGGCCTAATAGCTAAGATCTTAAACTCGTACTTTGGCCTAATGGCTAAGGTCTTAACTCTTACTCTGGCCTACTGGTTAAGGTCTTAGACTCGTACTCTGGCCTAATAGCTAAGGTCTTAGACTCGTACTCTGGCCTAATGGTTAAGGTCTTAACTCTTACTCTGGCCTACTGGTTTAGGTCTTAACTCTTACTCTGGCCTACTGGTTAAAGTCTTAACCCTTACTCTGGCCTAATAGCTAAGGTCTTAGACTCGTACTCTGGCCTAATGGTTAAGGTCTTAACTCTTACTCTGGCCTAATAGCTAAGGTCTTAACTCTTACTCTGGCCTAATAGCTAAGGTCTTAGACTCGTACTCTGGCCTAATAGCTAAGGTCCTAGACTCGTACTCTGGCCCAATGGTTAAGGTCTTAACTCTTACTCTGGCCTAATAGCTAAGGTCTTAGACTCGTACTCTGGCCTAATGGTTAAGGTCTTAACTTTTACTCTGGCCTAATAGCTAAGGTCTTAACTCTCACTCTGGCCTAATAGCTAAGGTCTTAGCTTCGTACTCTGGCCTACTGGTTAAGGTCTTAACTCGTACACTGGCCTAATGGTTAACGTCTTAACGCTTACTCTGCACTAATAGCTAAGGTCTTAGACTCGTACTCTGGCCTAATAGCTAAGGTCTTAGACTCGTACTCTGGCCTAATGGTTAAGGTCTTAACACTTACTCTGGCCTAATAGCTAAGGTCTTAGACTCGTACTCTGGCCTAATAGCTAAGGTCTTAACTCTTACTCGGGCCTAATAGCTAATGTCTTAACTCTTACTCAGGCCTTCTGGTTAAGGTCTTAACTCTTACTCTGGCCTAATAGCTAAGGTATTAGACTCGTACTTTGGCCTAATGGTTAAGGTCTTAACTCTTACTCTGGCCTAATAGCTAAGGTCTTAGACTCGTACTCTGGCCTAATAGCTAAGGTCTTAACTCTTACTCTGGCCTACTGGTTAGGTCTTAACTCTTACTCAGGCCTTCTGGTTAAGGTCTTAACTCTTACTCTGGCCTAATAGCTAAGGTCTTAGACTCGTACTCTGGCCTAATGGTTAAGGTCTTAACTCTTACTCTGGCCTACTGGTTAAGGTCTTAACTCTTACTCTGGCCTAATAGCTGAGGTCTTAACTCTTACTCTGGCCTACTGGTTCAGGTCTTAACTTTTACTCTGGCCTAATAGCTAAGGTCTTAGACTCATACTCTGGCCTAATGGTTAAGGTCTTAACTCTTACTCTGGCCTAATAGCTAAGGTCCTAACTCTTACTCTGGCATAATAGCTAAGGTCTTAACTCTTACTCTGGCCTACTGGTTAAGGTCTTAACTCTTACTCTGGCCTAATAGCTAACGTCTTAGACTCGTACTCTGGCCTAATAGCTAAGGTCTTAGACTTGTACTCTGGCCTACAGGTTAAGGTCTTAACTCTTACTCTGGCCTACTGGTTAAGGTCTTTACCCTTACTCTGGCATAATAGCTAAGGTCTTAGACTCGTACTCTGGCCTAATGGTTAAGGTCTTAACTCTTACTCTGGCCAAATAGCTAGGGTCTTAACTCGTACTCTGGCCTAATAGCTAAGGTCTTCGACTCGTACTCTGGCCTAATGGTTAAGGTCTTACCTCTTACTCTGGCCTACTGGTTAAGGTCTTAACTGTTACTCTGGCCTAATAGCTAAGGTCTTAAGTCTTACTCTGGCCTAATAGCTAAGGTCTTAGACTTGTACTCTGGCCTACTGGTTAAGGTCTTAACTCTTACTCTGGCCTAATAGCTAAGGTCTCAACTCTTACTCTGTCCTAATAGCTAAGGTCTTAACTCTTACTCTGGCCTAATAGCTAAGGTCTTAGACTCGTACTCTGGCCTAATGGTTAAGGTCTTAACTCTTACTCTGGCCTACTGGTTAAGGTCTTAACTCTTACTCTGGCCTAATAGCTAAGGTCTTAGATTTGTACTCTGGTCTAATGGTTAAGGTCTTAACTCTTACTCTGGCCTAATAGCTAAGGTCTTAGACTCGTACTCTGGCCTAATGGTTAAGGTCTTAACTTTTACTCTGGCCTAATAGCTAAGGTCTTAACTCTTACTCTGGCCTAATAGCTAAGGCCTTAGCTTCGTAATCTGGCCTACTGGTTAAGGTCTTAACTCGTACTCTGGCCTAATGGTTAAGGTCTTAACGCTTACTCTGCTCTAATAGCTAAGGTCTTAGACTCGTACTCTGGCCTAATAGCTAAGGTCTTAGACTCGTACTCTGGCCTAATGGTTAAGGTCTTAACTCTTACTCTGGCCTAATAGCTAAGGTCTTAGACTCGTACTGTGGCCTAATGGTTAAGGTCTTAACTTTTACTTTGGCCTAATAGCTAAGGTTTTAACTCTTACTCTGGCCTAATAGCTAAGGTCTTAGCCTCGTACTCTGGCCTACTGGTTAAGGTCTTAACTCTTACTCTGGCCTAATAGCTAAGGTCTTAGACTCGTACTCTGGCCTAATAGCTAAGGTCTTAGACTTGTACTCTGGCCTAATGGTTAAGGTCTTAACTTTTACTCTGGCCTAATAGCTAAGGTCTTAACTCTTATACTGGACTAATAGCTAAGGTCTTAGACTCGTACTCTGGCCTACTGGTTAAGGTCTTAACTCTTACTCTGGCCTACTGGTTAAGGTCTTAACTCTTACTCTGGCCTAATAGCTAAGGTCTTAGACTCGTACTCTGGCCTAATAGCTAAGGTCTTAGACTCGTACTCTGGCCTAATGGTTAAGCTTTTAACTCCTACTCTGGCCTAATAGCTAAGGTCTTAGACTCGTACTGTGGCCTAATAGTTAAGGTCTTAACTTTTACTCTGGCCTAATAGCTAAGGTTTTAACTCTTACTCTGGCCTAATAGCTAAGGGCTTAGCCTCGTACCCTGGCCTACTGGTTAAGGTCTTAACTCTTACTCTGGCCTACTGGTTAAGGTCTTAACTCTTACTCTGGCCTAATAGCTAAGGTCTAAATACTTACTCTGGCCTAATAGCTAAGGTCTTAGACTCGTACTCTGGCCTAATGGTTAAGGTCTTAACTCTTACTCTGGCCTAATATCTAAGGTCTTAACTCTTACTCTGGCCTAATAGCTAAGGTCTTAGACTTGTACTCTGGCCTAATAGCTAAGGTCCTAGACTCGTACTCTGGCCTAATGGTTAAGGTCTTAACTCTTACTCCGGCCTAATAGCTAAGGTCTTAGACTCATACTCTGGCCTAATGGTTAAGGTCTTAACTTTTTCTCTGGCCTAATAGCTAAGGTCTTAACTCTTACTCTGGCCTAATAGCTAAGGTCTTAGGTTCGTACTCTGGCGTACTGGTTAAGGTCTTAACTCATACTCTGTCCTAATGGTTAAGGCCTTAACGCTTACTCTGCTCTAATAGCTAAGGTCTTAGACTCGTACTCTGGCCTAATAGCTAAGGTCTTAGACTCGTACTCTGGCCTAATGGTTAAGGTCTTAACTCTTACTCTGGCCTACTGGTTAAGGTCTTAACTCTTACTCTGGCCTAATAGCTAAGGTCTTAACACTTACTCTGGCCTAATAGCTAAGGTCTTAGACTCGTACTCTGGCCTAATGGTTAAGGTCTTAACTCTTACTCTGGCCTAATAGCTAAGGTCTTAACACTTACTCTGGCGTAATAGCTAAGGTCTTAGACTCGTACTCTGGCCTAATGGTTAAGGTCTTAACTCTTACTCTGGCCTAATAGCTAAGGTCTTAACTCTTACTATGGCCTAATAGCTAAGGTCTTAGACTCGTACTCTGGCCTAATAGCTAAGGTCCTAGACTCGTACTCTGGCCTAATGGTTAAGGTCTTAACTCTTACTCTGGCCTAATAGCTAAGGTCTTAGAATTGTACTCTGGCCTAATGGTTAAGGTCTTAACTTTTACTCTGGCCTAATAGCTAAGGTCTTAACTCTTACTCTGGCCTAATAGCTAAGGTCTTAGCTTCGTAATCTGGCCTACTGGTTAAGGTCTTAACTCGTACTCTGGCCTAATGGTTAAGGTCTTAACGCTTACTCTGCTCTAATAGCTAAGGTCTTAGACTCGTACTCTGGCCTAATAGCTAAGGTCTTAGACTCGTACTCTGGCCTAATGGTTAAGGTCTTAACTCTTACTCTGGCCTAATAGCTAAGGTCTTAGACTCGTACTGTGGCCTAATGGTTAAGGTCTTAACTTTTACTTTGGCCTAATAGCTAAGGTTTTAACTCTTACTCTGGCCTAATAGCTAAGGTCTTAGCCTTGTACTCTGGCCTACTGGTTAAGGTCTTAACTATTACTCTGGCGTACTGGTTAAGGTCTTAACTCTTACTCTAGCCTAATAGCTAAGGTCTTAGACTCTCACTCTGGCCTAATAGCTAAGGTCTTAGCTTCGTACTCTGGCCTACTGGTTAAGGTCTTAACTCATACACTGGCCTAATGGTTAAGGTCTTAACGCTTACTCTGCACTAATAGCTAAGGTCTTAGACTCGTACTCTGGCCTAATAGCTAAGGTCTTAGACTCGTACTCTGGCCTAATGGTTAAGGTCTTAACACTTACTCTGGCCTAATAGCTAAGGTCTTAGACTCGTACTCTGGCCTAATAGCTAAGGTCTTAACTCTTACTCGGGCCTAATAGCTAATGTCTTAACTCTTACTCAGGCCTTCTGGTTAAGGTCTTAACTCTTACTCTGGCCTAATAGCTAAGGTATTAGACTCGTACTTTGGCCTAATGGTTAAGGTCTTAACTCTTACTCTGGCCTAATAGCTAAGGTCTTAGACTCGTACTCTGGCCTAATAGCTAAGGTCTTAACTCTTACTCTGGCCTACTGGTTAGGTCTTAACTCTTACTCAGGCCTTCTGGTTAAGGTCTTAACTCTTACTCTGGCCTAATAGCTAAGGTCTTAGACTCGTACTCTGGCCTAATGGTTAAGGTCTTAACTCTTACTCTGGCCTACTGGTTAAGGTCTTAACTCTTACTCTGGCCTAATAGCTGAGGTCTTAACTCTTACTCTGGCCTACTGGTTCAGGTCTTAACTTTTACTCTGGCCTAATAGCTAAGGTCTTAGACTCATACTCTGGCCTAATGGTTAAGGTCTTAACTCTTACTCTGGCCTAATAGCTAAGGTCCTAACTCTTACTCTGGCCTAATAGCTAAGGTCTTAACTCTTACTCTGGCCTACTGGTTAAGGTCTTAACTCTTACTCTGGCCTAATAGCTAACGTCTTAGACTCGTACTCTGGCCTAATAGCTAAGGTCTTAGACTTGTACTCTGGCCTACAGGTTAAGGTCTTAACTCTTACTCTGGCCTACTGGTTAAGGTCTTTACCCTTACTCTGGCATAATAGCTAAGGTCTTAGACTCGTACTCTGGCCTAATGGTTAAGGTCTTAACTCTTACTCTGGCCAAATAGCTAGGGTCTTAACTCGTACTCTGGCCTAATAGCTAAGGTCTTAGACTCGTACTCTGGCCTAATGGTTAAGGTCTTACCTCTTACTCTGGCCTACTGGTTAAGGTCTTAACTGTTACTCTGGCCTAATAGCTAAGGTCTTAAGTCTTACTCTGGCCTAATAGCTAAGGTCTTAGACTCGTACTCTGGCCTAATGGTTAAGGTCTTAACTCTTACTCTGGCCTACTGGTTAAGGTCTTAGACTCGTACTCTGGCCTAATAGCTAAGGTCTTAGACTCGTACTCTGGCCTACTGGTTAAGGTCTTAACTCTTACTCTGGCCTAATAGCTAAGGTCTCAACTCTTACTCTGTCCTAATAGCTAAGGTCTTAACTCTTACTCTGGCCTAATAGCTAAGTTCCTAGACTCGTACTCTGGCCTAATGGTTAAGGTCTTAACTCTTACTCTGGCCTACTGGTTAAGGTCTTAACTCTTACTCTAGCCTAATAGCTAAGGTCTTAACTCTTACTCTGGCCTAATAGCAAATGTCTTAGACTCGTAATCTGGCCTAATAGCTAAGGTCTTAACTCTTACTCTGGCCTAATAGCTAAGATCTTAAACTCGTACTTTGGCCTAATGGTTAAGGTCTTAACTCTTACTCTGGCCTACTGGTTAAGGTCTTAGACTCGTACTCTGGCCTAATAGCTAAGGTCTTAGACTCGTACTCTGGCCTAATGGTTAAGGTCTTAACTCTTACTCTGGCCTACTGGTTTAGGTCTTAACTCTTACTCTGGCCTACTGGTTAAAGTCTTAACCCTTACTCTGGCCTAATAGCTAAGGTCTTAGACTCGTACTCTGGCCTAATGGTTAAGGTCTTAACTCTTACTCTGGCCTAATAGCTAAGGTCTTAACTCTTACTCTGGCCTAATAGCTAAGGTCTTAGACTCGTACTCTGGCCTAATAGCTAAGGTCCTAGACTCGTACTCTGGCCCAATGGTTAAGGTCTTAACTCTTACTCTGGCCTAATAGCTAAGGTCTTAGACTCGTACGCTGGCCTAATGGTTAAGGTCTTTACTTTTACTCTGGCCTAATAGCTAAGGTCTTAACTCTCACTCTGGCCTAATAGCTAAGGTCTTAGCTTCGTACTCTGGCCTACTGGTTAAGGTCTTAACTCGTACACTGGCCTAATGGTTAACGTCTTAACGCTTACTCTGCACTAATAGCTAAGGTCTTAGACTCGTACTCTGGCCTAATAGCTAAGGTCTTAGACTCGTACTCTGGCCTAATGGTTAAGGTCTTAACACTTACTCTGGCCTAATAGCTAAGGTCTTAGACTCGTACTCTGGCCTAATAGCTAAGGTCTTAACTCTTACTCGGGCCTAATAGCTAATGTCTTAACTCTTACTCAGGCCTTCTGGTTAAGGTCTTAACTCTTACTCTGGCCTAATAGCTAAGGTATTAGACTCGTACTTTGGCCTAATGGTTAAGGTCTTAACTCTTACTCTGGCCTAATAGCTAAGGTCTTAGACTCGTACTGTGGCCTAATGGTTAAGGTCTTAACTTTTACTCTGGCCTAATAGCTAAGGTTTTAACTCTTACTCTGGCCTAATAGCTAAGGTCTTAGCCTCGTACCCTGGCCTACTGGTTAAGGTCTTAACTCTTACTCTGGCCTACTGGTTAAGGTCTTGACTCTTACTCTGGCCTAATAGCTAAGGTCTTAGACTCGTACTCTGGCCTAATAGCTAAGGTCTTAGACTCGTACTCTGGCCTAATGGTTAAGCTTTTAACTCCTACTCTGGCCTAATAGCTAAGGTCTTAACTCTTACTCTGGCCTAATAGCTAAGGTCTTAGACTCATACTCTGGCCTAATGGTTAAGGTCTTAACTCTTACTCTGGCCTACTGGTTAAGGTCTTAACTCTTACTCTGTCCTAATAGCTAAGGTATTAGACTCGTATTCTGGCCTAATAGGTAAGGTCTTAGACTTGTACTCTGGCCTAATGGTTAAGGTCTTAACTCTTACTCTGGCCTACTGGTTAAGGTCTTAACTCTTACTCTGGCCTAATAGCTAAGGTCTTAGATTTGTACTCTGGCCTAATGGTTAAGGTCTAAACTCTTACTCTGGCCTAATAGCTAAGGTCTTAGACTCGTACTCTGGCCTACTGGTTAAGGTCTTAACTCTTACTTTGGCCTACTGGTTAAGGTCTTAACTACTACTCTGGCCTAATAGCTAAGGTCTTAGACTCATACTCTGGCCTAATGGTTAAGGTCTTAACTCTTACTCTGGCCTACTGTTTAAGGTCTTAACTCTTACTCTAGCCTAATAGCTAAGGTCTTAACTCTTACTCTGGCCTAATAGCAAATGTCTTAGACTCGTAATCTGGCCTAATAGCTAAGGTCTTAACTCTTACTCTGGCCTAATAGCTAAGATCTTAGACTCGTACTTTGGCCTAATGGTTAAGGTCTTAACTCTTACTCTGGCCTACTGGTTAAGGTCTTAGACTCGTACTCTGGCCTAATAGCTAAGGTCTTAGACTCGTACTCTGGCCTAATGGTTAAGGTCTTAACTCTTACTCTGGCCTACTGGTTTAGGTCTTAACTCTTACTCTGGCCTACTGGTTAAGGTCTTAACTCTTACTCTGGGATAATATCTAAGGTCTTAGACTCGTACTCTGGCCTAATAGCTAAGGTCTTAGACTCGTACTCTGGCCTAATGGTTAAGGTCTTAACTCTTACTCTGGCCTAATAGCTAAGGTCTTAGACTCGTACTGTGGCCTAATAGTTAATGTCTTAACTTTTACTCTGGCCTAATAGCTAAGGTTTTAACTCTTACTCTGGCCTAATAGCTAAGGTCTTAGCCTCGTACCCTGGCCTACTGGTTAAGGTCTTAACTCTTACTCTGGCCTACTGGTTAAGGTCTTAACTCTTACTCTGGCCTACTGGTTAAGGTCTTAACTCTTACTCTGGCCTAATAGCTAAGGTCTAAACACTTACTCTGGCCTAATAGCTAAGGTCTTAGACTCGTACTCTGGCCTAATGGTTAAGGTCTTAACTCTTACTCTGGCCTACTGGTTAAGGTCTTAACTCTTACTCTGGCCTAATAGCTGAGGTCTTAACTCTTACTCTGGCCTACTGGTTCAGGTCTTAACTTTTACTCTGGCCTAATAGCTAAGGTCTTAGACTCATACTCTGGCCTAATTGTTAAGGTCTTAACTCTTACTCTGGCCTAATAGCTAAGGTCCTAACTCTTACTCTGGCCTAATAGCTAACGTCTTAACTCATACTCTGGCCTAATGGTTAAGGTCTTAACTCTTACTCTGGCCTAATAGCTAACGTCTTAACTCTTACTCTGGCCTAATAGCTAAGGTCTTAGACTCGTACTCTGGCCTAATAGCTAAGGTCATAGACTTGTACTCTGGCCTACAGGTTAAGGTCTTAACTCTTACTCTGGCCTACTGGTTAAGGTCTTTACCCTTACTCTGGCATAATAGCTAAGGTCTTAGACTCGTACTCTGGCCTAATGGTTAAGGTCTTAACTCTTACTCTGGCCAAATAGCTAGGGTCTTAACTCGTACTCTGGCCTAATAGCTAAGGTCTTAGACTCGTACTCTGGCCTAATGGTTAAGGTCTTACCTCTTACTCTGGCCTACTGGTTAAGGTCTTAACTGTTACTCTGGCCTAATAGCTAAGGTCTTAACTCTTACTCTGGCCTAATAGCTAAGGTCTTAGACTTGTACTCTGGCCTATTGGTTAAGGTCTTAACTCTTACTCTGGCCTAATAGCTAAGGTCTCAACTCTTACTCTGTCCTAATAGCTAAGGTCTTAACTCTTACTCTGGCCTAATAGCTAAGGTCTTAGACTCATACTCTGGCCTAATGGTTAAGGTCTTAACTCTTACTCTGGCCTACTGGTTAAGATCTTAACTCTTACTCTGGCCTAATAGCTAAGGTCTTAGATTTGTACTCTGGCCTAATGGTTAAGGTCTTAACTCTTACTCTGGCCTAATAGCTAAGGTCTTAGACTTGTACTCTGGCCTAATGGTTAAGGTCTTAACTTTTACTCTGGCCTAATAGCTAAGGTCTTAACTCTTACTCTGGCCTAATAGCTAAGGTCTTAGCTTCGTAATCTGGCCTACTGGTTAAGGTCTTAACTCGTACTCTGGCCTAATGGTTAAGGTCTTAACGCTTACTCTGCTCTAATAGCTAAGGTCTTAGACTCGTACTCTGGCCTAATAGCTAAGGTCTCAGACTCGTACTCTGGCCTAATGGTTAAGGTCTTAACTCTTACTCTGGCCTAATAGCTAAGGTCTTAGACTCGTACTGTGGCCTAATGGTTAAGGTCTTAACTTTTACTTTGGCCTAATAGCTAAGGTTTTAACTCTTACTCTGGCCTAATAGCTAAGGTCTTAGCCTTGTACTCTGGCCTACTGGTTAAGGTCTTAACTCTTACTCTGGCGTACTGGTTAAGGTCTTAACTCTTACTCTAGCCTAATAGCTAAGGTCTTAGACTCGTACTCTGGCCTAATAGCTAAGGTCTTAGACTCGTACTCTGGCCTAATGGTTAAGGTCTTAACTCCTACTCTGGCCTAATAGCTAAGGTCTTAGACTCGTACTCTGGCCTAATGGTTAAGGTCTTAACTTTTACTCTGGCCTAATAGCTAAGGTCTTAACTCTTACACTGGACTAATAGCTAAGGTCTTAGACTCGTACTCTGGCCTACTGGTTAAGGTCTTAACTCTTACTCTGGCCTAATAGCTAAGGTCTTAACTTTTACTCTGGCCTAATAGCTAAGGTCTTAACTCTTACTCTGGCCTAATAGCTAAGGTCTTAGCTTCGTAATCTAGCCTACTGGTTAAGGTCTTAACTTGTACTCTGGCCTAATGGTTAAGGTCTTAACGCTTACTCTGCTCTAATAGCTAAGGTCTTAGACTCGTACTCTGGCCTAATAGCTAAGGTCTTAGACTCGTACTCTGGCCTGATGGTTAAGGTCTTAACTCTTACTCTGGCCTAATAGCTAAGGTCTTAGACTCGTACTGTGGCCTAATGGTTAAGGTCTTAACTTTTACTTTGGCCTAATAGCTAAGGTTTTAACTCTTACTCTGGCCTAATAGCTAAGGTCTTAGCCTTGTACTCTGGCCTACTGCTTAAGGTCTTAACTCCTACTCTGGCCTACTGGTTAAGGTCTTAACTCTTACTCTGGCCTAATAGCTAAGGTCTTAGACTCGTACTCTGGCCTAATAGCTAAGGTCTTAGACTCGTACTCTGGCCTAATGATTAAGGTCTTAACTCCTACTCTGGCCTAATAGCTAAGGTCTTAACTTTTACTCTGGCCTATTGGTTAAGGTCTTAAGTTTTACTCTGGCCTAATAGCTAAGGTTTTAACTCTTACTCTGGCCTAATAGCTAAGGTCTTAGCCTCGTACCCTGGCCTACTGGTTAAGGTCTTAACTCTTACTCTGGCCTACTGGTTAAGGTCTTAACTCTTACTCTGGCCTAATAGCTAAGGTCTAAACACTTACTCTGGCCTAATAGCTAAGGTCTTAGACTCGTACTCTGGCCTAATGGTTAAGGTCTTAACTCTTACTCTGGACTAATATCTAAGGTCTTAACACTTACTCTGGCCTAATAGCTAAGGTCTTAGACTTGTACTCTGGCCTAATAGCTAAGGTCCTAGACTCGTACTCTGGCCTGATGGTTAAGGTCTTAACTCTTACTCTGGCCTAATAGCTAAGGTCTTAGACTCGTACTGTGGCCTAATGGTTAAGGTCTTAACTCTTACTCTGGCCTACTGGTTAAGGTCTTAACTCTTACTCTGGCCTAATAGCTAAGGTTTTAGACTCGTACTCTGGCCTACTGGTTAAGGTCTTAACTCTTACTCTAGGATAATAGCTAAGGTCTTAGACTCGTACTCTGGCCTAATAGCTAAGGTCTTAACTCTTACTCGGGCCTAATAGCTAAGGTCTTAGCTTCGTACTCTGGCCTACTGGTTAAGGTCTTAACTCGTACTCTGGCCTAATGTTTAAGGTCTTAACACTTACTCTGCTCTAATAGCTAAGGTCTTAGACTCGTACTCTGGCCTAATAGCTAAGGTCTTAGACTCGTACTCTGGCCTAATGGTTAAGGTCTTAACTCTTACTCTGGCCTAATAGCTAAGGTCTTAGACTCGTACTCTGGCCTAATAGCTAAGATCTTAACTCTTACTCGGGCCTAATAGCTAATGTCTTAACTCTTACTCAGGCCTTCTGGTTAAGGTCTTAACTCTTACTCTGGCCTAATAGCTAAGGTCTTAGACTCGTACTCTGGCCTAATGGTTAAGGTCTTAACTCTTACTCTGGCCTAATAGCTAAGGTCTTAGACTCGTACTCTGGCCTAATAGCTAAGGTCTTAACTCTTACTCTGGCCTACTGGTTAGGGCTTAACTCTTAATCAGGCCTTCTGGTTAATGTCTTAACTCTTACTCTGGCCTGATAGCTAAGGTCTTAGACTCGTACTCTGGCCTAATGGTTAAGGTCTTAACTCTTACTCTGGCCTACTGGTTAAGGTCTTAACTCTTACTCTGGCCTAATAGCTGAGGTCTTAACTCTTACTATGGCCTACTGGTTCAGGTCTTAACTTTTACTCTGGCCTAATAGCTAAGGTCTTAGACTCATACTCTGGCCTAATGGTTAAGGTCTTAACTCTTACTCTGGCCTAATAGCTAAGGTCCTAACTCTTACTCTGGCCTAATAGCTAACGTCTTAACTCATACTCTGGCCTAATGGTTAAGGTCTTAACTCTTACTCTGGCCTAATAGCTAACGTCTTAACTCTTACTCTGGCCTAATAGCTAAGGTCTTAGACTCGTACTCTGGCCTAATAGCTAAGGTCATAGACTTGTACTCTGGCCTACAGGTTAAGGTCTTAACTCTTACTCTGGCCTACTGGTTAAGGTCTTTACCCTTACTCTGGCATAATAGCTAAGGTCTTAGACTCGTACTCTGGCCTAATGGTTAAGGTCTTAACTCTTACTCTGGCCAAATAGCTAGGGTCTTAACTCGTACTCTGGCCTAATAGCTAAGGTCTTAGACTCGTACTCTGGCCTAATGGTTAAGGTCTTACCTCTTACTCTGGCCTACTGGTTAAGGTCTTAACTGTTACTCTGGCCTAATAGCTAAGGTCTTAACTCTTACTCTGGCCTAATAGCTAAGGTCTTAGACTTGTACTCTGGCCTACTGGTTAAGGTCTTAACTCTTACTCTGGCCTAATAGCTAAGGTCTCAACTCTTACTCTGTCCTAATAGCTAAGGTCTTAACTCTTACTCTGGCCTAATAGCTAAGGTCTTAGACTCGTACTCTGGCCTAATGGTTAAGGTCTTAACTCTTACTCTGGCCTACTGGTTAAGGTCTTAACTCTTACTCTGGCCTAATAGCTAAGGTCTTAGATTTGTACTCTGGCCTAATGGTTAAGGTCTTAACTCTTACTCTGGCCTAATAGCTAAGGTCTTAGACTCGTACTCTGGCCTAATGGTTAAGGTCTTAACTTTTACTCTGGCCTAATAGCTAAGGTCTTAACTCTTACTCTGGCCTAATAGCTAAGGTCTTAGCTTCGTAATCTGGCCTACTGGTTAAGGTCTTAACTTGTACTCTGGCCTAATGGTTAAGGTCTTAACGCTTTCTCTGCTCTAATAGCTAAGGTCTTAGACTCGTACTCTGGCCTAATAGCTAAGGTCTTAGACTCGTACTCTGGCCTAATGGTTAAGGTCTTAACTCTTACTCTGGCCTAATAGCTAAGGTCTTAGACTCGTACTGTGGCCTAATGGTTAAGGTCTTAACTTTTACTTTGGCCTAATAGCTAAGGTTTTAACTCTTACTCTGGCCTAATAGCTAAGGTCTTAGCCTAGTACTCTGGCCTACTGGTTAAGGTCTTAACTCTTACTCAGGCCTACTGGTTAAGGTCTTAACTCTTACTCTGGCCTAATAGCTAAGGTCTTAGACTCGTACTCTGGCCTAATAGCTAAGGTCTTAGACTCGTACTCTGGCCTAATGGTTAAGGTCTTAACTCCTACTCTGGCCTAATAGCTAAGGTCTTAGACTTGTACTCTGGCCTAATGGTTAAGGTCTTAACTTTTACTCTGGCCTAATAGCTAAGGTCTTAACTCTTATACTGGACTAATAGCTAAGGTCTTAGACTCGTACTCTGGCCTACTGGTTAAGGTCTGAACTCTTACTCTGGCCTACTGGTTAAGGTCTTAACTACTACTCTGGCCTAATAGCTAAGGTCTTAACTCTTACTCTGGCCTAATAGCTAAGGTCTTAACTCTTACTCTGGCCTACTGGTTAAGGTCTTTAACTCTTACTCTGGCCTAATAGCTAAGGTCTTAGACTCGTACTCTGGCCTAATGGTTAAGGTCTTAACTCTTACTCTGGCCTATTGGTTAAGGTCTTAACTCTTACTCTGGCCTAATAGCTAAGGTTTTAGACTCGTACTCCGGCCTACTGGTTAAGGTCTTAACTCTTACACTGGGATAATAGCTAAGGTCTTAGACTCATACTCTGGCCTAATAGCTAAGGTCTTAACTCTTACTCGGGCCTAATAGCTAAGGTCTTAGCTTCGTACTCTGGCCTACTGGTTATGGTCTTAACTCGTACTCTGGCCTAATGGTTAAGGTCTTAACGCTTACTCTGCTCTAATAGCTAAGGTCTTAGACTCGTACTCTGGCCTAATAGCTAAGGTCTTAGACTCGTACTCTGGCCTAATGGTTAAGGTCTTAACTCCTACTCTGGCCTAATAGCTAAGGTCTTAGGCTCGTACTCTGGACTAATGGTTAAGGTCTTAACTTTTACTCTGGCCTAATAGCTAAGGTCTTAACTCTTACACTGGACTAATAGCTAGGGTCTTAGACTCGTACTCTGGCCTACTGGTTCACGTCTTAACTCTTACTCTGGCCTACTGGTTAAGGTCTTAACTCTTACTCTGGCCTAATAGCTAAGGTCTTAGACTCGTACTCTGGCCTAATAGCTAAGGTCTTAGACTCGTATTCTGGCCTAATGGTTAAGCTTTTAACTCCTACTCTGGCCTAATAGCTAAGGTCTTAACTCTTAATCTGGCCTAATAGCTAATGTCTTAGACTCATACTCTGGCCTAATGGTTAAGGTCTTAACTCTTACTCTGGCCTACTGGTTAAGATCTTAACTCTTACTCTGGCCTAATAGCTAAGGTTTTAGACTCGTACTCTGGCCTACTGGTTAAGGTCTTAACTCTTACTCTGGGATAATAGCTAAGGTCTTAGACTCGTACTCTGGCCTGCAGGTTAAGGTCTTAACTCTTACTCGGGCCTTCTGGTTAAGGTCTTAACTCTTACTCTGGCCTAATAGCTAAGGTCTTAGACTCGTACTCTGGCCTAATGGTTAAGGTCTTAACTCTTACTCTGGCCTACTGGTTAAGGTCTTAACTCTTACTCTGGCCTAATAGCTGAGGTCTTAACTCTTACTCTGGCCTACTGGTTAAGGTCTTAACTTTTACTCTGGCCTAATAGCTAAGGTCTTAGACTCATACTCTGGCCTAATGGTTAAGGTCTTAACTCTTACTCTGGCCTAATAGCTAAGGTCCTAACTCTTACTCTGGCCTAATAGCTAAGGTCTTAACTCTCACTCTGGCCTACTGGTTAAGATCTTAACTCTTACTCTGGCCTAATAGCTAAGGTCTTAGACTCGTACTCTGGCCTAATAGCTAAGGTCTTAACTCTTACTCTGGCCTAATAGCTAGGGTCTTAACTCGTACTGTGGCCTAATAGCTAAGGTCTTAGACTCGTACTCTGGCCTAATGGTTAAGGTTTTACCTCTTACTCTGGCCTACTGGTTAAGGTCTTAACTGTTACTCTGGCCTAATAGCTAAGGTCTTAACTCTTACTCTGGCCTAATAGCTAAGGTCTTAGACTCGTACTCTGGCCTAATGGTTAAGGTCTTAATTCTTACTCTGGCCTACTGGTTAAGGTCTTAACTCTTACTCTGGTCTAATAGCTAAGGTCTTAGATTTGTACTCCGGCCTACTGGTTAAGGTCTTAACTCTTACACTGTGATAATAGCTAAGGTCTTAGACTCATACTCTGGCCTAATAGCTAAGGTCTTAACTCTTACTCGGGCCTAATAGCTAAGGTCTTAGCTTCGTACTCTGGCCTACTGGTTATGGTCTTAACTCGTACTCTGGCCTAATGGTTAAGGTCTTAACGCTTACTCTGCTCTAATAGCTAAGGTCTTAGACTCGTACTCTGGCCTAATAGCTAAGGTCTTAGACTCGTACTCTGGCCTAATGGTTAAGGTCTTAACTCCTACTCTGGCCTAATAGCTAAGGTCTTAGGCTCGTACTCTGGACTAATGGTTAAGGTCTTAACTTTTACTCTGGCCTAATAGCTAAGGTCTTAACTCTTACACTGGACTAATAGCTAGGGTCTTAGACTCGTACTCTGGCCTACTGGTTAAGGTCTTAACTCTTACTTTGGCCTACTGGTTAAGGTCTTAACTACTACTCTGGCCTAATAGCTAAGGTCTTAGACTCATACTCTGGCCTAATGGTTAAGGTCTTAACTCATACTCTGGCCAACTGGTTAAGGTCTTAACTCTTACTCTGGCCTAATAGCTAAGGTCTTAACGCTTACTCTGGCCTAATAGCTAAGGTCTTAACTCTTACTCTGGCCTAATAGCTAAGGTCTTAGACTCGTACTCTGGCCTAATGGGTAAGGTCTTAACTCTTACTCTTACCTACTGGTTAAGGTCTTTAACTCTTACTCTGGCCTAATAGCTAAGGTCTTAGACTCGTACTCTGGCCCAATGGTTAAGGTCTTAACTCTTACTCTGGCCTACTGGTTAAGGTCTTAACTCTTACTCTAGCCTAATAGATAAGGTCTTAACTCTTACTCTGGCCTAATAGCAAATGTCTTAGACTCGTAATCTGGCCTAATAGCTAAGGTCTTAACTCTTACTCTGGCCTAATAGCTAAGATCTTAGACTCGTACTTTGGCCTAATGTTTAAGGTCTTAACTCTTACTCTGGCCTACTGGTTAAGGTCTTAGACTCGTACTCTGGCCTAATAGCTAAGGTCTTAGACTCGTACTCTGGCCTAATGGTTAAGGTCTTAACTCTTACTCTGGCCTACTGGTTAAGGTCTTAACTCTTACTCTGGCCTACTGGTTAAGGTCTTAACCCTTACTCTGGCCTAATAGCTAAGGTCTTAACACTTGCTCTGCCCTAATAGCTAAGGTCTTAGACTCATACTCTGGCCTACTGGTTAAGGTCTTAACACTTACTCTTGCCTAATAGCTAAGGTCTTAGATTCGTACTCTGGCCTAATAGCTAAGGTCTGAGACTTGTACTCTGGCCTACAGGTTAAGGTCTTAACTCTTACTCTGGCCTAATAGCTAAGGTCTTAACTCTTACTCTGGCCTAATAGCTAAGGTCTTAGACTCATACTCTGGCCTAATAGCTAAGGTCCTAGACTCGTACTCTGGCCTAATGGTTAAGGTCTTAAGTCTTACTCTGGCCTAATAGCTAAGGTCTTAACTCTTACTCTGGCCTAATAGCTAAGGTCTTAGCTTCGTACTCTGGCCTACTGAATAAGGTCTTAACTCGTACTCTGGCCTAAAGGTTAAGGTCTTAACGCTTACTCTGCTCTAATAGCTAAGGTCTTAGACTCGTACTCTGGCCTAATAGCTAAGGTCTTAGACTCGTACTCTGGCCTAATGGTTAAGGTCCTAACTCTTACTCTGGCCTAATAGCTAAGGTCTTAGACTCGTACTCTGGCCTAATAGCTAAGGTCTTAACTCTTACTCGGGCCTAATAGCTAATGTCTTAACTCTTACTCTGGCCTAATAGCTAAGGTCTTAGACTCGTACTCTGGCCTAATAGCTAAGGTCTTAACTCTTACTCTGGCCTACTGGTTAAGGTCTTAACTCTTACTCGGGCCTTCTGGTTAAGGTCTTAACTCTTACTCTGGCCTAATAGCTAAGGTCTTAGACTCGTACTCTGGCCTAATGGTTAAGGTCTTAACTCTTACTCTGGCCTACTGGTTAAGGTCTTATCTCTTACTCTGGCCTAATAGCTGAGGTCTTAACTTTTACTCTGGCCTACTGGTAAGGTCTTAACTTTTACTCTGGCCTAATAGCTAAGGTCTTAGACTCATGCTCTGGCCTAATGGTTAAGGTCTTAACTCTTACTCTGGCCTAATAGCTAAGGTCCTAACTCTTACTCTGGCCTAATAGCTAAGGTCTTAACTCGTACTCTGGCCTACTGGTTAAGGTCTTAACTCTTACTCTTGCCTAATAGCTAAGGTCTTAGATTCGTACTCTGGCCTAATAGCTAAGGTCTGAGACTTGTACTCTGACCTACAGGTTAAGGTCTTAACTCTTACTCTGGCCTACTGGTTAAGGTCTTTACCCTTACTCTGGCATAATAGCTAAGGTCTTAGACTCGTACTCTGGCCTAATGGTTAAGGTCTTAACTCTTACTCTGGCCTAATAGCTAGGGTCTTAACTCGTACTCTGGCCTAATAGCTAAGGTCTTAGTCTCGTACTCTGGCCTATTGGTTAAGGTCTTACCTCTTACTCTGGCCTACTGGTTAAGGTCTTAACTGTTACTCTGGCCTAATAGCTAAGGTCTTAACTCTTACTTTGGCCTAATAGCTAAGGTTTTAGACTCATACTCTGGCCTACTGGTTAAGGTCTTAACTCTTACTCTGGCCTAATAGCTAAGGTCCCAACTCTTACTCTGTCCTAATAGCTAAGGTCTTAACTCTTACTCTGGCCTAATAGCTAAGGTCTTAGACTTGTACTCTGGCCTAATGGTTAAGGTCTTAACTCTTACTCTGGCCTACTGGTTAAGGTCTTAACTCTTACTCTGGCCTAATAGCTAAGGTCTTAGATTTGTACTCTGGCCTAATGGTTAAGGTCTTAACTCTTACTCTGGCCTAATAGCTAAGATCTTAGACTCGTACTCTGGCCTATTGGTTAAGGTCTTAACTCTTACTTTGGCCTACTGGTTAAGGTCTTAACTACTACTCTGGCCTAATAGCTAATGTCTTAGACTCATACTCTGGCCTAATGGTTAAGGTCTTAACTGTTACTCTGGCCTACTGGTTAAGGTCTTAACTCTTACTCTGGCCTAATAGCTAAGGTCTTAACGCTTACTCTGACCTAATAGCTAAGGTCTTAACTCTTACTCTGGCCTAATAGCTAAGGTCTTAGACTCGTACTCTGGCCTAATGGGTAAGGTCTTAACTCTTACTCTGGCCTACTGGTTAAGGTCTTTAACTCTTACTCTGGCCTAATAGCTAAGGTCTTAGACTCGTACTCTGGCCTAATGGTTAAGGTCTTAACTCTTACTCTGGCCTACTGGTTAAGGTCTTAACTCTTACTCTAGCCTAATAGCTAAGGTCTTAACTCTTACTCTGGCCTAATAGCAAATGTCTTAGTCTCGTAATGTGGCCTAATAGCTAAGGTCTTAACTCTTACTCTGGCCTAATGGTTAAGGTCTTAGACTCGTACTCTGGCCTAATAGCTAAGGTCTTAGACTCGTACTCTGGCCTACTGGTTAAGGTCTTAACTCTTACTCTGGCCTAATAGCTAAGGTCTCAACTCTTACTCTGTCCTAATAGCTAAGGTCTTAACTCTTACTCTGGCCTAATAGCTAAGTTCCTAGACTCGTACTCTGGCCTAATGGTTAAGGTCTTAACTCTTACTCTGGCCTACTGGTTAAGGTCTTAACTCTTACTCTGGCCTAATAGCTAAGGTCTTAGATTTGTACTCTGGCCTAATGGTTAAGGTCTTAACTCTTACTCTGGCCTAATAGCTAAGGTCTTAGACTCGTACTCTGGCCTACTGGTTAAGGTTTTAACTCTTACTTTGGCCTACTGGTTAAGGTCTTAACTACTACTCTGGCCTAATTGCTAAGGTCTTAACTCTTACTCTGGCCTAATAGCTAAGATCTTAAACTCGTACTTTGGCCTAATGGTTAAGGTCTTAACTCTTACTCTGGCCTACTGGTTAAGGTCTTAGACTCGTACTCTGGCCTAATAGCTAAGGTCTTAGACTCATACTCTGGCCTAATGGTTAAGGTCTTAACTCTTACTCTGGCCTAATAGCTAAGATCTTAAACTCGTACTTTGGCCTAATGGTTAAGGTCTTAACTCTTACTCTGGCCTACTGGTTAAGGTCTTAGACTCGTACTCTGGCCTAATAGCTAAGGTCTTAGACTCATACTCTGGCCTAATGGTTAAGGTCTTAACTCTTACTCTGGCCTACTGGTTTAGGTCTTAACTCTTACTCTGGCCTACTGGTTAAAGTCTTAACCCTTACTCTGGCCTAATAGCTAAGGTCTTAGACTCGTACTCTGGCCTAATGGTTAAGGTCTTAACTCTTACTCTGGCCTAATAGCTAAGGTCTTAACTCTTACTCTGGCCTAATAGCTAAGGTCTCAGACTCGTACTCTGGCCTAATAGCTAAGGTCCTAGACTCGTACTCTGGCCTAATGGTTAAGGTCTTAACTCTTACTCTGGCCTAATAGCTAAGGTCTTAGACTCGTACTCTGGCCTAATGGTTAAGGTCTTAACTTTTACTCTGGCCTAATAGCTAAGGTCTTAACTCTTACTCTGGCCTAATAGCTAAGGTCTTAGCTTCGTACTCTGGCCTACTGGTTAAGGTCTTAACTCGTACTCTGGCCTAATGGTTAAGGTCTTAACGCTTACTCTGCTCTAATAGCTAAGGTCTTAGACTCGTACTCTGGCCTAATAGCTAAGGTCTTAGACTCGTACTCTGGCCTAATGGTTAAGGTCTTAACTCTTACTCTGGCCTAATAGCTAAGGTCTTAGACTCGTACTCTGGCCTAATAGCTAAGGTCTTAACTCTTACTCGGGCCTAATAGCTAATGTCTTAACTCTTACTCAGGCCTTCTGGTTAAGGTCTTAACTCTTACTCTGGCCTAATAGCTAAGGTATTAGACTCGTACTTTGGCCTAATGGTTAAGGTCTTAACTCTTACTCTGGCCTAATAGCTAAGGTCTTAGACTCGTACTCTGGCCTAATAGCTAAGGTCTTAACTCTTACTCTGGCCTACTGGTTAGGTCTTAACTCTTACTCAGGCCTTCTGGTTAAGGTCTTAACTCTTACTCTGGCCTAATAGCTAAGGTCTTAGACTCGTACTCTGGCCTAATGGTTAAGGTCTTAACTCTGACTCTGGCCTACTGGTTAAGGTCTTAACTCTTACTCTGGCCTAATAGCTGAGGTCTTAACCATTACTCTGGCCTACTGGTTCAGGTCTTAACTTTTACTCTGGCCTAATAGCTAAGGTCTGAGACTCATACTCTGGCCTAATGGTTAAGGTCTTAACTCTTACTCTGGCCTAATAGCTAAGGTCCTAACTCTTACTCTGGCCTAATAGCTAAGGTCTTAACTCTTACTCTGGCCTACTGGTTAAGGTCTTAACTCTTACTCTGGCCTAATAGCTAAGGTCTTAGACTCGTACTCTGGCCTAATAGCTAAGGTCTTAGACTTGTACTCTGGCCTACAGGTTAAGGTCTTAACTCTTACTCTGGCCTACTGGTTAAGGTCTTTACCCTTACTCTGGCATAATAGCTAAGGTCTTAGACTCGTACTCTGGCCTAATGGTTAAGGTCTTAACTCTTACTCTGGCCAAATAGCTAGGGTCTTAACTCGTACTCTGGCCTAATAGCTAAGGTCTTAGACTCGTACTCTGGCCTAATGGTTAAGGTCTTACCTCTTACTCTGGCCTACTGGTTAAGGTCTTAACTGTTACTCTGGCCTAATAGCTAAGGTCTTAAGTCTTACTCTGGCCTAATAGCTAAGGTCTTAGACTTGTACTCTGGCCTACTGGTTAATGTCTTAACTCTTACTCTGGCCTAATAGCTAAGGTCTCAACTCTTACTCTGTCCTAATAGCTAAGGTCTTAACTCTTACTCTGGCCTAATAGCTAAGGTCTTAGACTCGTACTCTGGCCTAATGGTTAAGGTCTTAACTCTTACTCTGGCCTACTTGTTAAGGTCTTAACTCTTACTCTGGCCTAATAGCTAAGGTCTTAGATTTGTACTCTGGCCTAATGGTTAAGGTCTTAACTCTTACTCTGGCCTAATAGCTAAGGTCTTAGACTCGTACTCTGGCCTAATGTTTAAGGTCTTAACTTTTACTCTGGCCTAATAGCTAAGGTCTTAACTCTTACTCTGGCCTAATAGCTAAGGCCTTAGCTTCGTAATCTGGCCTACTGGTTAAGGTCTTAACTCTTACTCTGGCCTACTGGTTAAGGTCTTAACTCTTACTCTGGCCTAATAGCTAAGGTCTTAGACTCGTACTCTGGCCTAATAGCTAAGGTCTTAGACTCGTACTCTGGCCTAATGGTTAAGGTCTTAACTCCTACTCTGGCCTAATAGCTAAGGTCTTAGACTTGTACTCTGGCCTAATGGTTAAGGTCTTAACTTTTACTCTGGCCTAATAGCTAAGGTCTTAACTCTTATACTGGACTAATAGCTAAGGTCTTAGACTCGTACTCTGGCCTACTGGTTAAGGTCTTAACTCTTACTCTGGCCTACTGGTTAAGGTCTTAACTCTTACTCTGGCCTAATAGCTAAGGTCTTAGACTCGTACTCTGGCCTAATAGCTGAGGTCTTAGACTCGTACTCTGGCCTAATGATTAAGCTTTTAACTCCTACTCTGGCCTAATAGCTAAGGTCTTAACTCTTACTCTGGCCTAATAGCTAAGGTCTTAACTCTTACTCTGGCCTAATAGCTAAAGTCTTAACTCTTACTCTGGCCTACTGGTTAAGGTCTTTAACTCTTACTCTGGCCTAATAGCTAAGGTCTTAGACTCGTACTCTGGCCTAATGTTTAAGGTCTTAACTCTTACTCTGGCCTATTGTTTAAGGTCTTAACTCTTACTCTGGCCTAATAGCTAAGGTTTTAGACTCGTACTCTGGCCTACTGGTTAAGGTCTTAACTCTTACTCTGGGATAATAGCTAAGGTCTTAGACTCGTACTCTGGCCTAATAGCTAAGGTCTTAACTCTTACTCGGGCCTAATAGCTAAGGTCTTAGCTTCGTACTCTGGCCTACTGGTTAAGGTCTTAAATCGTACTCTGGCCTAATGGTTAAGGTCTTAACGCTTACTCTGCTCTAATAGCTAAGGTCTTAGACTCGTACTCTGGCCTAATAGCTAAGGTCTTAGACTCGTACTCTGGCCTAATGGTTAAGGTCTTAACTCCTACTCTGGCCTAATAGCTAAGGTCTTAGACTCGTACTCTGGACTAATGGTTAAGGTCTTAACTTTTACTCTGGCCTAATAGCTAAGGTCTTAACTCTTACACTGGACTAATAGCTAAGGTCTTAGACTCGTACTCTGGCCTACTGGTTCACGTCTTAACTCTTACTCTGGCCTACTGGTTAAGGTCTTAACTCTTACTCTGGCCTAATAGCTAAGGTCTTAGACTCGTACTCTGGCCTAATAGCTAAGGTCTTAGACTCGTACTCTGGCCTAATGGTTAAGCTTTTAACTCCTACTCTGGCCTAATAGCTAAGGTCTTAAGTCTTAATCTGGCCTAATAGCTAAGGTCTTAGACTCATACTCTGGCCTAATGGTTAAGGTCTTAACTCTTACTCTGGCCTACTGGTTAAGGTCTTAACTCTTACTCTGGCCTAATAGCTAAGGTTTTAGACTCGTACTCTGGCCTACTGGGTAAGGTCTTAACTCTTACTCTGGGATAATAGCTAAGGTCTTAGACTCGTACTCTGGCCTGCAGGTTAAGGTCTTAACTCTTACTCGGGCCTTCTGGTTAAGGTCTTAACTCTTACTCTGGCCTAATAGCTAAGGTCTTAGACTCGTACTCTGGCCTAATGGTTAAGGTCTTAACTCTTACTCTGGCCTACTGGTTAAGGTCTTAACTCTTACTCTGGCCTAATAGCTGAGGTCTTAACTCTTACTCTGGCCTAATGGTTAAGGTCTTAACTCTTACTCTGGCCTAATAGCTAAGGTCCTAACTCTTACTCTGGCCTAATAGCTAAGGTCTTAACTCTCACTCTGGCCTACTGGTTAAGATCTTAACTCTTACTCTGGCCTAATAGCTAAGGTCTTAGACTCGTACTCTGGCCTAATAGCTAAGGTCTTAACTCTTACTCTGGCCTAATAACTAGGGTCCTAACTCGTACTGTGGCCTAATAGCTAAGGTCTTAGACTCGTACTCTGGCCTAATGGTTAAGGTTTTACCTCTTACTCTGGCCTACTGGTTAAGGTCTTAACTGTTACTCTGGCCTAATAGCTAAGGTCTTAACTCTTACTCTGGCCTAATAGCTAAGGTCTTAGACTCGTACTCTGGCCTAATGGTTAAGGTCTTAATTCTTACTCTGGCCTACTGGTTAAGGTCTTAACTCTTACTCTGGTCTAATAGCTAAGGTCTTAGATTTGTACTCTGGCCTAATGGTTAAGGTCTTAGCTCTTACTCTGGCCTAATAGCTAAGGTCTTAGACTCGTACTCTGGCCTACTGGTTAAGGTCTTAACTCTTACTTTGGCCTACTGGTTAAGGTCTTAACTACTACTCTGGCCTAATAGCTAAGGTCTTAGACTCATACTCTGGCCTAATGGTTAAGGTCTTAACTCATACTCTGGCCTACTGGTTAAGGTCTTAACTCTTACTCTGGCCTAATAGCTAAGGTCTTAACGCTTACTCTGGCCTAATAGCTAAGGTCTTAACTCTTATTCTGGCCTAATAGCTAAGGTCTTAGACTCATACTCTGGCCTAATGGGTAAGGTCTTAACTCTTACTCTGGCCTACTGGTTAAGGTCTTTAACTCTTACTCTGGCCTAATAGCTAAGGTCTTAGACTCGTACTCTGGCCCAATGGTTAAGGTCTTAACTCTTACTCTGGCCTACTGGTTAAGGTCTTAACTCTTACTCTAGCCTAATAGCTAAGGTCTTAACTCTTACTCTGGCCTAATAGCAAATGTCTTAGACTCGTAATCTGGCCTAATAGCTAAGGTCTTAACTCTTACTCTGGCCTAATAGCTAAGATCTTAGACTCGTACTTTGGCCTAATGTTTAAGGTCTTAACTCTTACTCTGGCCTACTGGTTAAGGTCTTAGACTCGTACTCTGGCCTAATAGCTAATTTCTTAGACTCGTACTCTGGCCTAATGGTTAAGGTCTTAACTCTTACTCTGGCCTACTGGTTAAGGTCTTAACTCTTACTCTGGCCTACTGGTTAAGGTCTTAACCCTTACTCTGGCCTAATAGCTAAGGTCTTAACACTTACTCTGCCCTAATAGCTAAGGTCTTAGACTCGTACTCTGGCCTAATGGTTAAGGTCTTAACTCTTACTCTGGCCTAATAGCTAAGGTCTTAACTCTTACTCTGGCCTAATAGCTAAGGTCTTAGACTCATACTCTGGCCTAATAGCTAAGGTCCTAGACTCGTACTCTGGCCTAATGGTTAAGGTCTTAAGTCTTACTCTGGCCTACTAGCTAAGGTCTTAACTCTTACTCTGGCCTAATAGCTAAGGTCTTAGCTTCGTACTCTGGCCTACTGGTTAGGTCTTAACTCGTACTCTGGCCTAATGGTTAAGGTCTTAACGCTTACTCTGCTCTAATAGCTAAGGTCTTAGACTCGTACTCTGGCCTAATAGCTAAGGTCTTAGACTCGTACTCTGGCCTAATGGTTAAGGTCCTAACTCTTACTCTGGCCTAATAGCTAAGGTCTTAGACTCGTACTCTGGCCTAATAGCTAAGGTCTTAACTCTTACTCGGACCTAATAGCTAATGTCTTAACTCTTACTCTGGCCTAATAGCTAAGGTCTTAGACTCGTACTCTGGCCTAATAGCTAAGGTCTTAACTCTTACTCTGGCCTACTGGTTAAGGTCTTAACTCTTACTCGGGCCTTCTGGTTAAGGTCTTAACTCTTACTCTGGCCTAATAGCTAAGGTCTTAGACTCATACTCTGGCCTAATGGTTAAGGTCTTATCTCTTACTCTGGCCTAATAGCTGAGGTCTTAACTTTTACTCTGGCCTACTGGTAAGGTCTTAACTTTTACTCTGGCCTAATAGCTAAGGTCTTAGACTCATGCTCTGGCCTAATGGTTAAGGTCTTAACTCTTACTCTGGCCTAATAGCTAAGGTCCTAACTCTTACTCTGGCCTAATAGCTAAGGTCTTAACTCGTACTCTGGCCTACTGGTTAAGGTCTTAACTCTTACTCTTGCCTAATAGCTAAGGTCTTAGATTCGAACTCTGGCCTAATAGCTAAGGTCTTAGACTTGTACTCTGGCCTACAGGTTAAGGTCTTAACTCTTACTCTGGCCTACTGGTTAAGGTCTTTACCCTTACTCTGGCATAATAGCTAAGGTCTTAGACTCGTACTCTGGCCTAATGGTTAAGGTCTTAACTCTTACTCTGGCCTAATAGCTAGGGTCTTAACTCGTACTCTGGCCTAATAGCTAAGGTCTTAGTCTCGTACTCTGGCCTATTGGTTAAGGTCTTACCTCTTACTCTGGCCTACTGGTTAAGGTCTTAACTGTTACTCTGGCCTAATAGCTAAGGTCTTAACTCTTACTTTGGCCTAATAGCTAAGGTCTTAGACTCATACTCTGGCCTACTGGTTAAGGTCTTAACTCTTACTCTGGCCTAATAGCTAAGGTCTCAACTCTTACTCTGTCCTAATAGCTAAGGTCTTAACTCTTACTCTGGCCTAATAGCTAAGGTCTTAGACTCGTACTCTGGCCTAATGGTTAAGGTCTTAACTCTTACTTTGGCCTACTGGTTAAGGTCTTAACTACTACTCTGGCCTAATAGCTAAGGTCTTAGACTCATACTCTGGCCTAATGGTTAAGGTCTTAACTGTTACTCTGGCCTACTGGTTAAGGTCTTAACTCTTACTCTGGCCTAATAGCTAAGGTCTTAACGCTTACTCTGACCTAATAGCTAAGGTCTTAACTCTTACTCTGGCCTAATAGCTAAGGTCTTAGACTCGTACTCTGGCCTAATGGGTAAGGTCTTAACTCTTACTCTGGCCTACTGGTTAAGGTCTTTAACTCTTACTCTGGCCTAATAGCTAAGGTCTTAGACTCGTACTCTGGCCTAATGGTTAAGGTCTTAACTCTTACTCTGGCCTACTGGTTAAGGTCTTAACTCTTACTCTAGCCTAATAGCTAAGGTCTTAACTCTTACTCTGGCCTAATAGCTAAGGTCTTAGACTCGTACTCTGGCCTAATAGCTAAGGTCTTAACTCTTACTCTGGCCTACTGGTTAAGGTCTTAACTCTTACTCGGGCCTTCTGGTTAAGGTCTTAACTCTTACTCTGGCCTAATAGCTAAGGTCTTAGACTCGTACTCTGGCCTAATGGTTAAGGTCTTAACTCTTACTCTGGCCTACTGGTTAAGGTCTTATCTCTTACTCTGGCCTAATAGCTGAGGTCTTAACTTTTACTCTGGCCTACTGGTAAGGTCTTAACTTTTACTCTGGCCTAATAGCTAAGGTCTTAGACTCATGCTCTGGCCTAATGGTTAAGGTCTTAACTCTTACTCTGGCCTAATAGCTAAGGTCCTAACTCTTACTCTGGCCTAATAGCTAAGGTCTTAACTCGTACTCTGGCCTACTGGTTAAGGTCTTAACTCTTACTCTTGCCTAATAGCTAAGGTCTTAGATTCGTACTCTGGCCTAATAGCTAAGGTCTGAGACTTGTACTCTGACCTACAGGTTAAGGTCTTAACTCTTACTCTGGCCTACTGGTTAAGGTCTTTACCCTTACTCTGGCATAATAGCTAAGGTCTTAGACTCGTACTCTGGCCTAATGGTTAAGGTCTTAACTCTTACTCTGGCCTAATAGCTAGGGTCTTAACTCGTACTCTGGCCTAATAGCTAAGGTCTTAGTCTCGTACTCTGGCCTATTGGTTAAGGTCTTACCTCTTACTCTGGCCTACTGGTTAAGGTCTTAACTGTTACTCTGGCCTAATAGCTAAGGTCTTAACTCTTACTTTGGCCTAATAGCTAAGGTTTTAGACTCATACTCTGGCCTACTGGTTAAGGTCTTAACTCTTACTCTGGCCTAATAGCTAAGGTCCCAACTCTTACTCTGTCCTAATAGCTAAGGTCTTAACTCTTACTCTGGCCTAATAGCTAAGGTCTTAGACTTGTACTCTGGCCTAATGGTTAAGGTCTTAACTCTTACTCTGGCCTACTGGTTAAGGTCTTAACTCTTACTCTGGCCTAATAGCTAAGGTCTTAGATTTGTACTCTGGCCTAATGGTTAAGGTCTTAACTCTTACTCTGGCCTAATAGCTAAGATCTTAGACTCGTACTCTGGCCTACTGGTTAAGGTCTTAACTCTTACTTTGGCCTACTGGTTAAGGTCTTAACTACTACTCTGGCCTAATAGCTAATGTCTTAGACTCATACTCTGGCCTAATGGTTAAGGTCTTAACTGTTACTCTGGCCTACTGGTTAAGGTCTTAACTCTTACTCTGGCCTAATAGCTAAGGTCTTAACGCTTACTCTGACCTAATAGCTAAGGTCTTAACTCTTACTCTGGCCTAATAGCTAAGGTCTTAGACTCGTACTCTGGCCTAATGGGTAAGGTCTTAACTCTTACTCTGGCCTACTGGTTAAGGTCTTTAACTCTTACTCTGGCCTAATAGCTAAGGTCTTAGACTCGTACTCTGGCCTAATGGTTAAGGTCTTAACTCTTACTCTGGCCTACTGGTTAAGGTCTTAACTCTTACTCTAGCCTAATAGTTAAGGTCTTAACTCTTACTCTGGCCTAATAGCAAATGTCTTAGTCTCGTAATGTGGCCTAATAGCTAAGGTCTTAACTCTTACTCTGGCCTAATGGTTAAGGTCTTAGACTCGTACTCTGGCCTAATAGCTAAGGTCTTAGACTCGTACTCTGGCCTACTGGTTAAGGTCTTAACTCTTACTCTGGCCTAATAGCTAAGGTCTCAACTCTTACTCTGTCCTAATAGCTAAGGTCTTAACTCTTACTCTGGCCTAATAGCTAAGTTCCTAGACTCGTACTCTGGCCTAATGGTTAAGGTCTTAACTCTTACTCTGGCCTACTGGTTAAGGTCTTAACTCTTACTCTGGCCTAATAGCTAAGGTCTTAGATTTGTACTCTGGCCTAATGGTTAAGGTCTTAACTCTTACTCTGGCCTAATAGCTAAGGTCTTAGACTCGTACTCTGGCCTACTGGTTAAGGTTTTAACTCTTACTTTGGCCTACTGGTTAAGGTCTTAACTACTACTCTGGCCTAATAGCTAAGGTCTTAGACTCATACTCTGGCCTAATGGTTAAGGTCTTAACTCTTACTCTGGCCTACTGGTTAAGGTCTTAACTCTTACTCTAGCCTAATAGCTAAGGTCTTAACTCTTACTCTGGCCGAATAGCAAATGTCTTAGACTCGTAATCTGGCCTAATTGCTAAGGTCTTAACTCTTACTCTGGCCTAATAGCTAAGATCTTAAACTCGTACTTTGGCCTAATGGTTAAGGTCTTAACTCTTACTCTGGCCTACTGGTTAAGGTCTTAGACTCGTACTCTGGCCTAATAGCTAAGGTCTTAGACTCATACTCTGGCCTAATGGTTAAGGTCTTAACTCTTACTCTGGCCTACTGGTTTAGGTCTTAACTCTTACTCTGGCCTACTGGTTAAAGTCTTAACCCTTACTCTGGCCTAATAGCTAAGGTCTTAGACTCGTACTCTGGCCTAATGGTTAAGGTCTTAACTCTTACTCTGGCCTAATAGCTAAGGTCTTAACTCTTACTCTGGCCTAATAGCTAAGGTCTCAGACTCGTACTCTGGCCTAATAGCTAAGGTCCTAGACTCGTACTCTGGCCTAATGGTTAAGGTCTTAACTCTTACTCTGGCCTAATAGCTAAGGTCTTAGACTCGTACTCTGGCCTAATGGTTAAGGTCTTAACTTTTACTCTGGCCTAATAGCTAAGGTCTTAACTCTTACTCTGGCCTAATAGCTAAGGTCTTAGCTTCGTACTCTGGCCTACTGGTTAAGGTCTTAACTCGTACTCTGGCCTAATGGTTAAGGTCTTAACGCTTACTCTGCTCTAATAGCTAAGGTCTTAGACTCGTACTCTGGCCTAATAGCTAAGGTCTTAGACTCGTACTCTGGCCTAATGGTTAAGGTCTTAACTCTTACTCTGGCCTAATAGCTAAGGTCTTAGACTCGTACTCTGGCCTAATAGCTAAGGTCTTAACTCTTACTCGGGCCTAATAGCTAATGTCTTAACTCTTACTCAGGCCTTCTGGTTAAGGTCTTAACTCTTACTCTGGCCTAATAGCTAAGGTATTAGACTCGTACTTTGGCCTAATGGTTAAGGTCTTAACTCTTACTCTGGCCTAATAGCTAAGGTCTTAGACTCGTACTCTGGCCTAATAGCTAAGGTCTTAACTCTTACTCTGGCCTACTGGTTAGGTCTTAACTCTTACTCAGGCCTTCTGGTTAAGGTCTTAACTCTTACTCTGGCCTAATAGCTAAGGTCTTAGACTCGTACTCTGGCCTAATGGTTAAGGTCTTAACTCTGACTCTGGCCTACTGGTTAAGGTCTTAACTCTTACTCTGGCCTAATAGCTGAGGTCTTAACCATTACTCTGGCCTACTGGTTCAGGTCTTAACTTTTACTCTGGCCTAATAGCTAAGGTCTGAGACTCATACTCTGGCCTAATGGTTAAGGTCTTAACTCTTACTCTGGCCTAATAGCTAAGGTCCTAACTCTTACTCTGGCCTAATAGCTAAGGTCTTAACTCTTACTCTGGCCTACTGGTTAAGGTCTTAACTCTTACTCTGGCCTAATAGCTAAGGTCTTAGACTCGTACTCTGGCCTAATAGCTAAGGTCTTAGACTTGTACTCTGGCCTACAGGTTAAGGTCTTAACTCTTACTCTGGCCTACTGGTTAAGGTCTTTACCCTTACTCTGGCATAATAGCTAAGGTCTTAGACTCGTACTCTGGCCTAATGGTTAAGGTCTTAACTCTTACTCTGGCCAAATAGCTAGGGTCTTAACTCGTACTCTGGCCTAATAGCTAAGGTCTTAGACTCGTACTCTGGCCTAATGGTTAAGGTCTTACCTCTTACTCTGGCCTACTGGTTAAGGTCTTAACTGTTACTCTGGCCTAATAGCTAAGGTCTTAAGTCTTACTCTGGCCTAATAGCTAAGGTCTTAGACTTGTACTCTGGCCTACTGGTTAATGTCTTAACTCTTACTCTGGCCTAATAGCTAAGGTCTCAACTCTTACTCTGTCCTAATAGCTAAGGTCTTAACTCTTACTCTGGCCTAATAGCTAAGGTCTTAGACTCGTACTCTGGCCTAATGGTTAAGGTCTTAACTCTTACTCTGGCCTACTTGTTAAGGTCTTAACTCTTACTCTGGCCTAATAGCTAAGGTCTTAGATTTGTACTCTGGCCTAATGGTTAAGGTCTTAACTCTTACTCTGGCCTAATAGCTAAGGTCTTAGACTCGTACTCTGGCCTAATGTTTAAGGTCTTAACTTTTACTCTGGCCTAATAGCTAAGGTCTTAACTCTTACTCTGGCCTAATAGCTAAGGCCTTAGCTTCGTAATCTGGCCTACTGGTTAAGGTCTTAACTCTTACTCTGGCCTACTGGTTAAGGTCTTAACTCTTACTCTGGCCTAATAGCTAAGGTCTTAGACTCGTACTCTGGCCTAATAGCTAAGGTCTTAGACTCGTACTCTGGCCTAATGGTTAAGGTCTTAACTCCTACTCTGGCCTAATAGCTAAGGTCTTAGACTTGTACTCTGGCCTAATGGTTAAGGTCTTAACTTTTACTCTGGCCTAATAGCTAAGGTCTTAACTCTTATACTGGACTAATAGCTAAGGTCTTAGACTCGTACTCTGGCCTACTGGTTAAGGTCTTAACTCTTACTCTGGCCTACTGGTTAAGGTCTTAACTCTTACTCTGGCCTAATAGCTAAGGTCTTAGACTCGTACTCTGGCCTAATAGCTGAGGTCTTAGACTCGTACTCTGGCCTAATGATTAAGCTTTTAACTCCTACTCTGGCCTAATAGCTAAGGTCTTAACTCTTACTCTGGCCTAATAGCTAAGGTCTTAACTCTTACTCTGGCCTAATAGCTAAAGTCTTAACTCTTACTCTGGCCTACTGGTTAAGGTCTTTAACTCTTACTCTGGCCTAATAGCTAAGGTCTTAGACTCGTACTCTGGCCTAATGTTTAAGGTCTTAACTCTTACTCTGGCCTATTGTTTAAGGTCTTAACTCTTACTCTGGCCTAATAGCTAAGGTTTTAGACTCGTACTCTGGCCTACTGGTTAAGGTCTTAACTCTTACTCTGGGATAATAGCTAAGGTCTTAGACTCGTACTCTGGCCTAATAGCTAAGGTCTTAACTCTTACTCGGGCCTAATAGCTAAGGTCTTAGCTTCGTACTCTGGCCTACTGGTTAAGGTCTTAAATCGTACTCTGGCCTAATGGTTAAGGTCTTAACGCTTACTCTGCTCTAATAGCTAAGGTCTTAGACTCGTACTCTGGCCTAATAGCTAAGGTCTTAGACTTGTACTCTGGCCTAATGGTTAAGGTCTTAACTCCTACTCTGGCCTAATAGCTAAGGTCTTAGACTCGTACTCTGGACTAATGGTTAAGGTCTTAACTTTTACTCTGGCCTAATAGCTAAGGTCTTAACTCTTACACTGGACTAATAGCTAAGGTCTTAGACTCGTACTCTGGCCTACTGGTTCACGTCTTAACTCTTACTCTGGCCTACTGGTTAAGGTCTTAACTCTTACTCTGGCCTAATAGCTAAGGTCTTAGACTCGTACTCTGGCCTAATAGCTAAGGTCTTAGACTCGTACTCTGGCCTAATGGTTAAGCTTTTAACTCCTACTCTGGCCTAATAGCTAAGGTCTTAAGTCTTAATCTGGCCTAATAGCTAAGGTCTTAGACTCATACTCTGGCCTAATGGTTAAGGTCTTAACTCTAACTCTGGCCTACTGGTTAAGGTCTTAACTCTTACTCTGGCCTAATAGCTAAGGTTTTAGACTCGTACTCTGGCCTACTGGGTAAGGTCTTAACTCTTACTCTGGGATAATAGCTAAGGTCTTAGACTCGTACTCTGGCCTGCAGGTTAAGGTCTTAACTCTTACTCGGGCCTTCTGGTTAAGGTCTTAACTCTTACTCTGGCCTAATAGCTAAGGTCTTAGACTCGTACTCTGGCCTAATGGTTAAGGTCTTAACTCTTACTCTGGCCTACTGGTTAAGGTCTTAACTCTTACTCTGGCCTAATAGCTGAGGTCTTAACTCTTACTCTGGCCTAATGGTTAAGGTCTTAACTCTTACTCTGGCCTAATAGCTAAGGTCCTAACTCTTACTCTGGCCTAATAGCTAAGGTCTTAACTCTCACTCTGGCCTACTGGTTAAGATCTTAACTCTTACTCTGGCCTAATAGCTAAGGTCTTAGACTCGTACTCTGGCCTAATAGCTAAGGTCTTAACTCTTACTCTGGCCTAATAACTAGGGTCCTAACTCGTACTGTGGCCTAATAGCTAAGGTCTTAGACTCGTACTCTGGCCTAATGGTTAAGGTTTTACCTCTTACTCTGGCCTACTGGTTAAGGTCTTAACTGTTACTCTGGCCTAATAGCTAAGGTCTTAACTCTTACTCTGGCCTAATAGCTAAGGTCTTAGACTCGTACTCTGGCCTAATGGTTAAGGTCTTAATTCTTACTCTGGCCTACTGGTTAAGGTCTTAACTCTTACTCTGGTCTAATAGCTAAGGTCTTAGATTTGTACTCTGGCCTAATGGTTAAGGTCTTAGCTCTTACTCTGGCCTAATAGCTAAGGTCTTAGACTCGTACTCTGGCCTACTGGTTAAGGTCTTAACTCTTACTTTGGCCTACTGGTTAAGGTCTTAACTACTACTCTGGCCTAATAGCTAAGGTCTTAGACTCATACTCTGGCCTAATGGTTAAGGTCTTAACTCATACTCTGGCCTACTGGTTAAGGTCTTAACTCTTACTCTGGCCTAATAGCTAAGGTCTTAACGCTTACTCTGGCCTAATAGCTAAGGTCTTAACTCTTATTCTGGCCTAATAGCTAAGGTCTTAGACTCATACTCTGGCCTAATGGGTAAGGTCTTAACTCTTACTCTGGCCTACTGGTTAAGGTCTTTAACTCTTACTCTGGCCTAATAGCTAAGGTCTTAGACTCGTACTCTGGCCCAATGGTTAAGGTCTTAACTCTTACTCTGGCCTACTGGTTAAGGTCTTAACTCTTACTCTAGCCTAATAGCTAAGGTCTTAACTCTTACTCTGGCCTAATAGCAAATGTCTTAGACTCGTAATCTGGCCTAATAGCTAAGGTCTTAACTCTTACTCTGGCCTAATAGCTAAGATCTTAGACTCGTACTTTGGCCTAATGTTTAAGGTCTTAACTCTTACTCTGGCCTACTGGTTAAGGTCTTAGACTCGTACTCTGGCCTAATAGCTAAGGTCTTAGACTCGTACTCTGGCCTAATGGTTAAGGTCTTAACTCTTACTCTGGCCTACTGGTTAAGGTCTTAACTCTTACTCTGGCCTACTGGTTAAGGTCTTAACCCTTACTCTGGCCTAATAGCTAAGGTCTTAACACTTACTCTGCCCTAATAGCTAAGGTCTTAGACTCGTACTCTGGCCTAATGGTTAAGGTCTTAACTCTTACTCTGGCCTAATAGCTAAGGTCTTAACTCTTACTCTGGCCTAATAGCTAAGGTCTTAGACTCATACTCTGGCCTAATAGCTAAGGTCCTAGACTCGTACTCTGGCCTAATGGTTAAGGTCTTAAGTCTTACTCTGGCCTACTAGCTAAGGTCTTAACTCTTACTCTGGCCTAATAGCTAAGGTCTTAGCTTCGTACTCTGGCCTACTGGTTAGGTCTTAACTCGTACTCTGGCCTAATGGTTAAGGTCTTAACGCTTACTCTGCTCTAATAGCTAAGGTCTTAGACTCGTACTCTGGCCTAATAGCTAAGGTCTTAGACTCGTACTCTGGCCTAATGGTTAAGGTCCTAACTCTTACTCTGGCCTAATAGCTAAGGTCTTAGACTCGTACTCTGGCCTAATAGCTAAGGTCTTAACTCTTACTCGGACCTAATAGCTAATGTCTTAACTCTTACTCTGGCCTAATAGCTAAGGTCTTAGACTCGTACTCTGGCCTAATAGCTAAGGTCTTAACTCTTACTCTGGCCTACTGGTTAAGGTCTTAACTCTTACTCGGGCCTTCTGGTTAAGGTCTTAACTCTTACTCTGGCCTAATAGCTAAGGTCTTAGACTCATACTCTGGCCTAATGGTTAAGGTCTTATCTCTTACTCTGGCCTAATAGCTGAGGTCTTAACTTTTACTCTGGCCTACTGGTAAGGTCTTAACTTTTACTCTGGCCTAATAGCTAAGGTCTTAGACTCATGCTCTGGCCTAATGGTTAAGGTCTTAACTCTTACTCTGGCCTAATAGCTAAGGTCCTAACTCTTACTCTGGCCTAATAGCTAAGGTCTTAACTCGTACTCTGGCCTACTGGTTAAGGTCTTAACTCTTACTCTTGCCTAATAGCTAAGGTCTTAGATTCGAACTCTGGCCTAATAGCTAAGGTCTTAGACTTGTACTCTGGCCTACAGGTTAAGGTCTTAACTCTTACTCTGGCCTACTGGTTAAGGTCTTTACCCTTACTCTGGCATAATAGCTAAGGTCTTAGACTCGTACTCTGGCCTAATGGTTAAGGTCTTAACTCTTACTCTGGCCTAATAGCTAGGGTCTTAACTCGTACTCTGGCCTAATAGCTAAGGTCTTAGTCTCGTACTCTGGCCTATTGGTTAAGGTCTTACCTCTTACTCTGGCCTACTGGTTAAGGTCTTAACTGTTACTCTGGCCTAATAGCTAAGGTCTTAACTCTTACTTTGGCCTAATAGCTAAGGTCTTAGACTCATACTCTGGCCTACTGGTTAAGGTCTTAACTCTTACTCTGGCCTAATAGCTAAGGTCTCAACTCTTACTCTGTCCTAATAGCTAAGGTCTTAACTCTTACTCTGGCCTAATAGCTAAGGTCTTAGACTCGTACTCTGGCCTAATGGTTAAGGTCTTAACTCTTACTTTGGCCTACTGGTTAAGGTCTTAACTACTACTCTGGCCTAATAGCTAAGGTCTTAGACTCATACTCTGGCCTAATGGTTAAGGTCTTAACTGTTACTCTGGCCTACTGGTTAAGGTCTTAACTCTTACTCTGGCCTAATAGCTAAGGTCTTAACGCTTACTCTGACCTAATAGCTAAGGTCTTAACTCTTACTCTGGCCTAATAGCTAAGGTCTTAGACTCGTACTCTGGCCTAATGGGTAAGGTCTTAACTCTTACTCTGGCCTACTGGTTAAGGTCTTTAACTCTTACTCTGGCCTAATAGCTAAGGTCTTAGACTCGTACTCTGGCATAATGGTTAAGGTCTTAACTCTTACTCTGGCCTACTGGTTAAGGTCTTAACTCTTACTCTAGCCTAATAGCTAAGGTCTTAACTCTTACTCTGGCCTAATAGCAAATGTCTTAGACTCGTAATGTGGCCTAATAGCTAAGGTCTTAACTCTTACTCTGGCCTAATGATTAAGGTCTTAACTCTTACTCTGGCCTACTGGTTAAGGTCTTAGACTCGTACTCTGGCCTAATAGCTAAGGTCTTAGACTCGTACTCTGGCCTACTGGTTAAGGTCTTAACTCTTACTCTGGCCTAATAGCTAAGGTCTCAACTCTTACTCTGTCCTAATAGCTAAGGTCTTAACTCTTACTCTGGCCTAATAGCTAAGTTCCTAGACTCGTACTCTGGCCTAATGGTTAAGGTCTTAACTCTTACTCTGGCCTACTGGTTAAGGTCTTAACTCTTACTCTGGCCTAATAGCTAAGGTCTTAGATTTGTACTCTGGCCTAATGGTTAAGGTCTTAACTCTTACTCTGGCCTAATAGCTAAGGTCTTAGACTCGTACTCTGGCCTACTGGTTAAGGTTTTAACTCTTACTTTGGCCTACTGGTTAAGGTCTTAACTACTACTCTGGCCTAATAGCTAAGGTCTTACACTCGTACTCTGGCTTAATGGTTAAGGTCTTAACTCTTTCTCTGGCCTAATAGCTAAGGTCTTAACTCTTACTCTGGCCTAATAGCAAATGTCTTAGACTCGTAATCTGGCCTAATAGCTAAGGTCTTAACTCTTACTCTGGCCTAATAGCTAAGATCTTAAACTCGTACTTTGGCCTAATGGTTAAGGTCTTAACTCTTACTCTGGCCTACTGGTTAAGGTCTTAGACTCGTACTCTGGCCTAATAGCTAAGGTCTTAGACTCGTACTCTGGCCTAATGGTTAAGATCTTAACTCTTACTCTGGCCTACTGGTTTAGGTCTTAACTCTTACTCTGGCCTACTGGTTAAGGTCTTAACCCTTACTCTGGCCTAATAGCTAAGGTCTTAGACTCATACTCTGGCCTAATGGTTAAGGTCTTAACTCTTACTCTGGCCTAATAGCTAAGGTCTTAACTCTTACTCTGGCCTAATAGCTAAGGTCTTAGACTCGTACTCTGGCCTAATAGCTAAGGTCCTAGACTCGTACTCTGGCCTAATGGTTAAGGTCTTAACTCTTACTCTGGCCTAATAGCTAAGGTCTTAGACTCGTACTCTGGCCTAATGGTTAAGGTCTTAACTTTTACTCTGGCCTAATAGCTAAGGTCTTAACTCTTACTCTGGCCTAATAGCTAAGGTCTTAGCTTCGTACTCTGGCCTACTGGTTAAGGTCTTAACTCGTACTCTGGCCTAATGGTTAAGGTCTTAACGCTTACTCTGCTCTAATAGCTAAGGTCTTAGACTTGTACTCTGGCCTAATAGCTAAGGTCTTAGACTCGTACTCTGGCCTAATGGTTAAAGTCTTAACTCTTACTATGGCCTAATAGCTAAGGTCTTAGACTCGTACTCTGGCCTAATAGCTAAGGTCTTAACTCTTACTCGGGCCTAATAGCTAATGTCTTAACTCTTACTCAGGCCTTCTGGTTAAGGTCTTAACTCTTACTCTGGCCTAATAGCTAAGGTATTAGACTCGTACTTTGGCCTAATGGTTAAGGTCTTAACTCTTACTCTGGCCTAATAGCTAAGGTCTTAGACTCGTACTCTGGCCTAATAGCTAAGGTCTTAACTCTTACTCTGGCCTACTGGTTAGGTCTTAACTCTTACTCAGGCCTTCTGGTTAAGGTCTTAACTCTTACTCTGGCCTAATAGCTAAGGTCTTAGACTCGTACTCTGGCCTAATGGTTAAGGTCTTAACTCTTACTCTGGCCTACTGGTTAAGGTCTTAACTCTTACTCTGGCCTAATAGCTGAGGTCTTAACTCTTACTCTGGCCTACTGGTTCAGGTCTTAACTTTTACTCTGGCCTAATAGCTAAGGTCTTAGACTCATACTCTGGCCTAATAGTTAAGGTCTTAACTCTTACTCTGGCCTAATAGCTAAGGTCCTAACTCTTACTCTGGCCTAATAGCTAAGGTCTTAACTCTTACTCTGGCCTACTGGTTAAGGTCTTAACTCTTACTCTGGCCTAATAGCTAAAGTCTTAGACTCGTACTCTGGCCTAATAGCTAAGGTCTTAGACTTGTACTCTGGCCTACAGGTTAAGGTCTTAACTCTTACTCTGGCCTACTGGTTAAGGTCTTTACCCTTACTCTGGCATAATAGCTAAGGTCTTAGACTCGTACTCTGGCCTAATGGTTAAGGTCTTAACTCTTACTCTGGCCTAATAGCTAGGGTCTTAACTCGTACTCTGGCCTAATAGCTAAGGTCTTAGACTCGTACTCTGGCCTAATGGTTAAGGTCTTACCTCTTACTCTGGCCTACTGGTTAAGGTCTTAACTGTTACTCTGGCCTAATAGCTAAGGTCTTAAGTCTTACTCTGGCCTAATAGCTAAGGTCTTAGACTTGTACTCTGGCCTACTGGTTAAGGTCTTAACTCTTACTCTGGCCTAATAGCTAAGGTCTCAACTCTTACTCTGTCCTAATAGCTAAGGTCTTAACTCTTACTCTGGCCTAATAGCTAAGGTCTTAGACTCGTACTCTGGCCTAATGGTTAAGGTCTTACCTCTTACTCTGGCCTACTGGTTAAGGTCTTAACTCTTACTCTGGCCTAATAGCTGAGGTCTTAGACTTGTACTCTGGCCTACTGGTTAAGGTCTTAACTCGTACTCTGGCCTAATGGTTAAGGTCTTAACGCTTACTCTGCTCTAATAGCTAAGGTCTTAGACTTGTACTCTGGCCTAATAGCTAAGGTCTTAGACTCGTACTCTGGCCTAATGGTTAAGGTCTTAACTCTTACTCTGGCCTAATAGCTAAGGTCTTAGACTCGTACTCTGGCCTAATGGTTAAGGTCTTAACTTTTACTTTGGCCTAATAGCTAAGGTTTTAACTCTTACTCTGGCCTAATAGCTAAGGTCTTAGCCTCGTACTCTTGCCTACTGGTTAAGGTCTTAACTCTTACTCTGGCCTACTGGTTAAGGTCTTAACTCTTACTCTGGCCTAATAGCTAAGGTCTTAGACTCGTACTCTGGCCTAATATCTAAGGTCTTAGACTCGTACTCTGGCCTAATGGTTAAGGTCTTAACTCCTATTCTGGCCTAATAGCTAAGGTCATAGACTTGTACTCTGGCCTAATGGTTAAAGTCTTAACTTTTACTCTGGCCTAATAGCTAAGGTCTTAACTCTTATACTGGACTAATAGCTAAGGTCTTAGACTCGTACTCTGGCCTACTGGTTAAGGTCTTAACTCTTACTCTGGCCTACTGGTTAAGGTCTTAACTCTTACTCTGGCCTAATAGCTAAGGTCTTAGACTCGTACTCTGGCCTAATAGCTAAGGTCTTAGACTCGTACTCTGGCCTAATGGTTAAGCTTTTAACTCCTACTCTGGCCTAATAGCTAAGGTCTTAACTCTTACTCTGGCCTAATAGCTAAGGTCTTAACTCTTACTCTGGCCTAATAGCTAAAGTCTTAACTCTTACTCTGGCCTACTGGTTAAGGTCTTTAACTCTTACTCTGGCCTAATAGCTAAGGTCTTAGACTCGTACTCTGGCCTAATGGTTAAGGTCTTAACTCTTACTCTGGCCTTTTGTTTAAGGTCTTAACTCTTACTCTGGCCTAATAGCTAAGGTTTTAGACTCGTACTCTGGCCTACTGGTTAAGGTCTTAACTCTTACTCTGGGATAATAGCTAAGGTCTTAGACTCGTACTCTGGCCTAATAGCTAAGGTCTTAACTCTTACTCGGGCCTAATAGCTAAGGTCTTAGCTTCGTACTCTGGCCTACTGGTTAAGGTCTTAACTCGTACTCTGGCCTAATGGTTAAGGTCTTAACGCTTACTCTGCTCTAATAGCTAAGGTCTTAGACTCGTACTCTGGCCTAATAGCTAAGGTCTTAGACTCGTACTCTGGCCTAATGGTTAAGGTCTTAACTCCTACTCTGGCCTAATAGCTAAGGTCTTAGACTCGTACTCTGGACTAATGGTTAAGGTCTTAACTTTTACTCTTGCCTAATAGCTAAGGTCTTAACTCTTACACTGGACTAATAGCTAAGGTCTTAGACTCGTACTCTGGCCTACTGGTTCACGTCTTAACTCTTACTGTGGCCTACTGGTTAAGGTCTTAACTCTTACTCTGGCCTAATAGCTAAGGTCTTAGACTCGTACTCTGGCCTAATAGCTAAGGTCTTAGACTCGTACTCTGGCCTAATGGTTAAGGTCTTAACTCTTAATCTGGCCTACTGGTTAAGGTCTTAACTCTTACTCTGGCCTAATAGCTAAGGTCTTAGACTCGTACTCTGGCCTGCAGGTTAAGGTCTTAACTCTTACTCGGGCCTTCTGGTTAAGGTCTTAACTCTTACTCTGGCCTACTGGTTAAGGTCTTAACTCTTACTCTAGCCTAATAGCTAAGGTCTTAACTCTTACTCTGGCCTAATAGCAAATGTCTTAGACTCGTAATGTGGCCTAATAGCTAAGGTCTTAACTCTTACTCTGGCCTAATGATTAAGGTCTTAACTCTTACTCTGGCCTACTGGTAAAGGTCTTAGACTCGTACTTTGGCCTAATAGCTAAGGTCTTAGACTCGTACTCTGGCCTACTGGTTAAGGTCTTAACTCTTACTCTGGCCTAATAGCTAAGGTCTCAACTCTTACTCTGTCCTAATAGCTAAGGTCTTAACTCTTACTCTGGCCTAATAGCTAAGTTCCTAGACTCGTACTCTGGCCTAATGGTTAAGGTCTTAACTCTTACTCTGGCCTACTGGTTAAGGTCTTAACTCTTACTCTGGCCTAATAGCTAAGGTCTTAGATTTGTACTCTGGCCTAATGGTTAAGGTCTTAACTCTTACTCTGGCCTAATAGCTAAGGTCTTAGACTCGTACTCTGGCCTACTGGTTAAGGTTTTAACTCTTACTTTGGCCTCCTGGTTAAGGTCTTAACTACTACTCTGGCCTAATAGCTAAGGTCTTAGACTCATACTCTGGCCTAATGGTTAAGGTCTTAACTCTTACTCTGGCCTACTGGTTAAGGTCTTAACTCTTACTCTAGCCTAATAGCTAAGGTATTAACTCTTACTCTGGCCTAATAGCAAATGTCTTAGACTCGTAATCTGGCCTAATAGCTAAGGTCTTAACTCTTACTCTGGCCTAATAGCTAAGATCTTAAACTCGTACTTTGGCCTAATGGTTAAGGTCTTAACTCTTACTCTGGCCTACTGGTTAAGGTCTTAGACTCGTACTCTGGCCTAATAGCTAAGGTCTTAGACTCGTACTCTGGCCTAATGGTTAAAGTCTTAACTCTTACTCTGGCCTACTGGTTTAGGTCTTAACTCTTACTCTGGCCTACTGGTTAAGGTCTTAACCCTTACTCTGGCCTAATAGCTAAGGTCTTAGACTCGTACTCTGGCCTAATGGTTAAGGTCTTAACTCTTACTCTGGCCTAATAGCTAAGGTCTTAACTCTTACTCTGGCCTAATAGCTAAGGTCTTAGACTCGTACTCTGGCCTAATAGCTAAGGTCCTAGACTCGTACTCTGGCCTAATGGTTAAGGTCTTAACTCTTACTCTGGCCTAATAGCTAAGGTCTTAGACTCGTACTCTGGCCTAATGGTTAAGGTCTTAACTTTTACTCTGGCCTAATAGCTAAGGTCTTAACTCTTACTCTGGCCTAATAGCTAAGGTCTTAGCTTCGTACTCTGGCCTACTGGTTAAGGTCTTAACTCGTACTCTGGCCTAATGGTTAAGGTCTTAACGCTTACTCTGCTCTAATAGCTAAGGTCTTAGACTTGTACTCTGGCCTAATAGCTAAGGTCTTAGACTCGTACTCTGGCCTAATGGTTAAAGTCTTAACTCTTACTCTGGCCTAATAGCTAAGGTCTTAGACTCGTACTCTGGCCTAATAGCTAAGGTCTTAACTCTTACTCGGGCCTAATAGCTAATGTCTTAACTCTTACTCAGGCCTTCTGGTTAAGGTCTTAACTCTTACTCTGGCCTAATAGCTAAGGTATTAGACTCGTACTTTGGCCTAATGGTTAAGGTCTTAACTCTTACTCTGGCCTAATAGCTAAGGTCTTAGACTCGTACTCTGGCCTAATAGCTAAGGTCTTAACTCTTACTCTGGCCTACTGGTTAGGTCTTAACTCTTACTCAGGCCTTCTGGTTAAGGTCTTAACTCTTACTCTGGCCTAATAGCTAAGGTCTTAGACTCGTACTCTGGCCTAATGGTTAAGGTCTTAACTCTTACTCTGGCCTACTGGTTAAGGTCTTAACTCTTACTCTGGCCTAATAGCTGAGGTCTTAACTCTTACTCTGGCCTACTGGTTCAGGTCTTAACTTTTACTCTGGCCTAATAGCTAAGGTCTTAGACTCATACTCTGGCCTAATAGTTAAGGTCTTAACTCTTACTCTGGCCTAATAGCTAAGGTCCTAACTCTTACTCTGGCCTAATAGCTAAGGTCTTAACTCTTACTCTGGCCTACTGGTTAAGGTCTTAACTCTTACTCTGGCCTAATAGCTAAGGTCTTAGACTCGTACTCTGGCCTAATAGCTAAGGTCTTAGACTTGTACTCTGGCCTACAGGTTAAGGTCTTAACTCTTACTCTGGCCTACTGGTTAAGATCTTTACCCTTACTCTGGCATAATAGCTAAGGTCTTAGACTCGTACTCTGGCCTAATGGTTAAGGTCTTAACTCTTACTCTGGCCAAATAGCTAGGGTCTTAACTCGTACTCTGGCCTAATAGCTAAGGTCTTAGACTCGTACTCTGGCCTAATGGTTAAGGTCTTACCTCTTACTCTGGCCTACTGGTTAAGGTCTTAACTGTTACTCTGGCCTAATAGCTAAGGTCTTAAGTCTTACTCTGGCCTAATAGCTAAGGTCTTAGACTTGTACTCTGGCCTACTGGTTAAGGTCTTAACTCTTACTCTGGCCTAATAGCTAAGGTCTCAACTCTTACTCTGTCCTAATAGCTAAGGTCTTAACTCTTACTCTGGCCTAATAGCTAAGGTCTTAGACTCGTACTCTGGCCTAATGGTTAAGGTCTTAACTCTTACTCTGGCCTACTGGTTAAGGTCTTAACTCTTACTCTGGCCTAATAGCTAAGGTCTTAGATTTGTACTCTGGCCTAATGGTTAAGGTCTTAACTCTTACTCTGGCCTAATAGCTAAGGTCTTCGACTCGTACTCTGGCGTAATGGTTAAGGTCTTAACTTTTACTCTGGCCTAATAGCTAAGGTCTTAACTCTTACTCTGGCCTAATAGCTAAGGCCTTAGCTTTGTAATCTGGCCTACTCGTTAAGGTCTTAACTCGTACTCTGGCCTAATGGTTAAGGTCTTAACGCTTACTCTGCTCTAATAGCTAAGGTCTTAGACTCGTACTCTGGCCTAATAGCTAAGGTCTTAGACTCGTACTCTGGCCTAATGGTTAAGGTCTTAACTCTTACTCTGGCCTAATAGCTAAGGTCTTAGACTTGTACTGTGGCCTAATGGTTAAGGTCTTAACTTTTACTTTGGCCTAATAGCTAAGGTTTTAACTCTTACTCTGGCCTAATAGCTAATGTCTTAGCCTCGTACTCTGGCCTACTGGTTAAGGTCTTAACTCTTACTCTGGCCTACTGGTTAAGGTCTTAACTCTTACTCTGGCCTAATAGCTAAGGTCTTAGACTCGTACTCTGGCCTAATAGCTAAGGTCTTAGACTCGTACTCTGGCCTAATGGTTAAGGTCTTAACTCCTACTCTGGCCTAATAGCTAAGGTCTTAGACTTGTACTCTGGCCTAATGGTTAAGGTCTTAACTTTTACTCTGGCCTAATAGCTAAGTTCTTAACTCTTATACTGGACTAATAGCTAAGGTCTTAGACTCGTACTCTGGCCTACTGGTTAAGGTCTTAACTCTTACTCTGGCCTACTGGTTAAGGTCTTAACTCTTACTCTGGCCTAATAGCTAAGGTCTTAGACTCGTACTCTGGCCTAATAGCTAAGGTCTTAGACTCGTACTCTGGCCTAATGGTTAAGCTTTTAACTCCTACTCTGGCCTAATAGCTAAGGTCTTAACTCTTACTCTGGCCTAATAGCTAAGGTCTTAACTCTTACTCTGGCCTAATAGCTAAAGTCTTAACTCTTACTCTGGCCTACTAGTTAAGGTCTTTAACTCTTACTCTGGCCTAATAGCTAAGGTCTTAGACTCGTACTCTGGCCTAATGGTTAAGGTCTTAACTCTTACTCTGGCCTATTGTTTAAGGTCTTAACTCTTACTCTGGCCTAATAGCTAAGGTTTTAGACTCGTACTCTGGCCTACTGGTTAAGGTCTTAACTCTTACTCTGGGATAATAGCTAAGGTCTTAGACTCGTACTCTGGCCTAATAGCTAAGGTCTTAACTCTTACTCGGGCCTAATAGCTAAGGTCTTAGCTTCGTACTCTGGCCTACTGGTTAAGGTCTTAACTCGTACTCTGGCCTAATGGTTAAGGTCTTAACGCTTACTCTGCTCTAATAGCTAAGGTCTTAGACTCGTACTCTGGCCTATTAGCTAAGGTCTTAGACTCGTACTCTGGCCTAATGGTTAAGGTCTTAACTCCTACTCTGGCCTAATAGCGAAGGTCTTAGACTCGTACTCTGGACTAATGGTTAAGGTCTTAACTCTTACTCTGGCCTAATAGCTAAGGTCTTAGACTCGTACTCTGGCGTAATGGTTAAGGTCTTAACTTTTACTCTGGCCTAATAGCTAAGGTCTTAACTCTTACTCTGGCCTAATAGCTAAGGCCTTAGCTTTGTAATCTGGCCTACTCGTTAAGGTCTTAACTCGTACTCTGGCCTAATGGTTAAGGTCTTAACGCTTACTCTGCTCTAATAGCTAAGGTCTTAGACTCGTACTCTGGCCTAATAGCTAAGGTCTTAGACTCGTACTCTGGCCTAATGGTTAAGGTCTTAACTCTTACTCTGGCCTAATAGCTAAGGTCTTAGACTTGTACTGTGGCCTAATGGTTAAGGTCTTAACTTTTACTTTGGCCTAATAGCTAAGGTTTTAACTCTTACTCTGGCCTAATAGCTAATGTCTTAGCCTCGTACTCTGGCCTACTGGTTAAGGTCTTAACTCTTACTCTGGCCTACTGGTTAAGGTCTTAACTCTTACTCTGGCCTAATAGCTAAGGTCTTAGACTCGTACTCTGGCCTAATAGCTAAGGTCTTAGACTCGTACTCTGGCCTAATGGTTAAGGTCTTAACTCCTACTCTGGCCTAATAGCTAAGGTCTTAGACTTGTACTCTGGCCTAATGGTTAAGGTCTTAACTTTTACTCTGGCCTAATAGCTAAGGTCTTAACTCTTATACTGGACTAATAGCTAAGGTCTTAGACTTGTACTCTGGCCTACTGGTTAAGGTCTTAACTCTTACTCTGGCCTACTGGTTAAGGTCTTAACTCTTACTCTGGCCTAATAGCTAAGGTCTTAGACTCGTACTCTGGCCTAATAGCTAAGGTCTTAGACTCGTACTCTGGCCTAATGGTTAAGCTTTTAACTCCTACTCTGGACTAATAGCTAAGGTCTTAACTCTTACTCTGGCCTAATAGCTAAGGTCTTAACTCTTACTCTGGCCTAATAGCTAAAGTCTTAACTCTTACTCTGGCCTACTAGTTAAGGTCTTTAACTCTTACTCTGGCCTAATAGCTAAGGTCTTAGACTCGTACTCTGGCCTAATGGTTAAGGTCTTAACTCTTACTCTGGCCTATTGTTTAAGGTCTTAACTCTTACTCTGGCCTAATAGCTAAGGTTTTAGACTCGTACTCTGGCCTACTGGTTAAGGTCTTAACTCTTACTCTGGGATAATAGCTAAGGTCTTAGACTCGTACTCTGGCCTAATAGCTAAGGTCTTAACTCTTACTCGGGCCTAATAGCTAAGGTCTTAGCTTCGTACTCTGGCCTACTGGTTAAGGTCTTAACTCGTACTCTGGCCTAATGGTTAAGGTCTTAACGCTTACTCTGCTCTAATAGCTAAGGTCTTAGACTCGTACTCTGGCCTAATAGCTAAGGTCTTAGACTCGTACTCTGGCCTAATGGTTAAGGTCTTAACTCCTACTCTGGCCTAATAGCGAAGGTCTTAGACTCGTACTCTGGACTAATGGTTAAGGTCTTAACTTTTACTCTGGCCTAATAGCTAAGGTCTTAACTCTTACACTGGACTAATAGCTAAGGTCTTAGACTCGTACTCTGGCCTACTGGTTCACGTCTTAACTCTTACTGTGGCCTACTGGTTAAGGTCTTAACTCTTACTCTGGCCTAATAGCTAAGGTCTTAGACTCGTACTCTGGCCTAATAGCTAAGGTCTTAGACTCGTACTCTGGCCTAATGGTTAAGCTTTTAACTCCTACTCTGGCCTAATAGCTAAGGTCTTAACTCTTAATCTGGCCTAATAGCTAAGGTATTAGACTCATACTCTGGCCTAATGGTTAAGGTCTTAACTCTTACTCTGGCCTACTGGTTAAGGTCTTAACTCTTACTCTGGCCTAATAGCTAAGGTTTTAGACTCGTACTCTGGCCTACTGGTTAAGGTCTTAACTCTTACTCTGGGATAATAGCTAAGGTCTTAGACTCGTACTCTGGCCTGCAGGTTAAGGTCTTAACTCTTACTCGGGCCTTCTGGTTAAGGTCTTAACTCTTACTCTGGCCTAATAGCTAAGGTCTTAGACTCGTACTCTGGCCTAATGGTTAAGGTCTTAACTCTTACTCTGGCCTACTGGTTAAGGTCTTAACTCTTACTCTGGCCTACTGATTAAGGTATTAACTCTTACTCTGGCCTAATAGCTACGGTCTTAACTCTTACTCTGGCCTAATAGCTAAGGTCTTAGACACTTACTATGGCCTACTGGTTAAGGTCTTAACTCTTACTCTGGCCTACTGGTTAAGGTCTTAACTCTTACTCTGGCATAATAGCTAAGGTCTTAGAATCGTACTATGGCCTACTGGTTAAGGTCTTAACTCTTACTCTGGCCTACTGGTTAAGGTCTTAACTCTTACTCTGGCATAATAGCTAAGGTCTTAAAATCGTACTATGGCCTACTGGTTAAGGTCTTAACTCTTACTCTGGCCTACTGGTTAAGGTCTTAACTCTTAAACTGGCGTAATAGCTAAGGTCTTAGACTCGTACTCTGGCCTACTGGTTAAGGTCTTAACTCTTACTATGGCCTACAGGTTATGGTCTTTACTCTTACTCTGGCCTAATAGCTAATGTCTTAACTCGTACTCTGGCCTAATAGCTAAGGTCTTAACTCTTACTCTGGCCTAATGGTTAAGGTTTTACCTCTTACTCTGGCCTACTGTTTAAGGTCTTAACTGTTACTCTGGCATATTAGCTAAGGTCTTAACTCTTACTCTGGCCTAATAGCCAAGGTCTTAGACTCGTACTCTGGCCTAATGGTTAAGGTCTTAATTCTTACTCTGGCCTAATAGCTAAGGTCTTAGACTCGTACTCTGGCCTACTGGTTAAGGTCTTAACTCTTACTTTGGCCTACTGGTTAAGGTCTTAACTACTACTCTGGCCTAATAGCTAAGGTCTTAGACTCATACTCTGGCCTAATGGTTAAGGTCTTAACTCTTACTCTGGCCTACTGGTTAAGGTCTTAACTCTTACTCTGGCCTAATAGCTAAGGTCTTAACGCTTACTCTGGCCTAATAGCTAAGGTCTTAACTCTTACTCTGGCCTAATAGCTAAGGTCTTAGACTTGTACTCTGGCCTAATGGGTAAGGTCTTAACTCTTACTCTGGCCTACTGGTTAAGGTCTTTAACTCTTACTCTGGCCTAATAGCTAAGGTCTTAGACTCGTGCTCTGGCCTAATGGTTAAGGTCTTAACTCTTACTCTGGCCTACTGGTTAAGGTCTTAACTCTTACTCTAGCCTAATAGCTAAGGTCTTAACTCTTACTCTGGCCTAATAGCTAAGATCTTAGACTCGTACTCTGGCCTAATGGTTAAGGTCTTAACTCTTACTCTGGCCTACTGGTTAAGGTCTTAACTCTTACTCTGGCCTACTGGTTAAGGTCTTAACCCTTACTCTGGCCTAATAGCTAAGGTCTTAACACTTACTCTGGCCTAATAGCTAAGGTCTTAGACTCGTACTCTGGCCTAATGGTTAAGGTCTTAACTCTTACTCTGGCCTAATAGCTAAGGTCTTAACTCTTACTCTGGCCTAATAGCTAAGGTCTTAGACTCGTACTCTGGCCTAATAGCTAAGGTCCTAGACTCATACTCTGGCCTAATGGTTAAGGTCTTAAGTCTTACTCTGGCCTAATAGCTAAGGTCTTAACTCTTACTCTGGCCTAATAGCTAAGGTCTTAGCTTCGTACTCTGGCCTACTGGTTAAGGTCTTAACTCGTACTCTGGCCTAATGGTTAAGGTCTTAACGCTTACTCTGCTCTAATAGCTAAGGTCTTAGACTCGTACTCTGGCCTAATAGCTAAGGTCTTAGACTCGTACTCTGGCCTAATGGTTAAGGTCTTAACTCTTACTCTGGCCTAATAGCTAAGGTCTTAGACTCGTACTCTGGCCTAATAGCTAAGGTCTTAACTCTTACTCGGGCCTAATAGCTAATGTCTTAACTCTTACTCTGGCCTAATAGCTAAGGTCTTAGACTCGTACTCTGGCCTAATAGCTAAGGTCTTAACTCTTACTCTGGCCTACTGGTTAAGGTCTTAACTCTTACTCGGGCCTTCTGGTTAAGGTCTTAACTCTTACTCTGGCCTAATAGCTAAGGTCTTAGACTCGTACTCTGGACTAATGGTTAAGGTCTTAACTCTTACTCTGGCCTACTGGTTAAGGTCTTATCTCTTACTCTGGCCTAATAGCTGAGGTCTTAACTCTTACTCTGGCCTACTGGTTAAGGTCTTAACTTTTACTCTGGCCTAATAGCTAAGGTCCTAACTCTTACTCTGGCCTAATAGATAAGGTCTTAACTCGTACTCTGGCCTACTGGTTAAGGTCCTAACTGTTACTCTGGCCTAATAGCTAAGGTCTTAACTCTTACTTTGGCCTAATAGCTAAGGTCTTAGACTCGTACTCTGGCCTACTGGTTAAGGTCTTAACTCTTACTCTGGCCTAATAGCTAAGGTCTCAACTCTTACTCTGTCCTAATAGCTAAGGTCTTAACTCTTACTCTGGCCTAATAGCTAAGGTCTTATACTCGTACTCTGGCCTAATGGTTAAGGTCTTAACTCTTACTCTGGCCAACTGGTTAAGGTCTTAACTCTTACTCTGGCCTAATAGCTAAGGTCTTAGATTTGTAGTCTGGCCTAATGGTTAAGGTCTTAACTCTTACTCTGGCCTAATAGCTAAGGTCTTAGACTCGTACTCTGGCCTACTGGTTAAGGTCTTAACTCTTACTTTGGCCTACTGGTTAAGGTCTTAACTACTACTCTGGCCTAATAGCTAAGGTCTTAGACTCATACTCTGGCCTAATGTTTAAGGTCTTAACTGTTACTCTGGCCTACTGGTTAAGGTCTTAACTCTTACTCTGGCCTAATAGCTAAGGTCTTAACGCTTACTCTGACCTAATAGCTAAGGTCTTAACTCTTACTCTGGCCTAATAGCTAAGGTCTTAGACTCGTACTCTGGCCTAATGGGTAAGGTCTTAACTCTTACTCTGGCCTACTGGTTAAGGTCTTAACTCTTACTCTGGCCTAATAGCTAAGGTCTTAACGCTTACTCTGGCCTAATAGCTAAGGTCTTAACTCTTACTCTGGCCTAATAGCTAAGGTCTTAGACTTGTACTCTGGCCTAATGGGTAAGGTCTTAACTCTTACTCTGGCCTACTGGTTAAGGTCTTTAACTCTTACTCTGGCCTAATAGCTAAGGTCTTAGACTCGTGCTCTGGCCTAATGGTTAAGGTCTTAACTCTTACTCTGGCCTACTGGTTAAGGTCTTAACTCTTACTCTAGCCTAATAGCTAAGGTCTTAACTCTTACTCTGGCCTAATAGCTAAGATCTTAGACTCGTACTCTGGCCTAATGGTTAAGGTCTTAACTCTTACTCTGGCCTACTGGTTAAGGTCTTAACTCTTACTCTGGCCTACTGGTTAAGGTCTTAACCCTTACTCTGGCCTAATAGCTAAGGTCTTAACACTTACTCTGGCCTAATAGCTAAGGTCTTAGACTCGTACTCTGGCCTAATGGTTAAGGTCTTAACTCTTACTCTGGCCTAATAGCTAAGGTCTTAACTCTTACTCTGGCCTAATAGCTAAGGTCTTAGACTCGTACTCTGGCCTAATAGCTAAGGTCCTAGACTCATACTCTGGCCTAATGGTTAAGGTCTTAAGTCTTACTCTGGCCTAATAGCTAAGGTCTTAACTCTTACTCTGGCCTAATAGCTAAGGTCTTAGCTTCGTACTCTGGCCTACTGGTTAAGGTCTTAACTCGTACTCTGGCCTAATGGTTAAGGTCTTAACGCTTACTCTGCTCTAATAGCTAAGGTCTTAGACTCGTACTCTGGCCTAATAGCTAAGGTCTTAGACTCGTACTCTGGCCTAATGGTTAAGGTCTTAACTCTTACTCTGGCCTAATAGCTAAGGTCTTAGACTCGTACTCTGGCCTAATAGCTAAGGTCTTAACTCTTACTCGGGCCTAATAGCTAATGTCTTAACTCTTACTCTGGCCTAATAGCTAAGGTCTTAGACTCGTACTCTGGCCTAATAGCTAAGGTCTTAACTCTTACTCTGGCCTACTGGTTAAGGTCTTAACTCTTACTCGGGCCTTCTGGTTAAGGTCTTAACTCTTACTCTGGCCTAATAGCTAAGGTCTTAGACTCGTACTCTGGACTAATGGTTAAGGTCTTAACTCTTACTCTGGCCTACTGGTTAAGGTCTTATCTCTTACTCTGGCCTAATAGCTGAGGTCTTAACTCTTACTCTGGCCTACTGGTTAAGGTCTTAACTTTTACTCTGGCCTAATAGCTAAGGTCCTAACTCTTACTCTGGCCTAATAGATAAGGTCTTAACTCGTACTCTGGCCTACTGGTTAAGGTCCTAACTGTTACTCTGGCCTAATAGCTAAGGTCTTAACTCTTACTTTGGCCTAATAGCTAAGGTCTTAGACTCGTACTCTGGCCTACTGGTTAAGGTCTTAACTCTTACTCTGGCCTAATAGCTAAGGTCTCAACTCTTACTCTGTCCTAATAGCTAAGGTCTTAACTCTTACTCTGGCCTAATAGCTAAGGTCTTATACTCGTACTCTGGCCTAATGGTTAAGGTCTTAACTCTTACTCTGGCCAACTGGTTAAGGTCTTAACTCTTACTCTGGCCTAATAGCTAAGGTCTTAGATTTGTAGTCTGGCCTAATGGTTAAGGTCTTAACTCTTACTCTGGCCTAATAGCTAAGGTCTTAGACTCGTACTCTGGCCTACTGGTTAAGGTCTTAACTCTTACTTTGGCCTACTGGTTAAGGTCTTAACTACTACTCTGGCCTAATAGCTAAGGTCTTAGACTCATACTCTGGCCTAATGTTTAAGGTCTTAACTGTTACTCTGGCCTACTGGTTAAGGTCTTAACTCTTACTCTGGCCTAATAGCTAAGGTCTTAACGCTTACTCTGACCTAATAGCTAAGGTCTTAACTCTTACTCTGGCCTAATAGCTAAGGTCTTAGACTCGTACTCTGGCCTAATGGGTAAGGTCTTAACTCTTACTCTGGCCTACTGGTTAAGGTCATAACTCTTACTCTGGCCTAATAGCTAAGGTCTTAGACTCGTACTCTGGCCTAATGGGTAAGGTCTTAACTCTTACTCTGGCCTACTGGTTAAGGTCTTTAACTCTTACTCTGGCCTAATAGCTAAGGTCTTAGACTCGTACTCTGGCCTAATGGTTAAGGTCTTAACTCTTACTCTGGCCTACTGGTTAAGGTCTTAACTCTTACTCTAGCCTAATAGCTAAGGTCTTAACTCTTACTCTGGCCTAATAGCAAATGTCTTAGACTCGTAATGTGGCCTAATAGCTAAGGTCTTAACTCTTACTCTGCCCTAATGGTTAAGGTCTTAACTCTTACTCTGGCATACTGGTTAAGGTCTTAGACTCGTACTCTGGCCTAATAGCTAAGGTCTTAGACTCGTACTCTGGCCTAATGGTTAAGGTCTTAACTTTCACTCTGGCCTACTGGTTAAGGTCTTAACTCTTACTCTGGCCTACTGGTTAAGGTCTTAACCCTTACTCTGGTCTAATAGCTAAGGTCTTAACACTTACTCTGGCCTAATAGCTAAGGTCTTAGACTCGTACTCTGGCCTAATGGTTAAGGTCTTAACTCTTACTCTGGCCTAATAGCTAAGGTCTTAACTCTTACTCTGGCCTAATAGCTAAGGTCTTAGACTCATACTCTGGCCTAATAGCTAAGGTCTTAACTCTTACTCTGGCCTACTGGTTAAGGTCTTAACTCTTACTCTGGCCTAATAGCAAATGTCTTAGACTCGTAATCTGGCCTAATAGCTAAGGTCTTAACTCTTACTCTGGCCTAATAGCTAAGATCTTAGACTCGTACTTTGGCCTAATGGTTAAGGTCTTAACTCTTACTCTGGCCTACTGGTTAAGGTCTTAGACTCGTACTCTGGCCTAATAGCTAAGGTCTTAGACTCGTACTCTGGCCTAATGGTTAAGGTCTTAACTCTTACTCTGGCCTACTGGTTAAGGTCTTAACTCTTACTCTGGCCTACTGGTTAAGGTCTTAACTCTTACTCTGGCCTAATAGCTGAGGTCTTAACTCTTACTCTGGCCTACTGGTTCAGGTCTTAACTTTTACTCTGGCCTAATAGCTAAGGTCTTAGACTCATACTCTGGCCTAATAGTTAAGGTCTTAACTCTTACTCTGGCCTAATAGCTAAGGTCCTAACTCTTACTCTGGCCTAATAGCTAAGGTCTTAACTCTTACTCTGGCCTACTGGTTAAGGTCTTAACTCTTACTCTGGCCTAATAGCTAAGGTCTTAGACTCGTACTCTGGCCTAATAGCTAAGGTCTTAGACTTGTACTCTGGCCTACAGGTTAAGGTCTTAACTCTTACTCTGGCCTACTGGTTAAGGTCTTTACCCTTACTCTGGCATAATAGCTAAGGTCTTAGACTCGTACTCTGGCCTAATGGTTAAGGTCTTAACTCTTACTCTGGCCAAATAGCTAGGGTCTTAACTCGTACTCTGGCCTAATAGCTAAGGTCTTAGACTCGTACTCTGGCCTAATGGTTAAGGTCTTACCTCTTACTCTGGCCTACTGGTTAAGGTCTTAACTGTTACTCTGGCCTAATAGCTAAGGTCTTAAGTCTTACTCTGGCCTAATAGCTAAGGTCTTAGACTTGTACTCTGGCCTACTGGTTAAGGTCTTAACTCTTACTCTGGCCTAATAGCTAAGGTCTTAGACTCGTACTCTGGCGTAATGGTTAAGGTCTTAACTTTTACTCTGGCCTAATAGCTAAGGTCTTAACTCTTACTCTGGCCTAATAGCTAATGTCTTAGCCTCGTACTCTGGCCTACTGGTTAAGGTCTTAACTCTTACTCTGGCCTACTGGTTAAGGTCTTAACTCTTACTCTGGCCTAATAGCTAAGGTCTTAGACTCGTACTCTGGCCTAATAGCTAAGGTCTTAGACTCGTACTCTGGCCTAATGGTTAAGGTCTTAACTCCTACTCTGGCCTAATAGCTAAGGTCTTAGACTTGTACTCTGGCCTAATGGTTAAGGTCTTAACTTTTACTCTGGCCTAATAGCTAAGGTCTTAACTCTTATACTGGACTAATAGCTAAGGTCTTAGACTCGTACTCTGGCCTACTGGTTAAGGTCTTAACTCTTACTCTGGCCTACTGGTTAAGGTCTTAACTCTTACTCTGGCCTAATAGCTAAGGTCTTAGACTCGTACTCTGGCCTAATGGTTAAGCTTTTAACTCCTTCTCTGGCCTAATAGCTAAGGTCTTAACTCTTACTCTGGCCTAATAGCTAAGGTCTTAACTCTTACTCTGGCCTAATAGCTAAAGTCTTAACTCTTACTCTGGCCTACTAGTTAAGGTCTTTAACTCTTACTCTGGCCTAATAGCTAAGGTCTTAGACTCGTACTCTGGCCTAATGGTTAAGGTCTTAACTCTTACTCTGGCCTATTGTTTAAGGTCTTAACTCTTACTCTGGCCTAATAGCTAAGGTTTTAGACTCGTACTCTGGCCTACTGGTTAAGGTCTTAACTCTTACTCTGGGATAATAGCTAAGGTCTTAGACTCGTACTCTGGCCTAATAGCTAAGGTCTTAACTCTTACTCGGGCCTAATAGCTAAGGTCTTAGCTTCGTACTCTGGCCTACTGGTTAAGGTCTTAACTCGTACTCTGGCCTAATGGTTAAGGTCTTAACGCTTACTCTGCTCTAATAGCTAAGGTCTTAGACTCGTACTCTGGCCTAATAGCTAAGGTCTTAGACTCGTACTCTGGCCTAATGGTTAAGGTCTTAACTCCTACTCTGGCCTAATAGCGAAGGTCTTAGACTCGTACTCTGGACTAATGGTTAAGGTCTTAACTTTTACTCTGGCCTAATAGCTAAGGTCTTAACTCTTACACTGGACTAATAGCTAAGGTCTTAGACTCGTACTCTGGCCTACTGGTTCACGTCTTAACTCTTACTGTGGCCTACTGGTTAAGGTCTTAACTCTTACTCTGGCCTAATAGCTAAGGTCTTAGACTCGTACTCTGGCCCAATAGCTAAGGTCTTAGACTCATACTCTGGCCTAATGGTTAAGCTTTTAACTCCTACTCTGGCCTAATAGCTAAGGTCTTAACTCTTAATCTGGCCTAAAAGCTAAGGTATTAGACTCATACTCTGGCCTAATGGTTAAGGTCTTAACTCTTACTCTGGCCTACTGGTTAAGGTCTTAACTCTTACTCTGGCCTTATAGCTAAGGTTTTAGACTCGTACTCTGGCCTACTGGTTAAGGTCTTAACTCTTACTCTGGGATAATAGCTAAGGTCTTAGACTCGTACTCTGGCCTGCAGGTTAAGGTCTTAACTCTTACTCGGGCCTTCTGGTTAAGGTCTTAACTCTTACTCTGGCCTAATAGCTAAGGTCTTAGACTCGTACTCTGGCCTAATGGTTAAGGTCTTAACTCTTACTCTGGCCTACTGGTTAAGGTCTTAACTCTTACTCTGGCCTACTGATTAAGGTATTAACTCTTACTCTGGCCTAATAGCTAAGGTCTTAACTCTTACTCTGGCCTAATAGCTAAGGTCTTAGACACTTACTATGGCCTACTGGTTAAGGTCTTAACTCTTACTCTGGCCTACTGGTTAAGGTCTTAACTCTTACTCTGGCATAATAGCTAAGGTCTTAGAATCGTACTATGGCCTCCTGGTTAAGGTCTTAACTCTTACTCTGGCCTACTGGTTAAGGTCTTAACTCTTACTCTGGCATAATAGCTAAGGTCTTAAAATCGTACTATGGCCTACTGGTTAAGGTCTTAACTCTTACTCTGGCCTACTGGTTAATGTCTTAACTCTTAAACTGGCGTAATAGCTAAGGTCTTAGACTCGTACTCTGGCCTACTGGTTAAGGTCTTAACTCTTACTATGGCCTACAGGTTATGGTCTTTACTCTTACTCTGGCCTAATAGCTAATGTCTTAACTCGTACTCTGGCCTAATAGCTAAGGTCTTAACTCTTACTCTGGCCTAATGGTTAAGGTTTTACCTCTTACTCTGGCCTACTGTTTAAGGTCTTAACTGTTACTCTGGCCTATTAGCTAAGGTCTTAACTCTTACTCTGGCCTAATAGCCAAGGTCTTAGACTCGTACTCTGGCCTAATGGTTAAGGTCTTAATTCTTACTCTGGCCTAATAGCTAAGGTCTTAGACTCGTACTCTGGCCTACTGGTTAAGGTCTTAACTCTTACTTTGGCCTACTGGTTAAGGTCTTAACTACTACTCTGGCCTAATAGCTAAGGTCTTAGACTCATACTCTGGCCTAATGGTTAAGGTCTTAACTCTTACTCTGGCCTACTGGTTAAGGTCTTAACTCTTACTCTGGCCTAATAGCTAAGGTCTTAACGCTTACTCTGGCCTAATAGCTAAGGTCTTAACTCTTACTCTGGCCTAATAGCTAAGGTCTTAGACTCGTACTCTGGCCTAATGGGTAAGGTCTTAACTCTTACTCTGGCCTACTGGTTAAGGTCTTTAACTCTTACTCTGGCCTAATAGCTAAGGTCTTAGACTCGTGCTCTGGCCTAATGGTTAAGGTCTTAACTCTTACTCTGGCCTACTGGTTAAGGTCTTAACTCTTACTCTAGCCTAATAGCTAAGGTCTTAACTCTTACTCTGGCCTAATAGCTAAGATCTTAGACTCGTACTCTGGCCTAATGGTTAAGGTCTTAACTCTTACTCTGGCCTACTGGTTAAGGTCTTAACTCTTACTCTGGCCTACTGGTTAAGGTCTTAACCCTTACTCTGGCCTAATAGCTAAGGTCTTAACACTTACTCTGGCCTAATAGCTAAGGTCTTAGACTCGTACTCTGGCCTAATGGTTAAGGTCTTAACTCTTACTCTGGCCTAATAGCTAAGGTCTTAACTCTTACTCTGGCCTAATAGCTAAGGTCTTAGACTCGTACTCTGGCCTAATAGCTAAGGTCCTAGACTCATACTCTGGCCTAATGGTTAAGGTCTTAAGTCTTACTCTGGCCTAATAGCTAAGGTCTTAACTCTTACTCTGGCCTAATAGCTAAGGTCTTAGCTTCGTACTCTGGCCTACTGGTTAAGGTCTTAACTCGTACTCTGGCCTAATGGTTAAGGTCTTAACGCTTACTCTGCTCTAATAGCTAAGGTCTTAGACTCGTACTCTGGCCTAATAGCTAAGGTCTTAGACTCGTACTCTGGCCTAATGGTTAAGGTCTTAACTCTTACTCTGGCCTAATAGCTAAGGTCTTAGACTCGTACTCTGGCCTAATAGCTAAGGTCTTAACTCTTACTCGGGCCTAATAGCTAATGTCTTAACTCTTACTCTGGCCTAATAGCTAAGGTCTTAGACTCGTACTCTGGCCTAATAGCTAAGGTCTTAACTCTTACTCTGGCCTACTGGTTAAGGTCTTAACTCTTACTCGGGCCTTCTGGTTAAGGTCTTAACTCTTACTCTGGCCTAATAGCTAAGGTCTTAGACTCGTACTCTGGCCTAATGGTTAAGGTCTTAACTCTTACTCTGGCCTACTGGTTAAGGTCTTATCTCTTACTCTGGCCTAATAGCTGAGGTCTTAACTCTTACTCTGGCCTACTGGTTAAGGTCTTAACTTTTACTCTGGCCTAATAGCTAAGGTCCTAACTCTTACTCTGGCCTAATAGATAAGGTCTTAACTCGTACTCTGGCCTACTGGTTAAGGTCTTAACTCTTACTCTTGCCTAATAGCTAAGGTCTTAGATTCGTACTCTGGCCTAATAGCTAAGGTCTTAGACTTGTACTCTGGCCTACAGGTTAAGGTCTTAACTCTTACTCTGGCCTACTGGTTAAGGTCTTTACCCTTACTCTGGCATAATAGCTAAGGTCTTAGACTCGTACTCTGGCCTAATGGTTAAGGTCTTAACTGTTACTCTGGCCTAATAGCTAGGGTCTTAACTCGTACTCTGGCCTAATAGCTAAGGTCTTAGTCTCGTACTCTGGCCTATTGGTTAAGGTCTTACCTCTTACTCTGGCCTACTGGTTAAGGTCCTAACTGTGACTCTGGCCTAATAGCTAAGGTCTTAACTCTTACTTTGGCCTAATAGCTAAGGTCTTAGACTTGTACTCTGGCCTACTGGTTAAGGTCTTAACTCTTACTCTGGCCTAATAGCTAAGGTCTCAACTCTTACTCTGTCCTAATAGCTAAGGTCTTAACTCTTACTCTGGCCTAATAGCTAAGGTCTTATACTCGTACTCTGGCCTAATGGTTAAGGTCTTAACTCTTACTCTGGCCAACTGGTTAAGGTCTTAACTCTTACTCTGGCCTAATAGCTAAGGTCTTAGATTTGTACTCTGGCCTAATGGTTAAGGTCATAACTCTTACTCTGGCCTAATAGCTAAGGTCTTAGACTCGTACTCTGGCCTACTGGTTAAGGTCTTAACTCTTACTTTGGCCTACTGGTTAAGGTCTTAACTACTACTCTGGCCTAATAGCTAAGGTCTTAGACTCATACTCTGGCCTAATGGTTAAGGTCTTAACTGTTACTCTGGCCTACTGGTTAAGGTCTTAACTCTTACTCTGGCCTAATAGCTAAGGTCTTAGACTCGTACTCTGGCCTAATGGGTAAGGTCTTAACTCTTACTCTGGCCTACTGGTTAAGGTCTTAACTCTTACTCTGGCCTAATAGCTAAGGTCTTAGACTCGTACTCTGGCCTAATGGGTAAGGTCTTAACTCTTACTCTGGCCTACTGGTTAAGGTCTTTAACTCTTACTCTGGCCTAATAGCTAAGGTCTTAGACTCGTACTCTGGCCTAATGGTTAAGGTCTTAACTCTTACTCTGGCCTACTGGTTAAGGTCTTAACTCTTACTCTAGCCTAATAGCTAAGGTCTTAACTCTTACTCTGGCCTAATAGCAAATGTCTTAGACTCGTAATGTGGCCTAATAGCTAAGGTCTTAACTCTTACTCTGGCCTAATGGTTAAGGTCTTAACTCTTACTCTGGCATACTGGTTAAGGTCTTAGACTCGTACTCTGGCCTAATAGCTAAGGTCTTAGACTCGTACTCTGGCCTAATGGTTAAGGTCTTAACTCTTACTCTGGCCTACTGGTTAAGGTCTTAACTCTTACTCTGGCCTACTGGTTAAGGTCTTAACCCTTACTCTGGTCTAATAGCTAAGGTCTTAACACTTACTCTGGCCTAATAGCTAAGGTCTTAGACTCGTACTCTGGCCTAATGGTTAAGGTCTTAACTCTTACTCTGGCCTAATAGCTAAGGTCTTAACTCTTACTCTGGCCTAATAGCTAAGGTCTTAGACTCGTACTCTGGCCTAATAGCTAAGGTCTTAACTCTTACTCTGGCCTACTGGTTAAGGTCTTAACTCTTACTCTGGCATAATAGCTAAGGTCTTAGAATCGTACTATGGCCTACTGGTTAAGGTCTTAACTCTTACTCTGGCCTACTGGTTAAGGTCTTAACTCTTACTCTGGCATAATAGCTAAGGTCTTAAAATCGTACTATGGCCTACTGGTTAAGGTCTTAACTCTTACTCTGGCCTACTGGTTAAGGTCTTAACTCTTAAACTGGCGTAATAGCTAAGGTCTTAGACTCGTACTCTGGCCTACTGGTTAAGGTCTTAACTCTTACTATGGCCTACAGGTTATGGTCTTTACTCTTACTCTGGCCTAATAGCTAATGTCTTAACTCGTACTCTGGCCTAATAGCTAAGGTCTTAACTCTTACTCTGGCCTAATGGTTAAGGTTTTACCTCTTACTCTGGCCTACTGTTTAAGGTCTTAACTGTTACTCTGGCATATTAGCTAAGGTCTTAACTCTTACTCTGGCCTAATAGCCAAGGTCTTAGACTCGTACTCTGGCCTAATGGTTAAGGTCTTAATTCTTACTCTGGCCTAATAGCTAAGGTCTTAGACTCGTACTCTGGCCTACTGGTTAAGGTCTTAACTCTTACTTTGGCCTACTGGTTAAGGTCTTAACTACTACTCTGGCCTAATAGCTAAGGTCTTAGACTCATACTCTGGCCTAATGGTTAAGGTCTTAACTCTTACTCTGGCCTACTGGTTAAGGTCTTAACTCTTACTCTGGCCTAATAGCTAAGGTCTTAACGCTTACTCTGGCCTAATAGCTAAGGTCTTAACTCTTACTCTGGCCTAATAGCTAAGGTCTTAGACTTGTACTCTGGCCTAATGGGTAAGGTCTTAACTCTTACTCTGGCCTACTGGTTAAGGTCTTTAACTCTTACTCTGGCCTAATAGCTAAGGTCTTAGACTCGTGCTCTGGCCTAATGGTTAAGGTCTTAACTCTTACTCTGGCCTACTGGTTAAGGTCTTAACTCTTACTCTAGCCTAATAGCTAAGGTCTTAACTCTTACTCTGGCCTAATAGCTAAGATCTTAGACTCGTACTCTGGCCTAATGGTTAAGGTCTTAACTCTTACTCTGGCCTACTGGTTAAGGTCTTAACTCTTACTCTGGCCTACTGGTTAAGGTCTTAACCCTTACTCTGGCCTAATAGCTAAGGTCTTAACACTTACTCTGGCCTAATAGCTAAGGTCTTAGACTCGTACTCTGGCCTAATGGTTAAGGTCTTAACTCTTACTCTGGCCTAATAGCTAAGGTCTTAACTCTTACTCTGGCCTAATAGCTAAGGTCTTAGACTCGTACTCTGGCCTAATAGCTAAGGTCCTAGACTCATACTCTGGCCTAATGGTTAAGGTCTTAAGTCTTACTCTGGCCTAATAGCTAAGGTCTTAACTCTTACTCTGGCCTAATAGCTAAGGTCTTAGCATCGTACTCTGGCCTACTGGTTAAGGTCTTAACTCGTACTCTGGCCTAATGGTTAAGGTCTTAACGCTTACTCTGCTCTAATAGCTAAGGTCTTAGACTCGTACTCTGGCCTAATAGCTAAGGTCTTAGACTCGTACTCTGGCCTAATGGTTAAGGTCTTAACTCTTACTCTGGCCTAATAGCTAAGGTCTTAGACTCGTACTCTGGCCTAATAGCTAAGGTCTTAACTCTTACTCGGGCCTAATAGCTAATGTCTTAACTCTTACTCTGGCCTAATAGCTAAGGTCTTAGACTCGTACTCTGGCCTAATAGCTAAGGTCTTAACTCTTACTCTGGCCTACTGGTTAAGGTCTTAACTCTTACTCGGGCCTTCTGGTTAAGGTCTTAACTCTTACTCTGGCCTAATAGCTAAGGTCTTAGACTCGTACTCTGGACTAATGGTTAAGGTCTTAACTCTTACTCTGGCCTACTGGTTAAGGTCTTATCTCTTACTCTGGCCTAATAGCTGAGGTCTTAACTCTTACTCTGGCCTACTGGTTAAGGTCTTAACTTTTACTCTGGCCTAATAGCTAAGGTCCTAACTCTTACTCTGGCCTAATAGATAAGGTCTTAACTCGTACTCTGGCCTACTGGTTAAGGTCCTAACTGTTACTCTGGCCTAATAGCTAAGGTCTTAACTCTTACTTTGGCCTAATAGCTAAGGTCTTAGACTCGTACTCTGGCCTACTGGTTAAGGTCTTAACTCTTACTCTGGCCTAATAGCTAAGGTCTCAACTCTTACTCTGTCCTAATAGCTAAGGTCTTAACTCTTACTCTGGCCTAATAGCTAAGGTCTTATACTCGTACTCTGGCCTAATGGTTAAGGTCTTAACTCTTACTCTGGCCAACTGGTTAAGGTCTTAACTCTTACTCTGGCCTAATAGCTAAGGTCTTAGATTTGTAGTCTGGCCTAATGGTTAAGGTCTTAACTCTTACTCTGGCCTAATAGCTAAGGTCTTAGACTCGTACTCTGGCCTACTGGTTAAGGTCTTAACTCTTACTTTGGCCTACTGGTTAAGGTCTTAACTACTACTCTGGCCTAATAGCTAAGGTCTTAGACTCATACTCTGGCCTAATGTTTAAGGTCTTAACTGTTACTCTGGCCTACTGGTTAAGGTCTTAACTCTTACTCTGGCCTAATAGCTAAGGTCTTAACGCTTACTCTGACCTAATAGCTAAGGTCTTAACTCTTACTCTGGCCTAATAGCTAAGGTCTTAGACTCGTACTCTGGCCTAATGGGTAAGGTCTTAACTCTTACTCTGGCCTACTGGTTAAGGTCTTAACTCTTACTCTGGCCTAATAGCTAAGGTCTTAGACTCGTACTCTGGCCTAATGGGTAAGGTCTTAACTCTTACTCTGGCCTACTGGTTAAGGTCTTTAACTCTTACTCTGGCCTAATAGCTAAGGTCTTAGACTCGTACTCTGGCCTAATGGTTAAGGTCTTAACTCTTACTCTGGCCTACTGGTTAAGGTCTTAACTCTTACTCTAGCCTAATAGCTAAGGTCTTAACTCTTACTCTGGCCTAATAGCAAATGTCTTAGACTCGTAATGTGGCCTAATAGCTAAGGTCTTAACTCTTACTCTGCCCTAATGGTTAAGGTCTTAACTCTTACTCTGGCATACTGGTTAAGGTCTTAGACTCGTACTCTGGCCTAATAGCTAAGGTCTTAGACTCGTACTCTGGCCTAATGGTTAAGGTCTTAACTTTCACTCTGGCCTACTGGTTAAGGTCTTAACTCTTACTCTGGCCTACTGGTTAAGGTCTTAACCCTTACTCTGGTCTAATAGCTAAGGTCTTAACACTTACTCTGGCCTAATAGCTAAGGTCTTAGACTCGTACTCTGGCCTAATGGTTAAGGTCTTAACTCTTACTCTGGCCTAATAGCTAAGGTCTTAACTCTTACTCTGGCCTAATAGCTAAGGTCTTAGACTCATACTCTGGCCTAATAGCTAAGGTCTTAACTCTTACTCTGGCCTACTGGTTAAGGTCTTAACTCTTACTCTGGCCTAATAGCAAATGTCTTAGACTCGTAATCTGGCCTAATAGCTAAGGTCTTAACTCTTACTCTGGCCTAATAGCTAAGATCTTAGACTCGTACTTTGGCCTAATGGTTAAGGTCTTAACTCTTACTCTGGCCTACTGGTTAAGGTCTTAGACTCGTACTCTGGCCTAATAGCTAAGGTCTTAGACTCGTACTCTGGCCTAATGGTTAAGGTCTTAACTCTTACTCTGGCCTACTGGTTAAGGTCTTAACTCTTACTCTGGCCTACTGGTTAAGGTCTTAACTCTTACTCTGGCCTAATAGCTGAGGTCTTAACTCTTACTCTGGCCTACTGGTTCAGGTCTTAACTTTTACTCTGGCCTAATAGCTAAGGTCTTAGACTCATACTCTGGCCTAATAGTTAAGGTCTTAACTCTTACTCTGGCCTAATAGCTAAGGTCCTAACTCTTACTCTGGCCTAATAGCTAAGGTCTTAACTCTTACTCTGGCCTACTGGTTAAGGTCTTAACTCTTACTCTGGCCTAATAGCTAAGGTCTTAGACTCGTACTCTGGCCTAATAGCTAAGGTCTTAGACTTGTACTCTGGCCTACAGGTTAAGGTCTTAACTCTTACTCTGGCCTACTGGTTAAGGTCTTTACCCTTACTCTGGCATAATAGCTAAGGTCTTAGACTCGTACTCTGGCCTAATGGTTAAGGTCTTAACTCTTACTCTGGCCAAATAGCTAGGGTCTTAACTCGTACTCTGGCCTAATAGCTAAGGTCTTAGACTCGTACTCTGGCCTAATGGTTAAGGTCTTACCTCTTACTCTGGCCTACTGGTTAAGGTCTTAACTGTTACTCTGGCCTAATAGCTAAGGTCTTAAGTCTTACTCTGGCCTAATAGCTAAGGTCTTAGACTTGTACTCTGGCCTACTGGTTAAGGTCTTAACTCTTACTCTGGCCTAATAGCTAAGGTCTTAGACTCGTACTCTGGCGTAATGGTTAAGGTCTTAACTTTTACTCTGGCCTAATAGCTAAGGTCTTAACTCTTACTCTGGCCTAATAGCTAATGTCTTAGCCTCGTACTCTGGCCTACTGGTTAAGGTCTTAACTCTTACTCTGGCCTACTGGTTAAGGTCTTAACTCTTACTCTGGCCTAATAGCTAAGGTCTTAGACTCGTACTCTGGCCTAATAGCTAAGGTCTTAGACTCGTACTCTGGCCTAATGGTTAAGGTCTTAACTCCTACTCTGGCCTAATAGCTAAGGTCTTAGACTTGTACTCTGGCCTAATGGTTAAGGTCTTAACTTTTACTCTGGCCTAATAGCTAAGGTCTTAACTCTTATACTGGACTAATAGCTAAGGTCTTAGACTCGTACTCTGGCCTACTGGTTAAGGTCTTAACTCTTACTCTGGCCTACTGGTTAAGGTCTTAACTCTTACTCTGGCCTAATAGCTAAGGTCTTAGACTCGTACTCTGGCCTAATGGTTAAGCTTTTAACTCCTTCTCTGGCCTAATAGCTAAGGTCTTAACTCTTACTCTGGCCTAATAGCTAAGGTCTTAACTCTTACTCTGGCCTAATAGCTAAAGTCTTAACTCTTACTCTGGCCTACTAGTTAAGGTCTTTAACTCTTACTCTGGCCTAATAGCTAAGGTCTTAGACTCGTACTCTGGCCTAATGGTTAAGGTCTTAACTCTTACTCTGGCCTATTGTTTAAGGTCTTAACTCTTACTCTGGCCTAATAGCTAAGGTTTTAGACTCGTACTCTGGCCTACTGGTTAAGGTCTTAACTCTTACTCTGGGATAATAGCTAAGGTCTTAGACTCGTACTCTGGCCTAATAGCTAAGGTCTTAACTCTTACTCGGGCCTAATAGCTAAGGTCTTAGCTTCGTACTCTGGCCTACTGGTTAAGGTCTTAACTCGTACTCTGGCCTAATGGTTAAGGTCTTAACGCTTACTCTGCTCTAATAGCTAAGGTCTTAGACTCGTACTCTGGCCTAATAGCTAAGGTCTTAGACTCGTACTCTGGCCTAATGGTTAAGGTCTTAACTCCTACTCTGGCCTAATAGCGAAGGTCTTAGACTCGTACTCTGGACTAATGGTTAAGGTCTTAACTTTTACTCTGGCCTAATAGCTAAGGTCTTAACTCTTACACTGGACTAATAGCTAAGGTCTTAGACTCGTACTCTGGCCTACTGGTTCACGTCTTAACTCTTACTGTGGCCTACTGGTTAAGGTCTTAACTCTTACTCTGGCCTAATAGCTAAGGTCTTAGACTCGTACTCTGGCCCAATAGCTAAGGTCTTAGACTCGTACTCTGGCCTAATGGTTAAGCTTTTAACTCCTACTCTGGCCTAATAGCTAAGGTCTTAACTCTTAATCTGGCCTAAAAGCTAAGGTATTAGACTCATACTCTGGCCTAATGGTTAAGGTCTTAACTCTTACTCTGGCCTACTGGTTAAGGTCTTAACTCTTACTCTGGCCTTATAGCTAAGGTTTTAGACTCGTACTCTGGCCTACTGGTTAAGGTCTTAACTCTTACTCTGGGATAATAGCTAAGGTCTTAGACTCGTACTCTGGCCTGCAGGTTAAGGTCTTAACTCTTACTCGGGCCTTCTGGTTAAGGTCTTAACTCTTACTCTGGCCTAATAGCTAAGGTCTTAGACTCGTACTCTGGCCTAATGGTTAAGGTCTTAACTCTTACTCTGGCCTACTGGTTAAGGTCTTAACTCTTACTCTGGCCTACTGATTAAGGTATTAACTCTTACTCTGGCCTAATAGCTAAGGTCTTAACTCTTACTCTGGCCTAATAGCTAAGGTCTTAGACACTTACTATGGCCTACTGGTTAAGGTCTTAACTCTTACTCTGGCCTACTGGTTAAGGTCTTAACTCTTACTCTGGCATAATAGCTAAGGTCTTAGAATCGTACTATGGCCTCCTGGTTAAGGTCTTAACTCTTACTCTGGCCTACTGGTTAAGGTCTTAACTCTTACTCTGGCATAATAGCTAAGGTCTTAAAATCGTACTATGGCCTACTGGTTAAGGTCTTAACTCTTACTCTGGCCTACTGGTTAAGGTCTTAACTCTTAAACTGGCGTAATAGCTAAGGTCTTAGACTCGTACTCTGGCCTACTGGTTAAGGTCTTAACTCTTACTATGGCCTACAGGTTATGGTCTTTACTCTTACTCTGGCCTAATAGCTAATGTCTTAACTCGTACTCTGGCCTAATAGCTAAGGTCTTAACTCTTACTCTGGCCTAATGGTTAAGGTTTTACCTCTTACTCTGGCCTACTGTTTAAGGTCGTAACTGTTACTCTGGCCTATTAGCTAAGGTCTTAACTCTTACTCTGGCCTAATAGCCAAGGTCTTAGACTCGTACTCTGGCCTAATGGTTAAGGTCTTAATTCTTACTCTGGCCTAATAGCTAAGGTCTTAGACTCGTACTCTGGCCTACTGGTTAAGGTCTTAACTCTTACTTTGGCCTACTGGTTAAGGTCTTAACTACTACTCTGGCCTAATAGCTAAGGTCTTAGACTCATACTCTGGCCTAATGGTTAAGGTCTTAACTCTTACTCTGGCCTACTGGTTAAGGTCTTAACTCTTACTCTGGCCTAATAGCTAAGGTCTTAACGCTTACTCTGGCCTAATAGCTAAGGTCTTAACTCTTACTCTGGCCTAATAGCTAAGGTCTTAGACTCGTACTCTGGCCTAATGGGTAAGGTCTTAACTCTTACTCTGGCCTACTGGTTAAGGTCTTTAACTCTTACTCTGGCCTAATAGCTAAGGTCTTAGACTCGTGCTCTGGCCTAATGGTTAAGGTCTTAACTCTTACTCTGGCCTACTGGTTAAGGTCTTAACTCTTACTCTAGCCTAATAGCTAAGGTCTTAACTCTTACTCTGGCCTAATAGCTAAGATCTTAGACTCGTACTCTGGCCTAATGGTTAAGGTCTTAACTCTTACTCTGGCCTACTGGTTAAGGTCTTAACTCTTACTCTGGCCTACTGGTTAAGGTCTTAACCCTTACTCTGGCCTAATAGCTAAGGTCTTAACACTTACTCTGGCCTAATAGCTAAGGTCTTAGACTCGTACTCTGGCCTAATGGTTAAGGTCTTAACTCTTACTCTGGCCTAATAGCTAAGGTCTTAACTCTTACTCTGGCCTAATAGCTAAGGTCTTAGACTCGTACTCTGGCCTAATAGCTAAGGTCCTAGACTCATACTCTGGCCTAATGGTTAAGGTCTTAAGTCTTACTCTGGCCTAATAGCTAAGGTCTTAACTCTTACTCTGGCCTAATAGCTAAGGTCTTAGCTTCGTACTCTGGCCTACTGGTTAAGGTCTTAACTCGTACTCTGGCCTAATGGTTAAGGTCTTAACGCTTACTCTGCTCTAATAGCTAAGGTCTTAGACTCGTACTCTGGCCTAATAGCTAAGGTCTTAGACTCGTACTCTGGCCTAATGGTTAAGGTCTTAACTCTTACTCTGGCCTAATAGCTAAGGTCTTAGACTCGTACTCTGGCCTAATAGCTAAGGTCTTAACTCTTACTCGGGCCTAATAGCTAATGTCTTAACTCTTACTCTGGCCTAATAGCTAAGGTCTTAGACTCGTACTCTGGCCTAATAGCTAAGGTCTTAACTCTTACTCTGGCCTACTGGTTAAGGTCTTAACTCTTACTCGGGCCTTCTGGTTAAGGTCTTAACTCTTACTCTGGCCTAATAGCTAAGGTCTTAGACTCGTACTCTGGCCTAATGGTTAAGGTCTTAACTCTTACTCTGGCCTACTGGTTAAGGTCTTATCTCTTACTCTGGCCTAATAGCTGAGGTCTTAACTCTTACTCTGGCCTACTGGTTAAGGTCTTAACTTTTACTCTGGCCTAATAGCTAAGGTCCTAACTCTTACTCTGGCCTAATAGATAAGGTCTTAACTCGTACTCTGGCCTACTGGTTAAGGTCTTAACTCTTACTCTTGCCTAATAGCTAAGGTCTTAGATTCGTACTCTGGCCTAATAGCTAAGGTCTTAGACTTGTACTCTGGCCTACAGGTTAAGGTCTTAACTCTTACTCTGGCCTACTGGTTAAGGTCTTTACCCTTACTCTGGCATAATAGCTAAGGTCTTAGACTCGTACTCTGGCCTAATGGTTAAGGTCTTAACTGTTACTCTGGCCTAATAGCTAGGGTCTTAACTCGTACTCTGGCCTAATAGCTAAGGTCTTAGTCTCGTACTCTGGCCTATTGGTTAAGGTCTTACCTCTTACTCTGGCCTACTGGTTAAGGTCCTAACTGTGACTCTGGCCTAATAGCTAAGGTCTTAACTCTTACTTTGGCCTAATAGCTAAGGTCTTAGACTTGTACTCTGGCCTACTGGTTAAGGTCTTAACTCTTACTCTGGCCTAATAGCTAAGGTCTCAACTCTTACTCTGTCCTAATAGCTAAGGTCTTAACTCTTACTCTGGCCTAATAGCTAAGGTCTTATACTCGTACTCTGGCCTAATGGTTAAGGTCTTAACTCTTACTCTGGCCAACTGGTTAAGGTCTTAACTCTTACTCTGGCCTAATAGCTAAGGTCTTAGATTTGTACTCTGGCCTAATGGTTAAGGTCTTAACTCTTACTCTGGCCTAATAGCTAAGGTCTTAGACTCGTACTCTGGCCTACTGGTTAAGGTCTTAACTCTTACTTTGGCCTACTGGTTAAGGTCTTAACTACTACTCTGGCCTAATAGCTAAGGTCTTAGACTCATACTCTGGCCTAATGGTTAAGGTCTTAACTGTTACTCTGGCCTACTGGTTAAGGTCTTAACTCTTACTCTGGCCTAATAGCTAACGTCTTAACGCTTACTCTGACCTAATAGCTAAGGTCTTAACTCTTACTCTGGCCTAATAGCTAAGGTCTTAGACTCGTACTCTGGCCTAATGGGTAAGGTCTTAACTCTTACTCTGGCCTACTGGTTAAGGTCTTAACTCTTACTCTGGCCTAATAGCTAAGGTCTTAGACTCGTACTCTGGCCTAATGGGTAAGGTCTTAACTCTTACTCTGGCCTACTGGTTAAGGTCTTTAACTCTTACTCTGGCCTAATAGCTAAGGTCTTAGACTCGTACTCTGGCCTAATGGTTAAGGTCTTAACTCTTACTCTGGCCTACTGGTTAAGGTCTTAACTCTTACTCTAGCCTAATAGCTAAGGTCTTAACTCTTACTCTGGCCTAATAGCAAATGTCTTAGACTCGTAATGTGGCCTAATAGCTAAGGTCTTAACTCTTACTCTGGCCTAATGGTTAAGGTCTTAACTCTTACTCTGGCATACTGGTTAAGGTCTTAGACTCGTACTCTGGCCTAATAGCTAAGGTCTTAGACTCGTACTCTGGCCTAATGGTTAAGGTCTTAACTCTTACTCTGGCCTACTGGTTAAGGTCTTAACTCTTACTCTGGCCTACTGGTTAAGGTCTTAACCCTTACTCTGGTCTAATAGCTAAGGTCTTAACACTTACTCTGGCCTAATAGCTAAGGTCTTAGACTCGTACTCTGGCCTAATGGTTAAGGTCTTAACTCTTACTCTGGCCTAATAGCTAAGGTCTTAACTCTTACTCTGGCCTAATAGCTAAGGTCTTAGACTCGTACTCTGGCCTAATAGCTAAGGTCTTAACTCTTACTCTGGCCTACTGGTTAAGGTCTTAACTCTTACTCTGGCCTAATAGGAAATGTCTTAGACTCGTAATCTGGCCTAATAGCTAAGGTCTTAACTCTTACTCTGGCCTAATAGCTAAGATCTTAGACTCGTACTTTGGCCTAATGGTTAAGGTCTTAACTCTTACTCTGGCCTACTGGTTAAGGTCTTAGACTCGTACTCTGGCCTAATAGCTAAGGTCTTAGACTCGTACTCTGGCCTAATGGTTAAGGTCTTAACTCTTACTCTGGCCTACTGGTTAAGGTCTTAACTCTTACTCTGGCCTACTGGTTAAGGTCTTAACCCTTACTCTGGCCTAATAGCTAAGGTCTTAACACTTACTCTGGCCTAATAGCTAAGGTCTTAGACTCGTACTCTGGCCTAATGGTTAAGGTCTTAACTCTTACTCTGGCCTACTGGTTAAGGTCTTATCTCTTACTCTGGTCTAATAGCTGAGGTCTTAACTCTTACTCTGGCCTACTGGTTAAGGTCTTAACTTTTACTCTGGCCAAATAGCTAAGGTCTTAGACTCATGCTCAGGCCTAATGGTTAAGGTCTTAACTCTTACTCTGGCCTAATAGCTAAGGTCCTAACTCTTACTCTGGCCTAATAGCTAAGGTCTTAACTCGTACTCTGGCCTACTGGTTAAGGTATTAACTCTTACTCTTGCCTAATAGCTAAGGTCTTAGATTCGTACTCTGGCCTAATAGCTAAGGTCTTAGACTTGTACTCTGGCCTACAGGTTAAGGTCTTAACTCTTACTCTGGCCTACTGGTTAAGGTCTTTACCCTTACTCTGGCATAATAGCTAAGGTCTTAGACTCGTACTCTGGCCTAATGGTTAAGGTCTTAACTGTTACTCTGGCCTAATAGCTAGGGTCTTAACTTGTACTCTGGCCTAATAGCTAAGGTCTTAGTCTCATACTCTGGCCTATTGGTTAAGGTCTTACCTCTTACTCTGGCCTACTGGTTAAAGTCTTAACTGTTACTCTGGCCTAATAGCTAAGGTCTTAACTCTTACTTTGGCCTAATAGCTAAGGTCTTAGACTCGTACTCTGGCCTACTGGTTAAGGTCTTAACTCTTACTCTGGCCTAATAGCTAAGGTCTCAACTCTTACTCTGTCCTAATAGCTAAGGTCTTAACTCTTACTCTGGCCTAATAGCTAAGGTCTTAGACTCGTACTCTGGCCTAATGGTTAAGGTCTTAACTCTTACTCTGGCCTACTGGTTAAGGTTTTAACTCTTACTCTGGCCTAATAGCTAAGGTCTTAGATTTGTACTCTGGCCTAATGGTTAAGGTCTTAACTCTTACTCTGGCCTAATAGCTAAGGTCTTAGACTCGTACTCTGGCCTACTGGTTAAGGTCTTAACTCTTACTTTGGCCTACTGGTTAAGGTCTTAACTACTACTCTGGCCTAATAGCTAAGGTCTTAGACTCATACTCTGGCCTAATGGTTAAGGTCTTACATGTTAATCTGGCCTATTGGTTAAGGTCTTAACTCTTACTCTGGCCTAATAGCTAAGGTCTTAACGCTTACTCTGACCTAATAGCTAAGGTCTTAACTCTTACTCTGGCCTAATAGCTAAGGTCTTAGACTCATACTCTGGCCTAATGGTTAAGGTCTTAACTTTTACTCTGGCCTAATAGCTAAGGTCTTAACTCTTACTCTGGCCTAATAGCTAAGGTCTTAGCTTCGTATTCTGGCCTACTGGTTAAGGTCTTAACTCGTACTCTGGCCTAATGGTTAAGGTCTTAACATGTACTCTGCTCTAATAGCTAAGGTCTTAGACTCGTACTCTGGCCTAATAGCTAAGGTCTTAGACTCGTACTCTGGCCTAATAGCTAAGGTCTTAACTCTTACTCGGGCCTAATAGCTAATGTCTTAACTCTTACTCTGGCCTAATAGCTAAGGTCTTAGACTCGTACTCTGGCCTAATAGCTAAGGTCCTAACTCTTACTCTGGCCTACTGGTTAAGGTCTTAACTCTTACTCTGACCTAATAGCAAATGTCTTAGACTCGTAATCTGGCCTAATAGCTAAGGTCTTAACTCTTACTCTGGCCTAATAGCTAAGATCTTAGACTCGTACTTTGGCCTAATGGTTAAGGTCTTAACTCTTACTCTGGCCTAATAGCTAAGTTCTTAACTCTGACTCTGGCCTACTGGTTAGGGTCTTAACTCTTACTCTGGCCTAACAGCTAAGGTGTGAGAAGTTGGCCTGGCATATGCTGTTCCTAGTTATAGGGACACCTTGCACCAGTCCAATTCGACTCTTATTGATGATAGGATTAAGACAACCTTTAAAGAAAGCTATCCTAGTGGTAGCTGTGGAGAGCAGCCTTCAGGCTAAGTCTTGAAGGAGTGTTAAGCTTATTGTTTTACCATAATAACCTCTTGAATAACCAAATGAAAGAGTAGCCCACACAGGTATATATATACAATATATGTATTTATTCTAGACAGAATCCCACAGTCACTTTATGTGGCTAGTGGCAAAGTTACAATTCAAACAAGCATTTATAAACACAATAAATAGCACAGAAATCAATGGGCCCCAGGGGGGGGACCAAACCATATACTAAAATAGTGGTATAAGAACCACGACAATTCTACAGGCAATGCCTAGGGCATTCAGGATCGCTTGCCCCTTCAGAATCCACCCACAGTTAAGAGGAAGGGGACCCACGGGAGACGCGTGCAGTGTAAAGAGCTGCTATCGGGATCGCAATGTTAGCCTATGGAGAATGTCGCGGTTGAATATTTAAAGTTTAAAGACACTTCTAGCAACAGTACAAAGTTAAGGCTTGAGACTTAAGGCTTTGGAGAGCCCACCACCACGGGAGTACCGAAGTACCACTGTTACCTGCCCCAGGGAAGCCGGGTGCATAGGTCGATTCTGGTGTCGGGTCGCGGGCTGATTTTCTATGGAAAAGTAGTCCAAACTGCTGCTAGCTGAAAGCGTCGTTGAAGTCGTGAAGATTGAAGATGAAGAGAAGATAAAGATGAACCTGAAAGCAGAGGGGACAGAGTCTGGGTCAAGGCTCGTGGATGTCGGGTGCTTCAGGTGTAGAAGGTACAGCTGGGCTCTGCAGTCACGGGCTCCGGGAGGCTTCAAGGAAGGCCAGCTTCTGGAGGGCGACTGTCCCATGTCAGATGAGGGTCGCTGCAGTGTTAGTGTCCCGATTGGATCTACTAAGCATTGGCAACCGCAACCCACGCAAGATGTACAAAGCAGCTGCTGGTGCAGACCCACGAGGTCTGAGGGTGCTCTCCTTGCAGGGAGCGCAGAGCAGGCCTGGAGCAACCAGGGGAACTCTTGGAAAGGTAGATTGTCCTCCGTCAGGGCCCACAAGTTGAGAGACAAGGGACCGCGGAAGGCAGCAAAATGGATTGCATAAAAGGGCTCCCACGGGCCACTGGAGCGGACTAGGGAGCTGAGCTTTGGCACGGATGCTGCTTGAAGGTTGGCTCAGAAATGGGCCAAAGCACAACTTCCCCACTGGTCGGGGTCATGTGCTATGCAAGAGGTGGCCAGGGTCTCGGGGTATGCAGGGATCTCGGCACCCACGTTGTCCACGGTGCTCAGACTTGCTGGGCACGCTCACAGGACTCTGGGATGCACTGGAGACCCACCTCAAGGTTGATGGAAGGCGTCGAAGTTCATGAGAGCAGCGAAGTTCCAACCGGGTATCTTGCAGTCTTTTAGGTGCCTGCCAAGCAGGGGGATAACTCCTTTATCCCAAGGGAGATTTCTTCAGTCAGCTGGGCAGCAGCTCGTCGAAGGTCAGTTTTGTTAAGTTCTGGACGAATCTGAGGCTCTGGGGCCAGGTTATTCCCATATATCCCCAAGATTAGGGGATGGTCCCAAATAGAGCCTACCAATCAGAGTAGAGGTGGGAAAGGGTGGCTACACCCACTCCCCTTTGTATGTTTCCCGCCTGGGCGAGGGGCAGGATGCCCCTGAACTGGTTCCAGGCGGTGTATGCAGAATTGGGGCTCTGCAGCTGCCTACGTGCAACTCTGAAAGGACATTTGGTGCACCCACCCTGTTCCAATCCACATATCCTGTCTGGGGAGGTGCTGGCACCTCCCTGCCACAGGAGCCCTATTGTCCAGATGGCGAGGCTGGGGTTTTCCCCAGCAACAGCCAGCCAGAGTCGTGTAGGTGGCGGACAGTAGCCATTTTGTAGTACATGTGCACTTTTAAATTGGTGTCTAAATTCTACCGTTTTTCCCATATCACCCTCCTAGCAAGGGGGAATCGTGCCCTCATGCCCATGGCTGGACTGGGGGTATGATTCCTTCATGTTTGACACCAAACACGATATGGTTCTGTGTAGCCATTCTCAAGTTATCGCGATGACGCGATTTACTTATAATGCGGTTAAGAGTATATGGTATGGCTACACTACAAACAACCCAGTAACGGCTTTACGAAGGTTGCAGAGAGGTCCTACTCACGTAGGGGTCCCCCTCACACATACCTCAGCACCCAGCCCTGTAGGATTACCAGTGCCTGCCATAGGGGTGACCTATGAGAGCATATGTGTTGTAATGGTATGGGATATAGGGTACCTACATCCCTGTAAGGGGTGCTAGCACCACCTTACCCAGACTACAGTAGTGGTCCGGTGGTGTCAGTTTGGGTGGCTGTCCCAGGGTGGCACAATAAGTGCTGCAGCCCTGGTAGGCCTACTGGGGGACCCATGCCCTGGGTACCTAGGGTACCATCTACAAGGGACTGGTAGGGCATGCCCAGCATCCAATTAGGTTTGTACCTAGAGTACTTTACATCAGTTTTAGGGAGAAAGCAGATAGGCTGGGTTCCTGGATAGCAGGATCCCAGCCAGACTAGTCAAAAACCACTTAAATACCAGGCAAAAAGTTGGGGGCAACCATTAGTCAGATTCCACTCTCCTACATAACCCCCACCCCAAACGAAAGGAGATAAGGCTAACCTTGTCCAGATAAGCCTTTATTTCCTGAGTGGCCATATAAGGAAGAACCTGTACTAACATGGTTGCTCCCTGTGTCATGGTCCACTTGGGAAATCCTACCCCAAGGGGTTCTAGAGTTTCTCCAAAGTCTAGGGAAATTACCTGTATTGGTTTTTGGGTCAGAGGTGGGCTGGTGGGGTGTCTGAGTCTGGAAGTGAGGCCCTACTTGGGTTGGTCTCAACCTCCTCAGATCACTGGCCACTATGGAAGCCTTTCTGCCCATGACTGTGTCATATCTGGCCCTAAGGGCCAACCTCTGGCTGCCTACAGCTGGGGGTTGGATCCCTTTGGCTGGAATAGTGGAGGGCACTGGAAGGTTTGGGGCAGCTAGGCCCCAGGTTTCCCTGTGCTCAACAACATCCATTTGAGGGGTGCCTATACCTAGGGGTAAGGGGGATCCCTCAGTTTGTAGAGGAATATTCACCTGGCTGAAACTACTCTGCTGGGTGTCCCTAATCTGCTGATGAGGGGGTTCCTCTGGACAGGGGCCCATTAAGGGTCCACTGACCTCCCTGACCTCTGCAGCCCTGGGCTGACTGAGGCAGGGTAGAGAGGGGCAGGATACCTGCTCCAGACTGGGTACCACCTTGGAAGGGTCCCCTGCCATCAGAGAGGTGGGCAGGCCAGGCCTATCCACTTCTGGGGCAGTTACTTCACAAGGGGCAGGATCAGTTCCCTGAGAAACTTGACCCTTACCTGTAGTCTGGTGGGGGGAGGACTGCTCCTCCTCCCCTATGCTCTCTGTTTGGGTAGAGTGATCCATAGTTTCAGGCTTCACTCTGTCTATTTTCTCCTGGGGTGGAGGTGAGGCCCTCAGGGTCTCATCCACTCTCTCAGGGATTCCTACCATTTTCAAATGGGCCTTGTGGTCAACCTCAGCCCAGGCTGAGATTTCCAGATCATTCCCCAGTAGACAATCTACAGGCAAGTTTGGGGACACTGCCACTCTCTTGGGGCCAGTGACCCCTCCCCAGCTGAGATTTACCACTGCCATGGGATGATCTGTCCTGATTCCATATATGTTGGTCACCTGGTAGCTAAACCCAGGTAAAAGCTGATCTAGGGGCACTAGCCTATTGGTCACCATGGTGACACTGGCCCCTGTGTCCTTATAGGCCACAGCCTTCTGACCATTGATCATGGGCTCTTGTCTGTACCTGCCCAGGATACTGGGGCTCATGGTAAAGTTGGCAAACCCCATGCCACCATCACAGACTAGAGTTGCTAATGCAGGGGACCTGGCTAGGCCAGAGTCCACTGGTGTTCCCAAAGAGAACCAAACTAAGTTTTTGGGTGCACTCCCACCACCTGGGGGATTACTACTGGTAGTAACAGGAGGTGTTGGAGCTGGTTTTGGAGGAACATTTTCTTTATTGCCATTCTTTGGACAGCTGGAGTCAGTTTTCCAGTGGCCAGGTTGCTTACACACATGGCAATATGGTTTCTTGTTATTAGAGGAAGTATTTTGGGACCCACCCCCAGCACTGGGTTTTTGGGGCCCTTCAGAGGACTTTTCTTGTTTATCATCCCCACCTTTCTCTTTGGGCTTAGTGGAATCCTTCTCCTGGTCACCAACTTGGTTCTTAGGCCTAATCCTGGTTCTGACCCATTTGTCTGCCTTCTTTCCCAATTCTTGGGGAGAGGTCAGATCAGAGTCCACCAGGTGCTGGTGTAAAAGTTGGTTCTGACAATTATTAAGAATCTGCTCCCTCATTATGAGATTATACAATCCTTGATAATCATTAACTTTACTGCCATTTAACCAACCTTCCAGTGCCTTGGTTGCACAATCCACAAAGTCTACCCAATCTTGATTTTGTGCTTTCTGGGGTCTCTGAACTTAAGTCTGTATTGATCAGTGGTTAAGCCAAACACATCTATTAAGCAGCTTTCAAGATATAGTAATCATCTGCATCCTCTTCTCTTACAGAGAGGAGCTTGTCTCTACCTTTATCTGAAAAGGAGAGCCACAGGATTGCTGCCCACTGCTCTACTGGGACCCTTTGTACTCTACAGGCCCTCTCAAGAGCAGATATCCATTTGTGGATGTCATCCCCATTCTGATAGGGGGGCACAATCTTGTGGAGGTTCCTATTGTCAGGGACTTTCTCTCTAACTCTAGGGGTTTCATCACTGCCACCAGGGGTCTCTAGACCCCACTTCTTTGAAGCTTTCTGAAGCTCCAGGGCTTCCCTGTCCAATGCTAACTGTTCTCTTTTAAGCTGAAGCTTAGCCTGCTCAAATTTGATCAGTCTGCATTTCCTCTCATGGGAGGATTCTCTTCTCTGAGAAGAGGTAGAGGACCCTTTGGATCTCTGAGAATGGTTGGATCCCACTGAGGGGGATCTGTTCCTTCTTGGACCCACCACTCTCCCTTTAGGGATGGAGGGAGTGCCTCTTGGGCCATCACCTCCATGCTGTGAGTGGTTTGTTTCTTCCAGGTCAGGACTTTCATCCTCTTCCTGGTCCTCATCAGAGTCCACTCTGGGAGTGTCCTCTTCTGATGGATGCCCACCCACTCTGTCTACCCCACTGGACCCTATGGACTCCATAAAGTCTGCTATGAGCAGGATTTCCCTGAGACGTTGGGTGTTGGCACCTTTGTTTGTCTTCAGTTTTCTAAGGGTGCACATCTCCCTGAGCTCAGCAAAGGAGAGATGATCATACTTATCAACTGGGACCCTTTGGGGTCCTTCCATAGCCTTAGTGGCACCTGCACCTGAAGATATGTTTAGTGTAGTGATAGTGGTGTATCTACCTACACTAAGTGTGGCCTACTGAACCCTCTCTTGAGTTGTAGTCAAGGTGTGCTAAACCCTCTACACACAACTCTAAGTTCAGTAGAACTTATTGTATTCTAGCTTGAATTTATATGTACCTTTGGTACCAAGTGGCTTTCACTTTAGAAATTCAATTTGTTATCTGGTAAAACAATGGCAAGCTTGAATCCAACCGCTGCACACCAATGTAAGAAGTTGGCCTGGCATATGCTGTTCCTAGTTATAGGGACACCTTGCACCAGTCCAATTTGACTCTTATTGATGATAGGTTTAAGACAACCTTTAAAGAAAGCTATCCTAGTGGTAGCTGTGGAGAGCAGCCTTCAGGCTAAGTCTTGAAGGAGTGTTAAGTTTATTGTTTTACCATAATAACCTCTTGAATAACCAAATGAAAGAGTAGCCCACACAGGTATATATATAAAATATATGTATTTATTCTAGACAGAATCCCACAGTCACTTTATGTGGCTAGTGGCAAAGTTACAATTCAAACAAGCATTTATAAACACAATAAATAGCACAGAAATCAATGGGCCCCAGGGGGGGGACCAAACCATATACTAAAATAGTGGTATAAGAAACACGACAATTCTACAGGCAATGCCTAGGGCATTCAAGATCGCTTGCCCCTTCAGAATCCACCCACAGTTAAGAGGAAGGGGACCCACAGGAGACGCGTGCAGTGCAAAGAGCTGCTATCGGGATCGCAATGTTAGCCTATGGAGAATGTCGCGGTTGAATATTTAAAGTTTAAAGACACTTCTAGCAACAGTACAAAGTTAAGGCTTGAGACTTAAGGCTTTGGAGAGCCCACCACCACGGGAGTACCGAAGTACCACTGTTACCTGCCCCAGGGAAGCCGGGTGCATAGGTCGATTCTGGTGTCGGGTCGCGGGCTGATATTCTATGGAAAAGTAGTCCAAACTGCTGCTAGCTGAAAGCGTCGTTGAAGTCGTGAAGATTGAAGATGAAGAGAAGATAAAGATGAACCTGAAAGCAGAGGGGACAGAGTCTGGGTCATGGCACAGTGACCAGGGAGCTCACAGGAAGGAGCTCGTGGATGTCGGGTGCTTCAGGTGTAGAAGGTACAGCTGGGCTCTGCAGTCACGGGCTTTGGGAGGCTTCAAGGAAGGCCAGCTTCTGGAGGGCGACTGTCCCACATCAGATGAGGGTCGCTGCAGTGTTAGTGTCCCGATTGGATCCACTAAGCATTGGCAACTGCAACCCACGCAAGATGTACAAAGCAGCTGCTGGTGCAGACCCATGAGGTCTGAGGGTGCTCTCCTTTGCAGGGAGCGCAGAGCAGGCCTGGAGCAACCAGGGGAACTCTTGGAAAGGTAGATTGTCCTCCGTCAGGGCCCACAAGTTGAGAGACAAGGGACCGCGGAAGGCAGCAAAATGGAGTGCGTAAAAGGGCTCCTACGGGCCACCAGAGCGGACTAGGGAGCTGAGCTTTGGCACGGATGCTGCTTGAAGGTTGGCTCAGAAATGGGCCAAAGCACAACTTCCCCACTGGTCGGGGTCATGTACTATGCAAGAGGTGGCTGGGGTCTCGGGGTATGCAGGGATCTCAGCACCCACGTGGTCCACGGTGCTCAGACTTGCTGGGCACGCTCACAGGACTCTGGGATGCACTGGAGACCCACCTCAAGGTTGATGGAAGGCATTGAAGTTCGTGAGAGCAGCAAAGTTCCAACTGGGTATCTTGCAGTCTTTTAGGTGCCTGCCAAGCAGGGGGATAACTCCTTTATCCCAAGGGAGATTTCTTCAGTCAGCTGGGCAGCAGCTCATCGAAGGTCAGTTCTGTTAAGTTCTGGACGAATCTGAGGCTCTGGGGCCAGGTTATTCCCATATATCCCCAAGATTAGGGGATGGTCCCAAATAGAGCCTACCAATCAGAGTAGAGGCGGGAAAGGGTGGCTACACCCACTCCCCTTTGTGTGTTTCCCACCTGGGTGAGGGGCAGGATGCCCCTGAACCGGTTCCAGGCGGTGTATGCAGAATTGGGGCTCTGCAGCTGCCTACGTGCAACTCTGAAAGGACATTTGGTGCACCCACCCTGTTCCAATCCACATATCCTGTCTGGGGAGGTGCTGGCACCTCCCTGCCACAGGAGCCCTATTGTCCAGATGGCGAGGCTGGGGTTTTCCCCAGCAACAGCCAGCCAGAGTCGTGTAGGTGGCGGACAGTAGCCATTTTGTAGTACATGTGCACTTTTAAATTGGTGTCTAAATTCTACCGCTTTTCCCATATCACCCTCCTATCAAGGGGGAATCATGCCCTCATGCCCATGGCTGGACTGGGGGTATGATTCCTTCATGTTTGACACCAAACACGATATGGTTCTGTGTAGCCATTCTCAAGTTATCGCGATGACGCGATTTACTTATAATGCGGTTAAGAGTATATGGTATGGCTACACTACAAACAACCCAGTAACGGTTTTACGAAGGTTGCAGAGAGGTCCTACTCACGTAGGGGTCCCCCCTCACACATACCTCAGCACCCAGCCCTGTAGGATTACCAGTGCCTGCCATAGGGGTGACCTATGAGAGTATATGTGTTGTAATGGTATGGGATATAGGGTACCTACATCCCTGTAAGGGGTGCTAGCACCACCTTACCCAGACTACAGTAGTGGTCCGGTGGTGTCAGTTTGGGTGGCTGTCCCAGGGTGGCACAATAAGTGCTGCAGCCCTGGTAGGCCTACTGGGGGACCCATGCCCTGGGTACCTAGGGTACCATCTACAAGGGACTGGTAGGGCATGCCCAGCATCCAATTAGTACTTTACATCAGTTTTAGGGAGAAAGCAGATAGGCTGGGGTCCTGGATAGCAGGATCCCAGCCAGACTAGTCAAAAACCACTTAAATACCAGGCAAAAAGTATGCAGGCAACCATTACTCAGATTCCACTCTCCTACATAAGGTCTTAGACTCGTACTCTGGCCTAATAGCTAAGGTCTTAGACTCGTACTCTGGCCTGCAGGTTAAGGTATTAACTCTTACTCTGGCCTACTGGTTAAGGTCTTAACTGTTACTCTGGCCTACTGGTTAAGGTCTTAACTTTTACTCTGGCCTAATAGCTAAGGTCTTAACTCTTACTCTGGCCTAATAGCAAATGTCTTAGACTCGTACTCTGGCCTAATGGGTAAGGTCTTAACTCTTACTCTGGCCTACTGGTTAAGGTCTTTAACTCTTACTCTGGCCTAATAGCTAAGGTCTTAGACTCGTACTCTGGCCTAATGGTTAAGGTCTTAACTCTTACTCTGGCCTACTGGTTAAGGTCTTAACTCTTACTCTAGCCTAATAGCTAAGGTCTTAACTCTTACTCTGGCCTAATAGCAAATGTCTTAGACTCGTAATCTGGCCTAATAGCTAAGGTCTTAACTCTTACTCTGGCCTAATAGCTAAGATCTTAGACTCGTACTTTGGCCTAATGGTTAAGGTCTTAACTCTTACTCTGGCCTACTGGTTAAGGTCTTAGACTCGTACTCTGGCCTAATAGCTAAGGTCTTAGACTCGTACTCTGGCCTAATGGTTAAGGTCTTAACTCTTACTCTGGCCTACTGGTTAAGGTCTTAACTCTTACTCTGGCCTACTGGTTAAGGTCTTAACCCTTACTCTGGCCTAATATCTAAGGTCTTAACACTTACTCTGGCCTAATAGCTAAGGTCTTAGACTCGTACTCTGGCCTAATCGTTAAGGTCTTAACTCTTACTCTGGCCTAATAGCTAAGGTCTTAACTCTTACTCTGGCCTAATAGCTAAGGTCTTAGACTCGTACTCTGGCCTAATAGCTAAGGTCCTAGACTCGTACTCTGGCCTAATGGTTAAGGTCTTAACTCTTACTCTGGCCTAATAGCTAAGGTCTTAGACTCGTACTCTGGCCTAATGGTTAAGGTCTTAACTTTTACTCTGGCCTAATAGCTAAGGTCTTAACTCTTACTCTGGCCTAATAGCTAAGGTCTTAGCTTCGTATTCTGGCCTACTGGTTAAGGTCTTAACTCGTACTCTGGCCTAATGGTTAAGGTCTTAACGCTTACTCTGCTCTAATAGCTAAGGTCTTAGACTCGTACACTGGCCTAATAGCTAAGGTCTTAGACTCGTACTCTGGCCTAATGGTTAAGGTCTTAACTCTTACTCTGGCCTAACAGCTAAGGTCTTAGACTCCTACTCTGGCTTAATAGCTAAGGTCTTAACTCTTACTCGGGCCTAATAGCTAATGTCTTAACACTTACTCTGGCCTAATAGCTAAGGTCTTAGACTCGTACTCTGGCCTAATAGCTAAGGTCTTAACTCTTACTCTGGCCTACTGGTTAAGGTCTTAACTCTTACTCTGGCCTAATAGCTAAGGTATTAGACTCTTATACTGGCCTAATAGGTAAGGTGTTAGACTCGTACTCTGGCCTAATGGTTAAGGTCTTAACTCTTACTCTGGCCTAATAGCTAAGTTCTTAACTCTGACTCTGGCCTACTGGTTAGGGTCTTAACTCTTACTCTGGCCTAACAGCTAAGGTCTTAGACTCGTACTCTGGCCTAATGGTTAAGGTCTTAACTCTTACTCTGGCCTAATAGCTAAGGTCCTAACTCTTACTCAGGCCTAATAGCTAAGGTCTTAACTCTTACTCTGGCCTACTGGTTAAGGTCTTAACTTTTACTCTGGCCTAATAGCTAAGGTCTTAGACTCATACTCTGGCCTAATGGTTAAGGTCTTAACTCTTACTCTGGCCTAATAGCTAAGGTCCTAACTCTTACTCAGGCCTAATAGCTAAGGTCTTAACTCTTACTCTGGCCTACTGGTTAAGGTCTTAACTATTACTCTGGCCTAATAGCTAAGGTCTTAACTCTTACTCTGGCCTAATAGCTAAGGTCTTAGACTCGTACTCTGGCCTAATAGCTAAGGTCTTAGGCTTGTACTGTGGCCTACAGGTTAAGGTCTTAACTCTTTCTCTAGCCTACTGGTTAAGGTCTTTACCCTTACTCAGGCATAATAGCTAAGGTCTTAGACTCGTACTCTGGCCTAATGGTTAAGGTCTTAACTCTTACTCTGGCCTAATAGCTAGGGTCTTAACTCGTACCTTGGCCTAATAGCTAAGGTCTTAGACTCATACTCTGGCCTAATGGTTAAGGTCTTACCTCTTACTCTGGCCTACTGGTTAAAGTCTTAACTGTTACTCTGGCCTAATAGCTAAGGTCTTAACTCTTACTCTGGCCTAATAGCTAAGGTCTTAGACTCGTACTCTGGCCTACTGGTTAAGGTCTTAACTCTTACTCTGGCCTAATAGCTAAGGTCTCAACTCTTACTCTGTCCTAATAGCTAAGGTCTTAACTCTTACTCTGGCCTAATAGCTAAGGTCTTAGACTCGTACTCTGGCCTAATGGTTAAGGTCTTAACTCTTACTCTGGCCTACTGGTTAAGGTCTTAACTCTTACTCTGGCCTAATAGATAAGGTCTTAGATTTGTACTCTGGCCTAATGGTTAAGGTCTTAACTCTTACTCTGGCCTAATAGCTAAGGTCTTAGACTCGTACTCTGGACTACTGGTTAAGGTCTTAACTCTTACTTTGGCCTACTGGTTAAGATCTTAACTCTTACTCTGGCCTAATAGCTAAGGTCTTAGACTCATACTCTGGCCTAATGGTTAAGGTCTTAACTCTTACTCTGGCCTACTGGTTAAGGTCTTAACTCTTACTCTGGCCTAATAGCTAAGGTCTTAACTCTTACTCTGGCCTAATAGCAAAGGTCTTAGACTCGTAATCTGGCCTAATAGCTAAGGTCTTAACTCTTACTCTGGCCTAATAGATAAGATCTTAGACTTGTACTTTGGCCTAATGGTTAAGGTCTTAACTCTTACTCTGGCCTACTGGTTAAGGTCTTAGACTCGTACTCTGGCCTAATAGCTAAGGTCTTTGACTCGTACTCTGGCCTAATGTTTAAGGTCTTAACTCTTACTCTGGCCTACTGGTTAAGGTCTTAACTCTTACTCTGGCCTACTGGTTAAGGTCTTAACTCTTACTCTGGCCTAATAGCTAAGGTCTTAACACTTACTCTGGCCTAATAGCTAAGGTCTTAGACTCGTACTCTGGCCTAATGGTTAAGGTCTTAACTCTTACTCTGGCCTAATAGCTAAGGTCTTAACTCTTACTCTGGCCTAATAGCTAAGGTCGTAGACTCGTACTCTGGCCTAATAGCTAAGGTCCTAGACTCGTACTCTGGCCTAATGGTTAAGGTCTTAACTTTTACTCTGGCCTAATAGCTAAGGTCTTAACTCTTACTCTGGCCTAATAGCTAAGGTCTTAGCTTTGTACTCTGGCCTACTGGTTAAGGTCTTAACTCGTACTCTGGCCTAATGGTTAAGGTCTTAACGCTTACTCTGCTCTAATAGCTAAGGTCTTAGACTCGTACTCTGGCCTAATAGCTAAGTTCTTAGACTCGTACTCTGGCCTAATGGTTAAGGTCTTAACTCTTACTCTGGCCTAATAGCTAAGGTCTTAGACTCGTACTCTGGCCTAATGGTTAAGGTCTTAACTCTTACTCTGGCCTAATAGCTAGGGTCTTAACTCGTACCTTGGCCTAATAGCTAAGGTCTTAGACTCGTACTCTGGCCTAATGGTTAAAGTCTTAACTGTTACTCTGGCCTAATAGCTAAGGTCTTAACTCTTACTCTGGCCTAATAGCTAAGGTCTTAGACTCGTACTCTGGCCTACTGGTTAAGGTCTTAACTCTTACTCTGGCTTAATAGCTAAGGTCTCAACTCTTACTCTGTCCTAATAGCTAAGGTCTTAACTCTTACTCTGGCCTAATAGCTAAGGTCTTAGACTCGTACTCTGGCCTAATGGTTAAGGTCTTAACTCTTACTCTGGCCTACTGGTTAAGGTCTTAACTCTTACTCTGGCCTAATAGATAAGGTCTTAGATTTGTACTCTGGCCTAATGGTTAAGGTCTTAACTCTTACTCTGGCCTAATAGCTAAGGTCTTAGACTCGTACTCTGGACTACTGGTTAAGGTCTTAACTCTTACTTTGGCCTACTGGTTAAGGTCTTAACTCTTACTCTGGCCTAATAGCTAAGGTCTTAGACTCATACTCTGGCCTAATGGTTAAGGTCTTAACTCTTACTCTGGCCTACTGGTTAAGGTCTTAACTCTTACTCTGGCCTAATAGCTAAGGTCTTAACTCTTACTCTGGCCTAATAGCAAAGGTCTTAGACTCGTAATCTGGCCTAATAGCTAAGGTCTTAACTCTTACTCTGGCCTAATAGCTAAGATCTTAGACTTGTACTTTGGCCTAATGGTTAAGGTCTTAACTCTTACTCTGGCCTACTGGTTAAGGTCTTAGACTCGTACTCTGGCCTAATAGCTAAGGTCTTTGACTCGTACTCTGGCCTAATGTTTAAGGTCTTAACTCTTACTCTGGCCTACTGGTTAAGGTCTTAACTCTTACTCTGGCCTACTGGTTAAGGTCTTAACTCTTACTCTGGCCTAATAGCTAAGGTCTTAACACTTACTCTGGCCTAATAGCTAAGGTCTTAGACTCGTACTCTGGCCTAATGGTTAAGGTCTTAACTCTTACTCTGGCCTAATAGCTAAGGTCTTAACTCTTACTCTGGCCTAATAGCTAAGGTCTTAGACTCGTACTCTGGCCTAATAGCTAAGGTCCTAGACTCGTACTCTGGCCTAATGGTTAAGGTCTTAACTTTTACTCTGGCCTAATAGCTAAGGTCTTAACTCTTACTCTGGCCTAATAGCTAAGGTCTTAGCTTTGTACTCTGGCCTACTGGTTAAGGTCTTAACTCGTACTCTGGCCTAATGGTTAAGGTCTTAACGCTTACTCTGCTCTAATAGCTAAGGTCTTAGACTCGTACTCTGGCCTAATAGCTAAGTTCTTAGACTCGTACTCTGGCCTAATGGTTAAGGTCTTAACTCTTACTCTGGCCTAATACCTAAGGTCTTAGACTTGTACTGTGGCCTAATGGTTAAGGTCTTAACTTTTACTCTGGCCTAATAGCTAAAGTTTTAACTCTTACTCTGGCCTAATAGCTAATGTCTTAGCCTCGTACTCTGGCCTACTGGTTAAGGTCTTAACTCTTACATTGGCCTACTGGTTAAGGTCTTAACTCTTACTCTGGCCTAATAGCTAAGGTCTTAGACTCGTACTCTGGCCTAATAGCTAAGGTCTTAGACTCGTACTCTGGCCTAATGGTTAAGGTCTTAACTCTTACTCTGGCCTACTGGTTAAGGTCTTAACTCTTACTCTGGCCTAATAGCTAAGGTCTTAGACTCGTACTCTGGCCTACTGGTTACGGTCTTAACTCTTACTCTGGCCTAATAGCTAAGGTCTTAACTCTTACTCTGGCCTAATAGCTAAGGTCTTAGACTCGTACTCTGACCTAATGGTTAAGGTATTAACTCTTACTCTGGCCTACTGGTTAAGGTCTTTACCCTTACTCTGGCATAATAGCTAAGGTCTTAGACTCGTACTCTGGCCTAATGGTTAAGGTCTTAACTCTTACTCTGGCCTAATAGCTAGGGTCTTAACTCTTACTCTGGCCTAATAGCTAAGGTCTTAGACTCATACTCTGGCCTAATAGCTAAGGTCTTAGACTCGTACTCTGGCCTAATGGTTAAGGTCTTAGACTCGTACTCTGGCCTAATAGCTAAGGTCTTAGACTCGTGCTCTGGCCTAATGGTTAAGGTCTTAACTCTTACTCTGGCCTAATAGCTAAGGTCTTGGACTCGTGCTCTGGCCTAATGGTTAAGGTCTTAACTTTTACTCTGGCCTAATAGCTAAGGTCTTAACTCTTACTCTGGCCTAATAGCTAAGGTCTTAGCCTCGTACTCTGGCCTACTGGTTAAGGTCTTAACTCGTACTCTGGCCTAATGGTTAAGGTCTTAACGCTTACCCTGGCCTAATAGCTAAGGTCTAAGACTCTTACTCTGGCCGAATAGCTAAGGTCTTAGACTCGTACTCTGGCCTAATGGTTAAGGTCCTAACTCTTACTCTGGCCTAATAGCTAAGGTCTTAGACTCGTACTGTGGCCTAATGGTTAAGGTCTTAACTTTTACTCTGGCCTATTAGCTAAGGTCTTAACTCTTACTCTGGCCTTAATAGCTAAGGTCTTAGACTTGTACTCTGGCCTACTGGTTAAGGTCTTAACTCTTACTCTGGCCTACTGGTTAAGGTCTTAACTCTTACTCTGGCCTAATAGCTAAGGTCTTAGGCTCGTACTCTGGCCTAATAGCTAAGGTCTTAGACTCGTACTCTGGCCTAATGGTTAAGGTCTTAACTCTTACTCTGGCCTAATAGCTAAGGTCTTAACTCTTACTCTGGCCTACTGGTTAAGGTCTTAACTCTTACTCTGGCCTACTGGTTAAGGTCTTAACTCCTACTATGGCCTAATAGCTAAGGTCTTAGACTCGTACTCTGGCCTAATAGCTAAGGTCTTAACTCTTACTCTGGCCTAATAGCTAACGTCTTAGACTCGAACTCTGGCCTACTGGTTAAGGTCTTAACTCTTACTCTGGCCTACTGTTTAAGGTCTTAACTCTTACCTTGGCCTAATAGCTAAGGTCTTAGACTTGTACTCTGGCCTAATGGTTAAGGTCTTAACTCTTACTCTGGCCTAATAGCTAAGGTCTTAACTCTTAATCTGTCCTACTGGTTAAGGTCTTAACTCTTACTCTGGCCTACTGGTTAAGGTCTTAACTCTTACTATGGCCTAATAGCTAAGGTCTTAGACTCGTACTCTGGCCTAATAGCTAAGGTCTTAACTCTTACTCTGGCCTAATAGCTAAGGTCTTAACACTTACTCTGGCCTACTAGCTAAGGTCCTAGACTCGTAATCTGGCCTAATGGTTAAGGTCTTAACTCTTACTCTGGCCTACTGGTTAAGGTCTTAACTATTACTCTGGCCTAATAGCTAAGGTCTTAACTCTTACTCTGGCCTAATAGCTAAGGTCTTAGACTCGTACTCTGGCCTAATAGCTAAGGTCTTAGGCTTGTACTGTGGCCTACAGGTTAAGGTCTTAACTCTTTCTCTAGCCTACTGGTTAAGGTCTTTACCCTTACTCTGGCATAATAGCTAAGGTCTTAGACTCGTACTCTGGCCTAATGGTTAAGGTCTTAACTCTTACTCTGGCCTAATAGCTAGGGTCTTAACTCGTACTCTGGCCTAATAGCTAAGGTCTTAGACTCATACTCTGGCCTAATGGTTAAGGTCTTACCTCTTACTGTGGCCTACTGGTTAAAGTCTTAACTGTTACTCTGGCCTAATAGCTAAGGTCTTAACTCTTACACTGGCCTAATAGCTAAGGTCTTAGACTCGTACTCTGGCCTACTGGTTAAGGTCTTAACTCTTACTCTGGCCTAATAGCTAAGGTCTCAACTCTTACTCTGTCCTAATAGCTAAGGTCTTAACTCTTACTCTGGCCTAATAGCTAAGGTCTTAGACTCGTACTCTGGCCTAATGGTTAAGGTCTTAACTCTTACTCTGGCCTACTGGTTAAGGTCTTAACTCTTACTCTGGCCTAATAGATAAGGTCTTAGATTTGTACTCTGGCCTAATGGTTAAGGTCTTAACTCTTACTCTGGCCTAATAGCTAAGGTCTTAGACTCGTACTCTGGACTACTGGTTAAGGTCTTAACTCTTACTTTGGCCTACTGGTTAAGGTCTTAACTCTTACTCTGGCCTAATAGCTAAGGTCTTAGACTCATACTCTGGCCTAATGGTTAAGGTCTTAACTCTTACTCTGGCCTACTGGTTAAGGTCTTAACTCTTACTCTGGCCTAATAGCTAAGGTCTTAACTCTTACTCTGGCCTAATAGCAAAGGTCTTAGACTCGTAATCTGGCCTAATAGCTAAGGTCTTAACTCTTACTCTGGCCTAATAGCTAAGATCTTAGACTCGTACTTTGGCCTAATGGTTAAGGTCTTAACTCTTACTCTGGCCTACTGGTTAAGGTCTTAGACTCGTACTCTGGCCTAATAGCTAAGGTCTTTGACTCGTACTCTGGCCTAATGTTTAAGGTCTTAACTCTTACTCTGGCCTACTGGTTAAGGTCTTAACTCTTACTCTGGCCTACTGGTTAAGGTCTTAACTCTTACTCTGGCCTAATAGCTAAGGTCTTAACTCTTACTCTGGCCTAATAGCTAAGGTCTTAGACTCGTACTCTGGCCTAATAGCTAAGGTCCTAGACTCGTACTCTGGCCTAATGGTTAAGGTCTTAACTTTTACTCTGGCCTAATAGCTAAGGTCTTAACTCTTACTCTGGCCTAATAGCTAAGGTCTTAGCTTTGTACTCTGGCCTACTGGTTAAGGTCTTAACTCGTACTCTGGCCTAATGGTTAAGGTCTTAACGCTTACTCTGCTCTAATAGCTAAGGTCTTAGACTCGTACTCTGGCCTAATAGCTAAGTTCTTAGACTCGTACTCTGTCCTAATGGTTAAGGTCTTAACTCTTACTCTGGCCTAATAGCTAAGGTCTTAGACTCGTACTGTGGCCTAATGGTTAAGGTCTTAACTTTTACTCTGGCCTAATAGCTAAAGTTTTAACTCTTACTCTGGCCTAATAGCTAATGTCTTAGCCTCGTACTCTGGCCTACTGGTTAAGGTCTTAACTCTTACATTGGCCTACTGGTTAAGGTCTTAACTCTTACTCTGGCCTAATAGCTAAGGTCTTAGACTCGTACTCTGGCCTAATAGCTAAGGTCTTAGACTCGTACTCTGGCCTAATGGTTAAGGTCTTAACTCTTACTCTGGCCTACTGGTTAAGGTCTTAACTCTTACTCTGGCCTAATAGCTAAGGTCTTAGACTCGTACTCTGGCCTACTGGTTACGGTCTTAACTCTTACTCTGGCCTAATAGCTAAGGTCTTAACTCTTACTCTGGCCTAATAGCTAAGGTCTTAGACTCATACTCTGACCTAATGGTTAAGGTATTAACTCTTACTCTGGCCTACTGGTTAAGGTCTTTACCCTTACTCTGGCATAATAGCTAAGGTCTTAGACTCGTACTCTGGCCTAATGGTTAAGGTCTTAACTCTTACTCTGGCCTAATAGCTAGGGTCTTAACTCTTACTCTGGCCTAATAGCTAAGGTCTTAGACTCATACTCTGGCCTAATAGCTAAGGTCTTAGACTCGTACTCTGGCCTAATGGTTAAGGTCTTAGACTCGTACTCTGGCCTAATAGCTAAGGTCTTAGACTCGTGCTCTGGCCTAATGGTTAAGGTCTTAACTCTTACTCTGGCCTAATAGCTAAGGTCTTGGACTTGTGCTCTGGCCTAATGGTTAAGGTCTTAACTTTTACTCGGGCCTAATAGCTAAGGTCTTAACTCTTACTCTGGCCTAATAGCTAAGGTCTTAGCCTCGTACTCTGGCCTACTGGTTAAGGTCTTAACTCGTACTCTGGCCTAATGGTTAAGGTCTTAACGCTTACCCTGGCCTAATAGCTAAGGTCTAAGACTCTTACTCTGGCCGAATAGCTAAGGTCTTAGACTCGTACTCTGGCCTAATGGTTAAGGTCTTAACTCTTACTCTGGCCTAATAGCTAAGGTCTTAGACTCGTACTGTGGCCTAATGGTTAAGGTCTTAACTTTTACTCTGGCCTATTAGCTAAGGTCTTAACTCTTACTCTGGCCTTAATAGCTAAGGTCTTAGACTCGTACTCTGGCCTACTGGTTAAGGTCTTAACTCTTACTCTGGCCTACTGGTTAAGGTCTTAACTCTTACTCTGGCCTAATAGCTAAGGTCTTAGACTCGTACTCTGGCCTAATAGCTAAGGTCTTAGACTCGTACTCTGGCCTAATGGTTAAGGTCTTAACTCTTACTCTGGCCTAATAGCTAAGGTCTTAACTCTTACTCTGGCCTACTGGTTAAGGTCTTAACTCTTACTCTGGCCTACTGGTTAAGGTCTTAACTCCTACTATGGCCTAATAGCTAAGGTCTTAGACTCGTACTCTGGCCTAATAGCTAAGGTCTTAACTCTTACTCTGGCCTAATAGCTAACGTCTTAGACTCAAACTCTGGCCTACTGGTTAAGGTCTTAACTCTTACTCTGGCCTACTGGTTAAGGTCTTAACTCTTACCTTGGCCTAATAGCTAAGGTCTTAGACTTGTACTCTGGCCTAATGGTTAAGGTCTTAACTCTTACTCTGGCCTAATAGCTAAGGTCTTAACTCTTAATCTGTCCTACTGGTTAAGGTCTTAACTCTTACTCTGGCCTACTGGTTAAGGTCTTAACTCTTACTATGGCCTAATAGCTAAGGTCTTAGACTCGTACTCTGGCCTAATAGCTAAGGTCTTAACTCTTACTCTGGCCTAATAGCTAAGGTCTTAACACTTACTCTGGCCTAATAGCTAAGGTCCTAGACTCGTACTCTGGCCTAATGGTTAAGGTCTTAACTCTTACTCTGGCCTACTGGTTAAGGTCTTAACTCTTACTCTGGCCTAATAGCTAAGGTCTTAGATTTGTACTCTGGCCTAATGGTTAAGGTCTTAACTCTTACTCTGGCCTAATGGCTAAGGTCTTAGACTCATACTCTGGCCTACTGGTTAAGGTCTTAACTCTTACTTTGGCCTACTGGTTAAGGTCTTAACTACTACTCTGGCCTAATAGCTAAGGTCTTAGTCTCGAACTCTAGCCTAATGGTTAAGTTCTTAACTCTTACTCTGGCCTACTGGTTAAGGTCTTAACTCTTACGCTGGCCTAATTGCTAAGGTCTTAACTCTTACTCTGGCCTGATAGCTATGGTCCTAGACTCGTACTCTGGCCTAATGGTTAAGGTCTTATCTCTTACTCTGGCCTACTGGTTAAGGTCTTAACTCTTACTCTGGCCTAATAGCTAAGGTCTTAGACTTGTACTCTGGCCTAATGGTTAAGGTCTTAACTCTTACTCTGGCCTAATAGCTAAGATCTTAGACTCGTACTCTGGCCTATTGGTTAAGGTCTTATCTCTTACTCTGGCCTACTGGTTAAGGTCTTAACTCTTACTCTGGCCTAACAGCTAAGGTCTTAGACTCGTACTCTGGCCTAATGGTTAAGGTCTCAACTCTTACTCTGCTCTAATAGCTAAGGTCTTAGACTCGTACTCTGGCCTAATAGCTAAGTTCTTAGACTCGTACTCTGGCCTAATGGTTAAGGTCTTAACTCTTACTCTGGCCTAATAGCTAAGGTCTTAGACTCGTACTCTGGCCTAATGGTTAAGGTCTTAACTCTTACTCTGGCCTAATAGCTAGGGTCTTAACTCGTACCTTGGCCTAATAGCTAAGGTCTTAGACTCATACTCTGGCCTAATGGTTAAGGTCTTACCTCTTACTCTGGCCTACTGGTTAAAGTCTTAACTGTTACTCTGGCCTAATAGCTAAGGTCTTAACTCTTACTCTGGCCTAATAGCTAAGGTCTTAGACTCGTACTCTGGCCTACTGGTTAAGGTCTTAACTCTTACTCTGGCCTAATAGCTAAGGTCTCAACTCTTACTCTGTCCTAATAGCTAAGGTCTTAACTCTTACTCTGGCCTAATAGCTAAGGTCTTAGACTCGTACTCTGGCCTAATGGTTAAGGTCTTAACTCTTACTCTGGCCTACTGGTTAAGGTCTTAACTCTTACTCTGGCCTAATAGATAAGGTCTTAGATTTGTACTCTGGCCTAATGGTTAAGGTCTTAACTCTTACTCTGGCCTAATAGCTAAGGTCTTAGACTCGTACTCTGGACTACTGGTTAAGGTCTTAACTCTTACTTTGGCCTACTGGTTAAGGTCTTAACTCTTACTCTGGCCTAATAGCTAAGGTCTTAGACTCATACTCTGGCCTAATGGTTAAGGTCTTAACTCTTACTCTGGCCTACTGGTTAAGGTCTTAACTCTTACTCTGGCCTAATAGCTAAGGTCTTAACTCTTACTCTGGCCTAATAGCAAAGGTCTTAGACTCGTAATCTGGCCTAATAGCTAAGGTCTTAACTCTTACTCTGGCCTAATAGCTAAGATCTTAGACTTGTACTTTGGCCTAATGGTTAAGGTCTTAACTCTTACTCTGGCCTACTGGTTAAGGTCTTAGACTCGTACTCTGGCCTAATAGCTAAGGTCTTTGACTCGTACTCTGGCCTAATGTTTAAGGTCTTAACTCTTACTCTGGCCTACTGGTTAAGGTCTTAACTCTTACTCTGGCCTACTGGTTAAGGTCTTAACTCTTACTCTGGCCTAATAGCTAAGGTCTTAACACTTACTCTGGCCTAATAGCTAAGGTCTTAGACTCGTACTCTGGCCTAATGGTTAAGGTCTTAACTCTTACTCTGGCCTAATAGCTAAGGTCTTAACTCTTACTCTGGCCTAATAGCTAAGGTCTTAGACTCGTACTCTGGCCTAATAGCTAAGGTCCTAGACTCGTACTCTGGCCTAATGGTTAAGGTCTTAACTTTTACTCTGGCCTAATAGCTAAGGTCTTAACTCTTACTCTGGCCTAATAGCTAAGGTCTTAGCTTTGTACTCTGGCCTACTGGTTAAGGTCTTAACTCGTACTCTGGCCTAATGGTTAAGGTCTTAACGCTTACTCTGCTCTAATAGCTAAGGTCTTAGACTCGTACTCTGGCCTAATAGCTAAGTTCTTAGACTCGTACTCTGGCCTAATGGTTAAGGTCTTAACTCTTACTCTGGCCTAATACCTAAGGTCTTAGACTCGTACTGTGGCCTAATGGTTAAGGTCTTAACTTTTACTCTGGCCTAATAGCTAAAGTTTTAACTCTTACTCTGGCCTAATAGCTAATGTCTTAGCCTCGTACTCTGGCCTACTGGTTAAGGTCTTAACTCTTACATTGGCCTACTGGTTAAGGTCTTAACTCTTACTCTGGCCTAATAGCTAAGGTCTTAGACTCGTACTCTGGCCTAATAGCTAAGGTCTTAGACTCGTACTCTGGCCTAATGGTTAAGGTCTTAACTCTTACTCTGGCCTACTGGTTAAGGTCTTAACTCTTACTCTGGCCTAATAGCTAAGGTCTTAGACTCGTACTCTGGCCTACTGGTTACGGTCTTAACTCTTACTCTGGCCTAATAGCTAAGGTCTTAACTCTTACTCTGGCCTAATAGCTAAGGTCTTAGACTCGTACTCTGACCTAATGGTTAAGGTATTAACTCTTACTCTGGCCTACTGGTTAAGGTCTTTACCCTTACTCTGGCATAATAGCTAAGGTCTTAGACTCGTACTCTGGCCTAATGGTTAAGGTCTTAACTCTTACTCTGGCCTAATAGCTAGGGTCTTAACTCTTACTCTGGCCTAATAGCTAAGGTCTTAGACTCATACTCTGGCCTAATAGCTAAGGTCTTAGACTCGTACTCTGGCCTAATGGTTAAGGTCTTAGACTCGTACTCTGGCCTAATAGCTAAGGTCTTAGACTCGTGCTCTGGCCTAATGGTTAAGGTCTTAACTCTTACTCTGGCCTAATAGCTAAGGTCTTGGACTCGTGCTCTGGCCTAATGGTTAAGGTCTTAACTTTTACTCTGGCCTAATAGCTAAGGTCTTAACTCTTACTCTGGCCTAATAGCTAAGGTCTTAGCCTCGTACTCTGGCCTACTGGTTAAGGTCTTAACTCGTACTCTGGCCTAATGGTTAAGGTCTTAACGCTTACCCTGGCCTAATAGCTAAGGTCTAAGACTCTTACTCTGGCCGAATAGCTAAGGTCTTAGACTCGTACTCTGGCCTAATGGTTAAGGTCCTAACTCTTACTCTGGCCTAATAGCTAAGGTCTTAGACTCGTACTGTGGCCTAATGGTTAAGGTCTTAACTTTTACTCTGGCCTATTAGCTAAGGTCTTAACTCTTACTCTGGCCTTAATAGCTAAGGTCTTAGACTTGTACTCTGGCCTACTGGTTAAGGTCTTAACTCTTACTCTGGCCTACTGGTTAAGGTCTTAACTCTTACTCTGGCCTAATAGCTAAGGTCTTAGGCTCGTACTCTGGCCTAATAGCTAAGGTCTTAGACTCGTACTCTGGCCTAATGGTTAAGGTCTTAACTCTTACTCTGGCCTAATAGCTAAGGTCTTAACTCTTACTCTGGCCTACTGGTTAAGGTCTTAACTCTTACTCTGGCCTACTGGTTAAGGTCTTAACTCCTACTATGGCCTAATAGCTAAGGTCTTAGACTCGTACTCTGGCCTAATAGCTAAGGTCTTAACTCTTACTCTGGCCTAATAGCTAACGTCTTAGACTCGAACTCTGGCCTACTGGTTAAGGTCTTAACTCTTACTCTGGCCTACTGTTTAAGGTCTTAACTCTTACCTTGGCCTAATAGCTAAGGTCTTAGACTTGTACTCTGGCCTAATGGTTAAGGTCTTAACTCTTACTCTGGCCTAATAGCTAAGGTCTTAACTCTTAATCTGTCCTACTGGTTAAGGTCTTAACTCTTACTCTGGCCTACTGGTTAAGGTCTTAACTCTTACTATGGCCTAATAGCTAAGGTCTTAGACTCGTACTCTGGCCTAATAGCTAAGGTCTTAACTCTTACTCTGGCCTAATAGCTAAGGTCTTAACACTTACTCTGGCCTACTAGCTAAGGTCCTAGACTCGTAATCTGGCCTAATGGTTAAGGTCTTAACTCTTACTCTGGCCTACTGGTTAAGGTCTTAACTATTACTCTGGCCTAATAGCTAAGGTCTTAACTCTTACTCTGGCCTAATAGCTAAGGTCTTAGACTCGTACTCTGGCCTAATAGCTAAGGTCTTAGGCTTGTACTGTGGCCTACAGGTTAAGGTCTTAACTCTTTCTCTAGCCTACTGGTTAAGGTCTTTACCCTTACTCTGGCATAATAGCTAAGGTCTTAGACTCGTACTCTGGCCTAATGGTTAAGGTCTTAACTCTTACTCTGGCCTAATAGCTAGGGTCTTAACTCGTACTCTGGCCTAATAGCTAAGGTCTTAGACTCATACTCTGGCCTAATGGTTAAGGTCTTACCTCTTACTGTGGCCTACTGGTTAAAGTCTTAACTGTTACTCTGGCCTAATAGCTAAGGTCTTAACTCTTACACTGGCCTAATAGCTAAGGTCTTAGACTCGTACTCTGGCCTACTGGTTAAGGTCTTAACTCTTACTCTGGCCTAATAGCTAAGGTCTCAACTCTTACTCTGTCCTAATAGCTAAGGTCTTAACTCTTACTCTGGCCTAATAGCTAAGGTCTTAGACTCGTACTCTGGCCTAATGGTTAAGGTCTTAACTCTTACTCTGGCCTACTGGTTAAGGTCTTAACTCCTACTCTGGCCTAATAGATAAGGTCTTAGATTTGTACTCTGGCCTAATGGTTAAGGTCTTAACTCTTACTCTGGCCTAATAGCTAAGGTCTTAGACTCGTACTCTGGACTACTGGTTAAGGTCTTAACTCTTACTTTGGCCTACTGGTTAAGGTCTTAACTCTTACTCTGGCCTAATAGCTAAGGTCTTAGACTCATACTCTGGCCTAATGGTTAAGGTCTTAACTCTTACTCTGGCCTACTGGTTAAGGTCTTAACTCTTACTCTGGCCTAATAGCTAAGGTCTTAACTCTTACTCTGGCCTAATAGCAAAGGTCTTAGACTCGTAATCTGGCCTAATAGCTAAGGTCTTAACTCTTACTCTGGCCTAATAGCTAAGATCTTAGACTCGTACTTTGGCCTAATGGTTAAGGTCTTAACTCTTACTCTGGCCTACTGGTTAAGGTCTTAGACTCGTACTCTGGCCTAATAGCTAAGGTCTTTGACTCGTACTCTGGCCTAATGTTTAAGGTCTTAACTCTTACTCTGGCCTACTGGTTAAGGTCTTAACTCTTACTCTGGCCTACTGGTTAAGGTCTTAACTCTTACTCTGGCCTAATAGCTAAGGTCTTAACTCTTACTCTGGCCTAATAGCTAAGGTCTTAGACTCGTACTCTGGCCTAATAGCTAAGGTCCTAGACTCGTACTCTGGCCTAATGGTTAAGGTCTTAACTTTTACTCTGGCCTAATAGCTAAGGTCTTAACTCTTACTCTGGCCTAATAGCTAAGGTCTTAGCTTTGTACTCTGGCCTACTGGTTAAGGTCTTAACTCGTACTCTGGCCTAATGGTTAAGGTCTTAACGCTTACTCTGCTCTAATAGCTAAGGTCTTAGACTCGTACTCTGGCCTAATAGCTAAGTTCTTAGACTCGTACTCTGTCCTAATGGTTAAGGTCTTAACTCTTACTCTGGCCTAATAGCTAAGGTCTTAGACTCGTACTGTGGCCTAATGGTTAAGGTCTTAACTCTTACTCTGGCCTAATAGCTAATGTCTTAGCCTCGTACTCTGGCCTACTGGTTAAGGTCTTAACTCTTACATTGGCCTACTGGTTAAGGTCTTAACTCTTACTCTGGCCTAATAGCTAAGGTCTTAGACTCGTACTCTGGCCTAATAGCTAAGGTCTTAGACTCGTACTCTGGCCTAATGGTTAAGGTCTTAACTCTTACTCTGGCCTACTGGTTAAGGTCTTAACTCTTACTCTGGCCTAATAGCTAAGGTCTTAGACTCGTACTCTGGCCTACTGGTTACGGTCTTAACTCTTACTCTGGCCTAATAGCTAAGGTCTTAACTCTTACTCTGGCCTAATAGCTAAGGTCTTAGACTCGTACTCTGACCTAATGGTTAAGGTATTAACTCTTACTCTGGCCTACTGGTTAAGGTCTTTACCCTTACTCTGGCATAATAGCTAAGGTCTTAGACTCGTACTCTGGCCTAATGGTTAAGGTCTTAACTCTTACTCTGGCCTAATAGCTAGGGTCTTAACTCTTACTCTGGCCTAATAGCTAAGGTCTTAGACTCATACTCTGGCCTAATAGCTAAGGTCTTAGACTCGTACTCTGGCCTAATGGTTAAGGTCTTAGACTCGTACTCTGGCCTAATAGCTAAGGTCTTAGACTCGTGCTCTGGCCTAATGGTTAAGGTCTTAACTCTTACTCTGGCCTAATAGCTAAGGTCTTGGACTCGTGCTCTGGCCTAATGGTTAAGGTCTTAACTTTTACTCTGGCCTAATAGCTAAGGTCTTAACTCTTACTCTGGCCTAATAGCTAAGGTCTTAGCCTCGTACTCTGGCCTACTGGTTAAGGTCTTAACTCGTACTCTGGCCTAATGGTTAAGGTCTTAACGCTTACCCTGGCCTAATAGCTAAGGTCTAAGACTCTTACTCTGGCCGAATAGCTAAGGTCTTAGACTCGTACTCTGGCCTAATGGTTAAGGTCTTAACTCTTACTCTGGCCTAATAGCTAAGGTCTTAGACTCGTACTGTGGCCTAATGGTTAAGGTCTTAACTTTTACTCTGGCCTATTAGCTAAGGTCTTAACTCTTACTCTGGCCTTAATAGCTAAGGTCTTAGACTCGTACTCTGGCCTACTGGTTAAGGTCTTAACTCTTACTCTGGCCTACTGGTTAAGGTCTTAACTCTTACTCTGGCCTAATAGCTAAGGTCTTAGACTCGTACTCTGGCCTAATAGCTAAGGTCTTAGACTCGTACTCTGGCCTAATGGTTAAGGTCTTAACTCTTACTCTGGCCTAATAGCTAAGGTCTTAACTCTTACTCTGGCCTACTGGTTAAGGTCTTAACTCTTACTCTGGCCTACTGGTTAAGGTCTTAACTCCTACTATGGCCTAATAGCTAAGGTCTTAGACTCGTACTCTGGCCTAATAGCTAAGGTCTTAACTCTTACTCTGGCCTAATAGCTAACGTCTTAGACTCGAACTCTGGCCTACTGGTTAAGGTCTTAACTCTTACTCTGGCCTACTGGTTAAGGTCTTAACTCTTACCTTGGCCTAATAGCTAAGGTCTTAGACTTGTACTCTGGCCTAATGGTTAAGGTCTTAACTCTTACTCTGGCCTAATAGCTAAGGTCTTAACTCTTAATCTGTCCTACTGGTTAAGGTCTTAACTCTTACTCTGGCCTACTGGTTAAGGTCTTAACTCTTACTATGGCCTAATAGCTAAGGTCTTAGACTCGTACTCTGGCCTAATAGCTAAGGTCTTAACTCTTACTCTGGCCTAATAGCTAAGGTCTTAACACTTACTCTGGCCTAATAGCTAAGGTCCTAGACTCGTACTCTGGCCTAATGGTTAAGGTCTTAACTCTTACTCTGGCCTACTGGTTAAGGTCTTAACTCTTACTCTGGCCTAATAGCTAAGGTCTTAGATTTGTACTCTGGCCTAATGGTTAAGGTCTTAACTCTTACTCTGGCCTAATGGCTAAGGTCTTAGACTCATACTCTGGCCTACTGGTTAAGGTCTTAACTCTTACTTTGGCCTACTGGTTAAGGTCTTAACTACTACTCTGGCCTAATAGCTAAGGTCTTAGTCTCGAACTCTAGCCTAATGGTTAAGTTCTTAACTCTTACTCTGGCCTACTGGTTAAGGTCTTAACTCTTACGCTGGCCTAATTGCTAAGGTCTTAACTCTTACTCTGGCCTGATAGCTATGGTCCTAGACTCGTACTCTGGCCTAATGGTTAAGGTCTTATCTCTTACTCTGGCCTACTGGTTAAGGTCTTAACTCTTACTCTGGCCTAATAGCTAAGGTCTTAGACTTGTACTCTGGCCTAATGGTTAAGGTCTTAACTCTTACTCTGGCCTAATAGCTAAGATCTTAGACTCGTACTCTGGCCTATTGGTTAAGGTCTTATCTCTTACTCTGGCCTACTGGTTAAGGTCTTAACTCTTACTCTGGCCTAACAGCTAAGGTCTTAGACTCGTACTCTGGCCTAATGGTTAAGGTCTCAACTCTTACTCTGCTCTAATAGCTAAGGTCTTAGACTCGTACTCTGGCCTGATAGCTAAGTTCTTAGACTCGTACTCTGGCCTAATGGTTAAGGTCTTAACTCTTACTCTGGCCTAATAGCTAAGGTCTTAGACTCGTACTGTGGCCTAATGGTTAAGGTCTTAACTTTTACTCTGGCCTAATAGCTAAAGTTTTAACTCTTACTCTGGCCTAATAGCTAATGTCTTAGCCTCGTACTCTGGCCTACTGGTTAAGGTCTTAACTCTTACATTGGCCTACTGGTTAAGGTCTTAACTCTTACTCTGGCCTAATAGCTAAGGTCTTAGACTCGTACTCTGGCCTAATAGCTAAGGTCTTAGACTCGTACTCTGGCCTAATGGTTAAGGTCTTAACTCTTACTCTGGCCTACTGGTTAAGGTCTTAACTCTTACTCTGGCCTAATAGCTAAGGTCTTAGACTCGTACTCTGGCCTACTGGTTACGGTCTTAACTCTTACTCTGGCCTAATAGCTAAGGTCTTAACTCTTACTCTGGCCTAATAGCTAAGGTCTTAGACTCGTACTCTGACCTAATGGTTAAGGTATTAACTCTTACTCTGGCCTACTGGTTAAGGTCTTTACCCTTACTCTGGCATAATAGCTAAGGTCTTAGACTCGTACTCTGGCCTAATGGTTAAGGTCTTAACTCTTACTCTGGCCTAATAGCTAGGGTCTTAACTCTTACTCTGGCCTAATAGCTAAGGTCTTAGACTCATACTCTGGCCTAATAGCTAAGGTCTTAGACTCGTACTCTGGCCTAATGGTTAAGGTCTTAGACTCGTACTCTGGCCTAATAGCTAAGGTCTTAGACTCGTGCTCTGGCCTAATGGTTAAGGTCTTAACTCTTACTCTGGCCTAATAGCTAAGGTCTTGGACTCGTGCTCTGGCCTAATGGTTAAGGTCTTAACTTTTACTCTGGCCTAATAGCTAAGGTCTTAACTCTTACTCTGGCCTAATAGCTAAGGTCTTAGCCTCGTACTCTGGCCTACTGGTTAAGGTCTTAACTCGTACTCTGGCCTAATGGTTAAGGTCTTAACGCTTACCCTGGCCTAATAGCTAAGGTCTAAGACTCTTACTCTGGCCGAATAGCTAAGGTCTTAGACTCGTACTCTGGCCTAATGGTTAAGGTCTTAACTCTTACTCTGGTCTAATAGCTAAGGTCTTAGACTCGTACTGTGGCCTAATGGTTAAGGTCTTAACTTTTACTCTGGCCTATTAGCTAAGGTCTTAACTCTTACTCTGGCCTTAATAGCTAAGGTCTTAGACTCGTACTCTGGCCTACTGGTTAAGGTCTTAACTCTTACTCTGGCCTACTGGTTAAGGTCTTAACTCTTACTCTGGCCTAATAGCTAAGGTCTTAGACTCGTACTCTGGCCTAATGGTTAAGGTCTTAACTCTTACTCTGGCCTAATAGCTAAGGTCTTAACTCTTACTCTGGCCTACTGGTTAAGGTCTTAACTCTTACTCTGGCCTACTGGTTAAGGTCTTAACTCCTACTATGGCCTAATAGCTAAGGTCTTAGACTCGTACTCTGGCCTAATAGCTAAGGTCTTAACTCTTACTCTGGCCTAATAGCTAACGTCTTAGACTCGAACTCTGGCCTACTGGTTAAGGTCTTAACTCTTACTCTGGCCTACTGGTTAAGGTCTTAACTCTTACCTTGGCCTAATAGCTAAGGTCTTAGACTTGTACTCTGGCCTAATGGTTAAGGTCTTAACTCTTACTCTGGCCTAATAGCTAAGGTCTTAACTCTTAATCTGTCCTACTGGTTAAGGTCTTAACTCTTACTCTGGCCTACTGGTTAAGGTCTTAACTCTTACTATGGCCTAATAGCTAAGGTCTTAGACTCGTACTCTGGCCTAATAGCTAAGGTCTTAACTCTTACTCTGGCCTAATAGCTAAGGTCTTAACACTCACTCTGGCCTAATAGCTAAGGTCCTAGACTCGTACTCTGGCCTAATGGTTAAGGTCTTAACTCTTACTCTGGCCTACTGGTTAAGGTCTTAACTCTTACTCTGGCCTAATAGCTAAGGTCTTAGATTTGTACTCTGGCCTAATGGTTAAGGTCTTAACTCTTACTCTGGCCTAATGGCTAAGGTCTTAGACTCATACTCTGGCCTAATGGCTAAGGTCTTAGACTCATACTCTGGCCTACTGGTTAAGGTCTTAACTCTTACTTTGGCCTACTGGTTAAGGTCTTAACTACTACTCTGGCCTAATAGCTAAGGTCTTAGTCTCGAACTCTAGCCTAATGGTTAAGTTCTTAACTCTTACTCTGGCCTACTGGTTAAGGTCTTAACTCTTACGCTGGCCTAATTGCTAAGGTCTTAACTCTTACTCTGGCCTAATAGCTATGGTCCTAGACTCGTACTCTGGCCTAATGGTTAAGGTCTTATCTCTTACTCTGGCCTACTGGTTAAGGTCTTAACTCTTACTCTGGCCTAATAGCTAAGGTCTTAGACTTGTACTCTGGCCTAATGGTTAAGGTCTTAACTCTTACTCTGGCCTAATAGCTAAGATCTTAGACTCGTACTCTGGCCTATTGGTTAAGGTCTTATCTCTTACTCTGGCCTACTGGTTAAGGTCTTAACTCTTACTCTGGCCTAATAGCTAAGGTCTTAGACTCGTACTCTGGCCTAATGGTTAAGGTCTCAACTCTTACTCTGCTCTAATAGCTAAGGTCTTAGACTCGTACTCTGGCCTAATAGCTAAGTTCTGAGACTCGTACTCTGGCCTAATGGTTAAGGTCTTAACTCTTACTCTGGCCTAATAGCTAAGGTCTTAGACTCGTACTGTGGCCTAATGGTTAAGGTCTTAACTTTTACTCTGGCCTAATAGCTAAAGTTTTAACTCTTACTCTGGCCTAATAGCTAATGTCTTAGCCTCGTACTCTGGCCTACTGGTTAAGGTCTTAACTCTTACATTGGCCTACTGGTTAAGGTCTTAACTCTTACTCTGGCCTAATAGCTAAGGTCTTAGACTCGTACTCTGGCCTAATAGCTAAGGTCTTAGACTCGTACTCTGGCCTAATGGTTAAGGTCTTAACTCTTACTCTGGCCTACTGGTTAAGGTCTTAACTCTTACTCTGGCCTAATAGCTAAGGTCTTAGACTCGTACTCTGGCCTACTGGTTACGGTCTTAACTCTTACTCTGGCCTAATAGCTAAGGTCTTAACTCTTACTCTGGCCTAATAGCTAAGGTCTTAGACTCGTACTCTGACCTAATGGTTAAGGTATTAACTCTTACTCTGGCCTACTGGTTAAGGTCTTTACCCTTACTCTGGCATAATAGCTAAGGTCTTAGACTCGTACTCTGGCCTAATGGTTAAGGTCTTAACTCTTACTCTGGCCTAATAGCTAGGGTCTTAACTCTTACTCTGGCCTAATAGCTAAGGTCTTAGACTCATACTCTGGCCTAATAGCTAAGGTCTTAGACTCGTACTCTGGCCTAATGGTTAAGGTCTTAACTCTTACTCTGGCCTAATAGCTAAGGTCTTGGACTCGTGCTCTGGCCTAATGGTTAAGGTCTTAACTCGTACTCTGGCCTAATGGTTAAGGTCTTAACGCTTACCCTGGCCTAATAGCTAAGGTCTAAGACTCTTACTCTGGCCGAATAGCTAAGGTCTTAGACTCGTACTCTGGCCTAATGGTTAAGGTCTTAACTCTTACTCTGGCCTAATAGCTAAGGTCTTAGACTCGTACTGTGGCCTAATGGTTAAGGTCTTAACTTTTACTCTGGCCTATTAGCTAAGGTCTTAACTCTTACTCTGGCCTTAATAGCTAAGGTCTTAGACTCGTACTCTGGCCTACTGGTTAAGGTCTTAACTCTTACTCTGGCCTACTGGTTAAGGTCTTAACTCTTACTCTGGCCTAATAGCTAAGGTCTTAGACTCGTACTCTGGCCTAATGGTTAAGGTCTTAACTCTTACTCTGGCCTAATAGCTAAGGTCTTAACTCTTACTCTGGCCTACTGGTTAAGGTCTTAACTCTTACTCTGGCCTACTGGTTAAGGTCTTAACTCCTACTATGGCCTAATAGCTAAGGTCTTAGACTCGTACTCTGGCCTAATAGCTAAGGTCTTAACTCTTACTCTGGCCTAATAGCTAACGTCTTAGACTCGAACTCTGGCCTACTGGTTAAGGTCTTAACTCTTACTCTGGCCTACTGGTTAAGGTCTTAACTCTTACCTTGGCCTAATAGCTAAGGTCTTAGACTTGTACTCTGGCCTAATGGTTAAGGTCTTAACTCTTACTCTGGCCTAATAGCTAAGGTCTTAACTCTTAATCTGTCCTACTGGTTAAGGTCTTAACTCTTACTCTGGCCTACTGGTTAAGGTCTTAACTCTTACTATGGCCTAATAGCTAAGGTCTTAGACTCGTACTCTGGCCTAATAGCTAAGGTCTTAACTCTTACTCTGGCCTAATAGCTAAGGTCTTAACACTTACTCTGGCCTAATAGCTAAGGTCCTAGACTCGTACTCTGGCCTAATGGTTAAGGTCTTAACTCTTACTCTGGCCTACTGGTTAAGGTCTTAACTCTTACTCTGGCCTAATAGCTAAGGTCTTAGATTTGTACTCTGGCCTAATGGTTAAGGTCTTAACTCTTACTCTGGCCTAATGGCTAAGGTCTTAGACTCATACTCTGGCCTACTGGTTAAGGTCTTAACTCTTACTTTGGCCTACTGGTTAAGGTCTTAACTACTACTCTGGCCTAATAGCTAAGGTCTTAGTCTCGAACTCTAGCCTAATGGTTAAGTTCTTAACTCTTACTCTGGCCTACTGGTTAAGGTCTTAACTCTTACGCTGGCCTAATTGCTAAGGTCTTAACTCTTACTCTGGCCTAATAGCTATGGTCCTAGACTCGTACTCTGGCCTAATGGTTAAGGTCTTAACTCTTACTCTGGCCTAATAGCTAAGGTCTTAGACTTGTACTCTGGCCTAATGGTTAAGGTCTTAACTCTTACTCTGGCCTAATAGCTAAGATCTTAGACTCGTACTCTGGCCTATTGGTTAAGGTCTTATCTCTTACTCTGGCCTACTGGTTAAGGTCTTAACTCTTACTCTGGCCTAATAGCTAAGGTCTTAGACTCGTACTCTGGCCTAATGGTTAAGGTCTCAACTCTTACTCTGCTCTAATAGCTAAGGTCTTAGACTCGTACTCTGGCCTAATAGCTAAGTTCTTAGACTCGTACTCTGGCCTAATGGTTAAGGTCTTAACTCTTACTCTGGCCTAATAGCTAAGGTCTTAGACTCGTACTGTGGCCTAATGGTTAAGGTCTTAACTTTTACTCTGGCCTAATAGCTAAAGTTTTAACTCTTACTCTGGCCTAATAGCTAATGTCTTAGCCTCGTACTCTGGCCTACTGGTTAAGGTCTTAACTCTTACATTGGCCTACTGGTTAAGGTCTTAACTCTTACTCTGGCCTAATAGCTAAGGTCTTAGACTCATACTCTGGCCTAATAGCTAAGGTCTTAGACTCGTACTCTGGCCTAATGGTTAAGGTCTTAACTCTTACTCTGGCCTACTGGTTAAGGTCTTAACTCTTACTCTGGCCTAATAGCTAAGGTCTTAGACTCGTACTCTGGCCTACTGGTTACGGTCTTAACTCTTACTCTGGCCTAATAGCTAAGGTCTTAACTCTTACTCTGGCCTAATAGCTAAGGTCTTAGACTCGTACTCTGACCTAATGGTTAAGGTATTAACTCTTACTCTGGCCTACTGGTTAAGGTCTTTACCCTTACTCTGGCATAATAGCTAAGGTCTTAGACTCGTACTCTGGCCTAATGGTTAAGGTCTTAACTCTTACTCTGGCCTAATAGCTTGGGTCTTAACTCTTACTCTGGCCTAATAGCTAAGGTCTTAGACTCATACTCTGGCCTAATAGCTAAGGTCTTAGACTCGTACTCTGGCCTAATGGTTAAGGTCTTAGACTCGTACTCTGGCCTAATAGCTAGGGTCTTAACTCTTACTCTGGCCTAATAGCTAAGGTCTTAGACTCATACTCTGGCCTAATAGCTAAGGTCTTAGACTCGTACTCTGGCCTAATGGTTAAGGTCTTAGACTCGTACTCTGGCCTAATAGCTAAGGTCTTAGACTCGTGCTCTGGCCTAATGGTTAAGGTCTTAACTCTTACTCTGGCCTAATAGCTAAGGTCTTGGACTCGTGCTCTGGCCTAATGGTTAAGGTCTTAACTTTTACTCTGGCCTAATAGCTAAGGTCTTAACTCTTACTCTGGCCTAATAGCTAAGGTCTTAGCCTCGTACTCTGGCCTACTGGTTAAGGTCTTAACTCGTACTCTGGCCTAATGGTTAAGGTCTTAACGCTTACCCTGGCCTAATAGCTAAGGTCTAAGACTCTTACTCTGGCCGAATAGCTAAGGTCTTAGACTCGTACTCTGGCCTAATGGTTAAGGTCTTAACTCTTACTCTGGCCTAATAGCTAAGGTCTTAGACTCGTACTGTGGCCTAATGGTTAAGGTCTTAACTTTTACTCTGGCCTATTAGCTAAGGTCTTAACTCTTACTCTGGCCTTAATAGCTAAGGTCTTAGACTCGTACTCTGGCCTACTGGTTAAGGTCTTAACTCTTACTCTGGCCTACTGGTTAAGGTCTTAACTCTTACTCTGGCCTAATAGCTAAGGTCTTAGACTCGTACTCTGGCCTAATAGCTAAGGTCTTAGACTCGTACTCTGGCCTAATGGTTAAGGTCTTAACTCTTACTCTGGCCTAATAGCTAAAATCTTAACTCTTACTCTGGCCTACTGGTTAAGGTCTTAACTCTTACTCTGGCCTACTGGTTAAGGTCTTAACCCCTACTATGGCCTAATAGCTAAGGTCTTAGACTCGTACTCTGGCCTAATAGCTAAGGTCTTAACTCTTACTCTGGCCTAATAGCTAACGTCTTAGACTCGAACTCTGGCCTACTGGTTAAGGTCTTAACTCTTACTCTGGCCTACTGGTTAAGGTCTTAACTCTTACCTTGGCCTAATAGCTAAGGTCTTAGACTTGTACTCTGGCCTAATGGTTAAGGTCTTAACTCTTACTCTGGCCTAATAGCTAAGGTCTTAACTCTTAATCTGTCCTACTGGTTAAGGTCTTAACTCTTACTCTGGCCTACTGGTTAAGGTCTTAACTCTTACTATGGCCTAATAGCTAAGGTCTTAGACTCGTACTCTGGCCTAATAGCTAAGGTCTTAACTCTTACTCTGGCCTAATAGCTAAGGTCTTAACACTTACTCTGGCCTAATGGTTAAGGTCTTAACTCTTACTCTGGCCTACTGGTTAAGGTCTTAACTCTTACTCTGGCCTAATAGCTAAGGTCTTAGATTTGTACTCTGGCCTAATGGTTAAGGTCTTAACTCTTACTCTGGCCTAATGGCTAAGGTCTTAGACTCATACTCTGGCCTACTGGTTAAGGTCTTAACTCTTACTTTGGCCTACTGGTTAAGGTCTTAACTACTACTCTGGCCTAATAGCTAAGGTCTTAGTCTCGAACTCTAGCCTAATGGTTAAGTTCTTAACTCTTACTCTGGCCTACTGGTTAAGGTCTTAACTCTTACGCTGGCCTAATTGCTAAGGTCTTAACTCTTACTCTGGCCTAATAGCTATGGTCCTAGACTCGTACTCTGGCCTAATGGTTAAGGTCCTATCTCTTACTCTGGCCTACTGGTTAAGGTCTTAACTCTTACTCTGGCCTAATAGCTAAGGTCTTAGACTTGTACTCTGGCCTAATGGTTAAGGTCTTAACTCTTACTCTGGCCTAATAGCTAAGATCTTAGACTCGTACTCTGGCCTATTGGTTAAGGTCTTATCTCTTACTCTGGCCTACTGGTTAAGGTCTTAACTCTTACTCTGGCCTAATAGCTAAGGTCTTAACTCTTACTCTGGCCTAATAGCTAAGGTCTTAGACTTGTACTCTGGCCTACTGGTTAAGGTCTTAACTCTTACTCAGGCCTACTGGTTAAGGTCCTAACTCTTACCTTGGCCTAATAGCTAAGGTCTTAGACTTGTACTCTGGCCTAATGGTTAAGGTCTTAACTCTTACTCTGGCCTAATAGCTAAGGTCTTAACTCTTAATCTGGCCTACTGGTTAAGGTCTTAACTCTTACTCTGGCCTACTGGTTAAGGTCTTAACTCTTACTATGGCCTAATAGCTAAGGTCTTAGACTCGTACTCTGGCCTAATAGCTAAGGTCTTAACTCTTACTCTGGACTAATAGCTAAGGTCTTAGACTCGTGCTCTGGCCTACTGGTTAAGGTCTTAACTCTTACTCTGGCCGACTGGTTATGGTCTTAACTCTTACTCTGGCCTACTGGTTAAGGTCTTAACTCTTACGCTGGCCTAATTGCTAAGGTCTCAACTCTTACTCTGGCCTAATAGCTATGGTCCTAGACTCGTACTCTGGCCTAATGGTTAAGGTCTTAACTCTTACTCTGGCCTACTGGTTAAGGTCTTAACTCTTACTCTGGCCTAATAGCTAAGGTCTTAGACTCGTACTCTGGCCTAATGGTTAAGGTCTTAACTCTTACTCTGGCCTAATAGCTAAGATCTTAGACTCGTACTCTGGCCTATTGGTTAAGGTCTTATCTCTTACTCTGGCCTACTGGTTAAGGTCTTAACTCTTACTCTGGCCTAATAGCTAAGGTCTTAGACTCGTACTCTGGCCTAATGGTTAAGGTCTTAACTCTTACTCTGGCCTAATAGCTAAGGTCTTAGACTCGTACTGTGGCCTAATGGTTAAGGTCTTAACTCTTACTCTGGCCTACTGGTTAAGGTCTTAACTCTTACTCTGGCCTAATAGCTAAGGTCTTAGACTCGTACTCTGGCCTAATGGTTAAGGTCTTAACTCTTACTCTGGCCTAATAGCTAAGGTCTTAGACTCGTACTCTGGCCTACTGGTTAAGGTCTTAACTCTTACTCTGGCCTACTGGTTAAGGTCTTAGCTCTTACTCTGGCCTAATAGCTGAGGTCTTAGACTCATACTCTGGCCTAATGGTTAAGGTCTTAACTCTTACTCTGGCCTACTGGTTAAGGTCTTAACGCTTACTCTGGCCTACTAGCTAAGGTTTTAACTCTTACTCTGGCCTAATAGCTAAGGTCTTAGCCTCGTACTCTGGCCTACTGGTTAAGGTCTTAACTCTTACTCTGGCCTACTGGTTAAGGTCTTAACTCTTACTCTGGCCTAATAGCTAAGGTCTTAACTCTTACTCTGGCCTAATAGCTAAGGTCTTAGACTCGTACTCTGGCCTAATGGTTAAGGTCTTAACTCCTACTCTGGCCTAATAGCTAAGGTCTTAGACTCGTACTCTGGCCTAATGGTTAAGGTCTTAACTTTTACTCTGGTCTAATATATAAGGTCTTAACTCTTACACTGGACTAATAGCTAAGGTCTTAGACTCGTACTCTGGCCTATTGGTTAAGGTCTTAACACTTACTCTGGCCTACTGGTTAAGGTCTTAACTCTTACTCTGGCCTAATAGCTAAGGTCTTAGACTCGTACTCTGGCCTAATGGTTAAGGTCTTAACTCTTACTCAGGCCTAATAGCTAAGGTCTTAACTCTTACTCTGGCCTAATAGCTAAGGTATTATCTCTTACTCTGGCCTACTGGTTAAGGTCTTAACTCTTACTCTGGCCTAATAGCTAAGGTCTTAACTCTTACTCTGGCCTAATAGCTAAGGTCTTAGACTCGTACTCTGGCCTAATAGCTAAGGTCCTAGAATCGTACTCTGGCCTAATGGTTAAGGTCTTAACTTTTACTCTGGCCTAATAGCTAAGGTCTTAACTCTTCCTCTGGCCTAATAGCTAAGGTCTTAGCTTCGTACTCTGGCCTACTGGTTAAGGTCTTAACTCGTACTCTGGCCAAATGGTTAAGGTCTTAACGCTTACTCTGCTCTAATAGCTAAGGTCTTAGACTCGTACTCTGGCCTAATAGCTAAGGTCTTAGACTCGTACTCTGGCCTAATGGTTAAGGTCTTAACTCTTACTCTGGCCTAATAGCTAAGGTCTTAGACTCGTACTGTGGCCTAATGGTTAAGGTCTTAACTTTTACTCTGGCCTAATAGCGAAAGTTTTAACTCTTACTCTGGCCTAATAGCTAAGGTCTTAGCCTCGTACTCTGGCCTACTGGTTAAGGTCTTAACTCTTACTCTGGCCTACTGGTTAAGGTCTTAACTCTTTCTCTGGCCTAATAGCTAAGGTCTTAGACTCGTACTCTGGCCTAATAGATAAGGTCTTAGACTCGTACTCTGGCCTAATGGTTAAGGTCTTAACTCTTACTCTGGCCTACTGGTTAAGGTCTTAACTCTTACTCTGGCCTAATAGCTAAGGTCTTAGACTCGTACTCTGGCCTACTGTTTACGGTCTTAACTCTTACTCTTGCCTAATAGCTAAGGTCTTAACTCTTACTCTGGCCTAATAGCTAAGGTCTTAGACTCGTACTCTGACCTAATGGTTAAGGTATTAACTCTTACTCTGGCCTACTGGTTAAGGTCTTTACCCTTACTCTGGCATAATAGCTAAGGTCTTAGACTCGTACTCTGGCCTAATGGTTAAGGTCTTAACTCTTACTCTGGCCTAATAGCTAGGGTCTTAACTCTTACTCTGGCCTAATAGCTAAGGTCTTAGACTCGTACTCTGGCCTAATAACTAAGGTCTTAGACTCGTACTCTGGCCTAATGGTTAAGGTCTTAGACTCGTACTCTGGCCTAATAGCTAAGGTCTTAGACTCGTGCTCTGGCCTAATGGTTAAGGTCTTAACTCTTACTCTGGCCTAATAGCTAAGGTCTTAGACTCGTGCTCTGGCCTAATGGTTAAGGTCTTAACTTTTACTCTGGTCTAATAGCTAAGGTCTTAACTCTTACTCTGGCCTAATAGCTAAGGTCTTAGCCTCGTACTCTGGCCTACTGGTTAAGGTCTTAACTCGTACTCTGGCCTAATGGTTAAGGTCTTAACGCTTACTCTGGCCTAATAGCTAAGGTCTTAGACTCGTACTCTGGCCGAATAGCTAAGGTCTTAGACTCGTACTCTGGCCTAATGGTTAAGGTCTTAACTCTTACTCTGGCCTAATAGGTAAGGTTTTAGACTCGTACTGTGGCCTAATGGTTAAGGTCTCAACTTTTACTCTGGCCTATTAGCTAAGGTCTTAACTCATACTCTGGCCTTAATAGCTAAGGTCTTAGACTCGTACTCTGGCCTACTGGTTAAGGTCTTAACTCTTACTCTGGCCTACTGGTTAAGGTCTTAACTCTTACTCTGGCCTAATAGCTAAGGTCTTAGACTCGTACTCTGGCCTAATAGCTACGGTCTTAGACTCGTACTCTGGCCTAATAGCTACGGTCTTAGACTCGTACTCTGGCCTAATGGTTAAGGTCTTAACTCTTACACTGGCCTAATAGCTATGGTCTTAACTCTTACTCTGGCCTACTGGTTAAGGTCTTAACTCTTACTCTGGCCTACTGGTTAAGGTCTTAACTCTTACTATGGCCTAATAGCTAAGGTCTTAGACTTGTACTCTGGCCTAATAGCTAAGGTCTTAACTCTTACTCTGTCCTAATAGCTAACGTCTTAGACTCGAACTCTGGCCTACTGGTTAAGGTCTTAACTCTTACTCTGGCCTACTGGTTAAGGTCTTAACTCTTACCTTGGCCTAATAGCTAAGGTCTTAGACTTGTACTCTGGCCTAATGGTTAAGGTCTTAACTCTTACTCTGGCCTAATAGCTAAGGTCTTAACTCTTAATCTGGCCCACTGGTTAAGGTCTTAACTCTTACTCTGGCCTACTGGTTAAGGTCTTAACTCTTACTGTGGCCTAATAGCTAAGGTCTTAGACTCGTACTCTGGCATAATAGCTAAGGTCTTAACTCTTACTCTGGACTAATAGATAAGGTCTTAGACTCGTGCTCTGGCCTACTGGTTAAGGTCTTAACTCTTACTCTGGCCTACTGGTTATGGTCTTAACTCTTACTCTGGCCTACTGGTTAAGGTCTTAACTCTTACGCTGGCCTAATTGCTAAGGTCTTAACTCTTACTCTGGCCTAATAGCTATGGTCCTAGACTCGTACTCTGGCCTAATGGTTAAGGTCTTAACTCATACTCTGGCCTACTGGCTAAGGTCTTAACTCTTACTCTGGCCTAATAGCTAAGGTCTTAGACTCGTACTCTGGCCTAATGGTTAAGGTCTTAACTCTTACTCTGGCCTAATAGCTAAGATCTTAGACTCGTACTCTGGCCTATTGGTTAAGGTATTATCTCTTACTCTGGCCTACTGGTTAAGGTCTTAACTCTTACTCTGGCCTAATAGCTAAGGTCTTAGACTCGTACTCTGGCCTAATGGTTAAGGTCTCAACTCTTACTCTGGCCTAATAGCTAAGGTCTTAACTCTTAATCTGGCCTAATAGCTAAGGTCTTAGACTCGTACTCTGGCCTAATGGTTAAGGTCTCAACTCTTACTCTGGCCTAATAGCTAAGGTCTTAACTCTTACTCTGGCCTAATAGCTAAGGTCTTAGACTCGTGCTCTGGCCTAATAGCTATGGTCTTAGACTCGTACACTGGCCTAATGGTTAAGGTCTTAACTCTTAATCTGGCCTAGTAACTAAGGATTTAGACTCGTACTATGGCCTACAGGTTAAGGTCTTAACTCTTACTCTGGCCTACTGGTTAAGGTCTTAACTCTTACTCTGGCCTAATAGCTAAGGTCTTAGACTCGTACTCTGGCCTAGTAGCTAAGGTCTTAGACTCGTACTCTGGCCTAATAGCTAAGGTCTTACCTCTTACTCTGGCCTAATGGTTAAGGTCTTACCTCTTACTCTGGCCTACTGGTTAAGGTCTTAACTGTTACTCTGGCCTAATAGCTAAGGTCTTAACTCTTACTCTGGCCTAATAGCTAAGGTCTTAGACTTGTACTCTGGCCTACTGGTTAAGGTCTTAACTCTTACTCTGGCCTAATAGCTATGGTCTCAACTCTTACTCTGTCCTAATAGCTAAGGTCTTAACTCTTACTCTGGCCTAATAGCTAAGGTCTTAGACTCGTACTCTGGCCTAATGGTTAAGGTCTTAACTATTACTCTGGCCTACTGGTTAAGGTCTTAACTCTTACTCTGGCCTAATAGCTAAGGTCTTAGACTCGTACTCTGGCCTAATGGTTAAGGTCTTAACTCTTACTCTGGCCTAATAGCTAAGGTCTTAGACTCGTACTCTGGCCTACTGGTTAAGGTCTTAACTCTTACTCTGGCCTAACAGCTAAGGTCTTAACGCTTACTCTGGCCTAATAGCTAAGGTCTTAACTCTTACTCTGGCCTAATAGCTAAGGTCTTAGACTCGTACTCTGGCCTAATGGTTAAGGTCTTAACTCTTACTCTGGCCTAATAGCTAGGGTCTTAACTCTTACTCTGGCCTAATAGCTAAGGTCTTAGACTCGTACTCTGGCCTAATAGCTAAGGTCTTAGACTCGTACTCTGGCCTAATGGTTAAGGTCTTAGACTCGTACTCTGGCCTAATAGCTAAGGTCTTAGACTCGTGCTCTGGCCTAATAGTTAAGGTCTTAACTCTTACTCTGGCCTAATAGCTAAGGTCTTAGACTCGTGCTCTGGCCTAATGGTTAAGGTCTTAACTTTTACTCTGGCCTAATAGCTAAGGTCTTAACTCTTACTCTGGCCTAATAGCTAAGGTCTTAGCCTCGTACTCTGGCCTACTGGTTAAGGTCTTAACTCGTACTCTGGCCTAATGGTTAAGGTCTTAACGCTTACTCTGGCCTAATAGCTAAGGTCTTAGACTCGTACTCTGGCCGAATAGCTAAGGTCTTAGACTCGTACTCTGGCCTAATGGTTAAGGTCTTAACTCTTACTCTGGCCTAATGGTTAAGGTCTTAACTCTTACACTGGCCTAATAGCTATGGTCTTAACTCTTACTCTGGCCTACTGGTTAATGTCTTAACTCTTACTCTGGCCTACTGGTTAAGGTCTTAACTCTTACTATGGCCTAATAGCTAAGGTCTTAGACTCGTACTCTGGCCTAATAGCTAAGGTCTTAACTCTTACTCTGGCCTAATAGCTAACGTCTTAGACTCGAACTCTGGCCTACTGGTTAAGGTCTTAACTCTTACTCTGGCCTACTGGTTAAGGTCTTAACTCTTACCTTGGCCTAATAGCTAAGGTCTTAGACTTGTACTCTGGCCTAATGGTTAAGGTCTTAACTCTTACTCTGGCCTAATAGCTAAGGTCTTAACTCTTAATCTGGCCCACTGGTTAAGGTCTTAACTCTTACTCTGGCCTACTGGTTAAGGTCTTAACTCTTACTGTGGCCTAATAGCTAAGGTCTTAGACTCGTACTCTGGCCTAATAGCTAAGGTCTTAACTCTTACTCTGGACTAATAGATAAGGTCTTAGACTCGTGCTCTGGCCTACTGGTTAAGGTCTTAACTCTTACTCTGGCCTACTGGTTATGGTCTTAACTCTTACTCTGGCCTACTGGTTAAGGTCTTAACTCTTACGCTGGCCTAATTGCTAAGGTCTTAACTCTTACTCTGGCCTAATAGCTATGGTCCTAGACTCGTACTCTGGCCTAATGGTTAAGGTCTTAACTCTTACTCTGGCCTACTGGCTAAGGTCTTAACTCTTACTCTGGCCTAATAGCTAAGGTCTTAGACTCGTACTCTGGCCTAATGGTTAAGGTCTTAACTCTTACTCTGGCCTAATAGCTAAGATCTTAGACTCGTACTCTGGCCTATTGGTTAAGGTATTATCTCTTACTCTGGCCTACTGGTTAAGGTCTTAACTCTTACTCTGGCCTAATAGCTAAGGTCTTAGACTCGTACTCTGGCCTAATGGTTAAGGTCTCAACTCTTACTCTGGCCTAATAGCTAAGGTCTTAACTCTTAATCTGGCCTAATAGCTAAGGTCTTAGACTCGTACTCTGGCCTAATGGTTAAGGTCTCAACTCTTACTCTGGCCTAATAGCTAAGGTCTTAACTCTTACTCTGGCCTAATAGCTAAGGTCTTAGACTCGTGCTCTGGCCTAATAGCTATGGTCTTAGACTCGTACACTGGCCTAATGGTTAAGGTCTTAACTCTTAATCTGGCCTAGTAACTAAGGATTTAGACTCGTACTATGGCCTACAGGTTAAGGTCTTAACTCTTACTCTGGCCTACTGGTTAAGGTCTTAACTCTTACTCTGGCCTAATAGCTAAGGTCTTAGACTCGTACTCTGGCCTAGTAGCTAAGGTCTTAGACTCGTACTCTGGCCTAATAGCTAAGGTCTTACCTCTTACTCTGGCCTAATGGTTAAGGTCTTACCTCTTACTCTGGCCTACTGGTTAAGGTCTTAACTGTTACTCTGGCCTAATAGCTAAGGTCTTAACTCTTACTCTGGCCTAATAGCTAAGGTCTTAGACTTGTACTCTGGCCTACTGGTTAAGGTCTTAACTCTTACTCTGGCCTAATAGCTAAGGTCTCAACTCTTACTCTGTCCTAATAGCTAAGGTCTTAACTCTTACTCTGGCCTAATAGCTAAGGTCTTAGACTCGTACTCTGGCCTAATGGTTAAGGTCTTAACTATTACTCTGGCCTACTGGTTAAGGTCTTAACTCTTACTCTGGCCTAATAGCTAAGGTCTTAGACTCGTACTCTGGCCTAATGGTTAAGGTCTTAACTCTTACTCTGGCCTAATAGCTAAGGTCTTAGACTCGTACTCTGGCCTACTGGTTAAGGTCTTAACTCTTACTCTGGCCTAACAGCTAAGGTCTTAACGCTTACTCTGGCCTAATAGCTAAGGTCTTAACTCTTACTCTGGCCTAATAGCTAAGGTCTTAGACTCGTACTCTGGCCTAATGGTTAAGGTCTTAACTCTTACTCTGGCCTAATAGCTAGGGTCTTAACTCTTACTCTGGCCTAATAGCTAAGGTCTTAGACTCGTACTCTGGCCTAATAGCTAAGGTCTTAGACTCGTACTCTGGCCTAATGGTTAAGGTCTTAGACTCGTACTCTGGCCTAATAGCTAAGGTCTTAGACTCGTGCTCTGGCCTAATAGTTAAGGTCTTAACTCTTACTCTGGCCTAATAGCTAAGGTCTTAGACTCGTGCTCTGGCCTAATGGTTAAGGTCTTAACTTTTACTCTGGCCTAATAGCTAAGGTCTTAACTCTTACTCTGGCCTAATAGCTAAGGTCTTAGCCTCGTACTCTGGCCTACTGGTTAAGGTCTTAACTCGTACTCTGGCCTAATGGTTAAGGTCTTAACGCTTACTCTGGCCTAATAGCTAAGGTCTTAGACTCGTACTCTGGCCGAATAGCTAAGGTCTTAGACTCGTACTCTGGCCTAATGGTTAAGGTCTTAACTCTTACTCTGGCCTAATGGTTAAGATCTTAACTCTTACATTGGCCTAATAGCTATGGTCTTAACTCTTACTCTGGCCTACTGGTTAATGTCTTAACTCTTACTCTGGCCTACTGGTTAAGGTCTTAACTCTTACTATGGCCTAATAGCTAAGGTCTTAGACTCGTACTCTGGCCTAATAGCTAAGGTCTTAACTCTTACTCTGGCCTAATAGCTAACGTCTTAGACTCGAACTCTGGCCTACTGGTTAAGGTCTTAACTCTTACTCTGGCCTACTGGTTAAGGTCTTAACTCTTACCTTGGCCTAATAGCTAAGGTCTTAGACTTGTACTCTGGCCTAATGGTTAAGGTCTTAACTCTTACTCTGGCCTAATAGCTAAGGTCTTAACTCTTAATCTGGCCCACTGGTTAAGGTCTTAACTCTTACTCTGGCCTACTGGTTAAGATCTTAACTCTTACTGTGGCCTAATAGCTAAGGTCTTAGACTCGTACTCTGGCCTAATAGCTAAGGTCTTAACTCTTACTCTGGACTAATAGATAAGGTCTTAGACTCGTGCTCTGGCCTACTGGTTAAGGTCTTAACTCTTACTCTGGCCTACTGGTTATGGTCTTAACTCTTACTCTGGCCTACTGGTTAAGGTCTTAACTCTTACGCTGGCCTAATTGCTAAGGTCTTAACTCTTACTCTGGCCTAATAGCTATGGTCCTAGACTCGTACTCTGGCCTAATGGTTAAGGTCTTAACTCTTACTCTGGCCTACTGGCTAAGGTCTTAACTCTTACTCTGGCCTAATAGCTAAGGTCTTAGACTCGTACTCTGGCCTAATGGTTAAGGTCTTAACTCTTACTCTGGCCTAATAGCTAAGATCTTAGACTCGTACTCTGGCCTATTGGTTAAGGTATTATCTCTTACTCTGGCCTACTGGTTAAGGTCTTAACTCTTACTCTGGCCTAATAGCTAAGGTCTTAGACTCGTACTCTGGCCTAATGGTTAAGGTCTCAACTCTTACTCTGGCCTAATAGCTAAGGTCTTAACTCTTAATCTGGCCTAATACCTAAGGTCTTAGACTCGTACTCTGGCCTAATGGTTAAGGTCTCAACTCTTACTCTGGCCTAATAGCTAAGGTCTTAACTCTTACTCTGGCCTAATAGCTAAGGTCTTAGACTCGTGCTCTGGCCTAATAGCTATGGTCTTAGACTCGTACACTGGCCTAATGGTTAAGGTCTTAACTCTTAATCTGGCCTAGTAACTAAGGATTTAGACTCGTACTATGGCCTACAGGTTAAGGTCTTAACTCTTACTCTGGCCTACTGGTTAAGGTCTTAACTCTTACTCTGGCCTAATAGCTAAGGTCTTAGACTCGTACTCTGGCCTAGTAGCTAAGGTCTTAGACTCGTACTCTGGCCTAATAGCTAAGGTCTTACCTCTTACTCTGGCCTAATGGTTAAGGTCTTACCTCTTACTCTGGCCTACTGGTTAAGGTCTTAACTGTTACTCTGGCCTAATAGCTAAGGTCTTAACTCTTACTCTGGCCTAATAGCTAAGGTCTTAGACTTGTACTCTGGCCTACTGGTTAAGGTCTTAACTCTTACTCTGGCCTAATAGCTAAGGTCTCAACTCTTACTCTGTCCTAATAGCTAAGGTCTTAACTCTTACTCTGGCCTAATAGCTAAGGTCTTAGACTCGTACTCTGGCCTAATGGTTAAGGTCTTAACTATTACTCTGGCCTACTGGTTAAGGTCTTAACTCTTACTCTGGCCTAATAGCTAAGGTCTTAGACTCGTACTCTGGCCTAATGGTTAAGGTCTTAACTCTTACTCTGGCCTAATAGCTAAGGTCTTAGACTCGTACTCTGGCCTACTGGTTAGGGTCTTAACTCTTACTCTGGCCTAACAGCTAAGGTCTTAACGCTTACTCTGGCCTAATAGCTAAGGTCTTAACTCTTACTCTGGCCTAATAGCTAAGGTCTTAGACTCGTACTCTGGCCTAATGGTTAAGGTCTTAACTCTTACTCTGGCCTAATAGCTAGGGTCTTAACTCTTACTCTGGCCTAATAGCTAAGGTCTTAGACTCGTACTCTGGCCTAATAGCTAAGGTCTTAGACTCGTACTCTGGCCTAATGGTTAAGGTCTTAGACTCGTACTCTGGCCTAATAGCTAAGGTCTTAGACTCGTGCTCTGGCCTAATAGTTAAGGTCTTAACTCTTACTCTGGCCTAACAGCTAAGGTCTTAGACTCGTGCTCTGGCCTAATGGTTAAGGTCTTAACTTTTACTCTGGCCTAATAGCTAAGGTCTTAACTCTTACTCTGGCCTAATAGCTAAGGTCTTAGCCTCGTACTCTGGCCTACTGGTTAAGGTCTTAACTCGTACTCTGGCCTAATGGTTAAGGTCTTAACGCTTACTCTGGCCGAATAGCTAAGGTCTTAGACTCGTACTCTGGCCTAATGGTTAAGGTCTTAACTCTTACTCTGGCCTAATGGTTAAGGTCTTAACTCTTACACTGGCCTAATAGCTATGGTCTTAACTCTTACTCTGGCCTACTGGTTAATGTCTTAACTCTTACTCTGGCCTACCGGTTAAGGTCTTAACTCTTACTATGGCCTAATAGCTAAGGTCTTAGACTCGTACTCTGGCCTAATAGCTAAGGTCTTAACTCTTACTCTGGCCTAATAGCTAACGTCTTAGACTCGAACTCTGGCCTACTGGTTAAGGTCTTAACTCTTACTCTGGCCTACTGGTTAAGGTCTTAACTCTTACCTTGGCCTAATAGCTAAGGTCTTAGACTTGTACTCTGGCCTAATGGTTAAGGTCTTAACTCTTACTCTGGCCTAATAGCTAAGGTCTTAACTCTTAATCTGGCCCACTGGTTAAGGTCTTAACTCTTACTCTGGCCTACTGGTTAAGGTCTTAACTCTTACTGTGGCCTAATAGCTAAGGTCTTAGACTCGTACTCTGGCCTAATAGCTAAGGTCTTAACTCTTACTCTGGACTAATAGATAAGGTCTTAGACTCGTGCTCTGGCCTACTGGTTAAGGTCTTAACTCTTACTCTGGCCTACTGGTTATGGTCTTAACTCTTACTCTGGCCTACTGGTTAAGGTCTTAACTCTTACGCTGGCCTAATTGCTAAGGTCTTAACTCTTACTCTGGCCTAATAGCTATGGTCCTAGACTCGTACTCTGGCCTAATGGTTAAGGTCTTAACTCTTACTCTGGCCTACTGGCTAAGGTCTTAACTCTTACTCTGGCCTAATAGCTAAGGTCTTAGACTCGTACTCTGGCCTAATGGTTAAGGTCTTAACTCTTACTCTGGCCTAATAGCTAAGATCTTAGACTCGTACTGTGGCCTATTGGTTAAGGTATTATCTCTTACTCTGGCCTACTGGTTAAGGTCTTAACTCTTACTCTGGCCTAATAGCTAAGGTCTTAGACTCGTACTCTGGCCTAATGGTTAAGGTCTCAACTCTTACTCTGGCCTAATAGCTAAGGTCTTAACTCTTAATCTGGCCTAATAGCTAAGGTCTTAGACTCGTACTCTGGCCTAATGGTTAAGGTCTCAACTCTTACTCTGGCCTAATAGCTAAGGTCTTAACTCTTACTCTGGCCTAATAGCTAAGGTCTTAGACTCGTGCTCTGGCCTAATAGCTATGGTCTTAACTCTTACTCTGGCCTAATAGCTAAGGTCTTAGACTCGTACTCTGGCCTAATGGTTAAGGTCTCAACTCTTACTCTGGCCTAATAGCTAAGGTCTTAACTCTTAATCTGGCCTAATAGCTAAGTTCTTAGACTCGTACTCTGGCCTAATGGTTAAGGTCTTAACTCTTACTCTGGCCGACTGGTTAAGGTCTTAACTCTTACTCTGGCCTAATAGCTAAGGTCTTAGACTCGTGCTCTGGCCTAATAGCTAAGGTCTTAGACTCATACACTGGCCTAATGGTTAAGGTCTTAACTCTTACTCTGGCCTAATAGCTAAGGTCTTAACTCTTACTCTGGCCTACTGGTTAAGGTCTTACCTCTTACTCTGGCCTAATAGCTAAGGTCTTAGACTCGTACTCTGGCCTAATAGCTAAGGTCTTAACTCTTACTCTGGCCTAATAGCTAAGGTCTTAGACTCATACTCTGGCCTACTGGTTAAGGTCTTAACTCTTACTCTGGCCTACTGGTTAAGGTCTTAACTCTTACTCTGGCCTAATAGCTAAGGTCTTAACTCTTACTCTGGCCTAATAGCTAAGGTCTTGGACTCGTACTCTGACCTAATGGTTAAGGTCTTAACTCTTACTCTGGCCTACTGGTTAAGGTCTTAACTCTTACTCTGGCCTAATAGCTAAGGTCTTACACTCGTGCTCTGGCCTAATGGTTAAGGTCTTAACTCTTACTCTGGCCTAATAGCTAAGGTCTTAACACTTACTCTGGCCTACTGGTTAAGGTCTTAACTCTTACTCTGCCCTAATAGCTAAGGTCTTAGACTCGTACTCTGGCCTAATAGCTAAGGTCTTAACTCTTACTCTTGCCTAATAGCTAAGGTCTTAGACTCGTACTCTGGCCTACTGGTTAAGGTCTTAACTCTTACTCTGGCCTACTGGTCAAGGTCTCAACTCTTACTCTGGCCTAATAGCTAAGGTCTTAACTCTTACTCTGGCCTAATAGCTAAGGTCTTAGACTCGTACTCTGGCCTAATGGTTAAGGTCTTAACTCTTACTCTGGCCTACTTGTTAAGGTCTTAACTCTTACTCTGGTCTAATAGCTAAGGTCTTAGACTCGTACTCTGGCCTAATGGTTAAGGTCCTAACTCTTACTCTGGCCTAATAGCTAAGGTCTTAGACTTGTACTCTGGCCTACTGGTTAAGGTCTTAACTCTTACTCTGGCCTACTGGTTAAGGTCTTAACTCTTACTCTGGCCTAATAGCTAAGGTCTTAGACTCGTACTCTGGCCTAATGGTTAAGGTCTTAACTCTTACTCTGGCCTACTGGTTAAGGTCTTAACTCTTACTCTGGCCTAATAGCTAAGGTCTTAACTCTTACTCTGGCCTAATAGCAAAGGTCTTAGACTCGTAATCTGGTCTAATAGCTAAGGTCTTAACTCTTAATCTGGCCTAGTAGCTAAGGTCTTAGACTCGTACTATGGCCTACAGGTTAAGGTCTTAACTCTTACTCTGGCCTACTGGTTAAGGTCTTAACTCTTTCTCTGGCCTAATAGCTAAGGTCTTAGACTCGTATTCTGGCCTAGTAGCTAAGGTTTTAGACTCGTACTCTGGCCTAATAGCTAAGGTCTTAGACTCGTACTCTGGCCTAATGGTTAAGGTCTTACCTCTTACTCTGGCCTACTGGTTAAGGTCTTAACTGTTACTCTGGCTTAATAGCTAAGGTCTTAACTCTTACTCTGGCCTAATAGCTAAGGTCTTAGACTCGTACTCTGGCCTACTGGTTAAGGTCTTAACTCTTACTCTGGCCTAATAGCTAAGGTCTCAACTCTTACTCTGTCCTAATAGCTAATGTCTTAACTCTTACTCTGGCCTAATAGCTAAGGTCTTAGACTCGTACTCTGGCCTAATGGTTAAGGTCTTAACTCTTACTCTGGCCTACTGGTTAAGGTCTTAACTCTTACTCTGGCCTAATAGCTAAGGTCTTAGACTCGTACTCTGGCCTAATGGTTAAGGTCTTAACTCTTACTCTGGCCTAATAGCTAAGGTCTTAGACTTGTACTCTGGCCTACTGGTTAAGGTCTTAACTCTTACTTTGGCCTACTGGTTAAGGTCTTAACTCTTACTCTGGCCTAATAGCTGAGGTCTTAGACTCATACTCTGGCCTAATGGTTAAGGTCTTAACTCTTACTCTGGCCTACTGGTTAAGGTCTTAACTCTTACTCTGGCCTAATAGCTAAGGTCTTAACGCTTACTCTGGCCTAATAGCTAAGGTCTTAGACTCGTACTCTGGCCTAATGGGTAAGGTCTTAACTCTTACTCTGTCCTACTGGTTAAGGTCTTAACTCTTACTCTGGCCTAATAGCTAAGGTCTTAGCTTCGTACTCTGGCCTACTGGTTAAGGTCTTAACTCGTACTCTGGCCTAATGGTTAAGGTCTTAACGCTTACTCTGCTCTAATAGCTAAGGTCTTAGACTCATACTCTGGCCTAATAGCTAAGGTCTTAGACTCGTACTCTGGCCTAATGGTTAAGGTCTTAACTCTTACTCTGGCCTAATAGCTAAGGTCTTAGACTCGTACTGTGGCCTAATGGTTAAGGTCTTAACTCTTACTCTGGCCTAATAGCTAAGGTCTTATCTCTTACTCTGGCCTAATAGCTAAGGTCTTAGACTCGTACTCTGGCCTAATGGTTAAGGTCTTAACTCTTACTCTGGCCTAGTGGTTAAGGTCTTAACTCTTACTCTGGCCTATTAGCTAAGGTCTTAGACTCGTACTCTGGCCTAATGGTTAAGGTCTTAACTCTTACTCTGGCCTAATAGCTAAGGTCTTAGACTCGTACTCTGGCCTACAGGTTAAGGTCTCAACTCTTACTCTGGCCTAATAGCTGAGGTCTTAGACTCATACTCTGGCCTAATGGTTCAGGTCTTAACTCTTACTCTGGCCTACTGGTTAAGGTCTTAACTCTTACTTTGGCCTACTGGTTAAGGTCTTAACTCTTACTCTGGCCTAATAGCTGAGGTCTTAGACTCATACTCTGGCCTAATAGCTAAGGTCTTAACTCTTACTCTGTCCTACTGGTTAAGGTCTTAACTCTTACTCTGGCCTAATAGCTAAGGTCTTAGCTTTGTACTCTGGCCTACTGGTTAAGGTCTTAACTCGTACTCTGGCCTAATGGTTAAGGTCTTAACGCTTACTCTGCTCTAATAGCTAAGGTCTTAGACTCGTACTCTGGCCTAATAGCTAAGGTCTTAGACTCGTACTCTGGCCTAATGGTTAAGGTCTTAACTCTTACTCTGGCCTAATAGCTAAGGTCTTAGACTCGTACTGTGGCCTAATGGTTAAGGTCTTAAGTTTTACTCTGGCCTAATAGCTAAGGTTTTAACTCTTACTCTGGCTTAATAGCTAAGGTCTTAGCCTCGTACTCTGGCCTACTGGTTAAGGTCTTAACTCTTACTCTGGCCTACTGGTTAAGATCTTGACTCTTACTCTGGCCTAATAGCTAAGATCTTAGACTCGTACTCTGGCCTATTGGTTAAGGTCTTATCTCTTACTCTGGCCTACTGGTTAAGGTCTTAACTCTTACTCTGGCCTAATACCTAAGGTCTTAGACTCGTACTCTGGCCTAATGGTTAAGGTCTCAACTCTTACTCTGGCCTAATAGCTAAGGTCTTAACTCTTACTCTGGCCTAATAGCTAAGGTCTTAGACTCGTACTCTGGCCTAATGGTTAAGGTCTTAACTCTTACTCTGGCCTACTGGTTAGTTCTGAACTCTTACTCTGGCCTAATAGCTAAGGACTTAGACTCGTACTCTGGCCTAATAGCTAAGGTCTTAGACTCGTACACTGGCCTAATGGTTAAGGTCTTAACTCTTACTCTGGCCTAATAGCTAAGGTCTTAACTCTTACTCTGGCCTACTGGTTAAGGTCTTTCCTCTTACTCTGGCCTAATAGCTAAGGTCTTAGACTCGTACTCTGGCCTAATAGCTAAGGTCTTAACTCTTACTCTGGCCTAATAGCTAAGGTCTTAGACTCGCACTCTGGCCTACTGGTTAAGGTCTTAACTCTTACTCTGGCCTACTGGTTAAGGTCTTAACTCTTACTCTGGCCTAATAGCTTAGGTCTTAACTCTTACTCTGGCCTAATAGCTAAGGTCTTGGACTCGTACTCTGACCTAATGGTTAAGGTCTTAACTCTTACTCTGGCCTACTGGTTAAGGTCTTAACTCTTACTCTGGCCTAATAGCTAAGGTCTTACACTCGTACTCTGGCTTAATGGTTAAGGTCTTAACTCTTTCTCTGGCCTAATAGCTAAGGTCTTAACTCTTACTCTGGCCTACTGGTTAAGGTCTTAACTCTTCCTCTGCCCTAATAGCTAAGGTCTTAGACTCGTACTCTGGCCTAAGAGCTAAGGTCTTAACTCTTACTCTTGCCTAATAGCTAAGGTCTTAGACTCGTACTCTGGCCTACTGGTTAAGGTCTTAACTCTTACTCTGGCCTACTGGTCAAGGTCTCAACTCTTACTCTGGCCTAATAGCTAAGGTCTTAACTCTTACTCTGGCCTAATAGCTAAGGTCTTAGGCTCGTACTCTGGCCTAATGGTTAAGGTCTTAACTCTTACTCTGGCCTACTGGTTAAGGTCTTAACTCTTACTCTGGTCTAATAGCTAAGGTCTTAGACTCGTGCTCTGGCCTAATGGTTAAGGTCCTAACTCTTACTCTGGCCTAATAGCTAAGGTCTTAGACTTGTACTCTGGTCTACTGGTTAAGGTCTTAACTCTTACTCTGGCCTACTGGTTAAGGTCTTAACTCTTACTCTGGCCTAATAGCTAAGGTCTTAGACTCGTACTCTGGCCTAATGGTTAAGGTCTTAACTCTTACTCTGGCCTACTGGTTAAGGTCTTAACTCTTACTCTGGCCTAAAAGCTAAGGTCTTAACTCTTACTCTGGCCTAATAGCAAAGGTCTTAGACTCGTAATCTGGTCTAATAGCTAAGGTCTTAACTCTTAATCTGGCCTAGTAGCTAAGGTTTTAGACTCGTACTATGGCCTACAGGTTAAGGTCTTAACTCTTACTCTGGCCTACTGGTTAAGGTCTTAACTCTTACTCTGGCCTAATAGCTAAGGTCTTAGACTCATACTCTGGCCTAGTAGCTAAGGTCTTAGACTCTTACTCTAGCCTAATAGCTAAGGTCTTAGACTCGTACTCTGGCCTAATGGTTAAGGTCTTACCTCTTACTCTGGCCTACTGGTTAAGGTCTTAACTGTTACTCTGGCCTAATAGCTAAGGTCTTAACTCTTACTCTGGCCTAATAGCTAAGGTCTTAGACTCGTACTCTGGCCTAATGGTTAAGGTCTTAACTCTTACTCTGGCCTAATAGCTAAGGTCTCAACTCTTACTCTGTGCTAATAGCTAAGGTCTTAACTCTTACTCTGGCCTAATAGCTAAGGTCTTAGACTCGTACTCTGGCCTAATGGTTAAGGTCTTAACTCTTACTGTGGCCTACTGGTTAAGGTCTTAACTCTTACTCTGGCCTAATAGCTAAGGTCTTAGACTCGTACTCTGGCCTACTGGTTAAGGTCTTAACTCTTACTTTGGCCTACTGGTTAAGGTCTTAACTCTTACTCTGGCCTAATAGCTGAGGTCTTAGACTCATACTCTGGCCTACTGGTTAAGGTCTTAACTCTTACTCTGGCCTAATACCTAAGGTCTTAACGCTTACTCTGGCCTAATAGCTAAGGTCTTAACTCTTACTCTGGCCTAATAGCTAAGGTCTTAGACTCGTACTCTGGCCTAATTGGTAAGGTCTTCACTCTTACTCTGTCCTACTGGTTAAGGTCTTAACTCTTACTCTGGCCTACTGGTTAAGGTCTTAACTCTTACTCTGGCCTAATAGCTAAGGTCTTAACACTTACTCTGGCCTAATAGCTAAGGTCTTAGACTCGTACTCTGGCCTAATGGTTAAGGTCTTAACTCTTACTCTGGCCTAATAGCTAAGGTCTTAACTCTTACACTGGCCTAATAGCTAAGGTCTTAGGCTCGTACTCTGGCCTAATAGCTAAGGTCCTAGACTCGTACTCTGGCCTAATGGTTAAGGTCTTAACTCTTACTCTGGCCTAATAGCTAAGGTCTTATACTCGTACTCTGGCCTAATGGTTAAGGTCTTAACTTTTACTCTGGCCTAATAGCTAAGGTCTTAGCTTCGTAATCTGGCCTACTGGTTAAGGTCTTAACTCGTACTCTGGCCTAATGGTTAAGGTCTTAACGCTTACTCTGCTCTAATAGCTAAGGTCTTAGACTCGTACTCTGGCCTAATAGCTAAGGTCTTAGACTCGTACTCTGGTCTAATGGTTAAGGTCTTAACTCTTACTCTGGCCTAATAGCTAAGTTTTTAGACTCGTACTGTGGCCTAATGGTTAAGGTCTTAAATTTTACTTTGGCCTAATAGCCAAGGTTTTAACTCTTACTCTGGCCTAATAGCTAAGGTCTTAGCCTTGTACTCTGGCCTACTGGTTAAGGTCTTAACTCTTACTCTGGCCTACTGGTTAAGGTCTTAACTCTTACTCTGGCCTAATGGTTAAGGTCTTAACTCCTACTCTGGCCTAATAGCTAAGGTCTTAGACTTGTACTCTGGCCTAATGGTTAAGGTCTTAACTTTTACTCTGGCCTAATAGCTAAGGTCTTAACTCTTACACTGGACTAATAGCTAAGGTCTTAGACTCGTACTCTGGCCTACTGGTTAAGGTCTTAACTCTTACTCTGGCCTACTGGTTAAGGTCTTACCTCTTACTCTGGCCTAATAGCTAAGGTCTTAGACTCGTACTCTGGCCTAATAGCTAAGGTCTTAACTCTTACTCTGGCCTAATAGCTAAGGTCTTAGACTCGTACTCTGGCCTACTGGTTAAGGTCTTAACTCTTACTCTGGCCTACTGGTTAAGGTCTTAACTCTTACTCTGGCCTAATAGCTAAGGTCTTAACTCTTACTCTGGCCTAATAGCTAAGGTCTTGGACTCGTACTCTGACCTAATGGTTAAGGTCTTAACTCTTACTCTGGCCTACTGGTTAAGGTCTTAACTCTTACTCTGGCCTAATAGCTAAGGTCTTACACTCGTACTCTGGCTTAATGGTTAAGGTCTTAACTCTTTCTCTGGCCTAATAGCTAAGGTCTTAACTCTTACTCTGGCCTACTGGTTAAGGTCTTAACTCTTCCTCTGCCCTAATAGCTAAGGTCTTAGACTCGTACTCTGGCCTAATAGCTAAGGTCTTAACTCTTACTCTTGCCTAATAGCTAAGGTCTTAGACTCGTACTCTGGCCTACTGGTCAAGGTCTCAACTCTTACTCTGGCCTAATAGCTAAGGTCTTAACTCTTACTCTGGCCTAATAGCTAAGGTCTTAGGCTCGTACTCTGGCCTAATGGTTAAGGTCTTAACTCTTACTCTGGCCTACTGGTTAAGGTCTTAACTCTTACTCTGGTCTAATAGCTAAGGTCTTAGACTCGTGCTCTGGCCTAATGGTTAAGGTCCTAACTCTTACTCTGGCCTAATAGCTAAGGTCTTAGACTGGTACTCTGGTCTACTGGTTAAGGTCTTAACTCTTACTCTGGCCTAATAGCTAAGGTCTTAGACTCGTACTCTGGCCTAATGGTTAAGGTCTTAACTCTTACTCTGGCCTACTGGTTAAGGTCTTAACTCTTACTCTGGCCTAATAGCTAAGGTCTTAACTCTTACTCTGGCCTAATAGCAAAGGTCTTAGACTCGTAATCTGGTCTAATAGCTAAGGTCTTAACTCTTAATCTGGCCTAGTAGCTAAGGTTTTAGACTCGTACTATGGCCTACAGGTTAAGGTCTTAACTCTTACTCTGGCCTACTGGTTAAGGTCTTAACTCTTACTCTGGCCTAATAGCTAAGGTCTTAGACTCATACTCTGGCCTAGTAGCTAAGGTCTTAGACTCGTACTCTGGCCTAATAGCTAAGGTCTTAGACTCGTACTCTGGCCTAATGGTTAAGGTCTTACCTCTTACTCTGGCCTACTGGTTAAGGTCTTAACTGTTACTCTGGCCTAATAGCTAAGGTCTTAACTCTTACTCTGGCCTAATAGCTAAGGTCTTAGATTCGTACTCTGGCCTAATAGCTAAGGTCTTAGACTCGTACTCTGGCCTAATGGTTAAGCTTTTAACTCATACTCTGGCCTAATAGCTAAGGTCTTAACTCTTACTCTGGCCTAATAGATAAGGTCTTAACTCTTACTCTGGCCTAATAGCTAAGGTCTTTGACTCATACTCTGGCCTAATGGTTAAGGTCTTAACACTTACTCTGGCCTACTGGTTAAGGTCTTAACTCTTACTCTGGCCTAATAGCTAAGGTTTTAGACTCATACTCTGTCCTACTGGTTAAGGTCTTAACTCTTACTCTGGGATAATAGCTAAGGTCTTAGACTCGTGCTCTGGCCTAATAGCTAAGGTCTTAACTCTTACTCGGGCCTAATAGCTAAGGTCTTAGCTTAGTACTCTGGCCTACTGGTTAAGGTCTTAACTCGGACTCTGGCCTAATGGTTAAGGTCTTAACGCTTACTCTGCTCTAATAGCTAAGGTCTTAGACTCGTACTCTGGCCTAATAGCTAAGGTCTTAGACTCGTACTCTGGCCTAATTGGTAAGGTCTTAACTCTTACTCTGTCCTACTGGTTAAGGTCTTAACTCTTACTCTGTCCTACTGGTTAAGGTCTTAACTCTTACTCTGGCCTAATAGCTAAGGTCTTAACACTTACTCTGGCCTAATAGCTAAGGTCTTAGACTCGTACTCTGGCCTAATTGTTAAGGTCTTAACTCTTACTCTGGCCTAATAGCTAAGGTCTTAACACTTACTCTGGCCTAATAGCTAAGGTCTTAGACTCGTACTCTGGCCTAATGTTTAAGGTCTTAACTCTTACTCTTGCCTAATAGCTAAGGTCTTAACTCTTACTCTGGCCTAATAGCTAAGGTCTTAGGCTCGTACTCTGGCCTAATAGCTAAGGTCCTAGACTTGTACTCTGGCCTAATGGTTAAGGACTTAACTCTTACTCTGGCCTAATAGCTAAGGTCTTAGACTCGTACTCTGGCCTAATGGTTAAGGTCTTAACTTTTACTCTGGCCTAATAGCTAAGGTCTTAGCTTCGTAATCTGGCCTACTGGTTAAGGTCTTAACTCGTACTCTGGCCTAATCGTTAAGGTCTTAACGCTTACTCTGCTCTAATAGCTAAGGTCTTAGACTCGTACTCTGGCCTAATAGCTAAGGTCTTAGACTCGTACTCTGGCCTAATGGTTAAGGTCTTAACTCTTACTCTGGCCTAATAGCTAAGGTCTTAGACTCATACTGTGGCCTAATGGTTAAGGTCTTAACTTTTACTTTGGCCTAATAGCTAAGGTTTTAACTCTTACTCTGGCCTAATAGCTAAGGTCTTAGCCTTGTACTCTGGCCTACTGGTTAAGGTCTTAACTCTTACTCTGGCCTACTGGTTAAGGTCTTAACTCTTACTCTGGCCTAATAGCTAAGGTCTTAGACTCGTACTCTGGCCTAATAGCTAAGGTCTTAGACTCGTACTCTGGCCTAATGGTTAAGGTCTTAACTCCTACTCTGGCCTAATAGCTAAGGTCTTAGACTCGTACTCTGGCCTAATGGTTAAGGTCTTAACTTTTACTCTGGCCTAATAGCTAAGGTCTTAACTCTTACACTGGACTAATAGCTAAGGTCTTAGACTCGTACTCTGGCCTACTGGTTAAGGACTTAACTCTTACTCTGGCCTACTGGTTAAGGTCTTAACTCTTACTCTGGCCTAATAGTTAAGGTCTTAACTTTTACTCTGGCCTAATAGCTAAGGTCTTAACTCTTACTCTGGCCTAATAGCTAAGGTCTTAGCTTCGTAATCTGGCCTACTGGTTAAGGTCTTAACTCGTACTCTGGCCTAATGGTTAAGGTCTTAACGCTTACTCTGCTCTAATAGCTAAGGTCTTAGACTCTTACTCTGGCCTAATAGCTAAGGTCTTAACTCTTACTCTGGCCTAATAGCTAAGGTCTTAGGCTCGTACTCTGGCATAATAGCTAAGGTCTTAGACTCGTACTCTGGCCTAATGGTTAAGGTCTTAACTTTTACGCTGGCCTAATAGCTAAGGTCTTAGCTTCGTAATCTGGCCTACTGGTTAAGGTCTTAACTCGTACTCTGGCCTAATGGTTAAGGTCTTAACGCTTACTCTGCTCTAATAGCTAAGGTCTTAGGCTCGTACTCTGGCCTAATAGCTAAGGTCTTAGACTCGTACTCTGGTCTAATGGTTAAGGTCTTAACTCTTACTTTGGCCTAATAGCTAAGTTCTTAGACTCGTACTGTGGCCTAATGGTTAAGGTCTTAAATTTTACTTTGGCCTAATAGCCAAGGTTTTAACTCTTACTCTGGCCTAATAGCTAAGGTTTTAGCCTTGTACTCTGGCCTACTGGTTAAGGTCTTATCTCTTACTCTGGCCTACTGGTTAAGGTCTTAACTCTTACTCTGCCCTAATAGCTAAGGTCTTAGACTCGTACTCTGGCCTAATAGCTAAGGTCTTAGACTCGTACTCTGGCCTAATAGCTAAGGTCTTAACTCTTACTCTGGCCTACTGGTTAAGGTCTTAACTCTTACTCTGGCCTAATAGCTAAGGTCTTAGACTCGTAATCTGGCCTAATGGTTAAGGTCTTAACTCTTACTCTGGCCTAATAGCTAAGGTCTTAACACTTACTCTGGCCTACTGGTTAAGGTCTTAACTCTTACTCTGCCCTAATAGCTAAGGTCTTAGACTCGTACTCTGGCCTAATAGCTAAGGTCTTAACTCTTACTCTTGCCTAATAGCTAAGGTCTTAGACTCGTACTCTGGCCTACTGGTTAAGGTCTTAACTCTTACTCTGGCCTACTGGTTAAGGTCTTAACTCTTACTCTGGCCTAATAGCTAAGGTCTTAGACTCGTAATCTGGCCTAATGGTTAAGGTCTTAACTCTTACTCTGGCCTAATAGCTAAGGTCTTAACACTTACTCTGGCCTACTGGTTAAGGTCTTAACTCTTACTCTGCCCTAATAGCTAAGGTCTTAGACTCGTACTCTGGCCTAATAGCTAAGGTCTTAACTCTTACTCTTGCCTAATAGCTAAGGTCTTAGACTCGTACTCTGGCCTACTGGTTAAGGTCTTAACTCTTACTCTGGCCTACTGGTCAAGGTCTCAACTCTTACTCTGGCCTAATAGCTAAGGTCTTAACTCTTACTCTGGCCTAATGGTTAAGGTCCTAACTCTTACTCTGGCCTAATAGCTAAGGTCTTAGACTTGTACTCTGGCCTACTGGTTAAGGTCTTAACTCTTACTCTGGCCTACTGGTTAAGGTCTTAACTCTTACTCTGGCCTAATAGCTAAGGTCTTAGTCTCGAACTCTGGCCTAATGGTTAAGTTCTTAACTCTTACTCTGGCCTACTGGTTAAGGTCTTAACTCTTACGCTGGCCTAATTGCTAAGGTCTTAACTCTTACTCTGGCCTAATAGCTATGGTCCTAGACTCGTACTCTGGCCTAATGGTTAAGGTCTTAACTCTTACTCTGGCCTAATGGTTAAGGTCTTAACTCTTACTCTGGCCTACTGGTTAAGGTCTTTAACTCTTACTCTGGCCTAATAGCTAAGGTCTTAGACTCGTACTCTGGCCTAATGGTTAAGGTCTTAACTCTTACTCTGGCCTACTGGTTAAGGTCTTAACTCTTACTCTAGCCTAATAGCTAAGGTGTTAACTCTTACTCTGGCCTAATAGCAAATGTCTTAGACTTGTAATCTGGCCTAATAGCTAAGGTCTTAACTCTTACTCTGGCCTAATAGCTAAGATCTTAGACTCGTACTCTGGCCTACTGGTTAAGGTCTTAACTCTTACTCTGGCCTACTGGTTAAGGTCTTAACTCTTACTCTGGCCTAATAGCTGAGGTCTTAGACTCATACTCTGGCCTAATGGTTAAGGTCTTAACTCTTACTCTGGCCTACTGGTTAAGGTCTTAACTCTTACTCTGGCCTAATAGCTAAGGTCTTAACGCTTACTCTGGCCTAATAGCTAAGGTCTTAACTCTTACTCTGGCCTAATAGCTAAGGTCTTAGACTCGTACTCTGGCCTAATGGGTAAGGTCTTAACTCTTACTCTGTCCTACTGGTTAAGGTCTTAACTCTTACTCTGGCCTAATAGCTAAGGTCTTAGCTTCGTACTCTGGCCTACTGGTTAAGGTCTTAACTCGTACTCTGGCCTAATGGTTAAGGTCTTAACGCTTACTCTGCTCTAATAGCTAAGGTCTTAGACTCGTACTCTGGCCTAATAGCTAAGGTCTTAGACTCGTACTCTGGCCTAATGGTTAAGGTCTTAACTCTTACTCTGGCCTAATAGCTAAGGTCTTAGACTCGTACTGTGGCCTAATGGTTAAGGTCATAACTCTTACTCTGGCCTAATAGCTAAGGTCTTAACTCTTACTCTGGCCTAATAGCTAAGGTCTTAGACTCGTACTCTGGCCTAATTGTTAAGGTCTTAACTCTTACTCTGGCCTACTGGTTAAGGTCTTAACTCTTACTCTGGCCTAATAGCTAAGGGCTTAGACTCGTACTCTGGCCTAATGGTTAAGGTCTTAACTCTTACTCTGGCCTAATAGCTAAGGTCTTAGACTCGTACTCTGGCCTACAGGTTAAGGTCTTAACTCTTACTTTGGCCTAATAGTTAAGGTCTTAACTTTTACTCTGGCCTAATAGCTAAGGTCTTAACTCTTACTCTGGCCTAATAGCTAAGGTCTTAGCTTCTTAATCTGGCCTACTGGTTAAGGTCTTAACTCGTACTCTGGCCTAATGGTTTAGGTCTTAAATTTTACTTTGGCCTAATATCCAAGGTTTTAACTCTTACTCTGGCCTAATAGCTAAGGTCTTAGCCTTGTACTCTGGCCTACTGGTTAAGGTCTTAACTCTTACTCTGGCCTACTGATTAAGGTCTTAACTCTTACTCTGGCCTAATAGCTAAGGTCTTAGACTCGTACTCTGGCCTAATAGCTAAGGTCTTAGACTCGTACTCTGGCCTAATGGTTAAGGTCTTAACTCCTACTCTGGCCTAATAGCTAAGGTCTTAGACTTGTACTCTGGCCTAATGGTTAAGGTCTTAACTTTTACTCTGGCCTAATAGCTAAGGTCTTAACTCTTACACTGGACTAATAGCTAAGGTCTTAGACTCGTACTCTGGCCTACTGGTTAAGGTCTTAACTCTTACTCTGGCCTACTGGTTAAGGTCTTAACTCTTACTCTGGCCCAATAGCTAAGGTCTTAGACTCGTACTCTGGCCTAATAGCTAAGGTCTTAGACTCGTAGTCTGGCCTAATGGTTAAGCTTTTAACTCATACTCTGGCCTAATAGCTAAGGTCTTAACTCTTACTCTGGCCTAATAGCTAAGGTCTTAGACTCATACTCTGGCCTAATGGTTAAGGTCTTAACACTTACTCTGGCCTACTGGTTAAGGTCTTAACTCTTACTCTGGCCTAATAGCTAACGTTTTAGACTCATACTCTGTCCTACTGGTTAAGGTCTTAACTCTTACTCTGGGATAATAGCTAAGGTCTTAGACTCGTGCTCTGGCCTAATAGCTAAGATCTTAGACTCGTACTCTGGCCTAATTGGTAAGGTCTTAACTCTTACTCTTTCCTACTGGTTAAGGTCTTAACTCTTACTCTGTCCTACTGGTTAAGGTCTTAACTCTTACTCTGGCCTAATAGCTAAGGTCTTAACACTTACTCTGGCCTAATAGCTAAGGTCTTAGACTCGTACTCTGGCCTAATGGTTAAGGTCTTAACTCTTACTCTGGCCTAATAGCTAAGGTCTTAACACTTACTCTGGCCTAATAGCTAAGGTCTTAGACTCGTACTCTGGCCTAATGGTTAAGGTCTTAACTCTTACTCTTGCCTAATAGCTAAGGTCTTAACTCTTACTCTCGCCTAATAGCTAAGGTCTTAGGCTCGTACTCTGGCCTAATAGCTAAGGTCCTAGACTCGTACTCTGGCCTAATGGTTAAGGTCTTAACTCTTACTCTGGCCTAATAGCTAAGGTCTTAGACTCGTACTCTGGCCTAATGGTTAAGGTCTTAACTTTTACTCTGGCCTAATAGCTAAGGTCTTAGCTTCGTAATCTGGCCTACTGGTTAAGGTCTTAACTCGTACTCTGGCCTAATGGTTAAGGTCTTAACGCTTACTCTGCTCTAATAGCTAAGGTCTTAGACTCGTACTCTGGCCTAATAGCTAAGGTCTTAGACTCGTACTCTGGCCTAATGGTTAAGTTTTTAACTCATACTCTGGCCTAATAGCTAAGGTCTTAACTCTTACTCTGGCCTAATAGATAAGGTCTTAACTCTTACTCTGGCCTAATAGCTAAGGTCTTAGACTCATACTCTGGCCTAATGGTTAAGGTCTTAACACTTACTCTGGCCTAATGGTTAAGGTCTTAACTCTTACTCTGGCCTAATAGCTAAGGTTTTAGACTCATACTCTGTCCTACTGGTTAAGGTCTTAACTCTTACTCTGGGATAATAGCTAAGGTCTTAGACTCGTGCTCTGGCCTAATAGCTAAGGTCTTAACTCTTACTCGGGCCTAATAGCTAAGGTCTTAGCTTAGTACTCTGGCCTACTGGTTAAGGTCTTAACTCGGACTCTGGCCTAATGGTTAAGGTCTTAACGCTTACTCTGCTCTAATAGCTAAGGTCTTAGACTCGTACTCTGGCCTAATAGCTAAGGTCTTAGACTTGTACTCTGGCCTAATTGGTAAGGTCTTAACTCTTACTCTGTCCTACTGGTTAAGGTCTTAACTCTTACTCTGTCCTACTGGTTAAGGTCTTAACTCTTACTCTGGCCTAATAGCTAAGGTCTTAACACTTACTCTGGCCTAATAGCTAAGGTCTTAGACTCGTACTCTGGCCTAATGGTTAAGGTCTTAACTCTTACTCTGGCCTAATAGCTAAGGTCTTAACACTTACTCTGGCCTAATAGCTAAGGTCTTAGACTCGTACTCTGGCCTAATGGTTAAGGTCTTAACTCTTACTCTTGCCTAATAGCTAAGGTCTTAACTCTTACTCTGGCCTAATAGCTAAGGTCTTAGGCTCGTACTCTGGCCTAATAGCTAAGGTCCTAGACTTGTACTCTGGCCTAATGGTTAAGGTCTTAACTCTTACTCTGGCCTAATAGCTAAGGTCTTAGACTCGTACTCTGGCCTAATGGTTAAGGTCTTAACTTTTACTCTGGCCTAATAGCTAAGGTCTTAGCTTCGTAATCTGGCCTACTGGTTAAGGTCTTAACTCGTACTCTGGCCTAATGGTTAAGGTCTTAACGCTTACTCTGCTCTAATAGCTAAGGTCTTAGACTCGTACTCTGGCCTAATAGCTAAGGTCTTAGACTCGTACTGTGGCCTAATGGTTAAGGTCTTAACTTTTACTTTGGCCTAATAGCTAAGGTTTTAACTCTTACTCTGGCCTAATAGCTAAGGTCTTAGCCTTGTACTCTGGCCTACTGGTTAAGGTCTTAACTCTTACTCTGGCCTACTGGTTAAGGTCTTAACTCTTACTCTGGCCTAATAGCTAAGGTCTTAGACTCGTACTCTGGCCTAATAGCTAAGGTCTTAGACTCGTACTCTGGCCTAATGGTTAAGGTCTTAACTTCTACTCTGGCCTAATAGCTAAGGTCTTAGACTCGTACTCTGGCCTAATGGTTAAGGTCTTAACTTTTACTCTGGCCTAATAGCTAAGGTCTTAACTCTTACACTGGACTAATAGCTAAGGTCTTAGACTCGTACTCTGGCCTATTGGTTAAGGACTTCACTCTTACTCTGGCCTACTGGTTAAGGTCTTAACTCTTACTCTGGCCTAATAGTTAAGGTCTTAACTTTTACTCTGGCCTAATAGCTAAGGTCTTAACTCTTACTCTGGCCTAATAGCTAAGGTCTTAGCTTCGTAATCTGGCCTACTGGTTAAGGTCTTAACTCGTACTCTGGCCTAATGGTTAAGGTCTTAACGCTTACTCTGCTCTAATAGCTAAGGTCTTAGACTCGTACTCTGGCCTAATAGCTAAGGTCTTAGACTCGTACTCTGGTCTAATGGTTAAGGTCTTAACTCTTACTTTGGCCTAATAGCTAAGTTCTTAGACTCGTACTGTGGCCTAATGGTTAAGGTCTTAAATTTTACTTTGGCCTAATAGCCAAGGTTTTAACTCTTACTCTGGCCTAATAGCTAAGGTCTTAGCCTTGTACTCTGGCCTACTGGTTAAGGTCTTATCTCTTACTCTGGCCTACTGGTTAAGGTCTTAACTCTTACTCTGCCCTAATAGCTAAGGTCTTAGACTCGTACTCTGGCCTAATAGCTAAGGTCTTAGACTCGTACTCTGGCCTAATAGCTAAGGTCTTAACTCTTACTCTGGCCTACTGGTTAAGGTCTTAACTCTTACTCTGGCCTAATAGCTAAGGTCTTAGACTCGTAATCTGGCCTAATGGTTAAGGTCTTAACTCTTACTCTGGCCTAATAGCTAAGGTCTTAACACTTACTCTGGCCTACTGGTTAAGGTCTTAACTCTTACTCTGCCCTAATAGCTAAGGTCTTAGACTCGTACTCTGGCCTAATAGCTAAGGTCTTAACTCTTACTCTTGCCTAATAGCTAAGGTCTTAGACTCGTACTCTGGCCTACTGGTTAAGGTCTTAACTCTTACTCTGGCCTACTGGTCAAGGTCTCAACTCTTACTCTGGCCTAATAGCTAAGGTCTTAACTCTTACTCTGGCCTAATAGCTAAGGTCTTAGACTCGCACTCTGGCCTAATGGTTAAGGTCTTAACTCCTACTCTGGCCTACTGGTTAAGGTCTTAACTCTTACTCTGGTCTAATAGCTAAGGTCTTAGACTCGTACTCTGGCCTAATGGTTAAGGTCCTAACTCTTACTCTGGCCTAATTGCTAAGGTCTTAGACTTGTACTCTGGCCTACTGGTTAAGGTCTTAACTCTTACTCTGGCCTACTGGTTAAGGTCTTAACTCTTACTCTGGCCTAATAGCTAAGGTCTTAGTCTCGAACTCTGGCCTAATGGTTAAGTTCTTAACTCTTACTCTGGCCTACTGGTTAAGGTCTTAACTCTTACGCTGGCCTAATTGCTAAGGTCTTAACTCTTACTCTGGCCTAATAGCTATGGTCCTAGACTCGTACTCTGGCCTAATGGTTAAGGTCTTAACTCTTACTCTGGCCTAATGGTTAAGGTCTTATCTCTTACTCTGGCCTACTGGTTAAGGTCTTTAACTCTTACTCTGGCCTAATAGCTAAGGTCTTAGACTCGTACTCTGGCCTAATGGTTAAGGTCTTAACTCTTACTCTGGCCTACTGGTTAAGGTCTTAACTCTTACTCTAGCCTAATAGCTAAGGTGTTAACTCTTACTCTGGCCTAATAGCAAATGTCTTAGACTTGTAATCTGGCCTAATAGCTAAGGTCTTAACTCTTACTCTGGCCTAATAGCTAAGATCTTAGACTCGTACTCTGGCCTACTGGTTAAGGTCTTAACTCTTACTCTGGCCTACTGGTTAAGGTCTTAACTCTTACTCTGGCCTAATAGCTGAGGTCTTAGACTCATACTCTGGCCTAATGGTTAAGGTCTTAACTCTTACTCTGGCCTACTGGTTAAGGTCTTAACTCTTACTCTGGCCTAATAGCTAAGGTCTTAACGCTTACTCTGGCCTAATAGCTAAGGTCTTAACTCTTACTCTGGCCTAATAGCTAAGGTCTTAGACTCGTACTCTGGCCTAATGGGTAAGGTCTTAACTCTTACTCTGTCCTACTGGTTAAGGTCTTAACTCTTACTCTGGCCTAATAGCTAAGGTCTTAGCTTCGTACTCTGGCCTACTGGTTAAGGTCTTAACTCGTACTCTGGCCTAATGGTTAAGGTCTTAACGCTTACTCTGCTCTAATAGCTAAGGTCTTAGACTCGTACTCTGGCCTAATAGCTAAGGTCTTAGACTCGTACTCTGGCCTAATGGTTAAGGTCTTAACTCTTACTCTGGCCTAATAGCTAAGGTCTTAGACTCGTATTGTGGCCTAATGGTTAAGGTCCTAACTCTTACTCTGGCCTAATAGCTAAGGTCTTAACTCTTACTCTGGCCTAATAGCTAAGGTCTTAGACTCGTACTCTGGCCTAATTGTTAAGGTCTTAACTCTTACTCTGGCCTAATAGCTAAGGTCTTAACACTTACTCTGGCCTAATAGCTAAGGTCTTAGACTCGTACTCTGGCCTAATGGTTAAGGTCTTAACTCTTACTCTTGCCTAATAGCTAAGGTCTTAACTCTTACTCTGGCCTAATAGCTAAGGTCTTAGGCTCGTACTCTGGCCTAATAGCTAAGGTCCTAGACTTGTACTCTGGCCTAATGGTTAAGGTCTTAACTCTTACTCTGGCCTAATAGCTAAGGTCTTAGACTCGTACTCTGGCCTAATGGTTAAGGTCTTAACTTTTACTCTGGCCTAATAGCTAAGGTCTTAGCTTCGTTATCTGGCCTACTGGTTAAGGTCTTAACTCGTACTCTGGCCTAATGGTTAAGGTCTTAACGCTTACTCTGCTCTAATAGCTAAGGTCTTAGACTCGTACTCTGGCCTAATAGCTAAGGTCTTAGACTCGTACTGTGGCCTAATGGTTAAGGTCTTAACTTTTACTTTGGCCTAATAGCTAAGGTTTTAACTCTTACTCTGGCCTAATAGCTAAGGTCTTAGCCTTGTACTCTGGCCTACTGGTTCAGGTCTTATCTCTTACTCTGGCCTACTGGTTAAGGTCTTAACTCTTACTCTGGCCTAATAGCTAAGGTCTTAGACTCGTACTCTGGCCTAATAGCTAAGGTCTTAGACTCGTACTCTGGCCTAATGGTTAAGGTCTTAACTCCTACTCTGGCCTAATAGCTAAGGTCTTAGACTCGTACTCTGGCCTAATGGTTAAGGTCTTAACTTTTACTCTGGCCTAATAGCTAAGGTCTTAACTCTTACACTGGACTAATAGCTAAGGTCTTAGACTCGTACTCTGGCCTATTGGTTAAGGACTTCACTCTTACTCTGGCCTACTGGTTAAGGTCTTAACTCTTACTCTGGCCTAATAGTTAAGGTCTTAACTTTTACTCTGGCCTAATAGATAAGGTCTTAACTCTTACTCTGGCCTAATAGCTAAGGTCTTAGCTTCGTAATCTGGCCTACTGGTTAAGGTCTTAACTCGTACTCTGGCCTAATGGTTAAGGTCTTAACGCTTACTCTGCTCTAATAGCTAAGGTCTTAGACTCGTACTCTGGCCTAATAGCTAAGGTCTTAGACTCGTACTCTGGTCTAATGGTTAAGGTCTTAACTCTTACTTTGGCCTAATAGCTAAGTTCTTAGACTCGTACTGTGGCCTAATGGTTAAGGTCTTAAATTTTACTTTGGCCTAATAGCCAAGGTTTTAACTCTTACTCTGGCCTAATAGCTAAGGTCTTAGCCTTGTACTCTGGCCTACTGGTTAAGGTCTTATCTCTTACTCTGGCCTACTGGTTAAGGTCTTAACTCTTACTCTGCCCTAATAGCTAAGGTCTTAGACTCGTACTCTGGCCTAATAGCTAAGGTCTTAGACTCGTACTCTGGCCTAATAGCTAAGGTCTTAACTCTTACTCTGGCCTACTGGTTAAGGTCTTAACTCTTACTCTGGCCTAATAGCTAAGGTCTTAGACTCGTAATCTGGCCTAATGGTTAAGGTCTTAACTCTTACTCTGGCCTAATAGCTAAGGTCTTAACACTTACTCTGGCCTACTGGTTAAGGTCTTAACTCTTACTCTGCCCTAATAGCTAAGGTCTTAGACTCGTACTCTGGCCTAATAGCTAAGGTCTTAACTCTTACTCTTGCCTAATAGCTAAGGTCTTAGACTCGTACTCTGGCCTACTGGTTAAGGTCTTAACTCTTACTCTGGCCTACTGGTCAAGGTCTCAACTCTTACTCTGGCCTAATAGCTAAGGTCTTAACTCTTACTCTGGCCTAATAGCTAAGGTCTTAGACTCGTACTCTGGCCTAATGGTTAAGGTCTTAACTCTTACTCTGGCCTACTGGTTAAGGTCTTAACTCTTACTCTGGTCTAATAGCTAAGGTCTTAGACTCGTACTCTGGCCTAATGGTTAAGGTCCTAACTCTTACTCTGGCCTAATTGCTAAGGTCTTAGACTTGTACTCTGGCCTACTGGTTAAGGTCTTAACTCTTACTCTGGCCTACTGGTTAAGGTCTTAACTCTTACTCTGGCATAATAGCTAAGGTCTTAGTCTCGAACTCTGGCCTAATGGTTAAGTTCTTAACTCTTACTCTGGCCTACTGGTTAAGGTCTTAACTCTTACGCTGGCCTAATTGCTAAGGTCTTAACTCTTACTCTGGCCTAATAGCTATGGTCCTAGACTCGTACTCTGGCCTAATGGTTAAGGTCTTAACTCTTACTCTGGCCTAATGGTTAAGGTCTTATCTCTTACTCTGGCCTACTGGTTAAGGTCTTTAACTCTTACTCTGGCCTAATAGCTAAGGTCTTAGACTCGTACTCTGGCCTAATGGTTAAGGTCTTAACTCTTACTCTGGCCTACTGGTTAAGGTCTTAACTCTTACTCTAGCCTAATAGCTAAGGTGTTAACTCTTACTCTGGCCTAATAGCAAATGTCTTAGACTTGTAATCTGGCCTAATAGCTAAGGTCTTAACTCTTACTCTGGCCTAATAGCTAAGATCTTAGACTCGTACTCTG